>NC_091282.1:46928439-47535939 GCF_032444005.1 Ranitomeya imitator | reverse complement strand
ACACTGGAGGCCGGGGGCCAGCAGTCGCACACTGGAGGCCGGGGGCCAGCAGTCGCACACTGGAGGCCGGGGGCCACACTGGAGGCCGGGGGCCAGCAGTCGCACACTGGAGGCCGGGGGCCAGCAGTCTCACACTGGAGGCCGGGGGCCAGCAGTCTCACACTGGAGGCCGGCAGTCACACACTGGAGGCCGGGGGCCAGCAGTCACACACTGGAGGCCGGGGGCCAGCAGTCACACACTGGAGGCCGGGGGCCAGCAGTCTCACACTGGAGGCCGGCAGTCACACACTGGAGGCCGGGGGCCAGCAGTCACACACTGGAGGCCGGCAGTCACACACTGGAGGCCGGGGGCCGGCACTAACACACTGGAGGCCGGCGGCGGCCACACACTGGAGGCCGGCAGTAACACCGGACTTCAATGATTAAGACGTGTGACCAAATAATATACACTATACAGAGAAAATTAACGGTTCAAGTCTGCCAGAGCAGGAGCTGCTTTTAATAAAGCTGCTGGATCATAAAATGGGGTCCTTAAAAGAGGTAACCCATCTCTGTCAACCAAATATAACAATCCTGTGAAACCATAGTAAGAACAGAGGCCAATGCATTTTTGATTGTAGGGAAAAATAAAGACCAATTCCCAGCAGTGACCAACAGGTGGCATAAGATTCTTCCCTATATGTCATTTGTGCAGTGCACTGCATAGCAGCCATATACAGGTCCTTCTCAAAAAATTAGCATATAGTGTTAAATTTCATTATTTACCATAATGTAATGATTACAATTAAACTTTCATATATTATAGATTCATTATCCACCAACTGAAATTTGTCAGGTCTTTTATTGTTTTAATACTGATGATTTTGGCATACAACTCCTGATAACCCAAAAAACCTGTCTCAATAAATTAGCATATCAAGAAAAGGTTCTCTAAACGACCTATTACCCTAATCTTCTGAATCAACTAATTAACTCTAAACACATGCAAAAGATACCTGAGGCTTTTATAAACTCCCTGCCTGGTTCATTACTCAAAACCCCCATCATGGGTAAGACTAGGGACCTGACAGATGTCAAGAAGGCCATCGTTGACACCCTCAAGCAAGAGGGTAAGACCCAGAAAGAAATTTCTCAACAAATAGGCTGTTCCCAGAGTGCTGCATCAAGGCACCTCAATGGTAAGTCTGTTGGAAGGAAACAATGTGGCAGAAAACGCTGTACAACGAGAAGAGGAGACCGGACCCTGAGGAAGATTGTGGAGAAGGACCGATTCCAGACCTTGGGGAACCTGAGGAAGCAGTGGACTGAGTCTGGTGTGGAAACATCCAGAGCCACCGTGCACAGGCGTGTGCAGGAAATGGGCTACAGGTGCCGCATTCCCCAGGTAAAGCCACTTTTGAACCATAAACAGCGGCAGAGGCGCCTGACCTGGGCTACAGAGAAGCAGCACTGGACTGTTGCTAAGTGGTCCCAAGTACTTTTTTCTGATGAAAGCAAATTTTGCATGTCATTCGGAAATCAAGGTGCCAGAGTCTGGAGGAAGACTGGGGAGAAAGAAATGCCAAAATGCCTGAAGTCCAGTGTCAAGTACCCACAGTCAGTGATGGTGTGGGGTGCCATGTCAGCTGCTGGTGTTGGTCCACTGTGTTTCATCAAGGGCAGGGTCAATGCAGCTAGCTATCAGGAGATTTTGGAGCACTTCATGCTTCCATCGGCTGAAATGCTTTATGGAGATGAAGATTTCATTTTTCAGCACGACCTGGCACCTGCTCACAGTGCCAAAACCACTGGTAAATGGTTTACTGACCATGGTATTACTGTGCTCAATTGGCCTGCCAACTCTCCTGACCTGAACCCCATAGAGAATCTGTGGGATATTGTGAAGAGAAAGTTGAGAGACGCAAGACCCAACACTCTGGATGAGCTTAAGGCCGCTATTGAAGCATCCTGGGCCTCCATAACATCTCAGCAGTGTCACAGGCTGATTGCCTCCATGCCACGCCGCATTGAAGCAGTCATTTCTGCCAAAGGATTCCCGACCAAGTATTGAGTGCATAACTGAACATTATTATTTGTTGGTTTTTTTGTTTGTTATTAAAAAACACTTTTTTGATTGGATGGGTGAAATATGCTAATTTATTGAGACAGGTTTTTTGGGTTATCAGGAGTTGTATGCCAAAATCATCAGTATTAAAACAATAAAAGACCTGACAAATTTCAGTTGGTGGATAATGAATCTATAATATATGAAAGTTTAATTGTAATCATTACATTATGGTAAATAATGAAATTTAACACTATATGCTAATTTTTTGAGAAGGACCTGTACACTGCGCTCCCATTGCATGCACAACATATTAAATATACATGCACCATCTGCCAAAGGTAAGGAACCGGGACTACGTAATTCAAGGTTCAGAATTTTTTTTTTTTTTTTTTTTTTTACCCCCCAGACTTGACATATCTTCCCACTGAAATTTCGGAAATGTGCATCAAACTAGATTTATCATGGCGCTGCAGTGCGGTCTCTCAGTCTTATCATATATTAAACCTTGGCGACTTCATATCTGGGTAATAAATTAGAGAATTTTAAGTTGGGGGATACCTCATTAAGATGCTCAAGCCTAGTAAGGTTTTTAAGGTTCTTCGATCATGTAAAGTGATGACATATTGGATGATGATCGGGGTGAAACCTCCGGGACCCAAAATTGTCCTCATTGTTAGAATAGGACACACACTATGACCTTGGCTGCCTTATGGGACCTCCTCCCCTCCACACATCAGTTTATAACCACGGCAAGCCCCCTTTAATGGGGACTTTTTGCCGTTCACTACACAATTTGTGGCCCGACTGTTTTGTCCTAAACCAGAGCTGCACCTGCTCCATTCTTGGGGTCAGTGGGTGTCCCAGAGGCCAGACCCCCAACGATAATTAAAGTTAGAACGTGGCCTTACTCGAAACGCGTGGGATAAAATTCAAAATGAATATAATATACATTTTACATTTTGGACTCCCCTATTTGAATGGCTGCATATGAGGGAATTCGAAAACCACTTCTATGGATTAATGGGGAGGCCTAGTTTAATTGGAGGGGTCCCACCGCTAGCACCTACTTTATGGATATAGAGTAAGCTAGGACAATCCCTTCTGGGTATAGTTATTACTAGATATCCGAGTGTCCCATGAATTACCGTAAGTCATTTCCTTCACAATGAGAAAAATAAAATTTCGGAGCTGTCAATCACATAATGAAGTGCAGGGTCCCCACTATGCATTTAGGGTCACCCATTAACACAAGAGGGGGCATACAAGCTCCGCTCCGGAGGCATCTTCCCTCCAGTATCCAGGGCAGGTACCACGGCCTTGATCTGACTCCTGCAGAGCGTCGCTCACTTTCTACCTCCCATATCGGATCACATTTCTTATTTATTTGCTCGTGGCTTAGATATAAACCAGAGCTCTCACTGTGATACCTTAATGTAGCAGCTGAAATCCGGTATCTGCAGAACGTCCGCACAAGTGATCAGTGAATCAGAGCAGAAATGATGATCCCATGCCGGATCAGTGTGTACGCCTGGACGGTGCGTCTGGCAGTGCGATCATTACATTATTCCGGTGACTTTTTTTTTTTTTTTTGGGGGGGGGGGGGGGGAACTATAGAGCCACATCTGGAACTCCTATGCTTCTGGAATAAAAAAAGGAGTTCATCCTGAGCCTACTGGTTCACTAACAAAATGCTAGAACTGGATTGAAGACTGACAACCAAGAATTCCTATTCCTCGTCCTAGAAGATAACCCTAATGTTCGCATACTGTTCACCTGGCTGATTGGATTTTTACCAAGCTTGAAGAAAAAAAAAATATTATATAGATTTTAGCTACTTCCTAAATGCAAAGTTCAGTGATTTTCTAAATCTTCATTAAAAGAGTTTCTACTGTTGTGCTGCTGAAGAGCGTCTGCAAAATCGTATATCTACCCACGTGCGCAAAAAAAAAAAAAAAGTTACAAAACTGTCAGAGCTCCTTTTAGCAGGAGGGATGAGGTTGCACATAGAGCTACAAAGCTTGAAGAAAGGAGAGAAAGTATCTACAGTCTCAGGGAAAGCATAGAAAACAGGCTGAAGATGAGGAAAACACATCAAAAGGAAATGTATGTTGGCTAGTAACTGTGCCGATATAAGAGTTTTTGAAGACCAGACAACCCTGGATTCACAAATAGCTCACATCCATCCTATGGTACTGGTAGAGACATCCAGACCGCAAATCCAGCCTATATTACTGGGAGAGACACCCAGACCGCACATCCAGCCTACATTACTGGGAGAGACACACAGACCTCACATCCAGCCTATATTACTGTGAGAGACACCCAGAGCTCACATCCAGCCTACATTACTAGGAGAGGCACCCAGAGCTCACATCCAGCCTACATTACTGGGAGAGACACCCAGACCGCACATCCAACCTATATTACTGGGAGAGACACCCAGACCGCACATCCAGCCTATATTACTGGGAGAGACACCCAGACCGCACATCCAGCCTATATTACTGGGAGAGACACCCAGACCACACATCCAGCCTATATTACTGGGAGAGACACCCAGACCACACATCCAGCCTATATTACTGGTAGAAACACCCAGACCTCACATCCAGCCTATATTACTGGGAGAGACACCCACAGCTCACATCCAGCCTATATTACAGGGAGACACACACAGAGCTCACATCCAGTCTATATTACTGGGAGAGAGACACAGACCTCACATCCAGCCTATATTACTGGGAGAGACACCCAGAGCTCACATCCAGCCTATATTACTGGGAGCGACACAGACCTCACATCCAGCCTATATTACAGGGAGAGACACACAGAGCTCACATCCAGCCTATATTACAGGGAGAGACACACGGATCTCACATCCAGCCTATATTACTGGGAGAGACACACAGACCTCACATCCAGCCTATATTACTGGGAGAGACACACAGAGCTCACATCCAGCCTATATTACTGGGAGAGACACACATGGGCTCACATCCAGCCTATATTACTGGGAGAGACACACATGGTTCCCATCCAGCCTATATTACTGTGAGAGACACACAGAGCTCAGATCCAGCCTATATTACTGGGAGAGACACACAGAGCTCACATCCAGCCTATATAACTGGGAGAGACACACAGATCTCACATCCAGCCTATATAACTGGGAGAGACACACAGCTCACATCCAGTCTATATTACTGGGAGAGACACACAGACCTCACATTCAGCCTATATTACTGTGAGAGACACCCAGACCTCACATCCAGCCTATATTACTGGGAGAGACACACAGATCTCACATCCAGCCTATATTACTGTGAGAGACACCAAGACCTCACATCCAGCCTATATTACTGTGAGAGAGACTCCCACAAAACTCATATGAAACACTTATGAGGCAAAAAACTGTATTACAGGGGGTCTGAAAATGAATGAAAGAATTAAGATTGCAGATGTAAACCTAGTGCAAATTACCCACTAACATATGTAAAAATAATTATCTTCGTGTATAAGAGGACCCTTTAATCCCAGACCCCAAGAGGTTAAAAATAAAAAAAGTTTACAAGCCTGGAACTTAACACTCCGAATCAGAGCATCATTTCCACCAGACTGCGCTTCTTCATATAGACTTAAAAAACCTGAAGACACAAAAGAGAATAGTAAAACCAAAAACACTCAGTTTGAAAAAATGTTGCAGTAATCCGCAAGTGCTAGTAAAAGATGTAAAAAACAGGGTATTTGGTTGATACGTTTTTTGCAAAAAATGTATACTAAGCTGCTCTACCAATCTTCACGGTATACCCTTATCAGAGCAGTCCTAACTAATGTATGCAATCCCTATCTGATGTATTTAAAAACCTGATCATCTGTATATAACCTGTGTGAACAGGGTTCAGAGAGGAAAAAATCCATGTGTGCATACAGGGTAGAACAGCTTTTGTGCAGATAGCCCAAGAGGAGTGGTGGAACTCCCCAGTCTTGTAGACACAAGAGAACAATTATGGAAACAGGAACACATGGGCTACTTGCACAGTGAACAAGTCTGTATGATCATGTTCACACACCACCAAGAAACCTGAAGACACAAAAGAGAATAGTAAAACCAAAAACACTCAGTTTGAAAAAATGTTGCAGTAATCCGCAAGTGCTAGTAAAAGATGTAAAAAACAGGGTATTTGGTTGATACGTTTTTTGCAAAAAATGTATACTAAGCTGCTCTACCAATCTTCACGGTATACCCTTATCAGAGCAGTCCTAACTAATGTATGCAATCCCTATCTGATGTATTTAAAAACCTGATCATCTGTATATAACCTGTGTGAACAGGGTTCAGAGAGGAAAAAATCCATGTGTGCATACAGGGTAGAACAGCTTTTGTGCAGATAGCCCAAGAGGAGTGGTGGAACTCCCCAGTCTTGTAGACACAAGAGAACAATTATGGAAACAGGAACACATGGGCTACTTGCACAGTGAACAAGTCTGTATGATCATGTTCACACACCACCAAGAAACCTGAAGACACAAAAGAGAATAGTAAAACCAAAAACACTCAGTTTGAAAAAATGTTGCCTATATTACTGGGAGAGACACACAGATCTCACATCCAGCCTATATTACTGTGAGAGACACCAAGACCTCACATCCAGCCTATATTACTGTGAGAGAGACTCCCACAAAACTCATATGAAACACTTATGAGGCAAAAAACTGTATTACAGGGGGTCTGAAAATGAATGAAAGAATTAAGATTGCAGATGTAAACCTAGTGCAAATTACCCACTAACATATGTAAAAATAATTATCTTCGTGTATAAGAGGACCCTTTAATCCCAGACCCCAAGAGGTTAAAAATAAAAAAAGTTTACAAGCCTGGAACTTAACACTCCGAATCAGAGCATCATTTCCACCAGACTGCGCTTCTTCATATAGACTTAAGACATGCCACAATGGCCGCTTCCAAAGGGGACATACATTTCTTCTAGTCACCCTCAGGCGAGTAATCCTATTAAATGGAGAAGCCAGGGATTTCTGCAAGGAAAATGTGAAGGAAACAACAAAAGGATTGGAGGGAATAAGAGAACTTGTAAGTCTGACCTGCTAAATATTTCAACCAGGGATGTACATGACAAATCGGAGGGAGCCAGAGATAACGGGGACCGGGTCCTGCGCTTTAAGAACTCCGAGGGATGTATGGGGCACCAGGACTATTCGTGACATTTTTTTAAAACGTTTTCAAGAATTACATTTGAAAAATTGGTTAGAACAAACAAAAATAATGCGTAGTTAATTTTTCTTCAACCCTTTAGGATATCCCTGCAGAAGATAATCTTTCAATTTCTATGGAAAATTCTCAATAAGATGGCGATCAAAATTTTTTTTTATTATCAACATTTCCCCAATCGGAAATTATTTGGGTCAGAATTTTCTATGTCCTTTTCCAATAGCGTTTTTCCAAAATGGAGGACTAGGACAAGAAAGAGAAAAAAAAAAAACAGTATGTGGAAGAATCTATAGAGACAGTATTCAAAGTTACAAAACCGGCAACAGTTTTTTTTGTTTAATGGAAAATATTTCCATTTTGGATTTCGGCCCAGGTTATGATGCAAGAATTGAATTGATGACCGTTGATTAACAGAAGCTGAACCTCCGCCAGCATTGTCTCCGTCCGGCACAAAATCCGGACATCAATGATAGATGCTGTCAATGTGAGAGGTCATTACAGAGAGATAACATAGTGGTATTATTTCAGAATTTCACTGCAATATTTTCAAACTACGTCATCTTTTTTTTTTTTTTTTTTTAAACGTCCTTCAGCCCGGTCTCAAACCATGGTGACTTGATTGACAAACACTCTATAGTATAGATCCATCTTGTACAAGCCTAGATAGGTCCACTAGTGTCTTCTCCATTATCATCTTGATTGCATCAAGCCATATTGTGGCTTGTCTTCATCTTCACCTTGTTCCTTCTATTCTCCCGATCATGATGTCCTTCTCCAGTGATTGCTCTCTTTGTATGATGTGTCCACAGTAGGTAAGTCGTAGTTTGGAGATCCTTGCTTCAAGTGACACGTCTGCCTTGATTTTCTTCAAAATGATTGGTTTGTTCTTCTTGCCATCCATGGTATGAATAGCATTCTTCTCTGTCACCACATTTCGAAGGCATCTTCTTCTGTCTGGTTTCTTTTCAGTCAAGGTTTTGCATACATATATTAACACGTGAAAGACTAGAATATGTACGGGTTGTATCTTAGTCGCCAATGAAATGTTCCTCAATTTGAAGACCTTGTCCAGTGACTTCATTGTTTATTTGCCCACAACTATTCTATTGACTTCAGGCGTCATCGTTGTGAGTGCAATAGTCCGATAGTTTCCACAGTCTGTAGAAGCATCTCCCTTCTTCGGAATGGGAATAAACACCGATCTTGTCCAGTCCTTTTGCCATTTACCAGATGTCCATCTCTGCTGACACCAGCGTGATGACAGAATAGTCTTCTGAAGTAGCAGTTGATATCGGAAAAATGTCACATCCAGGTGTTGTTTGACAGAAACTTTATTGCAGAAACCAACTTAGTTTTTCAGGATGTTCGGTTCTCTATCATTTCCAGTCTCAGTTTCTTCCCGTACCACGGTCGTTCTTGTAGAGATGCTCCGTGTCCTCTTTCCATCTTTTCTTGACCTGTTCTGGCTCAGTTCATTTGTTCCCATTGGAGTCTTTCATCATGCCCACTCTTAATAGAAAACGTTCCTTGAATCTTTGATCTTTAGATGTTTCTTCCTGGTCTTGCCCCTCAGATCTTCTCCATCTCTGTACATATCTTTTGATAAAAGTTCTTTGTTCGAATGGTTCTCTTTAGTCTTTTACCGATGTTGTCTGCGTCCCGCTCATTATCGTTTGCCATTCGTCTCTTCCATGATCGTTATTGTCCCTACTGTTAAGTATGGCTTCGGGGGTCTATTCTGCCTCTCTTATGGTCTGACTTCTTCAGTAATAGTCTTTATATATGTGTCCATAATTCCTCAGGCTCTCCATTTGCGGCCAGTGATGTAAATCTGTTGTGCAGAACTTCAATATTTGCAGATAACACTAAACTCTGCAGGGTAATCAATACAGAGGAGGACAATTTTATATTACAGGATGATTTATGTAAACTAGAAGCTTGGGCTGATAAATGGCAAATGAGCTTTAATGGGGATAAATGTAAGGTCATGCACTTGGGTAGAAGTAATAAGATGTATAATTATGTGCTTAATTCTAAAACTCTGGGCAAAACTGTCAATGAAAAAGACCTGGGTGTATGGGTGGGTGGCAAACTCATATTCAGTGGCCAGTGTCAGGCAGCTGCTACAAAGGCAAATAAAATAATGGGATGCATTAAAAGAGGCATAGATGCTCATGAGGAGAACATAATTTTATCTTTATACAAGTCACTAGTTCGACCACACTTAGAATACTGTGCACAGTTCTGGTCTCCGGTGTATAAGAAAGACATAGCTGAACTAGAGCGGGTGCAGAGAAGAGCGACCAAGGTTATTAGAGGACTGGGGGGTCTGCAATACCAAGATAGGTTATTACACTTGGGGCTATTTAGTTTTGAAAAACGAAGACTAAGGGGTGATCTTATTTTAATGTATAAATATATGAGGGGACAGTACAAAGACCTTTCTGATGATCTTTTTAATCATAGACCTGAGACAGGGACAAGGGGGCATCCTCTGCGTCTGGAGGAAAAAAGGTTTAAGCATAATAACAGACGCGGATTCTTTACTGTAAGAGCAGTGAGACTATGGAACTCTCTGCCGTATGATGTTGTAATGAGTGATTCATTACTTAAATTTAAGAGGGGACTGGATACCTTTCTGGAATAGTATAATGTTGCAGGGTATATACACTAGATTCCTTGATAGGGCGTTGATCCAGGGAACTAGTCTGATTGCCGTATGTGGAGTCGGGAAGGAATTTTTTTTCCCAGTGTGGAGCTTACTCTTTGCTACATGGTTATTTTTGCCTTCCTCTGGATCAACATATTAGGGCATGTTAGGTTAGGCTATGGGTTGAACTAGATGGACTTATAGTCTTCCTTCAACCTTAACTATGTTACTATTATTTCGACTAAGCGATATCAGCACCAAGCCGTCCATGCAGCTTTGATCCTGGGCCGTCAAACATTGATGATACTCGAGACGACCATTGGCTCTTCCTCAGTAGCTTGTTGAGTGCCTTCCAACGTAGGGGTGCATCTTCAGGCACTATATCGAATTCCATTAGTTATACGCTCAATGAAGTTTTCTTGGCATAGTGCAGATGTAGCTTGCCATGCCTTTCTTGGGCACTATAATGTGGCATGCGGGAAACAGCACTGTACGTGGCCAATTTAAACCACCTCATCGCGAAACGTCCTGCCTCCGATGCAGGCTCTGGGCAGTATGTCCGTATTATATGGTCGCTTTAGCCCCTTAAAGGGTTATTTTCATTCTTCATAAATGGGTATTGTTAGATAGTGATTGTAAATACAAGACATTTTGCAATTTAGCTCATACGGAGACCCTCAGCTGTTCTTGAGATGTTAACACTTGTTGACAGCTCATTTCCTTGGACCCCGACCATTGTTACTAGCGAGTATAACAACATGTTCAACGCTTACCAGCTCTTTTCTTTGGAGCTTGTAATCACGGTTTAGTTGCTAGCCAGGATCCCTGGAGCTCGCTGTTCCCTCCTAATCCCAGACAGGCTTCAGAGCGGCGCTTAAAATATTTTTATGTTTTTAACATTTTTATTTAGTCCTCTTGATGAACTTGAACCTGGGATCATTTGGTCACCTAGTCAGTACACTGACTGGATTGTATTGAGCGTTTGTTCTTCATAGGAGTTCAAACATGTTAGACATACGGGGACGGACCAGAGGGGCACAGCCCCCTCTCCCAAGCCCCAGAGGGGCACGCCCCCCCCTCCCAAGCCCCAAAGGTACACGCCCCTGCCCTGGATGGGCACGGCCCCCCTCCCAAGCTTCAGAGGGGCACGGCCCACCTCCCAAGCCCCAGAGGGGCACGGCCCCCATAATGAAGCCTTTTTCAACTCCGCCGTTATGCTCGACATTGGCGCTTAAGAGATTAAACTGTTGTGACCGGAGTTTGCTCTGATCACATCAGTTCCGCTCGGGTGAGAGGTATGTATCAGTCGGGAGCCGCACTCCAAAGCCCGACCCGTGCAAGCAGCGCACACGTGCTGTAGGATTATGACAGATGTCGCTAAGGGGTTAAAATGGAATATGTTTTTTATAACAAATATTTACATTATTGCTGCAGAATTACCATATTTTAAGAGGATACATTTTTTGGAATCCTGCATTCTATCATTCCGTCTCCGGATATTTGTAGGGCAGTACAGTTTCTGCACACTATATGGCGGTATTACATGGGTATAGCAATTTTCTACACAGCTTGATTCCCTATTCTTCCGATTCTTTTGCCCAATAATTGTTATTTTTCTTCTCAATTTGCATTTTGCAACCAAATTAGACGCTTATAAATCATTAGGGCTTCCATCCATCCATGTCCGGCCTTTTCAGATTATATGGATTAGCTTGCACTACGTGCCGACATCTGATTGGGGTGGAGCTCATTGAGTTTTGCTAAAGGGGTTGTTCACATTGGCGGATTATTTCTTTAAGCTTAAAGGGGTTGTGCACCACTAGGATAATCCCTTCTTTACCAAAATGTTTGGCCCTGATAGGCTTTATTATTTTATGTTCTACTCCTGTGCCGGCGGCGTTCCACCGGTGGGTCTCCCATACTGTTTGCCTATGCAGTGAATGCAAGATCATTCAGGGACAGGGACGCCAGCGCCGATTGGGCACGACAGCGCCGACTGGGCACGACAGCGCCGACTGGGCACGACAGCGCCGACTGGGCACGACAGCGCCGACTGGGCACGACAGCCCCAGAGATAATGAGTGCCAACACCGTGGGAACGGCCCCAGCGTGGGAGGAGAGTAACTTATTTTGTGGGAGCTAAGCGAGGAGTATGAGAAAAAGTTAGACAATTTCTTTAAGTTATAGCCCCAAATGTAAGAGCATATCATTAAAATTTAGTATTTGGCTTTTCAGGCTGTATGTTTTGCTGCAGTCTGGTCATAAATCCACTGAGAAGATCTCAGAAAAAGACAGTAACAAACTCTCCCATCATTCAATATGAATGAGCTCAATTACAGATTCTCAGTTAACTCATAGACAGCGCAACGCAAAGCGAAAAAAAAAAAAAAAAAAGGGGCAAAATGTTGAAAGAAACCAAATTTATATATTTAAGTATAAAAGTGTTTCCCAAAGTGCATGACCCCTCAACTCTTAACTCTTCCTGTTTAGTTACATTATGGCAGCTACAATAAATATCTCAATAACAGGGTGAATTTGGACTGGAGGGAGCTGTCAGCATCTTTTAGATTTTTTACAAAAATGGAATGTGAAAGCGCAGACATTTTAATGTTAAACAGTCGGTCCTGTCAGGACTACATCCCCAATGTATCCCGGCCGATCAGTCACGTAGACATTTTGATGGTTCTTCGGAGACAGGCAGAAGCAGAGACAAGGCCGAAAAATACCCAAGATACAAGAAAGCTCCCTCGTGGCCAGTTCTGTATTCTAAACGTACATTTTCCCGAAGACGCACTCGGCTGCTCGCAAGAATGGCAGATGCAGTTTACCAGGGTTCTTAGCCTAGAATTTTCTATTTCTGCGTTCCTGGATGAATACAAAAGCAGGACCTCTAGGATCAGCAAACAATGTAATATCTGCAGGCTTCAGCCAGGCATTAGCATCCAATAGCCAGGCAAGATTATATCCCCCTCACCCAAAGAACAGACAGATGGCAAAACAAAGATTGTGCAGGACGCCCCGGCATGGTTGTCCAGGTCCATAAATGATTGCGACAAATAATTGCAAGTGTATAAAACGAGAAAAAAATAATATAGATTGCCTTGCGAAAGTATTCAGCTCCCGGGAACTTTTCAACCTTTTCCCACATATCAGGGTTCAAACATAAAGATACCAAATGTAAATTTTTGGTGAAGAATCAACAACAAGTGGAACACAATTGTTAACTTGAACGAAATTTATTTTAAATTTTTGTGGAAATTCATACATATATGCTAGCCACCTTAGGGAGAGACCCAAGTTGGGCTAAATGTAGCGGGACGAAAGAGACCGAAAAGCCCTCTACTTAAAGGAAATACATAGTGGATGCTTTCCTGAAACGGAAAGTACTTGCAAGCAGCATAATACAAAGAATAGCAGGTTTACCCAGAATCCTTTGCAGTAGGCGGAGCTATGCAAATCATCTCTTTCCACCCCAGTCTAATCCACAGCGCTTGGAACCGCCAAGCGTGCAATGCTGCGGATTAGTTTCTAAACTTAGTTTTAGAAACTAATCCGCAGCATTGCACGCTTGGCGGTTCCAAGCGCTGTGGATTAGACTGGGGTGGAAAGAGATGATTTGCATAGCTCCGCCTACTGCAAAGGATTCTGGGTAAACCTGCTATTCTTTGTATTATGCTGCTTGCAAGTACTTTCCGTTTCAGGAAAGCATCCACTGTGGAAATTCAAAAACTGAAAAGTGGGGTGTGCAATATTATTCGGCCTCTTTATCTTAATACTTTGTTGCGCCACCTTTTGCTGCGATTACAAGTCGTTTGGGGTTTGTCTCTATCAGTTTTGTACATCGAGAGACTGAAATTCTTGCCCATTCTTCCTTGGCAAACAGCTCGAGCTCAGTGAGGTTTGATGGAGATCGTTTGTGAACAGCAGTTTTCAGCTCTTTCCACAGATTCTTGATTGGATTGAGGTCTGGACTCTGACTTGGCCATTCTAACACCTGGATACGTTTATTTGTGAACCATTCCATTGCAGATTTTGCTTTATGTTTGGGATCATTGTCTTGTTGGAAGACAAATCTCCGTCCCAGTCTCAGGTCTTTTGCAGACTCCAACAGGTTTTCTTCAAGAATGGTCCTGTATTTGGCTCCATCCATCTTCCCATCAATTTTAACCATCTTCCCTGTCCCTGCTGAAGAAAAGCAGGCCCAAACCATGATGCTGCCACCACCATGTTTGACAGTGGGGATGGTGTGTTCAGGGTGATGAGCTGTGTTGCCTTTACGCCAAACATATCGTTTGACATTGTTGTCAAAAAATTCGATTTTGGTTTCATCTGACCAGAGCACCTTCTTCCACATGTTTGGTGTGTCTCCCAGGTGGCTTGTTGCAAACTTTACACAACACTTTTTATGGATATCTTTGAGAAATGGCTTTCTTCTTGCCGCTCTTCCATAAAGGCCAGATTTGTGCAGTGTACGACTGATTGTTGTCCTATGGACAGACTGTCCCACCTCAGCTGTAGATCTATGCAGTTCATCCAGAGAGATCATGGGCCTCTGGGCTGCATCTCAGATCTGTCTTCTCCTTGTTTGAGATGAAAGTTTAGAGGGACGGCCGGGTCTTGGTAGATTTGCAGTGGTATGATACTCCTTCCATTTCAATATGATCGCTTGCACAGTGCTCCTTGGGATGTTTAAAGTTTTGGAAATCATTTTGTATCCAAATCCAGTTTTAAACTTCTCCACAACAGTATCACGGACCTGCCTGTTGTGTTCCTTGGTCTTCATGATGCTGTCTGTGCTTCACACAGAACCCTGAGACTATCACAGAGCAGGTGCTTTTATACGGAGACTTGATTACACACAGGTGGATTATATTTATCATCATTAGGCATTTAGGACTAAAGAGATTTATATAAGGAATAAAGGGCCATATCTCAAGAACAGAAAGTCTCAGGAACAAAAGAAAACCATCTCCAGATTCAAGAGAACAGCAGCATTTACAATAGGCCGTACATAAATACATATGTATTGCTTGCAGCAGCGCTACTAATCACTGCATTGGTATTTTCAATCAAGATCCCAGGCTTATTTATCACAGACTTATACATTTAGGCTGTGTGCACACGTTGCGTTTTTTTCACGTTTTTTTCGCTATAAAAAAAACGCCATACATTATGCATCCCATCATTTAGAACGCATTCTGCAATTTTTGTGCACATGATGCGTTTTTGTTTTCTGCGAAAAAAAAATGCATCGCGGTAAAAAATGCAGCATGTTCATTAATTTTGCGGCTTTTTCGCGGTTTTCCCGCTATCTAATGCATTGGGAAGCTCCGGAAAAAAAAAAAAAAAAAACGAAAAAAACACGCATGCGGACTTCTTACAGAAAATGTCCGGTTTTGCCCAGGAAATTTCTGCAAGAAATCCTGAACGTGTGCACGTAGCCTGACACTACGTTTTGCAGCGCCAGCGTGCCGTATACACTTGGTATATTGGCCCGTCACTTTACCAAGTTACTATAGTCTCCAATCAATTACAGAAAAAAAAATATATATTTTAAAGGGAGTGTGTCATCATGTATTTGCCACCTAATCTGAGAATAGCCTAAAGTAGAGGCAGGGACCCTGATTCCAGCGATGTGTCGCTAACTGGGATGCTTGCTGTAGTTTTGATAAAATAATAAAAAACACTTTTATCAGGAGATTATATTTAGAGAACTAGGAAAACCTGCTGCCAAGTAGTCAAACCCCACCCCCACATTTGATTGGCAGTTTTCTGCCTATGCACAGTGTACACAGAAAGCAGCCAATCAGTGGTGTAGGTGTGGTTTTACAGAGCTCGGCATAGAAGAGAATAAGGACTTATGTGCATGAAAAAAAAAGGATTGTCCTCAATCCCAAGAGGGTGCAGCAAAAGCTTCGCCAGTAGATCCAGCCCTGGACCACGGATTAGGATTAATGTGCAGGCTCTCGGGAATGGCGCTTGGTACATACAGTTTCCAGGGTGCAATGTCATTTCTGTAGGTTCAGACTAGACACCGGCAGCAGATTATGCAGCTTTCCTGCCCTGCGCTCCTGAACGACACTAATTCTTTGGGGACGCTGTGCATCACAGAAAGAAGCATTCAGGTAGAACAATGGGCGCATTCCCCTTCATTGCACGCTGCACAGCCCAGGAACAGATCATTCATTCTTTACATGAAACTGCAACCAAGAAAAGAAAAGAAAATCACAGAAATACAAGGAGTAGAAGGGCCATTGAGAGGAGGCAAGGTCGGGGCAGAGTCAGTCAGCATGGCCTATAATTACCCCTGGAATCACTACTTCTTATGACGATTATTACATTAACTACAAACTGTCATTATCAAAATATACAGGATTGGTGAAAATTAAAAAAAAAAAAATAAGCAATGTTTCACTGTAAATAGAGGTGTTAAAACAGGATCCATCAGGAGGAGGTGAGCTGTGACATCACCTATTGTGAATGGTGGATCCTGTGTTATCCACTGTATATAGAGGTGTTATCAGTCATTGTACAGGAAGAGGAGGTGAGCTGTGACATCACCTATTGTGAATGATGGATCCCGTGTTATCTACTGTGTATAGAGGTGTTATCAGTCATTGTACAGGAGGAGGAGGTGAGCTGTGACATCACCTATTGTGAATGGTAGATCCTGTGTTATCTTCTGTATATAGAGGTGTTATCAGTCATTGTACAGGAGGAGGAGGTGAGCTGTGACATCACCTATTGTGAATGGTGGATCCTGTGTTATCTACTGTATATAGAGGTGATATCAGTCATTGTACAGGAGGGGGAGGAGGTGAGCTGTGAAAATGACCGATATCTACTGTATATAGAGGTGTCAACACAGGATCCATCATTCAAAATAGGGCGATGTCACAGCTCACCTCCTCCCTCTCCTGTACAATGACGTAGTAATAGGTAGAAGTAGTAATAATAATTGGAATAGCACAAAAAAAAAAATGATGTAAATAGGTCATTCTCTGATCACAGATTTCATTTAAATTTGAAGCCCAATCCTTTTAAATCGTGGAAAATATAAACTGACATCAAGGATGCATGGCCGAGAAGAACACCAATGTCCGACAGCTGATGACAGTGGTTTAATGGTTGTGGGTAAAATGGACGGCAGCAAGATCAGGCAAATGACGCTTTATTTAAAAAAAAAAAAGGTTGAAAATAATCAGTGGGTCGAATGGTTGTTTCGGGAACACTGGACAAGAGCTAATCTGCCTGTATTGTACAGGGGCCGTGATCGAGGCGCACACCTGTGAGCGAGAATAGAAGACTAATGAAGTCCGATAAAAATGGGTGTATTGTAATAAACGAAATAATTGCACCCATTGTACTAAAGACAGGATAATGAGGGAGGCAAATAAAGAGAAATGGAAAAAAAAAAAGAACAGGTAATAAATCCAGCTGACAGAAGTCACAACAGAATAAAATAAGTTCAGCGTACAAGCCCATATTGTAAAAGTGTCACAATGTGTCCATGAGCAAGAATTTCCAAAAAAAAAAAAAAGAAAGTTGACAAATTTGTAGAAGCTACTGACATACTTGTATCAAACAAAAATGTCCAGATATCAGCATCAGTCCCGGATCATAGTGGCTCCATTTCTTGCTGGTCGTTGTCACAGACAGCTTCTTGTGTCAGCATGTGATAAGTGGCGTGTGTAAGGGGCTGACTGACCTATTTCCATAGCTAAGCCAGCCCCCTTCTCAGTCTATGCATTGACATTTCCATAGCTAAGCCAGCCCCCTTCTCAGTCTATGCATTGATATTTCCATAGCTAAGCCAGCCCCCTTCTCAGTCTATGCATTGATATTTCCATAGCTAAACCAGCCCCCTTCTCAATCTATGCATTGACATTTCCATAGCTAAGCCAGCCCCCTTCTCAGTCTATGCATTGATATTTCCATAGCTAAGCCAGCCCCCTTCTCAGTCTATGCATTGACATTTCCATAGCTAAGCCAGCCCCCTTCTCAGTCTATGCATTGATATTTCCATAGCTAAGCCAGCCCCCTTCTCAGTCTATGCATTGATATTTCCATAGCTAAGCCAGCCCCCATGGTTTGCACACTGCTTATTTACATATTTAAGCAAGCCCCCTTCTGTATAACAGACGGTCAACCAGGCCTCTTCCCACACAGTACAAATGAGGAGCAGGGCGTGGGAAACTCTTCTGTGTCAAAACCAGAAGTGGAGCTGCAAAACCGAGAACGAAGGCAGACGGCTAAAGAACAAAAGCACTTTATCATACAAGTATAATACTAAGTCTCCATATTAGATTTTTAACTAGAATATTGATGGGAGGAAAAACAAAATAAAAAAGTTCT
The DNA here is from genome assembly GCF_032444005.1 of Ranitomeya imitator. Taxonomy (NCBI): domain Eukaryota; kingdom Metazoa; phylum Chordata; class Amphibia; order Anura; family Dendrobatidae; genus Ranitomeya; species Ranitomeya imitator. The sequence continues at coordinate 47,517,660 of NC_091282.1, read as the reverse complement.
AAGCTATTCGTCTGTATAAGGGCCCCATTCAGGGTCTCTACAAAGCTGGGTGCTAAACTAAAAGTATACCGTTCTATGGCCACTTTTGGCACTCGCCACCCGTGAGCCACATGGGGAAACCATTTTGGTCACATTGGGGCAGTTATCTACATGACCATCATCTGCTACAACATGGAACCTATACTGCAACAAAAAACGTAGTTAAAGGTCACGGTCGTTCCAACAAACTTGGCATAAATCCATACTACACACAAATATAAGAAACTTTCTAATAAATCTTAGAGAAATCTGCTGCTCGTTACATTACAAAAAAGAAACGGCCATCTTGTTCCAGACAAGAAGGGCTGCCAGCTCACTGACAGATCACATTACACCCGCCTATTGAAATCTAGGTTGAGGGGGTCAAGAGGAGAAAGTGGCAGAAAAAGGCGCAGACAGACTCTGTTGCTGATTTCTAGTGAGTTAGGTTTTTCTTTCACTCCAGAGCTTGATACACAGCTACACTGCTCAGTAAATTTTCATATTGTTCTCACTGCCGCGGCTTCTAAAACGTGCTACATACCAAGGACAGCAGAAATAGCATGAAATTCAGAAATTATTCTGAAAATGTCTTTGAAATTCTATTTTGGTAACTTATCAGTATTTGTACAGATTTTTTGACCCACTGCCTACAGCAGTCAAGACCTTGTAATATATAAAAAGGATAAAAAAGGTAAAAGGCATTTCTAACGCCGCCGGGGGCGAGGAGATAAGTCAATATATCTACTCTTATTTTACATACTATACATACCATAAATTTTATACAGTAAGATAGCAGGAAAAAAAAAATTGATGTAGTGAAGCATTTATAAAATTCTAAGAAAAAAGCAACCTAAAAAAAAAAATCATATATATATTTTATATACACACACACTGCTCACAAAAATAAAGGGAACACAAACAGAATATAACTCCAAGTAAATCAAACGTCTGTGAAATCATACTGTCCACTTAGGAAGCAGCACTGATTGACAATCAATTTCACATGCTGTTGTGCAAATGGAATAGACAACAGATGGAAATTATTGGCAATTATCAAGACCCACTCAATAAAGGAGCGGTTCTGCAGGTGGGGACCACAGACCACATCTCAGTACCAATGCTTTCTGGCTGATGTTTTGGTCACTTTTGAAATGTTGGTTGTGCTTTCACACTCGTGGTAGCACGAGACTGACTCTACAACCCACACAAGTGGCTCAGGTAGTGCAGCTCATCCAGGATGGCACATCAATGCGAACTGTGGCAAGAAGATTTGCCGTGTCTGTCAGCGTAGTGTCCAGATGCTGGAGGCGCTACCAGGAGATAGGCCAGTACACCAGGAGACATGGAGGGGACCATAGGAGGGCAACAACCCAGCAGTAGGACCACTACCTCAGCCTTCGTGCAAGGAGGAACGGGAGGAGCACTGCCAGAGTCCTGCAAAATGACCTCCAGCAGGCCACAATTGTGCATGTGTCTGCACAAACGGTTAGAAACAGACTCCATGAGGATGGTCTGAGTGCCCGACGTCCACAGATGGGGGTTGTGCTCACTGCTCAACACTGTGCAGGACGCTTGGCATTTGCCACAGAACACCAGGATTGGCAAATTTGCCACTGGCGCCCTGTGCTCTTCACAGATGAAAGCAGGTTCACACTGAGCTCATGTGACAGACGTGACAGAGTCTGGAGACGTCGTGGAGAGTGATCTGCTGCCTGCAACATCCTTCAGCATGACCGGTTTGGCAGTGGGTCAGTAATGATATGGGGTGGCTTTTCTTTGGAGGGCCGCACAGCCCTCCATGTGCTCACCAGAGGTAGCCTGACTGCCATTAGGTACAGAGATGAGATCCTCAGACCCCTTGTGAGACGATATGCTGGTGCAGTTGGCCCTGGGTTCCTCCTAATGCAGGACAATGCCAGACCTCATGTAGCTGGAGTGTGTCAGCAGTTCCTGTAAAATGAAGGCATTGAAGCTATGGACTGGCCAGCCCGTTCCCACCATCGTCACGTTGCAACACAGACTGTCCAGGAGTTGGCGGATGCTTTAGTCCAGGTCTGGGAGGAGATCCCTCAGGAGACCATCTACCGCCTCATCAGGAGCATGCCCAGGCGTTGTAGGGAGATCATACAGGCACGTGGAGGCCACAGACACTACTGAGCATCATTTCCTTGTCTTGAGGCATTTCCACTGAAGTTGGATCAGCCTGTAACTTCATTTTCCACTTTGATTTTGAGCATCATTCCAACTCCAGACCTCTGTGGGATATTAGTTGTGATTTGTAATGAATAAAGATTTACATGCGGCATCAATAGTAAAAAAAAAAAAATGTAATGTTAAAAATAATTAAAACAAAACAAAAAACCTGCTATTCTCACTCTCCGTAGTCCGCCGAGCCGTACGCGCCTGCAGCCGTCTTCCGAGACCGCCAAGTCATCTGGGTAATTTCGCAATGCATCCTGGGAACGGAAGATGGCTGCAGCCGCGTGCGTATCGCCGGAGCTTCGGTGGATCACAGGGGTGAGTAAATAATTTTTTATTTTAATTATTTTTTTTTATTTTTTTTACAGGGATATGGTGCCCACACTACTGTATACTGCGTGGCTGCTATATACTACACAGGCAGTGTTATATACTATGTGGGCTGTGCTATATACTGCGTGGGCTGTGCTATATATTACGTGGCCAGTTAGATACTGCGTGGGCAGTGTTATATACTACGTGGCTGCTATATACCGTACTGCGTGGCCTGTTATATACTGCATGGCTGCTATATACTGCGTGGCCACTGATATATTGCGTGGCATGTATTAACGTATCGGGTATTCTACAATATGTATGTATATAGCAGCCACATAGTATATAGCACAGGCCACGTAGTATTTGTCTGCTATATAATAATAATAATAATCTTTATTTTTATATAGCGCTAACATATTCCGCAGCGCTTTACCGTTTGCACACATTATCATTACTATATACTATGTGGCTGCTACAGTTAGGGCCAGAAATATTTGGACAGTGACAAGTTTTGTTATTTTGGCTGTTTACAAAAACATGTTCAGAAATACAATTATGTATATAATATGGGCTGAAAGTGCACACTCCCAGCTGCAATATGATAGTTTCCACATCCAAATCGGAGAAAGGGTTTAGGAATCATAGCTCTGTAATGCATAGCGTCCTCTTTTTCAAGGGACCAAAAGTAATTGGACAATGGACTCTAAGGGCTGCAATTAACTCTGAAGGCGTCTCCCTCGTTAACCTGTAATCAATGAAGTAGTTAAAAGGTCAGGGGTGGATTCCAGGTGTGTGGTTTTGCATTTGGAAGCTGTTGCTGTGAGCAGACAACATGCGGTCAAAGGAACTCTCAATTGAGGTGAAGCAGAACATCCTGAGGCTGAAAAAAAAGAAAAAATCCATCAGAGAGATAGCAGACATGCTTGGAGTAGCAAAATCAACAGTTGGGTACATTCTGAGAAAAAAGGAATTGACTGGTGAGCTTAGGAACTCAAAAAGGCCTGGGCGTCCACGGATGACAACAGTGGTGGATGATCGCCGCATACTTAATTTGGTGAAGAAGAACCCGTTCACAACATCAACTGAAGTCCAGAACACTCTCAGTGAAGTAGGTGTATCTGTCTCTAAGTCAACAGTAAAGAGAAGACTCCATGACAGTAAATACAAAGGGTTCACATCTAGATGCAAACCATTCATCAATACCAAAAATAGACAGGCCAGAGTTAAATTTGCAGAAAAACACCTCAAGAAGCCAGCTCAGTTCTGGAAAAGTATTCTATGGACAGATGAGACAAAGATCAACCTGTACCAGAATGATGGGAAGAAAAAAAGTTTGGAGAAGAAAGGGAACAGCACATGATCCAAGGCACACCCCATCCTCTGTAAAACATGGTGGAGGCAACGTGATGGCATGGGCATGCATGGCTTTCAATGGCACTGGGTCACTTGTGTTTATTGATGACATAAGAGCAGACAAGAGTAGCCGGATGAATTCTGAAGTGTACCATAGTAACATAGTAACATAGTTAGTAAGGCCGAAAAAAGACATTTGTCCATCCAGTTCAGCCTATATTCCATCATAATAAATCCCCAGATCTACGTCCTTCTACAGAACCTAATTGTATGATACAATATTGTTCTGCTCCAGGAAGACATCCAGGCCTCTCTTGAACCCCTCGACTGAGTTCGCCATCACCACCTCCTCAGGCAAGCAATTCCAGATTCTCACTGCCCTAACAGTAAAGAATCCTCTTCTATGTTGGTGGAAAAACCTTCTCTCCTCCAGATGCAAAGAATGCCCCCTTGTGCCCGTCACCTTCCTTGGTATAAACAAATCCTCAGCGAGATATTTTTATTGTCCCCTTATATACTTATACATGGTTATTAGATCGCCTCTCAGTCGTCTTTTTTCTAGACTAAATAATCCTAATTTCGCTAATCTATCTGGGTATTGTAGTTCTCCCATCCCCTTTATTAATTTTGTTGCCCTCCTTTGTACTCTCTCTAGTTCCATTATATCCTTCCTGAGCACCGGTGCCCAAAACTGGACACAGTACTCCATGTGCGGTCTAACTAGGGATTTGTACAGAGGCAGTATAATGCTCTCATCATGTGTATCCAGACCTCTTTTAATGCACCCCATGATCCTGTTTGCCTTGGCAGCTGCTGCCTGGCACTGGCTGCTCCAGGTAAGTTTATCATTAACTAGGATCCCCAAGTCCTTCTCCCTGTCAGATTTACCCAGTGGTTTCCCGTTCAGTGTGTAATGGTGATATTGATTCCCTCTTCCCATGTGTATAACCTTACATTTATCATTGTTAAACCTCATCTGCCACCTTTCAGCCCAAGTTTCCAACTTATCCAGATCCATCTGTAGCAGAATACTATCTTCTCTTGTATTAACTGCTTTACATAGTTTTGTATCATCTGCAAATATCGATATTTTACTGTGTAAACCTTCTACCAGATCATTAATGAATATGTTGAAGAGAACAGGTCCCAATACTGACCCCTGCGGTACCCCACTGGTCACAGCGACCCAGTTAGAGACTATACCATTTATAACCACCCTCTGCTTTCTATCACTAAGCCAGTTACTAACCCATTTACACACATTTTCCCCCAGACCAAGCATTCTCATTTTGTGTACCAACCTCTTGTGCGGCACGGTATCAAACGCTTTGGAAAGATCGAGATATACCACGTCCAATGACTCACCATGGTCCAGTCTATAGCTTACCTCTTCATAAAAACTGATTAGATTGGTTTCTCATAAACCCATGCTGATATGGAGTTAAACAGTTATTCTCATTGAGATAATCCAGAATAACATCCCTCAGAAACCCTTCAAATATTTTACCAACAATAGAGGTTAGACTTACTGGCCTATAATTTCCAGGTTCACTTTTAGAGCCCTTTTTGAATATTGGCACCACATTTGCTATGCGCCAATCCTGCGGAACAGACCGCGTCGCTATAGAGTCCCTAAAAATAAGAAATAATGGTTTATCTATTACATTACTTAGTTCTCTTAGTACTCGTGGGTGTATGCCATCCGGACCCGGAGAATATACCGGGATATACTTTCAGCCCAGATTCAGCCAAATGCTGCAAAGTTGATTGGACGGCGCTTCATAGTACAGATGGACAATGACCCCAAGCATACAGCCAAAGCTACCCAGGAGTTCATGAGTGCCAAAAAGTGGAACATTCTGCAATGGCCAAGTCAATCTCCAGATCTAAACCCAATTGAGCATGCATTTCACTTGCTCAAATCCAGACTTAAGACGGAAAGACCCACAAACAAGCAAGACCTGAAGGCTGCGGCTGTAAAGGCCTGGCAAAGCATTAAGAAGGAGGAAACCCAGCGTTTGGTGATGTCCATGGGTTCCAGACTTAAGGCAGTGATTGCCTCCAAAGGATTTGCAACAAAATATTGAAAATAAAAATATTTTGTTTGGGTTATGTTTATTTGTCCAATTACTTTTGACCTCCTAAAATGTGGAGTGTTTGTAAAGAAATGTGTACAATTCCTACATTTTCTATCAGATATTTTTGTTCAACCCTTCAAATTAAACGTTACAATCTGCACTTGAATTCTGTTGTAGAGGTTTCATTTCAAATCCAATGTGGTGGCATGCAGAGCCCAACTCGCGAAAATTGTGTCACTGTCCAAATATTTCTGGCCCTAACTGTATATACATACATAAATACATATTCTAGAGTACCCTATGCAGATAGATAGATAAATAGATATAGATATTTTATATGGAGAGGGAGCGATCAGATTCGGCGTTCAGACCGTGTTGCTGTGGAAACTGATTGATGGAGGCAGATTCCCTTGGAATTCCCTCGGATCGCGAACATCTGAACCAACTATAACTCACGTTCTGATGCAACGTATGGCCACATACAACTATCGGAGCCCGGGTCAATAAAATAGTGATGAGTATTCAGGGAGCGAAGTGCAGTATGCTTCATTGAAGTTTCATGCAGTATGCTTACGTGAGACTTAACACCTAATTAATAGATCCTATATGATACTGTGCTAGTGTTACTTCTGTGTAAAGAAAAGGCTCCTGGGTGGAAATTAACTTTATTCCTAATGGGAGCTGCCAGCTTTCAGTCAGAGGATGTCGGCAGCCACAGTTACCACTTAGTACACAGTAGCGTTAGTAAACATGCCCCAGCACTTTGATTGACAGCTCAACCTGCAGGCAATCAGTGCCGAGCGAGCTGCCAAAGAGCCAGGGCTGGGTTACAGCTGACATTAACTGAACTGAGCGGTGACTGTAGCCGCTCCGTGCACACCTCTATGACTGAAAGCCGGCGGCTCCCAGTTAGAAAATAAATTAATTTACTCCCACTAGCTGTGCTTTCCATAAGATGGCTAGTCAATATTTTAACACTATTTACCTGCAGATGAATAGCATTTGGGGACATGACAGGCTCCCTGTAAGAAAGGCAATTTAATAAGCAGGTGTCATGTGTCAAGATCTATGGCTGGGAGATCACTGCATGCGCCCCCTGCTGTGAACAGGTAATTGAAGCAGGTTATCTGATGGAGAGCAGACACGGAGTGTGTAGACAGCGTAATTAACAAGTAGCTGGCAGGTTTTGGAAGGGCAAACGTTGACTGTGTATATCCTAATTTCTCAAGAGGTGCTAATCAATGCAAGGTGACGATACCTGCCCTATGGACAACTTCTCATTCCCCTTACCTGGCCCCCATAAAATAAAGCAGCTGGCGCCGTTCCCGCAGTGTCTGCACTGGCTCTCCTGCGGTGTTGCGACACGTCCCCGCTGGCATCACTGTCCCCGCCTTCTGCTGAATTGAGCTGAAAAAGGAAATCAGAGATCCGCTGTAGCCCAGACTTCCTCTTCATGTTCGATTCGTCCGAAGGTGCGGACAGGGACGCCGGCGCTGATGGCACAACACCGCATGAGATCCCCGGGGAGAGCGAGTGCCGACCCTGCGAGAACAGAACTGGCACCGGAGGGCAGTATAAGCTTTATTATTTTATGGGGGCCAAACATTTTGATCAAGAAGGCGTTGTCCTAGCAGTGGACAGCCCCTTTAAGTACAATATTTTTCATGACATAGCTATAAAATCTGTTTGACAGAATCCATGAATGAATCTATTATCAGTCACATCTGTAGGTAAAAATCGCTAACGTTTTGGTAGCCGAGTGGCAATCCACAGGAATGCAATATCTCCCTGAACTATGGATTTAACATTCGTGTGAAGTATGTACAGAATGACTGAAGGGTGTTCGGAAATATGTCAACCATATTGTTTCTCTAGGAGGTTCTTGGCAGAATGATGGCTGACTGTAAGGGTATGTACACACGTCCGGATTTTTAGCGTTTTTTTTGCGGAAATTCGCTATAAAAAACGCTATAAATCCGGTAAAAAAAGGCTAACATTATGCATCTTATCTTTTAGAATGCATTCCGCATTTTTTGTGCATATGTTAGCGTTTTTTTCCGCAAAAAAAAAAACGCATTCCGCAAAAAGAACGGACATGCTCATTCTTTTTGCGGATTTCTTGCGGATTCCATGTCAAAAAGGACATTCCGGAAAAAAAAAAAATCCGCAATAAATCCGCAAAAAGTCTGCGCAAATTCCCCGAGAAATCCGCGCGAAAAAAAACGCGAATTTCTGGCAGAATTCTCAGGATTGTCAGGAAAAAAACCTGACGTGTGCACATACCCTAAATATGGCCTAAAGCCGGATTAGAATCGAATCTAATCAGAAGCCCCCCTCTGACTTCTAGTAGACCCCTTTATAACATCTCATCTACCGAATTAGACCTCAAAACGAGAAACAAGTTTTGCAGACCAGACCATATCTCCTGCCAGAAGCTCTCACAGATCCAGTTGATAAGACAGATCTATATTTTATGCGTTTTTTTTTGCCGATCTGTCTTTGTACTATTCCTTCTTTTGTAACCTTTTTTCGGCAATATACGTTTTGTCGTATGTTAAAATCTGAAAATGTATTAAGTTTATTCCTTGTTGCTCTAAAAGTACCCACAAACCCTAAAGAGGGCGAGAATAGCTGGGCGGTGCCACAAACCCTAAAGAGGGCGAGAATAGCTGGGCGGTGCCACAAACCCTAAAGAGGGCGAGAATAGTTGGGCGGTGTTACCTTGTGTATATCAGAGTGCAAAAATTGTACCTTTCAGGTGCTCGGGAAAGTTGTGTGTTGTGTGCGCACAAGCAGGCGTCTCGCTGGACTATCAAAAACGCCGAGTGCTAGCAGAGAAAATGGTGTTGTGGATGAGAGGACAGGCTCTGGGGTATGCCAAGCTCATGGTCAGCCCATTAGAATAATGAATGGGAAGCCGAGCCCTCCTTCTCAGTAGCATCCGATGAACGTGTGCCGCGAACGAACGCTTCCGTGACACCAAGGCAAAATTAGTGGCGGTGTGAGTATTGATCCCGAGAGCGATAAACTGCAAAGTTTTTTGTTCTTAACCATTTAAGAACTTGAGACATCCTCAATTTTTAATTCTACAGTTTACTGCTCAATGCCTAAGTTACAGGCCACCTCTACAGCCCAGCAGCGGTGGCTGGTTACCCAGGCTATGCGCACGTGCTTGTAAGCTCCTGGCCACAGAGATGGTGGGAGATGCTCTGAAGCAGCATCTAGCCAACGTCAGGATGCCTGAATTTCTCAAATATGGTTGCATCGTAGAGGGCAATGATCGGGCCAGTGCCGCTAGTCCAAACGGTCCATCATAAGAAACGTGCTGTCCCCTGGCACACAAGAAGCCGGTAGGTCACGGAACGATAATGCGATCCTGAAGCACCATGAGAACAACCCTTTAACGTTTCCGGACCCAAGTGCAGCCAAGGATCGAGGGGTCTTCTCAGGTCTTGAGAGATTACAAGTCACAAACCAGGTTCATGTTGCACGTTGGAAGAGTCAAAGGTTACAGGCCATGGACCACACGGTCACTGCGGACAGTTCTGGCATCCTATTAATCTGACGTCACGACTAATAAGACTTCATCTCCCAGGACACTGCTTATTTGTTTGAAACACTAGCGATCTATGACGAGGTTCCAAAAATAAAAGAACACTCCACAATTAAGGATCTTGCAACTTGCCATAGAGCGTGCCAGATTGTGAGATACAATGCTGTGTGTTTTATACAAGTACAATGCTTCTATTCATTTACCATGGAACGGAAGTCTGCAGTCATCATAAAATTCTGCTCTTCAAATCACCTGGATGGAAAAACCAAGGGGCCTCCAAAACGACTACAAGCTTGGCACTGCAAAAGCACCAAACCATAATAGGTTTGACCAGTCCAGGAACAACAGATTGATCGATTTGAGATGGAGAAGTGCCATGTAGCACATGTAAGTCTACCGCTGCACCCTTTACATACAATATACCCTCGAAACGAGCATATATCATAAATAGTGTGCGGTGATCTTGAGAGTGAAGGGGGCGAGAAGCGCAAGACAGTTGACGATGACAACTTGCGGGAATTCTTCCCAGACCTGGATCGGGGCATCTGTGAGCTCCAGAATAGTCCAGAATTGGCGACAGACTAACCAATTTATAATGCCCCATATGTTGTCAACTGCATTATGGTCTAGTCAATGTGAGGGCAATGCTTTGGCCACGAGGCTGGGTAATATTCGCATCGGAGGAACCCAGGGTCCACTGCATCAGTGTAAGGTCTTGCATTGACTCTGATGGCATCTCGCTACCCCATTGCAGTCAGTGTACCATTAGCCATCACATGAAGGTTTTTGCGACCCTCCAAGGATTTCCCTCTGCAGACCACCACTAACCCACTGCCAAACTGCTCATGCTTGATGATGTTGCCAAAAAAACTCAATTTTCACAATGGCGTTTCCAGACACTTTCCCTTGTGCTCGGTGTGAAGCTGCTGTCGTTGGGACACCAAATATAACGTTCTGTGGCAAATGCGTCTACATGGTGCTTGATTCTTGAGTCAGTTACCAATGCCTTGGTCAGAAACATTCCCAACAGTAGCTGGAGGTAACTTAGTAGGGTTCTGGCAGCGCTCCTCTTAACTTCTGGCACAATGGAACAGATACCAGTCCTACTACTGGTTATACAACCTATGTTCCGGTCTGGCTCTCCACGTGTCCTGCTATCTGCTCCATGCTCTAGAGCAGTGTTCCCCAAGTCCGGTCCTCAATTGCCACCAACAGGTCATGCTTTCAGGATTTCCTTAGTATTTCACAGGTGATAATTCCATCACCTGTGCAATACTAAGGAAAAACTGAAAACATGACCTGTTGGTGGCTCTTGAAGACCGGTCTTGGGGAACACTGCTCTAGAGACTGTGCTGGGAGACTAAGCAAACCTTCTCGTGACTGCAGCTATGGATGAGCCACCCTGGAGGAGCGAGACGACTGGTGTATCCTGAATGGTCTACAGGCACGGCCGCTTCATGTTAGGTCCAGTATCTCCATGAACCATGATCTGACCAACCATGGAGTAAATGCACAAAGAAAAGCAATGTTCCAACTCCAGGATATAACCACCAGATAACATTCGAAACACCTTGCTTTTTAGGTCTTACAATGCTACAGAAATGGAATTTTATCCAGGAGCTGGAACGTTCATTTTCTTTTCGCTCATGCTTCCAGTAGTGATGAGGACACAAAACAAGTAGAGAAGAATCCATCAGGAAGGATAATGAGAAAGGAATTGTCTGTGGACACAGCCTGCGCCGCTCCCTTTTAGGAGATCATCATTTACATTTATTTTTGCACAACAACCCCAAAAAAGCATTTTTGGGGGGAAGTGAAAGGAAATGCGCTCCCGCTGTTAACGGGTAGGCGGTTGGGTAATTATACGGAGGAAGAGGGGGAAAAAAAGTTAAAGCATCTATTGAGGGAGATGAATGATTAGAAGAGGGACTGATCTTTCGATTAGCATGCACAATAGATTACTGACATTAGGATCACAGATTAAAATAATAATTACCATATATGCGGCATCACAACCTGTTGCGTGAATTTTGCAGATTTTTTCTTCTTACGGGTAAAAAGTCTATTTTTTGTTTTGATGAATGAGTTGTACCCTCAAAAAACAAAGGATATGCTACCCTCCGCACTTGGTCGGTCTCAAAAAAGCCCCCTTTTTAAAAATCAGCAGTTTTGCCCAAGTCAAAAATATGGGCAAACAATATCCATCCAGTTTCCAATTTTTCATCAACCGCTGATAACCTTTCTTTCTGGACAATTTTTCAGTAACGAGTCATGAGGGTTTGCCCATCTCGAAAAAAAATAAAAAAAGAAGGTGGAGCTTGTAGACTCGCCTCTTGAAGGTTTTGGCCAATCATGTTTCATGTTTGTTCAACGGAGGAAGTCCCCCCAATCGTTTGCCACTTTCGCAGTAGGGTGTTCTGCCCGATTAGCATTCTGCCAGCACCAAAGGTGTGGGAACTTCTCATCACTTTCTAACTTGCACTACTGTCCAATGGCATGACGGCACTGAACTAAAAGATCGCCTTCTCATTTGTCATTTGACAGACAGGAGAGCAAGAGCAAAATGATGAAGCCCCACTCCACCGACTCCCTTGGGAAGGAAAGCCACCCCACCCACTATCCATATCTGTCTCTGCTGATAGACTGATTACACTTGGCAAACAGTGAACAAAAAGTTATATAAAATAAGGGAGACCCCTTTCACACTGGTCTCAAGGCTGGCACTTTGGAGCGATTATTCAGTTGTGGCGTTTAATAAAATTATATTTTAAAACTGAAGTTATTAGTAACGAGTCAACGTGCCGGGATAAGGCGTTATCTGAGCATGCTCGTGTCTTCGGCATGCTCAAATAATATGCTGCATGTCTCGTGGCTGTTGGACAAAATGCAGGGATTCCTAACAAACAGGGAAGGTAGGGAGCATGCGGAGAGGATCCGTGCTGGATAGTGTCAGACACCGGCCACTGCCTTGCAATGTCAGGAGGTATGAAATATGCGCTTTTTACTGCCAATAAATAAGTCACGCTCCAGCAGATAATAGCATCTTAGTCAATGCACCACATTCCATGCTGGAAAGTTTTGCGCTGCGATAGCAGCTGGAGCTATTTAAAGGCCATTAATTGTGTTGGTTCATATTTTCGTTATTTATTTGATACATTCCAAGGCCAAGTACGATCTGCCAAGAGAATAAACCCTGCCGGCATCAGATGTAGCACCAAACCAGAGCTCTCAACTATTAGGGGCTAATGCGCAATTCTCTTACTGACATCTGGGGGCACCACTGTTCTAATGTTTCCTAAATACAGAGAAAGTGGCGTAAGAAGTTAATGGGAGAGTACAAGATTACAGAAATAACACCATACTTCTCCACATGTGTGTGGTATTATTGCACCTCAACTTTATTAAAGTGGATAGGACGCAGTTTATGATCAGCTTATGCTACGTTCACATTTGCGTTGTTAGGCGCAGCGTCGTCGACGGATACCGACGCATGCGTCATGCGCCCCTATCTTTAACATGGGGGCGCATGTACATGCACAGGTATGCGTTGTACGGCGCATGCGTCATTTGGGCGCACCAGACAGGGCGCGCCCAACGCTACATGTAGCGTTTTCCCTGCGCCAAATTTCCTGTACTTTCCTATTTTTGGACAACACACGTGTCAAAAAACCCTGCGTTGTGTATATGCGTTTTGGGTTGCGTCGACGACGCTGCGCCCAACAACGCAAATGTGAACGTAGCATTACAGCACTGATGACACCACCAGGCTGGATTAAAAAAAAAAAAAAAAAAAAAGTGGTGCCGGTAGGTACCAGGGTCCTAAGAATCCATATGTATTTATATATAGCCATAGCCGAAGGTTTTGGCACCCTTGAAATTGTACCAGAAAGTATTTCTACCAGAAAGTTATTACAGTTTCCCTTGTTCTGTTATACACACGTTTATTTCCTTTGTGTATTTGAACAAAAAAAAAAAAAAAAAATGAAAACAAGGCAAATTACACAATTTCACACAAAAACGGGCCAGACAAAATTTGTAAGCATTTTTCTAAAATTGAGGGTAAACAACTTGGTTTCAAGCATGTGATGCTCGTTTGCACTCACCTATGGCAAGTAACAGGTATGGGTAAGTTAACTCAATCTTTGTATTGTGTGTGTGTGCCACATTAAGCATGGAGAACAGAAAGAAGAGAAGAGAACTACCTGAGGGTTTGAGAATCCAAAAATGTTGAAAAATATAATCTCAAGGTTACAAGCTCATCTCCAGAGATCTTAATGTTCTTTGTCCGAGGAGCACAACATAAATCAAGAAGTTTACAACCCACGGCACTGTAGCTAATCTTCCTGGAAGTGGATGGCAGAGAAAGGTTGCAACACAGGATAGTACGGAATGTGGATAATCAGCTCCAATCAAGTTCCAAAGAAATTCAAGATGTTCTGCAGCCTCTGGGTGCACCAGCATGAACTATCCGTCAACATTTGAATGAAAATGAAACACTATGGCAGGAGACCCAGGAGGACCCCACTGCTGACAGACATAAAATCTAGACTGAAGTTTGCCAAAATATAAGCAAACCAGAATCCTTCTGGGAAAGCATCTTGAGGACAAATAAGACCAAGTTAGAGCTTTTTGGTAATGCACATCATTCTATTGTTTACTGAAAATGGAATGAGGTCTACAAAGAAAAAAACAGTACCTACAGTCAAATATGGTGGCTGTTCATAGATGCTTTGGGATTGTTTTGCCGCCTCTAGTGTACGTTGTGTACTGGGGTGTCTTCCTCAGGATTCAGTGAAGTCACAGGCGAGAAAAACAACTCCTTCACAGTTCACTCACTGTCACTATTTTAATTAGTTACGTGAATGACGCAACCAGAAAACATGAAAAATTCTAAACATTACTCAGACATTCAGCCGGGAGGTTGAGACCCTTGTGCTGTATAGCGTGGTGCCCTGTAGGTACAATCTGTACGTACTATGCCTTCTATAAATCTACCTACTTACGTGCCTGTCTAAACCGTCCGTTACCACCCTGGGAACATTATACGAGTATAACATACGGGCTCGACTGAAATACAGCACAACAGTTTGTAGGATTATAAAAAATTACCTCTATCCCACAGCCAAATATCCATTCTCCATCCCGATGTGACTTCAATGAATGCAGAGAAATAGTCATGATACAGGAAAGATATACATCTTGGTACCATGTTAGCCAGTAGATAGAAAAATATTTAGAATTGAGAGTCCACAGCTGCATCACATCTAATGTGGTGTACTTAATTATTTGTACTAAATGTCCAACTGGGGGTCTGTATGTGGGGGAGACAGGGAAAAAGCTTAGAACAAGAATGAATTCTCACCGCCACACAATAAGAGAAAAAAGAATGGATCTACCTGTGGCAATACATTTTTGTCTCCCAAATCATAACATTATGGACATGAAATTACTTGTGTTAAAAGGTAGCTTCAAATCTCAGAGAGATAGAAGAGTCTGGGAATATAAACTGATGACGACCTTTGACAGTCTTAGTGGAGGAATGAATGTGTCGCATGGTTTTATGTCTTAACATCAACTAAGGAACTTGCCCCTCAGACTATGAGGGGTCATCACAACAGAGACCCTAATCAGAGGACAATAAAACAATCCTTATCTAAGAACTGGCCCAATATTTATGGACATAACTGTTTATCACTTATGGTAATTCTGCTTCATGTCACCTGTCTTATCCATGGTTTTTCCTTTTTTTTTCTGTGCTATGTTGTGCATAAATGTGATTCTTTAGAATTTCTTTTAGTCTTTGCCTGATGAAGACGCCTGTGTAGTCTCAAATGCTTGCAATCTGTTACCATCTTTTCAGTTAGCCATTAAAAGGTATCAACCACTGAGGACGCTCAATAAGGAATAGTCAGTCATCGACTATACCAAAAACACCCTACCAGTTAACCAACTATGCCGGCTATTTAGCCATAAACGAAGTATCAAAGTTGGATAATTATCCCGTATTATAATGTTGCTCAAAAACGCTCTCCTGAAAAAAAAAAGTTCCAATTTGGTCTGAAGTCCGTTGTGTGCAGTGTTGGCCCCTAGGCATGGATTAGGATTCTTAATTACGGAACACACGGAAACGTTGCAGCAAATCCAGACTTTCTCGGATGCCGATTTTGGCAATTAAAGTGGCCTGAACAGTCAATAAGCCCATCACACTACGGGCTCAGTCTCAGCATTGAGTGAGCATTTTGGTGCCAGAATGTAGTGAGGTGCGTGCACGGTTACCCAGTTCGGCGGCACGGTGGCCCTAAGCTTTCTTACTGACCCGTGTCTGCTCCGGACAAACAATCAGTGCATACACACGGATGCGGGGCACCTCCAGCAGGTGAACGGTACCGTTGATGACTGTTGCGTCCAACACCTCTCATGTTAGATCCCGGCCTTTACAGTCTCAGCGGTGTTCCTGGCAGAAATCTCCTCACATATGGACAGGTTGTGGTCACGACACAATCAGCTACAATCTGCCACCGCTCTGGTCCCTGTGAGGTGCTTCCACTAGAGGATGTTGTTAAATTCCCCTCCGGCGCGTCCTCTCCCTGTGCTCAATAACTACAGACTGCCCTTAAGATGGCCGCAATTCCTTTTCCTGTGTTTCACATCAGTCACATTGTAGTCCCACCTCTGACATTTTACATGCAGCTCAGTGTGTCTCGGCGATGCTTAGGCAACAGTGGCATCTTGTGACTGTCCGCATACTAATGCGGACACAGGTACACACATTTATACCACCCTGGTGTCCCAATACACACAAAGGAAATAAAAATGTGTATAACAGAACACGTGTCATTGCAATAATGTTCTGGGAGAAATACTGGCTACCTGGCATGAAATAAGACTCATCATGCATCCTGTTCTGAAAAAGGGAACTTTTCAGCAGTTTCATCATCATGGACAGAATTACAGTGACTGATAACACAGGATCCACCATTCACAATAGGTGATGTCACAGCTCACCTCCTCCTCCTGTACAATGACAGATAACACCTCTATATACAGTAGATAACACAGGATCCACCATTCACAATAGATGATGTCACAGCTCACCTCCTCCTCCTGTACAATGACGGATAACACCTCTATATACAGTAGATAACACAGGATCCACCATTCACAATAGGTGATGTCACAGCTCACCTCCTCCTCCTGTACAATGACTGATAATACCTCTATATACAGTAGATAACACAGGATCCACCATTCACAATAGGTGATGTCACAGCTCACCTCCTCCTCCTGTACAATGACTGATAACACCTCTATATACAGTAGGTAACACAGGATCCACCATTCACAATAGGTGATATCACAGCTCACCTCCTCCTCCTGTACAATGACTGATAACACCTCTATATACAGTAGATAATACAAGATCCACCATTCACAATAGGTGATGTCACAGCTCATCTCCTCCTCCTCCTCCTGAACAATGACTGACAACACCGCTCACTCTATACATCATCCTGTCACCAGTGTGGTGTGATATTTTCTGGCATAATGAAGCCCACAGAAGCAGTCAGCCCTCAATGAAGACCCAACACCTTACAGGGCGAAACAAGTTTATATATTAAAAAAAGACAGACAACTAAGAGGCTGGCAAATAACAGCCCCTCCGTCAGTGATAATACCCATAGTGGACGTAGCATCCCAAAACCTGCAATATTGGAATTATTAGTCATATCGCCCCCATTACCAATATATTTAACCGTCTGCATGGGGCAGCGGCATTAGGAAGGCGAGGTTGATGATTCTCTGCGGTAACAGGATAGTATAATTCTTCCCCAGGAAGGAACAATGGGGTAGTAGCTAAAACCCCCTGTGATATAGGGATTAAATATAAGGAGGGGATAATTTTACAATTTTACATTCAATAGTTCCCCCATTCTGGTGGGTGATGGTCAGATTCCTGGGAAGTCTCCTTTAGCAGTGACCCATTTAGTTAGAATATGGGGATATACAGAAAGAATATGATCTAAATGTAAGTCTGCAAGGACAGGGTCCTCTCCCCTCTGCACCAGTCTGTCATTGTAAATCTTGATATCTATAACTCTGTATGTAACCCCCTTTTTCTCATGTACAGCACCATAGAATTAATGGTGCTATATAAATAATAATCTAAAAAAAAAAAAAAAAAAAAAAGTGACATTTATAATTATTGATGGGCTTGGCCCTGAGGTCTGTGAGCCCATTTAATTATTAATTATATAAAAATGTCCGTAAGCCGCCATCAGTAGATTATTGGGCAGTCAGACAAATCCTCACCAAACTTTCTGCAAAATGATTTAAAAAAAAAAAAAAAAACAATTTCCTTCCTGTGCTATTCATAAATTACAGTTCTGCGACACGCGATTAATCACTTCCTCATACACATGACCAGAATGTTTGTGGCATCAATCAGACCAGTTTAGAAACACCTGTCTATTGTGCGTACATGACCCCTGTCAGGAGGCTTCACCTCTATTGCACCATTCTGGAAACTTAATCTCCAAACTTGCTCTTCAGCTTTGTGCTAATTAACCTCATCATCACACGTTTGGTCGACAAGGTCAAAATATTCATTAAAGATGGAGGAAGAATGCGAGATCAAGAGATCACAGCGGGTACAAGGCAAAAACCTGTCCTAGAGGTGCGAAACAACCGTGGGAAAACAGTGAGGAAAACTGCATCAACGGACTACAATACACACCAGACATGCGGGTTACCCTGGTATGTAAATGGTTGTTTTACTGCCCCCTATGTGCAAGAATATAACTACTATAATACTGCCCCTATGTACAAGAATATAGCTACTATAATACTGCCTCCTATGTACAAGAATATAACTACTATAATACTGCCCCTATGTACAAGAATATAACTACTATAATACTGTCCCTATGTACAAGAATATAGCTACTATAATACTGCTCCTATATACAAGAATATAACTACTATAATACTGCCCCTATGTACAAGAATATAACTACTATAATACTGTCCCTATGTACAAGAATATAACTACTATAATACTGCCCCTATGTACAAGAATATAACTACTATAATACTTTCCATATGTACAAGAATACAACTACTATAATACTGCCCCTATGTACAAGAATATAACTACTATAATACTGCCCCTATGTGCAAGAATATAACTACTATAATACTGCCCCTATGTACAAGAATATAACTACTATAATACTGCCCCTATGTACAAGAATATAACTACTATAATACTGCCCCTATGTGCAAGAATATAACTACTATAATACTGCCCCTATGTGCAAGAATATAACTACTATAATACTGCTCCTATGTACAAGAATATAACTACTATAATACTGCTCCTATGTACAAGAATATAACTACTATAATACTGCTCCTATGTACAAGAATATAACTACTATAATACTGCTCCTATGTACAAGAATATAACTACTATAATACTGCCCCTATGTACAAGAATATAACTACTATAATACTGCCCCTATGTACAAGAATATAACTACTATAATACTACCTCTTTTTCTCATGAGTTTTCTGAAACAATGTATAGAAAATATCTGCAATGGATGAGTCATCTGTCGTCTGATAGACCTTGCCTTGTGATATCGCAGATTCCCGGCCGCTCTGTAAATTACCTGTTCCTTTAGAAAAATCTCCTAAACACAGACATCAGGTAAGTCTTAGCACCCGGTAATTTTCCAAAAAAACAGTTTCTCAGACCAAGAAAAACAGGTGACCCTTGACGAGGCAATAACGAGGACACATTCCGAGTCAGCGGAAATACAGGTTTTATAAGGGAAAAAAAAAAAAACACGACAAACCCCACTACCAGCAGAATTTCTTCACCCCAGGTTGCATTTCTAAGCATCCTTGTTTTCACGATGCAGCCAGGTGTGTAACTTTTGCCATTATGCTTCAAAAATACTGATCATAATTGTAAAGTGGCTGCCATTACAGGATCAGTAATGTAATGTATGTGCACAGTGACTGCACCAGCAGAATAGTGAGTGCAGCTCTGGGGTATAATACAGGATGTAACTCAGGATCAGTAATGTAATGTATGTGCACAGTGACTGCACCAGCAGAATAGTGAGTGCAGCTCTGGAGTATAATACAGGATGTAACTCAGGATCAGTAATGTAATGTATGTACACAGTGACTGCACCAGCAGAATAGTGAGTGCAGCTCTGGGGTATAATACAGGATGTAATGTATGTACACAGTGACTGCACCAGCAGAATAGTGAGTGCAGCTCTGGAGTATAATACAGAATGTAACTCAGGATCAGTAATGTAATGTATGTACACAGTGACTGCACCAGCAGAATAGTGAGTGCAGCTCTGGGGTATAATACAGGATGTAACTCAGGAGCAGTAATGTAATGCATGTACACAGTGACTGCACCAGCAGAATAGTGAGTGCAGCTCTGGGGTATAATACAGGAGGTAACTCAGGATCAGTAATGTAATGTATGTACACAGTGACTGCACCAGCAGAATAGTGAGTGCAGCTCTGGAGTATAATACAGAATGTAACTCAGGATCAGTAATGTAATGTATGTACACAGTGACTGCACCAGCAGAATAGTGAGTGCAGCTCTGGGGCATAATACAGGATCTAACTGAGGATCAGTAATGTAATGGATCTAGAGGGTAAATCAACTTTCTATATACGATTCATTCATAAAATGTTCACGTGTTGCATTTTTGGCAGTTTTTTTTTTTTTGTGCTTTTTTATGCTAACGAAAAGCTGCGTTTTACAGTACCATCCATGACATTTCAGGGTATGTGCAGACGATCTGGAGCGGACAGTACATGTCCGCTGCGTGCAAAGCGCTGCAGTCCAATGAACGCAGTCGATTCCGCATGTGATCACTGAACCGTGCGGATTCACCGCATCCAATATATTGTACGGGTGAAATTTCTCTTGCGTAGACTCGCTGCGGTCTGGAGAGACGCGCCGCATGTCAGTCTCCACGGGTGAGCTGCAAGCGTCTGTGGATGCATAGTGGACATGGGATTTCTTGAAATCCCATCTACTCAGCTGTAACATCTCGACACTGCGTTGACTGACCGTCTGCACCTGCCCTCGGATATCTCAGACACTTCTTTGTTGACTAAATTTGAGAACTGCAGTTTTTTTTTTTACATCTGCAGGGAGTCAATTCTTCCAGCGTTTTCTCCTCTCCGACAGCTAAATGTGAAAGGAATGTAAATGGGTTTTTGCAGTATTGTTTGGTGAATAAAGCTAACTTTATTAAACATGTACTATAGACAAAGCACACATGTACAGTACGGTAATCCACGCTGCCAAGAGGGAACAAATAAATTTAAAAAAAAAAAACAAGAAAAACACTGCGTGTGAACATAGCCTAGTGCTTCTAGACAACCATTGTATATACCGGACCTGGGCACACTGCGGCCCACGGGCAGAAAGAGCAACCCTGGGGCAGCACCAGGCCCTCCACTACATCCTCAGGATGCAGACAACGGTGAATACATTGATGGAGGAGATGGAGGCGCCAACTCCATTTTCCACCAATGTTTGAGACAGGAGAGACGAGGACGTCATTTCACCGCGCTACTGCGACCGGAGAAGAGCGCCGGGGGTGACAGGAGCATGCGTGTATGTCTGGATGCTTGTCTGAGGGTACTGGGGGGCAGGCGGCTCACGCTGTATGCCAGAGAATATGGGGGTGAGGGTCACGCTGCATGCCGGAGAGTGTGTGTGTGTGTGTGTGTGTGTGTGTGTGTGTGTGTGTGTGTGTGTGTGTGTGTGTGTGTGTGTGTGTGTGTGTGTGACGCTGCACACCGGAGAATATATGTGTGTGTGTGTGGGGGGGGGTAGCACTGCATGCCGGAGAATGTGTGTGTGAGGGGGAGGGGGGGTGTAACGCTGCATACTGGAGAATGTGTGTGTGTGTGTGTGTGTGAGGGGGGGTAGCGCTACATACTGGAGAATGTGTGTGTGTGTGTGAGGGGGGGTGTAGCGCTACATACTGGAGAATATGTGTGTGTGGGGGGGGGGGGTAACGCTGCATACTGGAGAATATGTGTGTGTGTGGGGGGGTGACGCTGCATACCGGAGAATGTGTGTGTGTGTGTGTGTGTGTGTGTGTGTGAGGGGGGGGGGGGTAACGCTGCATACCGGAGAATGTGTGTGTGTGTGGGGGGGGTGACGCTGCATACCGGAGAATGTTTGTGTGTGTGTGTGTGTGAGGGGGGGGGGGGTAACGCTGCATACCGGAGAATGTGTGTGTGTGTGGGGGGGGGGGGGGGAGAGGGGTGACACTGCACACCGGAGAATATGTGTGGGGGGCGGGGGGGGTGATGCTGCACACCAGAGAATATGTGTGTGTGGGGGGGTAACGCTGCATACCGGAGAATGTGTGTGTGTGTGTGTGGGGGGGGGGGGGGGGGTGACGCTGCACACCGGAGAATATTTGTGTGTGTGTGTGTGTGTGTGTGTGTGTGTGTGTGTGTGTGTGTGTGTGGGGGGGGGTAATGCTGCACACCGGAGAATATATGTGTGTGTGTGTGTGTGGGGGGGGGGGGGGTGTGACGCTGCACACTGGAGAATATGTGTGGGGGGGGGTGGTGGTAACGTTGCATACCGGAGAATATGTGGGGGGGTAACGCTGCATACACTTAATGAGAAATATGACATCGGCGTCACTTTCATTGTATTCTATAGGAAATGTATTCGCCTGGGATTTCCTATTTCCAGGGACTTTGCAGCAAGTTTCCTGCAGGAAGTAAGCAGCGATGTAGCAGAGTCCGGCCGGCACAGTCACTTCCAGTAAGAATTCTCCAGTGTTCAGTGGATAAAAATGGGGGCGATTCCTCAGCATTATTCTCCTTGAATTCAGCCTTGTTCTTCTGCAGGACGTCTGCATTCCTCGCTCTGCCGGCTCTAAGTGACACCAGAAGAAGGACAGCTCATCATTCCTCTCTGCACAAATCACATTATCGATTTTCTGCCCCAGTCTTCAACCAGCTGACACTTTATAAAGTATTTAAGAGCTCCGCACAGGCAACAGCTCATCTCCCTGCACATCTGCAGATGTAAAACCCAGGCTGGCACTCAGGGACGGGCACAGACAAAAGAGGCCCCCCAAAAGGTGCAAGAATGCCAGACGCCCCCCCCCCCCCAAGGTGCAAGAATGCCAGACGGGCCCCCCAAAAGGTGCAAGAATGCCAGACGGGCCCCCCAAAAGGTGCAAGAATGCCAGACGGGCCCCCCAAAAGGTGCAAGAATGCCAGACGGGCCCTATGCAGTTTAATAGCTCATCATAACGTGCCCCTTTATGTGTCTGGGACAGAGGTATCGTAGGTAGAAATTGTCCCCAAGTTACACCTAGTGTGCCCACCTCTCAGAGTCCACTGGTGCACGCTTCCTGAAACTCTAATAAAAGATAGTCTCTATTGGACACACCAGACATTTCTGAAAAATGAAGGTCCCACCTATTTCCAGAACCTGGTTTCCCAGATCCACCGTTCGGACCACCAGTGAGTGGAGAGGCGGCGGCGCTATAGAAGTTTCTAAAATAACTGAGCATATACCTTTGGATCTCCCATAGTAATGAACAGAGAGCAGGGTGGGGGATGGGTCACACACCACCAGCCTGTGGATGGAAAAAGGAATTGGTGGATCCCATGTTCTAGAGATAGATGCTGAGAGGTGGGACCTGACCCTCAGCAGGTGAAGAGTTGACAGCGCAAGTGTTCACTAGCATCAGTTCTTTGCGATGAGTCATAATTGTTGGATAGGTGGGATCTTCAGAACATGGGGGGTTCCCTGATGACTTGTTGCAGGCAGCATCCGACCACCAGCGGAAGACGAAGTGCCGGCACATGCAATAGGAGATAGAGATAGAGATATACACACACATACGTATGGCACCAGTCACAGCCTTGACCTTCTCACAAATCTAGGCTATTCCTGGAGTAAATGTTCAATGGAAGCAAGAAAAACATTAATGCAGTAGAAATAATTCACCGATGTAGCAGAGCTCGGATGGTCTCATTCTAACCAGGACTCCAAGTATAAGGATTTATTGATTATTGGGGGGGTCCACCTTTTCCATTACAAGGTTGTTGTGGACAGAGTCACGTAGCTCGCTCCTTGGCCATTAATTCCGCAATTAGTGATAGCAATGAGGTTCCTGTAGCAAGACCCCTAGTAAAAAGAACGGAGGGGCGAGAACAGCCCAACAAAAATGAGGTCATCCTGGTTCTAGCCACAAATTATATGATAAAATTCATATATTAGTTAGGAATTTCATAAAAGAATCTAAACATGTCGACGCTGGGTGTGGGTGCAACATTTCTCCACCTGCGGCCATCATTTCTTGTTTTTGGAAAGGTGTAGAGGGAGGAACTGAATAATATTCCTATTATTAACGTGTAAAGACGGGTGTTTGCCGCAGACGCTTGGTGTATACGAGGAGATGGGTCGTAGAGGATGGGAACCTGCGGCCAACATTAAATGTGGAGAAGTAGCGCCATGAAATGAAAATAGCAAAAATGTGCAGATCCCTGAGCTTCTTATGATTGTCCTGTCCGACAGACCACCACTTTATCCAGACCCTATTTCCTATGGCAGAAATTCAATCCCACCCTAGATTATGAACACTCATCTTCAAAGACCACTTTCGCAATGCAATTTTGGTTGGTCGCCTTAAACCCGATTTCTCTGTATTTAGTAGTGCAGAGGTTAACCTTCCCTGGATGTCTCATCTCCTACCAGCAATCTATGCTGTCTGCTAAATCCCACAGATTAAGCTTCTGTAGCAGCCCCTGACCTCTGGGCTTCAGACTGATAGCAGCTCATGGCCAGCGGGATCATACTGTGCTATGGAGAAATGGCTTATTACTACCTGGTACAGACACACACCCATCCCGAGCTGTCCCAGCCTGTGATGTGTCATGTCGTAACACCAACTAAACCCAGGGTGCTGCAGGCATTTACTACATGTCAGGTGAATTCAGGAGGCCACACCAAGCCCCTTCCCATGCCCAAGGGAAACACCAACTAAACCCAGGGTGCTGCAGGCATTTACTACATGTCAGGTGAATTCAGGAGGCCACACCAAGCCCCTTCCCATGCCCAAGGGAAACACCAACTAAACCCAGGGTGCTGCAGGCATTTACTACATGTCAGGTGAATTCAGGAGGCCACGCCAAGCCCCTTCCCATGTCCAAGGGAAACACCAACTAAACCTAGGGTGCTGCAGGCATTTACTACATGTCAGGTGAATTCATGAGGCCACACCAAGCCCCTTCCCCATGCCCAAGGGAAACACCAACTAAACCTAGGGTGCTGCAGGCATTTACTACATGTCAGGTGAATTCAGGGAGGCCACACCAAGCCCCTTCCCATGCCCAAGGGAAACACCAACTAAACCCAGGGTGCTGCAGGCATTTACTACATGTCAGGTGAATTCAGGAGGCCACACCAAGCCCCTTCCCATGCCCAAGGGAAACACCAACTAAACCTAGGGTGCTGCAGGCATTTACTACATGTCAGGTGAATTCAGGAGGCCACACCAAGCCCCTTCCCATGCCCAAGGGAAACACCAACTAAACCTAGGGTGCTGCAGGCATTTACTACACGTCAGGTGAATTCATGAGGCCACACCAAGCCCCTTCCCCATGCCCAAGGGAAACACCAACTAAACCTAGGGTGCTGCAGGCATTTACTACACGTCAGGTGAATTCAGGGAGGCCACACCAAGCCCCTTCCCATGCCCAAGGGAAACACCAACTAAACCTAGGGTGCTGCAGGCATTTACTACATGTCAGGTGAATTCAGGAGGCCACGCCAAGCCCCTTCCCATGCCCAAGGGAAACACCAACTAAACCCAAGGTGCTGCAGGCATTTACTACATGTCAGATGAATTCAGGGGAGGCCACACCAAGCCCCTTCCCCATGCCCAAGGTAAACACCAACTAAACCCAAGGTGCTGCAGGCATTTAACTACATGTCAGGTGAATTCAGGAGGCCACGCCAAGCCCGTTTCCCATGCCCCAAGGAGCACTAAACAGACAAGATCTCCAACCCCGTCTGTATCTGATCTAGTGGGCGATATGGCTGTCTTTACAGCTTACAACTTTATCCAGTATCCGAAAGCTTTAATAACATCACCTACCTAGGAAGGCTGCATTTACACCAGGGGCAGCAATGCTGGCTCAGTGGGTGCATTGTAGCCCTGGGGTCAAATCCCACCAAATACAAACTCCTTGCAGATGTTGTATTTGCGTGAGTTTCCTCCCCACACACTTCAAAGACATACTGATTGGGGCTCACAATCTAGATTCTCTGCAGAATATGATGGTGCTAATAAATTCTAGCTGTCCGATCATCCAACGAATGATTAGGAGTTAGTTTTTTTACGCAAACAAGCACTTTTTTTTGCGAGAAAATTGTCACCCTGTACCCTTGCCGAGAAAAATGATATTCTATGGGCAAAGAAGGATCATATCTGTCTTCTGTGTACGCGGAAGAACGGTCAACCGGTCTATAAAAAAAAACGCTTTGCGTGTAGCCGATCAGCGGTTGTTTCACACCTGCAGACAGCCAGTGTAACCGGACCATACGGGAATGGTAGTCACAGAAGTTTGCCATACCGGTCGTGGACTATGAAACATGTCGCACTCTTCTGGGCCATTTTCAATCCTTTTGGCTGAAGTTTAAATGACTGACGGTCCAGGTGGCAAGTGAAGCGTTTCCAGGAGACCACCATCATATCCAGATCAGATTTTAGCGTCACTTTGAGAACTTGTCAATAAATTTTTGCGTGGTGGTCTCGAATTCATTGTACAGGGATTGTATGCTTATTAAAAAAGAAGAGGAGCTACAGCTAGAGTAAAATCAAACCTTATACCCCCTCCAGAGAACTTGTAACTAGATGCCTCCAACTCCAAACCCAGCACCAACCCTGGTATCACTGGCATCTCCCAGCCATCAGATTTCCAGGACAAGGTCTTAGCTGGACATGTGGCTCCTGACCATGGTGGCTTCACATCATCCATGTAATTTAGAATCTCCCAGCCATCAGACTCTGCAGGACAAGGTCTTAGCTGGACATGTGGCTCCTGACCATGGTGGCTTCACATCATCCATGTAATCTAGCATCTCCCAGCCATCAGACTCTGCAGGACAAGGTCTTAGCTGGACATGTGGCTCCTGACCATGGTGGCTTCACATCATCCATGTAATTAAACAGTAGCCACAATCTCTAAATAAAGTGCCAACCACATGAGATAACAATGGACTTTCAACATTACACAAGCAGATGGAAGAAAGAAAAAAAGAGGAGGAACTTGCACTTACTTCATCTTCTGAAAGTCCAAAAACTGGCTCAACCACAGTCGCCATGGAGGTCCAAGAGGTGGTTTTACAAGCCCAGGATCATAGAGAAGGCAATTTAGGAGATCCCAGTGCTGTATGTCCAGATAAAGGTGCAATGAAGGGAGGATAGGGGTGGATGTAAGACAACAATAAGGCAGGTGGGACCTACAAGAAGCCAAACTCCTGTGGTGGCCTTGGATCTCCAGAAGAATCAATAATCCATGCAGAAAGGTACTAGGGTGGTCTTCTGCTCCTCAGTCCTCAATGTAGGAAGCCCCAAAACTGGTGAATGTGAAGCTCTCCCAGCTTCAGCTCTCACACAAACCCAGACTCATGGAAGGAGGAGTGACTACTAAATCCTTCCTGCCCTACACCCTGCTCACTGCAAGCAGAAGGGCCAGCTCCAACCCACAGAGGCGTGGAGGGAAGCATCACACCCAATGATTAGGGTCAGCCTGCAGCTGCCAGGTTCGGTTGTCCAGCACTTTTTTTTTCCTCCCTGTGATTACTAAGAATTAACAACTTCTTCTCAATCCTTCCTATTCTGCTCATCCAGCTAAACCCAAGTGCCCAGATCCCTGCCCTGTGATACAATGCATCAGTCCTGCCCCTGACATCAAAGCTGCTCAGGAACTCTCTGCTTTGCAATTTGGAATCCATTTGTGTTTGTAAACACATCCCACTGTCAGATCACACACACACATAAAGAAAAAAAAAAGACCTTTTCCATTTTCTTAGCTTTGCAAAAAGCAAAAAAAAAAAAAATAGAAAAAAATGTATGAAATTTAGACAATACAACAGCGCCTCCTAGTGGAGGTCAGATGATACAGGCTGATACATTGCAGACAGAGCTAGCTGCTAATTAGCACAGTCTAGGGCGTCTAAAATGTAGGAATTTTCTGCAGCTAATTAGTCAGTGCAGCCTCCGGAATGAGCTCTTTATTGTGGGGGGACGAAAGGGGATTTTTATGGGTAATAATGAAACAAAAGTACATTTTCCTTTGTTCTGGGAAGAATGAGTGGAGTTACAGCTGCCCATTGTTTGCAGGGCTGCTATGAGGGATAAAGTTGTTGTTATTATTAGTAGTAGAATCATCAGGCTGCAGGGATCCAAAGATCACATTCTTCAGGCCTGTGGAAGCATTCACATGGGAGTCCTGTGACCTGCGATGCAGGTAGCTCAGTGGGTAGAACTGAAGATGAGCATTGTGGCTCAGTGAGTAGAACTGTAGGTGAGCATTGTGGCTCAGTGAGTAGCACTGTAGGTGTGCATTGTGGCTCAGTGAGTAGCACTGTAGGTGTGCATTGTGGCTCAGTGAGTAGAACTGTAGGTGTGCACGGTGGCTCAGTGAGTAGCACTGTAGGTGTTCACGGTGGCTCAGTGGGTAGAACTGTAGGTGTGCACGGTGGCTCAGTGAGTAGCACTGTAGGTGTGCACGGTGGCTCAGTGGGTAGAACTGTAGGTGTGCACGGTGGCTCAGTGAGTAGCACTGTAGGTGTGCACGGTGGCTCAGTGGGTAGAACTGAAGATGAGCATTGTGGCTCAGTGAGTAGAACTGTAGGTGTGCATTGTTGCTCAGTGAGTAGAACTGTAGGTGTGCACGGTGGCTCAGTGAGTAGCACTGTAGGTGTGCATTGTTGCTCAGTGGGTAGAACTGTAGGTGTGCATTGTGGCTCAATGATTAGCACTGTAGGTGTGCACGGTGGCTCAGTGGGTAGAACTGTAGATGAGCATTGTGGCTCAGTGATGAGCACTGTAGGTGTGCACGGTGGCTCAGTGGGTAGAACTGAAGATGAGCATTGTGGCTCAGTGAGTAGAACTGTAGGTGTGCATTGTTGCTCAGTGAGTAGAACTGTAGGTGTGCACGGTGGCTCAGTGAGTAGCACTGTAGGTGTGCATTGTTGCTCAGTGGGTAGAACTGTAGGTGTGCATTGTGGCTCAATGATTAGCACTGTAGGTGTGCACGGTGGCTCAGTGGGTAGAACTGTAGATGAGCATTGTGGCTCAGTGATGAGCACTGTAGGTGTGCACGGTGGCTCAGTGGGTAGAACTGTAGATGAGCATTGTGGCTCAGTGATGAGCACTGTAGGTGTGCACGGTGGCTCAGTGGGTAGAACTGTAGGTGTGCATTGTGGCTGAATGGTTAGCACTGTAGGTGTGCATGGTGGCTCATGGCTATCACCGTAGTTGTGCCCAGTTGTTAGCACTGTAGATTTGCCCAGTGGCTAAGTGGCAAGCATTGTAGATGTGTACAGTGAATCAGTGGGTAGCATTGTAGATGTGCACAGTGGCTCAGCGATTAGCACTGTAGATGTTGCACGATGGCTCAGTGTTTAGCACTGTAGATGTGCATGGTGGCTCAGTACTTAGCACTGTAGATGTGCATTGTGGCACAATAGTTAGCACTGTAGGTGTGCATGGTGGCTCATGGTCATCACCGTAGATGTGCATGGTGACTCAGTAGTTAGTACTGTAGGTTTGCATAGAGGCTAAGTGGCTAGCATTGTAGATGTGCCCCGTGAATCAGTGGTTCGCACTGTAGATGTGCATGGTGACTCAGTGGTTAGCACTGTAGATGTTGCAGGATGGCTCAGTGGTTAGCACTGTAGATGTGCACGGTGGCTCAGTGGTTAGCACTGTAGGTGTGCACGGTGGCTCAGTGGGTAGAACTGAAGATGAGCATTGTGGCTCAGTGAGTAGAACTGTAGGTGTGCATTGTTGCTCAGTGAGTAGAACTGTAGGTGTGCACGGTGGCTCAGTGAGTAGCACTGTAGGTGTGCACGGTGGCTCAGTGGGTAGAACTGTAGGTGTGCATTGTGGCTCAATGATTAGCACTGTAGGTGTGCACGGTGGCTCAGTGGGTAGAACTGTAGGTGAGCATTGTGGCTCAGTGAGTAGCACTGTAGGTGTGCACGGTGGCTCAGTGGGTAGAACTGTAGGTGTGCATTGTGGCTGAATGGTTAGCACTGTAGGTGTGCATGGTGGCTCATGGCTATCACCGTAGTTGTGCCCAGTTGTTAGCACTGTAGATTTGCCCAGTGGCTAAGTGGCAAGCATTGTAGATGTGTACAGTGAATCAGTGGGTAGCATTGTAGATGTGCACAGTGGCTCAGCGATTAGCACTGTAGATGTGCATGGTGGCTCAGTACTTAGCACTGTAGATGTGCATTGTGGCACAATAGTTAGCACTGTAGGTGTGCATGGTGGCTCATGGTCATCACCGTAGATGTGCATGGTGACTCAGTAGTTAGTACTGTAGGTTTGCATAGAGGCTAAGTGGCTAGCATTGTAGATGTGCCCCGTGAATCAGTGGTTCGCACTGTAGATGTGCATGGTGACTCAGTGGTTAGCACTGTAGATGTTGCAGGATGGCTCAGTGGTTAGCACTGTAGATGTGCACGGTGGCTCAGTGGTTAGCACTGTAGATGTGCATGGTGGCTCAGTAGTTAGCACTGTAGATGTGCATTGTGGCACAATAGTTAGCACTGTAGGTGTGCATGGTGGCTCATGGTTATCACCGTAGATGTGCATGGTGACTCAGTAGTTAGCACTGTAGGTTTGCATAGTGGCTAGCATTGTAGATGTGCACCGTGAATCAGTGGTTAGCACTGTAGATATTGCACGATGGCTCTGTGGGTAGAACGTCAAATGTGCACCGTGAATCAGTGGTTAGCACTGTAGATGTTGCACGATGGCTCTGTGGGTAGAACGTCAAATGTGCACGGTGGCTCAGTGGTTAGCACTGTAGATGTGCATGGTGGCTCTGTGGATAGCACTGTAGATGTGCATGGTGGCTCTGTGGATAGCACTGTAAATGTGCACGGTGGCTCAGTGGTTAGCACTGTAGATGTGCACGGTGGCTCTGTGGATAGCACTGTAGATGTGCATGGTGGCTCTGTGGATAGCACTGTAAATGTGCACGGTGGCTCAGTGGTTAGCACTGTAGATGTGCATGGTGGCTCTGTGGATAGCACTGTAAATGTGCACGGTGGCTCAGTGGTTAGCACTGTAGATGTGCATGGTGGCTCTGTGGATAGCACTGTAGATGTGCATGGTGGCTCTGTGGATAGCACTGTAAATGTGCACGGTGGCTCAGTGGTTAGCACTGTAGATGTGCATGGTGGCTCTGTGGATAGCACTGCAGATGTGCATGGTGGCTCAGTGGTTAGAGCTTTGCTTTGCAGCGCTGAGGTCCTAGGTTCAAATCCCACCGAGGAAAACATCTGAAAAAAGTTTGTATGCTCTCTGTGGGTTTTTCCTTTCTACTTATAGGAAATGTAGATTGTGAGCCCCATTGCGGACAGTGATGATGTCTGTAAAGCGCTGCGGTATATGATAGCGCCATACAAAGCATAATAA
The DNA here is from genome assembly GCF_032444005.1 of Ranitomeya imitator. Lineage (NCBI taxonomy): Eukaryota > Metazoa > Chordata > Amphibia > Anura > Dendrobatidae > Ranitomeya > Ranitomeya imitator. Next base: position 47,486,389 of record NC_091282.1, on the reverse strand, counting down.
ATATGAATGCCGTGTTTTGTTAAAGAGGCATTGCTACATTTTGAAAATTAGCTTTTATTGATGAAAAAAGTCACTGGAGGAATCGGATTAGGCGGATGAGGTGGTGTGCACAGCTGGGAGAAGGGGAGATCGCTCATTAGGAAAGGACACATAGGTCGTAATCAGCTGATACTTTCCAGTGCTTCATAAAACATTCATAGGAACACTCACCCCCCATAACGGATCCTCAGTAATGCCCAGTGCAAACTGTAAGGGGGCACATGGAATCATAGAATGGTAGAGTTGGAAGGGACCTCCAGGGTCATCGTGTCCAACCCCCTGCTCAATGCAGGATTCACTAAACCATCCCAGACAGATGTCTGTCCAGCCTCTGCTTGAAGACTTCCATGTATTCGGGTCTGACTATCAACCATGATGCACGGGCTGGCTGCGGGTCTCCTGGTCTGAACTACCTATGGAGAACTGCGACCAGACCATGCCACATGGATGGCAGTCCCTGTTGAACATGCAGGCGCGGGAACTTGAACATATTATTAAAGCACGCCGAAGTCACTCGGTTAGAGCCCGAGCAATAATATAATAATAATCTTTATTTTTATATAGCGCTAACATATTCCGCAGTGCTTTACAGTTTTGCACACATTATCATCCGAGCATGCTCAGATAACACCTCATCCAAGCCTTTTCTCTCATCATTAAAATCTGATCCTGCACACTGATACAGATCTGTCCATTTTTTTTCCATAAAGGAATAAAAACAGACATATGAATGAGCCTGTAAGATGACTAAAGAGAAAATGGGGCCAGGATCAGACAGCCATTGGAACGTAATGACTACGGAGCTCCTTTCCCGGCATTGTGATCTTTATACGGGTTGTGAAATATGGTGTTAGAACTGGCGGAACGCACCAAGTATAAGGTGAAATAATATTAGGTGCGTTCGCAGTCCGGGGTCCACCGTGCAGGTGAAAACCTGCTGCTAGTAAATGGCAGCTCTATATGGCGGTAGAAGCGAACCCTGTTAAGCCACAGGACCGCAATACCGCACTAAAGAGCGCAAGCAAGGAGTCACCAAACTCAGTCCCAAGACTCGGGGTTGAAGTCCGTTCAGACTAATTGCGCACAACACCGCAACTGGGTGTATAAGGTAACTAATAGAAATAGTTTAGAGCACCGAAGTGCAAACTGTGCCGTGCTGGCAGACACCACTAAGCACCCGGACGTGAGTTAGGAAGCGCACTACTGGTGCATGGCGCTGCACTGGCGGTCACAGCCATGGACACTGATTCGTGTGTAATACGTTGTGAGGATAGGTGCTAGATAGCAGCCATACACCTTACACGAGCAGTCATACAATAGGGAAGGGGTATTTAAAGGACGACTTGTACTCACAACAAACACACGTATACAATTGTACACTAGCGCATGGCCGTGCGGTCATGCGAAGCTTGTATAGCTGCAGCACGTACAGGACCTTCCAATAAAGGACCAATGGGAAGCTGCCACAGAAGTTTAGCACCTTCAGGACCTTCCAGGAGGACCAATGGGAACCGCTGCAGCATCTGAGCATGTGATCCTCGATCTCCAACGGGAGATCTCACCCTGGGCATGCTCAGAAGGGAAAAAGGAGGACTTAGTCCCAAAAGCGTCCGCTCGCCGCTGCCCAGCACTGGCTTTGATGGCAAAAGCTGGAAAAGCAACAGCAAGCCTAAGCACAGAGTGAGACTGAGCCAGACGCAAGGACCGACGTGTCCGCTGAGCAGGTTCCACTGCGGCAGGAGAAGAATAGGAGACCGCAGCAGAAATGGCCCGACATTCCCCCTGTGCAGAAGCGGGAACTCAAACCCCTAACATATGGCATTCTGATCCCAGCCTTATTAATTCAGCATAACACAATGGATTTGTTTCGCGTTCAGCAGGACTTTAAAGGTTAAGTATGTTTTGGGGGTTTTTTTGTTTTGTTTTTTTTTATCACAAACACTCTTCATTGCTCCCATGTAGCTAAAAAAAAAAGATGATATATAAAAAAATCTAATTTAAAAAACTGTCCTACCATTTTGTGTACAGAGCTTCTATGCAGATTTAGGTGTCGGACTGTAAAACAAACCTACCATCTCTCTTTTCTGCTGTCTTGAGATTAAGAAAAGGAGAAGAATAACGCGTTACTGCAGGATCTGACTACACAGGGTTTGTTTATAGTCTGTTACCATAGAGACACATCAATCTGCCTGGAAGCTGAAAAACTGGCAAAATTAGCCAGGTTTTCTTCACTTGGGGTACATGTTAAAGGGCTATTTCTGCTCTGCCGGTTACACGTACACTGTGACTGGGTGCACTTTCCTTCCTGGTACGTTTCTGCTGATGCCGCTCGTACACCCTAAAGAGGGACAAGTATTAGACTGCGTCCAGCCACTGTGTGCATGCGCAGCCGGCACAGCCAGTATCAGTGAGCATGCGCAGAAAAGTGGGGAAGCAACAGTCCAAACGATAGCCAGCACTCACATCCTCTTAAAAGAATTGTTTTATTGATCCAGTAGTATAAAAGGCACAAAAAATGGTTGAACACAACAGCACAAAAATTAAAAAGGCAGAGAAGAAATATCCGCTGCCTCCCAGGCAACAGGTTTCAGACCCAAATGGTAATTTATCAACGTGGGGAAGCGTTGCTCTAGGAGTGAGCGCTGTCCATCACAAGCTAGAGAAGTCCCCAAGACCTAAATGTTTCATAGTAAAAGATTCACGTCTCCAATAATGGAGCCAATGTCTGATTCCTGGTGACCGCGGATTAGGAAGCTGCTCTCCGGTTCCCTTTAACCCTGCTGTTCTGTTCGGTCTGGGGAGACCTATTTTGAACTTTGGTATTTTTTGGGGTGTTCAAGATGCGGTTCTGAAACTTGTGGTTGATTGACTTAAATGAGGATGGGTCGGTCGGCCACGGGTTTCAGAGCCGCATCGTGAATATTTTAAAGAATATTGAAGTTCAAAGTCGGTCATTTTTGACCAACAGAACAGCAGGGTTAAGGTCTTATCTTGGATGTTCTTGTTTGAGCTGTCAGGAAGCTGTAAAAATTCCTTTCATTGCTGGGACACCTTCCCAATGTGTTTTCCAAATCATCACTTCCACACCTTATATCAGTACCCTGCCAAGATCACCAGTCATAGACACTTGTGAGAACTTGTGTAGGATCCTTGGAATCACAATAATTATATTGTGCAAAATTAGAAAAACGGTTGGGTAATACACATTGTGTAATCCCTATATGATCTATAGGGACAGAATGTCATTCATTCACAAAATTAGTAGTCCACACGTCCTAAGTATCATTCTTCTGCAGGAATGTTTGATCCAAATGTTAAAAAGTGTCTGGTTTGTGCATTTTAGCATCCATGGACATATCAACCAAGAGCAGATGATGATACAGCTATGGTCCATGGCGTAACTAGAGGCCAACGAGCGCTGATGCAAAATTTGGAACACCTGGGCCTCCCACCTGCATGTTGGTCAGAGGTATCAGCCCTTGTAGCATTCTAAATCCTCCAAGGAAATATGCATTTCCTCCTACCCATAATAATGTCCTTCATCCTAAGCATATTCCAGCAATAATGTCCCCCATTCTGAGCCCCTGCCAGTAAGAATGTTCCCCATCCTATCCCCATTCCTGGTATAATGTCCCCCATTCTTGCCCCCTTCTTGCTAAAATATCCCCCATGCTGAGCCCGTTCCTGGTATAAGGTCCCCCATCCTGGGCTACTCCCTGCTATAATGTCCCCCATCTTGGGCCCCTTATAATAATTATGTCCGCCATCCTGGTGTAATGTCCCCATCCTGGCCCCTTCCAGTAATATATGCATCCCATTCAGGGACGGTTTTAGACAAAGTGGGACACAAATGCTCACATATTGGACCATACATTTCTATTGTATTTAAATGCGCTGGGTTCAGGCCGCTAAACGACTGTGATCGACAATATTGAAGTTGTTTGACGCTTGTTTCCCGGCCTTTTTACACCGGCTGAGGAAGAATGATGATAACAGATAGTCCTCGATACAGTATAATGCAGGTCCCATATAGTATAATGCAGCATTCTTCACAGAGTATAATGCAGCCCCCCTCACAAAGTATAATGCAGCCCCCTCATAGAGTATAATGTATTCCCCTCATAAAGTATAATGTAGTTCCCTCATAGAGTATAATGCAGCCCCCCACACAGAATAAGGCAGCCCCCTCAGAGTATAATGCACCCTCACCCTCACACAGTATAATGATAATGCAGCCCCACACATACAGTATAATGCAGCCCTGTCAAAGTGTAAAGTAGCCCCAACACACAGTATAATGCAGCCCCACACACAAACAGTATAATTAAGCCACTCACAAACACATAGTATAATGCAGCCCCCTTAGACACAGTATAATTCAACCCCCCGCAAACACACACACAGTATAGTGCAGACCCCCACACAGTTTAATGCAGCCCCCCACACACAGTATAATGCAGCCCCTTCAGAGGATAATGCAGTCCCCTCAGAGTATAATGCAGTTCCACAAACACATACAGTATAATGCAACCCCCAGAGTATAAAACAGCCACCTCAGAGTATAATGCCCCCACACCCACAGTATAATGCAGCCCCCCCAACACATTACAGTGCAGCCCTCCCACATACTGTAGCACAGTCCCCACATACACAGTATAGTGAGGCCGACACACATACACTGTATAATGCAGGCCCCCACACTCACAGGACAGTTCAGTCCCCTCACACACAGTATAGTGCAGCAGACACACACATTATAATGCATATATATACACACACACACTAGAATGCATTCACACACACAGTATAGTGCAGTAGACACACACTCACACACACACAAAATGCTTACCTCTCCTCCTCCCCCTGCTAATGCTGAGGCAGAGGGGGAGTGATAGGAGAGGAAGTGTCATGTGATGCTTTCTCCTCCTTCACTGCTTTCAACTGTATCGGCATCTATGATGCCGATAAGTTGAATGCGGTGGAGGGGGCAGCACTGGCCCCTCTTATTCACAGGCCCCATAGCGGCCATGTGGTGTGCCGCTATTAGCGGTACGCCACTGGCTCGGGCCCCTGAAGGAGCAGGGGCCCTATGCAGCTGACTGGACTGCTTGCCCCTAAGGCTGGCCCTGACCCCATCCTGGGCTCACACCAGAAATAATATCCCTGGTGTAATGTCCCCATCCTGGCTTATTCCTGCAATACAGTTGTGCTCAAAAGTTTACATACTCAGGCAGAATTTTTGCTTTCTTGGCCTTTTTTCAGAGAATATGAATGATTAGACCAAATCTTTTTCCCTACTCATGGTTAGCGGTTGGGTGAAGCCATTTATTGTCAAACTATGCTGTTTTCTCTTTTTAAATCATAATGACAACCCAAAACATCCAAATGACCTTGATCAAAAGTTCCCTGGTGATTTTGGCCTGATAACATGCACAGAAGTTGACACAAATGGGTTTGAATGGTTACTAAAGGTAACATCCTCACCTGTGACCTGTTTGCTTGTAATCAGTGTGTGTGCATAAAATCTGAGTGAGTTTCTGGGATCCAGACAGACTCTTGCATCTTTCATCCAGCCACTGACCTTTCTGGATTGTGAGTCATTCGGAAAGCAAAAGAATTGTCAACGGATCTACGGGAAAAGGTAGTTGAACTGTATAAAACAGGAAAGGGATACAAAAAGATAGCCAAGGAATTGATAATGCCAGTCGGCAGTGTTCAAACTGTGATTAACAAATGGAAAATCAGGGGCTCTGTAAAAACAAAACCACAACCACAAGTCAACCACAACTGCCAGGAAAATTGTTCTGGATGCAAAGAAAATCCCACAAATAACCTCAGCTGAAATACAGGACTCTCTGAAAACTAGCGGTGTGGCTGTTTCAAAATGCACAATAAGGAGGCACTTGAAGAAAAATGAGCTGAATGGTCGAGTCGCCAGAAGAAAGCCATTACTACGCAAATGCCACAAAGTATCTTGCCTACAATATGCAAAACAGCACAGAAACAAGCCTCAAAACTACTGGAACAAGGTAATTTGGAGTGATGAGACCAAAACTGAACTTTTTGGCAACAACAATAAACTTTACATTTGAGAGAGGTCAACAAGGCCCATGATGAAAGGAACACCATTCCTACTTTAAAGCACTGAGGTGGATCGCTGATGTTTTAGGGATGTGTGAGCTACAAAAGCACAGGAGACTTGGTCAAAGTTGATGGAGAGATGAATGCAGCACGTTTATCAGCAAATACTGGAGGCAAATTTGCACTTATCAGCCTGGAAGCTGCGCATGGGACGTACTTGGACGTTCCAACATGACAACGATCCAAAACACAAGGCCAAGTCGACCTGACATTGGCTACAGCAGAACAAAGTGAAGGTTATGGAGTGGCCATCTCAGTCTCCTGACCTCAATATCATTGAACCACTCTGGGAAGATCTCAAGCGCAGTTCATGCTAGACAGGTCAGGAATTTACAGGAACTGGAGGCTTTATGCCAAGAAGATTGGGCAGCTTTACCATCTGAGAAAATAAAGAACCTCATCCACAGCTACCGCAGAACACTTCAAGCTGTCATTGATGTTAGAGGGGGCAATACACGGTATTAAGAAATGGGGTATGTGAACTTTAGATCAGGGTCATTTGGATGTTTTGGGTTGGCATTATGATTTATAAAGAGGAAACACAGTAGTTTGACATTAAATGGCTTCACCCAACCACTAACCATGAGTGGAGAAAATGTTTTGGTGTTATCATTCATATTCTCTGAAAAAAGGCCAAGAAAACAAAAATTTATATGTCCTCCATTCCGGCCCCCAAACAGTAATAATGTACCACATTATGGTGTTATGTCCCCATCCTAACTCCTTTCAGTAATATATGCCCCCCATCCTGGGCCCCTTCCTGGTATAATGTCCTAACTCCTGGCCCATGCTGTAATAATGTTCCCCATTCTGCCGCTGTTCTCTAGCAAAAAAACCCTCTGATTCTTCTCACCTTCTCTCGCTCCCACAACATGCGGCGTCCTCTTCTATAGCTGGCAGCTGACGTCAGTATCTCTGCTATGGGCGATGCATGATGTCGCTGCTATGCGCGGCCTGTGACTGCCACCTTGAGGTCAGCTGCTGGCCTCTGATTGGCCGGCGGTATGTATGGAAGTGCAGTGAACCAGCGGGTCTCTGTACACAATACACTTCAGCTAAATGTGTGTCCTAGGGCAAATATCCAGCTGAAATAGTCACCAACGTCAGCGGGTCCACCTCCCGCACAGGCCATGACGTAGCCGCACCATCTGCGGCCATGATTGTTACACCCCTGGTTATGGTTCTTTAAAAGAGCTAGATCTGCTCACCCTTCCCTGCTTCTTCCAGTTCTTCTGATAAACGACTGACTTACGGTTATATGAAACTACGACTACGGGGAGCTCACTGCATACCGATTTATACCACATGTAAATCCAACTCCCCCTAGTGGTGGATCCAGGCAGACTGAATTTTTATCATGAAATTTTAAAGATGAGTGCAGAGAAGTCCTGAATTTGAAGATTTGAGCCAAAAATGCCTGAGACTTGGCCCATTGCCTCCAGTGTATGACATCTGGCTCCATTGTCCCCAGAGGATAACATCAGGAACTTTGCCCCCAGTGTATACCATTCGGTCCCATCGCTCCCGGTGTATAACATCAGGCCCCTCTCTCCCCCCAGTATGTAACCTATGCAATGCCGTTTGCCATTTCTAATAAGACAAAATGGCTGGTATAAAAAGTCAGTTCATGACATTTCTTCCTTAAATTTTCCCCCATTCCCTGTGATTGATATTATTGAGAACTGGAAGGAACTGCAGCAACTCAGCCACAAGGTGTAGACCCCATAACATTACAGAGTGGGCGGGCCGTGTGCTGAGGAGCAGAGGGCAGAAAAGTCACCAACGCCCTGCTGACCCCGTAACTTAACCGAAAAAATTTAAATGGAGTCTAAGTTGGTATGCATGCAAAATATAGGAGCATGTTCACACTGGCCATTAAACAGACACAACCTAAGATATAAACAAAATGATCATATACCCCGCAGTAAATAAAAAAGTAAAAGCAATAGTGTATATAAGTACTTACTGCCATTGCTGGATATCTGTTATGATCTGGTGGCCTAGGAGCAGCATGAGACGTACTTTGGAGAAGGTGGTACCTTTATGAACCGCAAACCCTGAACTAGCAGCGCAACTAGAAGTAGCCGTGGGGGGTACCTAACACTCCCTAGACCCCTCAACACAGCCTAAGAACTAACTACCCCTAAAGACAGAAACAGGAAAACTATCTTGCCTCAGAGAAAATCCCAAAGGATAGACAGCCGCCCACAAATATTGACTGTGAAAGGAGAGGGAAATAACATACACAGACATGAAATCAGGATTTAGCATAGGAGGCCATACTAGCTAAAAAGGAAGAATAGGACAGAGTACTATGCGGTCAGTATTAAAACACTAGAAAATATCCACCACAGAAAATACAAAACACCACATCTGACTAAAGACATGGAGGGTATATCTGCATCTCCAGAGACAAAGCTAGGCTGCAAAAAATCCTTCACAGACAAAGCTGGACAAAACAAAACAAGAAAATGCACAGACTATAAGGTCCACAGCAGGTGGACAGCAAAAACAAGGCCAGAACTTATCTTTGAAGAAATGAACAGCAGACCAGGAGAGACCAAGTATGGATGTGAATCCTCCAAAAACAATGGACAACTGGCACTGACTAAAGGATAAAGGAGGACTTAAATAGCCCAGCCCAAATTGCAAAAAATGGATACACCTGATAAATGCTGCGATCCAACTACCGCAGCACTACCACTCATAACCACCAGAGGGAGCCCAAGAGCAGAATTCACAACAGATATCCATATTAATGACCCGGTCCTGCTCGGCCCTTATTCACATTGATACATGGTAATGTTTTAATACTAGAGGTTAGTGTAAGAGGGTGGTGCTGTTATGGACAATAAGAAACACGCTGTCACTTTAAGAGGCTGCATCCCCTTGTCTGGTGTGATGGTATGTTCTGCTGTTCTCCCCTGCTCTTATGTTTGCTATGAACTGGTTGGGGCTGTGTGCAGGGGTGGAGCTGAAGCAGCATGTGGAGGAAAAGTTTCAGAGGGAACTGAGAGAACTTTGTGCTGTTCTGTCTGCAAGGAAGAGTCGTTGGCGGCAAGAAAGATTACACAGCTTGAGACGAACTGCATTTGTTAAATAGACTTTCCCGGTTACAGCAAAGGGTGGCTGTTCTGTGCTGGTTTGTGAAGCCACGAATATACTGAGAAGGGGACTTACGGTTTCCAGGAGCAAGGAGAAGACCACGCTTTGCAGAGCTGACAGGAATCCGTGCGCACCACCGTTTTGGACTTCGGGGCAGAGGCGTAGCTAGAGCTTTTGCCGCCCGGGGCTGTTCCCGAGTTTGGCGCCCCCCCCCCCCCGGCTCAATACACACAAAGGTTACCAAAAACGGTTTTCCTGTTTTGTAGAACTTAAACTGGGCCTAATGGTGTCACCCCCACATGCCACACCTGTGACTTAATACCACCACACCATGACCAGGCCACATAGTGACCGAATAATACTACATACAAGGGACAAATACCACAACACCATTTCCAGACCACATATTACCACCACATAGTGACTGAATACTACAATACTGATCAGTAATAAAAAAAACCCCACAATACTATCACCATAAGTGCCAGTATTCACAGGAGATCTGTACTTAGTATGCAGTGTCTGTGTAGAGGTAATACAGAGATCACTGGTGGTATTATACACAGGACCTCTATATAGTATACAGTGTATAGTGTCAGTGTATAGGTAACACTGACTCACCAGTGACGTCTCTAGGTGAAGTCCTTCATCTTTCAGCCAGCACAGACCGCCATCATTCCTTCCAGCCAGGACTCGTTTCTGCAGGAAATAACACAGTTATCTCGAGCTCTGCTTGCAGAACACATTACTTAATTTTTCACAACTTCTACATTACATCACATGAAGAAAAAAAGGTGATATAGTGTCACTCTGCACAGTAACAGGACCGCCCCCCCCATTTAAAACAGTATACTCAAAAAATAAAATAAATACATCACTGCAGTAATAATATCCCTTAATTAGCCCCTATGGTAATAATATTCCCCACCCTGGCCCCGTTTCTCATTCCTGGCTCCAGCCATTTGTTCTCGCATCCTGCCCTCATGAGTATCCATTCTACCCCATATGATCTCCACATCCTGCCCCACCAGCCTCCATCGTATCCGTCCTGCCCCATGATCCAATCCTGCCCCGTGTCTCCAATCATGCCCCGTATCTACATTCTGCCCATGCCTCAAGTCCTGCCCCCAGTGTGTCCAGCATATTACCCCCATGTTGTCCAGCAATCTGCCCCAGTGTGTCCAGCATATTACCCCCAGTGTGTCCAGCAATCTGCCCCAGTATGTCCAGCACTGCCCCCAGTGTGTCCAGCAATCTGCCCCAGTGTCCAGCCTTTCCCCAGTGTGTCCAGCAGTCTGCCCCAGTGTGTCCAGCATATTACCCCCAGTGTCCAGCATTGCCCCAGTGTGTCCAGCATATTACCCCCAGTGTGTCCAGCAATCTGCCCCAGTGTCCAGCATTGCCCCAGTGTGTCCAGAAGTCTGCCCCAGGGTCTCCAGCATTGCCTCAATGTGTCCAGAAATCTGCCCCAGGGTCTCCAGTATTGCCCCAGTGTGTCCAGCAATCTGCCCCATGGTCTCCTGTATTGCCCCAGTGTGTCCAGCATTCTGCCCCATGGTCTCCAGTATTGCCCCGGTGTATCCAGCAATCTGCCCCATGGTCTCCTGTATTGCCCCAGTGTGTCCAGCATTCTGCCCCATGGTCTCCAGTATTGCCCCGGTGTGTCCAGCAATCTGCCCCATGGTCTCCAGTATTGCCCCAGTATGTCCAGAAGTCTGCCCAGGGTCTCCAGCATTGCCTCAATGTGTCCTGAAATCTGCCCCATGGTCTCCAGTATTCAGTGTGTCCAGCAATCTGCCCCATAGTCTCGTGTATTGCCCCAGTGTGTCCAGCATTCTGCCCCATGGTCTCCAGTATTTCCCCAGTGTGTCCAGCATTCTGCCCCATGGTCTCCAGTATTGCCCCAGTGTGTCCAGCAATCTGCCCCATGGTCTCCTGTATTGCCCCAGTGTGTCCAGCATTCTGCCACATTGTCTCCTGTATTGCCCCAGTGTGTCCAGCAATCTGCCCCATGGTCTCCTGTATTGCCCCAGTGTGTCCAGCATTCTGCCACATGGTCTCCTGTATTGCCCCAGTGTGTCCAGCATTCTGCCCCATGGTCTCCAGTATTGCCCCAGTGTCCAGCAATCTGCCCCATGGTCTCCTGTATTGCCCCAGTGTGTCCAGCATTCTGCCACATGGTCTCCTGTATTGCCCCAGTGTGTCCAGCAATCTGCCCCATGGTCTCCAGTATTGCCCCAGTGTGTCCAGCAATCTGCCCCATAGTCTCCTGTATTGCCCCAGTGTGTCCAGCAATCTGCCACATGGTCTCCTGTATTGCCCCAGTGTGTCCAGCATTCTGCCCCATAGTCTCCTGTATTGCCCCAGTGTGTCCAGCAATCTGCCCCAAGGTCTCATGTATTGCCCCAGTGTGTCCAGCAATCTGCCCCATGGTCTCATGTATTGCCCCAGTGTGTCCAGCAATCTGCCCCATGGTCTCCTGTATTGCCCCAGTGTGTCCAGCAATCTGCCCCATGGTCTCATGTATTGCCCCAGTGTGTCCAGCAATCTGCCCCATAGTCTCCTGTACTGCCCCAGTGTGTCCAGCAATCTGCCCCATAGTCTCCTGTACTGCCCCAGTGTGTCCAGCATTCTGCCCCATAGTCTCCTGTATTGCCCCAGTGTGTCCAGCAATCTGCCCCATGGTCTCCAGTACTGCCCCAGTGTGTCCAGCAATCTGCCCCATGGTCTCCAGTATTGCCCCAGTGTGTCCAGCATTGCCCCAGCCCCAGACAGTCAGACATAAAGAAAAAAAAAAAAAAGTAAAATCCTCACCTCTCCCGTTCCTAGCGCAGGTCCGGTGCAGTCAGCGTCTCTCCGGCTCTGCGACGCTCAGGACAGAGAGGCAGAGCGGCGCGCACAGTAGTGACGTCATCGCGCCCTCTGCTCTGAGACGTCGCAGAGTCAGAGGACGCTGCAGCTGCCGGCGCCGCAGGAACCAGGAGAGGTGAGTATAGAGCGGGGGGCGGGGTCCGGTGGTGGGGGGAGCTGGCCCTGGTCGTGGCGGCGGACGGCGCCGCACGAAGATTTAAAGAGGCGTCTTTTTTTTTTCTTCTGCAGCGCCGGCCGCCCCCTGCATTGTGCCGCCCGGGGCGGACCGCCCCCCCCGCACCCCCCCCCGCACCCCCCTTCCTACGCCACTGCTTCGGGGGCCCCCTGGGACTGTACCTGTGTCCCCAACATCACCGTGAGTTTGTTCCTGTTTGGTGCACCTGTTAGGGCCTAGTGCAGGCTTCAGTAGTTAGAGCACAGTAGCCGTGTGGCCTGCGTAGTAAAGGCCAGGGAGGTTATATGCAGAGTAGCATCTATATATGTTTTATTGTGTAAAGTTGCTTGTGAGTCAGATTCTGAGTTTGTAATTGTTGAAGCACTGTGCTATTTTACAGACAAGATAACTCATGTGCATTATCTTTTGCTATTGTAAACCCCTGTTTGCACCTTCCTTGTCCCTTCCATTCCCTGTCTCCCAATAAATCTGTCCTTTGTTGTTTGCACCTCATCTTGTGTACAGTAGTCTTCCTGCACCGTGGTGGTCCCCCGGCCATCGCTTCAAGTGGCGCTGCGAGCAGGGTACTGTCACCAAGATGGAGGCAGCAGACAACAATGGCGGGAATGCTAACATTAATGGGGATGCTGTGGGCATTGGTGGAACCCCTGCAAGGACACTGGACACTCCCTATGGGCACCATATTTAGTGTGCTCCCAAAGTTTGACGGCAAGAATATGCCACTGTCCGACTGGGTGTCCCGGCTGCAATGCAACGTCTGCCTACAACCAGAACTCACCCGCAGTACCCTGAAGGAGCTAGTGAAGTTCCTGGAAGAGATCTACGGCGAGACTGCTGGCGCGAGACATCTTCGCGCCAAATTTTTCTCTAGGCTGCAGTGGGAAGAAGAATGAATTTCTCAGTATGCAACAGCACTGCAAGAAGTGTTCGAAGAGGTGCAGAGAAAGGAGGCAGATGGATTTGGCAGCATGGGCTCTAAAGACCGGATACTCCGGGAGCAGTTCATTCTGGGACTACACAGCACATCCTTGAGGCGAGCACTGTCAGAACGGGTCCGGGCAGATCCAGCCCTTACGTTTTGTCAAGTGCTGGCAGAAACAGTGGCCCGAAGTAAAGAAGAAAGCTATGCGTCTGGAGTGATGCGTGTCCAGGGCGCCAATTCCAGAGGGGACCCAAACCATCAAGAGGTGCTGGTCCAGGTAGTGCAAGAATTGCAGCGGTCCCTTGTTAACGTGCAAGAGAAACTGACCCAGATGGAGCGAAGAGTGGGGGAACTACAAGAGACTGACCCACCATACTCATGCAACCATTCTTCAGCCCGATCGACAAGGGATCAGTGGGAACAAGCCCCCTCCCGTCAGGCATCGGCGGCACGAGGACAGGCTCGAAGTACCCCCCGGCGAGGAGGAGGCATTCAATGCTGGGAGTGTGGAGGACGGGGGCACCTTGCCAGAGACTTTCGGAACTATACTCAAGGCCAGTGGAAGCCGCCGTTAAACTACCAACCCCCGCAGTAGTGCGGCACTCTGCAGGGGAGGCGAGAAGAGAGGCCACTCCATATCATAACGAACACTTGATTGCTGGGAGCCCTGTTGTGCATTCTGTTGTCGAACTCCCTCCTGTGGTCGTGAATGGTACTTCGGCGAGTTCTGTCTATGGGCTCCCTCTGGTGGCTATGAGTGAAGCTGCGGCTTCTGAGGTTCCTTACACACGTGACGTGGTTTATCCTTTGGTTGGCTGTTCTATTTAACTCCTCTCAGATCGTTACTCCATGCCAGCTGTCAATGTTTTTGCATTTGTTCAGTTCGCTCCTGGATCTCTCTGGTGACCTGCCTTCTCCTGCAGAAGCTAAGTTCCTGATAGTTATTATTTGTTTACTGTTTTCTTGTCCAGCTGGTTATCATGATTTTGTCTTGCTAGCTGGAAGCTCTGGGATGCAGAGTGGCCCCTCCGCACCGTGAGTCGGTGCGGAGGTCTTTTTTGCACACTCTGCGTGGTCTTTTGTAGGTTTTTGTGCTGATCGCAAAGTTACCTTTCCTATCCTCTGTCTATTTAGTAAGTCTGGCCTCCCTTTGCTGAAACCTGTTTCATTTCTGCGTTTGTGACTTTCATCTTTACTCACAGTCAATATATGTGGGGGGCTTCCTTTACCTTTGAGGAATTTCTCTGAGGCAAGGTAGGCTTTATTTTCCATCTCTAGGGCTAGATAGCTCTTAGGCTGTGACGAGGCGCCTAGGTCTGGTCAGGAGCGCTCCACGGCTATTTCTAGTGTGTGTGATAGGATTAGGGCTTGCGGTCAGCAGAGTTCCCACATTCCAGAGCTCGTCCTGTATGTGGTTTAACTATCAGGTCATTCCGGGTGCTCCTAACCACCAGGTCATAACAGAGCCCCATCCTACGTGCTGAATTTGAAGGAGTTCTGGTGGATTGCCTGGTAGATACCGGGTCACAAGTGACAACGATGCCAGAAGCGTACTTCAAGCAGCATTTCCAGAACCTGGCCAAGCCAGAAAAAGAGACATTGATTCGCTTGTTTGCTGCCAACCAACAACCGATTCCGGTCACAGGGGTCGTGTGGATGAATATTTGAATCTGTGGGCAAGAAGTTGGAAGAAAAGGGATCCTGCTAGTCCCTGAGCCTGTCAAGGAAGATGTGTTATGAACAGGTAATTCAGAACCACAATGGACATTGAAGTTCAGAGCACACAAAGTGACCTGACAAATACCAAAAACAAAGGACGAGCTCTGAGACGTGGAAACTCTGCTGACCGCAATTCCTAATCCTAACACACCACACTAGAGGTAGCCGTGGATTGCGCCTAACGCTCCCTATGCAACTCGGCACAGCCTGAGAAACTAACTAGCCCTGAAGATAGAAAAATAAGCCTACTTGGCCTCAGAGAAATTCCCCAAAGGAAAAGGCAGCCCCCCACATATAATGACTGTGAGTAAGATGAAAATACAAACACAGAGATGAAATAGATTTAGCAAATTGAGGCCCGACTTACTGAATAGACCGAGGATAGGAAAGATAGCTTTGCGGTCAACACAAAAACCTACAAACAACCACGCAGAGGGGCAAAAAGACCCTCCGCACCGACTAACGGTACGGAGGTGCTCCCTCTGCGTCTCAGAGCTTCCAGCAAGCAAGAAAAACCAATATAGCAAGCTGGACAGAAAAAATAGCAAACAAAAAATAACACAAGCAAAACTTAGCTTATGCAGGATAGACAGGCCACAGGAACGATCCAGGAGGAAGCAAGACCAATACTAGAACATTGACTGGAGGCCAGGATCAAAGCACCAAGTGGAGTTAAATAGAGCAGCACCTAACGACTTAACCTCATCACCTGAGGAAGGAAACTCAGAAGCCGCAGTGCCACTCTCATCCACAGGAGGGAGCTTGGCCACAGAATTCACAACAGTACCCCCCCTTGAGGAGGGGTCACCGAACCCTCACCAGAGCCCCCAGGCCGACCAGGATGAGCCACATGAAAGGCACGAACCAGATCGGCAGCATGGACATCAGAGGCAAAGACCCAGGAATTATCTTCCTGACCATAACCTTTCCACTTAACCAGATACTGGATTTTCCGTCTCGAAACACGAGAATCCAAAATCTTCTCCACTATATACTCCAATTCCCCTTCAACCAAAACCGGAGCAGGAGGATCAATAGATGGAACCACAGGTGCCACGTGTCTCCGCAACAATGACCTATGGAACACGTTATGGATGGAAAAAGAAGCTGGAAGAGTAAAACGAAAAGACACAGGATTAAGAACCTCAGAAATCCTATATGGACCAATGAAACGAGGCTTAAATTTAGGAGAGGAAACCTTCATAGGAATATAACGAGATGACAACCAAACCAAATCCCCAACATGAAGTCGGGGACCCACACAGCGCCTGCGGTTAGTGAAACGTTGAGCCTTCTCCTGGGACAAAGTCAGATTGTCCACTATATGAGTCCAAATCTGCTGCAACCTATCCACCACAGTATCCACACCAGGACAGTCTGAAGACTCAACCTGCCCTGAAGAGAAACGAGGGTGGAACCCAGAATTGCAGATAAACGGTGAAACCAAAGTACCCAAGCTGGCCCGATTATTAAGAGCGAACTCAGCCAAAGGCAAAAAGGACACCCAATCATCCTGATCAGCAGAAACAAAACATCTCAGATATGTTTCCAAGGTCTGATTGGTTCGTTCAGTCTGGCCATTTGAGGATGGAAAGCCGAGGAAAAAGACAAATCAATGCCCATCCTAGCACAAAAGGCTCGCCAAAACCGCGAAACAAACTGGGAACTTCTGTCAGAAACGATGTTCTCTGGAATGCCATGTAAATGAACCACATGCTGGAAAAACAACGGCACCAAATCAGAGGAGGAAGGCAATTTAGACAAGGGCACCAAATGGACCATCTTAGAGAAGCGATCACAAACCACCCAAATGACCGACATTCTTTGAGAGACGGGGAGATCTGAAATAAAATCCATAGAGATATGTGTCCAAGGCCTCTTCGGGACCGGCAAGGGCAAAAGCAACCCACTGGCACGAGAACAGCAGGGCTTAGCCCGAGCACAAATCCCACAGGACTGCACAAAAGAACGCAAATCCCGCGACAGAGACGGCCACCAAAAGGATCTAGCCACCAAATCTCTGGTACCAAAGATTCCAGGATGACCAGCCAACACCGAACAATGAACCTCAGAGATAACTTTATTCGTCCACCTATCAGGGACAAACAGTTTCTCCGCTGGGCAACGGTCAGGTTTATTAGCCTGAAATTTTTGCAGCACCCGCCGCAAATCAGGGGAGATGGCAGACAAAATTACCCCCTCTTTGAGAATACCCGCCGGCTCAGGCAAACCCGGAGAATCGGGCACAAAACTCCTAGACAGGGCATCCGCCTTCACATTTTTAGAGCCCGGAAGGTACGAAACCACAAAGTCAAAACGGGAGAAAAACAGCGACCAACGAGCCTGTCTAGGATTCAACCGTTTGGCAGACTCGAGATAAGTCAAGTTTTTGTGATCAGTCAAGACCACCACGCGATGCTTAGCTCCTTCAAGCCAATGATGCCACTCCTCGAATGCCCACTTCATGGCTAGCAACTCTCGATTGCCAACATCATAATTTCGCTCAGCAGGCGAAAATTTCCTGGAGAAGAAGGCGCATGGTTTCATCACCGAGCAATCAGAACTTCTCTGTGACAAAACAGCCCCTGCTCCAATTTCAGAAGCATCAACCTCGACCTGGAACGGAAGCGAAACATCTGGTTGGCACAACACAGGGGCAGAAGAGAAACGACGCTTCAACTCCTGAAAAGCTTCCACAGCAGCAGAAGACCAATTGACCACATCAGCACCCTTCTTGGTTAAATCAGTCAACGGTTTAGCAATGCTAGAAAAATTAGCGATGAAGCGACGACAAAAATTAGCAAAGCCCAGGAACTTCTGCAGACTCTTCAGAGATGTTGGCTGAGTCCAATCATAAATAGCCTGAACTTTAACAGGGTCCATCTCGATAGTAGAAGGAGAAAAAATGAACCCCAAAAATGAAATCTTCTGAACACCAAAGAGACACTTTGACCCCTTCACAAACAAAGAATTAGCACGCAGGACCTGGAACACCATTCTGACCTGCTTCACATGAGACTCCCAATCATCCGAGAAGACCAAAATATCATCCAAGTATACAATCAGGAATTTATCCAGGTACTCTCGGAAGATGTCATGCATAAAGGACTGAAACACTGATGGAGCATTAGAAAGTCCGAATGGCATAACCAGGTACTCAAAATGGCCTTCGGGCGTATTAAATGCTGTTTTCCATTCATCGCCCCGTTTAATACGCACAAGATTATACGCACCACGAAGATCTATCTTGGTGAACCAACTAGCCCCCTTAATCCGAGCAAACAAATCAGACAGCAGCGGCAAGGCGTACTGAAATTTGACCGTAATTTTATTTAGAAGGCGGTAATCAATACAAGGTCTCAGCGAACCATCCTTCTTGGCCACAAAAAACAACCCCGCTCCCAATGGCGACGATGACGGGCGAATATGACCCTTCTCCAAAGACTCCTTCACGTAACTCCGCATAGCGGCGTGCTCAGGTACAGATAAATTAAACAGTCGACCCTTAGGAAACTTACTACCAGGAATCAAATCGATTGCACAATCACAATCCCTATGCGGAGGTAGGGCATTGGACTTGGGCTCATCGAATACATCCCGGTAATCAGACAAGAACTCTGGGACCTCAGAAGGGGTGGATGATGAGATAGACAGAAATGGAACATCACCATGTACCCCTGACAACCCCAGCTGGACACAGACATTGATTTCCAATCTAATACTGGGTTATGGACTTGTAGCCATGGCAACCCCAACACGACCACATCATGCAGATTATGCAACACCAGAAAGCGAATATCCTCCTGGTGCGCAGGAGCCATGCACATGGTCAGCTGGGTCCAATACTGAGGCTTATTCTTGGCCAAAGGCGTAGCATCAATTCCTCTCAATGGAATAGGACAAGGGCTCCAAGACAAACCCACAGCGCCTAGCAAACTCCAAGTCCATCAAATTCAGGGCAGCGCCTGAATCCACAAATGCCATGACAGAATAGGAAGACAAAGAGCAGATCAAAGTAACGGACAAAAGAAATTTCGACTGTACCGTACCAGTGGTGGCAGACCTAGCGAACCGCTTAGTGCGCTTAGGACAATCGGAGATAGCATGAGTGGAATCACCACAGTAGAAACACAGCCCATTCTGACGTCTGTGTTCCTGCCTTTCAGCTCTGGTCAAAGTCCTATCGCACTGCATAGGCTCAGGTTCAAGCTCAGATAATACCGCCAAATGGTGCACAGATTTACGCTCGCGCAAGTGTCGACCGATCTGAATGGCCAAAGACATAGACTCATTCAGACCAGCAGGCATAGGACATCCCACCATGACATCCTTAAGGGCTTCAGAGAGACCCTTTCTGAAAATAGCTGCCAGCGCACATTCATTCCATTGAGTGAGCACGGACCACTTTCTAAACTTCTGACAATAAATCTCTATATCATCCTGACCCTGACACAGAGCCAGCAAATTTTTCTCTGCCTGATCCACTGAATTTGGTTCGTCGTACAGCAATCCGAGCGCCAGAAAAAACGCATCAATATTACATAATGCAGGATCTCCTGGCGCAAGGGAAAATGCCCAGTCTTGAGGGTCGCCACGTAATAAAGAAATAATGATCTTAACTTGTTGAACTGGGTCACCAGAGGAGCGGGGTTTCAAAGCCAGAAATAGTTTACAATTATTTTTAAAATTCAAAAACTTAGCTCTGTCTCCAGAAAATAACTCAGGAATAGGAATTTTAGGTTCTAACATAGGATTCTGAACCACTAAATCTTGAATGCTCTGTACTCTTATAGTGAGATTATCCATCAAAGAGGACAGACCCAGAATGTCCATGTCCACACCTGTATTCTGAACCACCCTGATGTAAAGGGGAAAAGAAAGACAGAACACAGTGCAAAGAAACAAAATGGTCTTAGAACTTCTCTTTTCCCTCTATTGAGAAGCATTAGTACTTTGGGCCTCCAGTACTGTTATGAACAGGTAATTCAGAACCACAATGGACATTGAAGTTCAGAGCACACAAAGTGACCTGACAAATACCAAAAACAAAGGACGAGCTCTGAGACGTGGAAACTCTGCTGACCGCAATTCCTAATCCTAACACACCACACTAGAGGTAGCCGTGGATTGCGCCTAACGCTCCCTATGCAACTCGGCACAGCCTGAGAAACTAACTAGCCCTGAAGATAGAAAAATAAGCCTACCTTGCCTCAGAGAAATTCCCCACAGGAAAAGGCAGCCCCCCACATATAATGACTGTGAGTAAGATGAAAATACAAACACAGAGATGAAATAGATTTAGCAAAGTGAGGCCCGACTTACTGAATAGACCGAGGATAGGAAAGATAGCTTTGCGGTCAACACAAAAACCTACAAACAACCACGCAGAGGGGCAAAAAGACCCTCCGCACCGACTAACGGTACGGAGGTGCTCCCTCTGCGTCTCAGAGCTTCCAGCAAGCAAGAAAAACCAATATAGCAAGCTGGACAGAAAAAATGGCAAACAAAAAATAACACAAGCAAAACTTAGCTTATGCAGGATAGACAGGCCACAGGAACGATCCAGGAGGAAGCAAGACCAATACTAGAACATTGACTGGAGGCCAGGATCAAAGCACCAAGTGGAGTTAAATAGAGCAGCACCTAACGACTTAACCTCATCACCTGAGTAAGGAAACTCAGAAGCCGCAGTACCACTCTCATCCACAGGAGGGAGCTTGGCCACAGAATTCACAACAAAGATGTGCCTGTAGTACTGGGAATGAATATCCTACGTGAACTCGATCAGATTATGTTTACCAAACGGGGACCTGGATATTGGAAGAAGGCTACTCCACATAAGCCTACTCAAGAAGCCCTTGAACGACTGATCCGCGTCTGTGGGACGCAGAAGAGTGTGCCATCTTATCAGACGGTAGGGGTCATCCGGGCTCCTGGTAAAGAACCTGTAATCCTACCTCCCGAGCGAGAAACTATGGTATACCTTCCAGTGGGGATTCACCGCAACCTTGATGGGTTGGAAGTGGTTGTTCAGCCTGTGGTAGGCGGAGGAGTGGATCAAGAAGTCATTATAGCTCGTACGATAGCTGTGGTCCAGCGAGGACATGTCCCCATAAGAGCTTTGAATGTGAGCCCCACGGAGGTCACCTTGCCACGAGGGACAGATTTGGCCCTGGTGTACCTAGATAAGGGTGAAGTGGTGAGTCAGAAGGAGATCTCTTTAACACCGAAAGAAGGCGTGGGGTGGACCCTAGCAGTTGCTGCGGGAGACAAAGAGACACCATCCCCGGAGCGGAGTGGACGGGTCATCCTTGAGCAAATGGAAGTGGATGTGAAGGCTATGGGCCCTGAGCATGTGCAAGCAATAGAAACTATGCTGTGGGAAAATCAGGCCGCATTTGCCCGTCACGCCGAAGATTTCGGCTGTACTGAAGCCATCACGCATGAGATCCCGACTGGGGAAGCTCGTCCAATTCGAGAACGATACCGGCAGATCCCGCCCAAGATGTACCAAGAGGTGAAAACATTACTGAGGCAGATGCTGGATTCAGGAGTGGTGCAGAGTAGTCAGAGCCCTTGGGCAGCCCCGGTGGTGCTCGTCAAGAAAAAGGATGGGACCATCCGGTTCTGTGTAGATTACAGGAAACTCAATGCCTGCACTGTTCGAGACTCGTATCCGTTGCCCCACATCGAGGAATCCTTGACAGCGTTGGGGAAAGCCAAGTACTTCTTCACCCTGGACCTAGCAAGCGGATACTGGCAAGTAGCCGTGGCAGAGAAAGACAGAGAGAAAACTGCCTTCATCCTCCCTATGGGACTGTTCGAGTTTAACCGGATGCCCTTCGGGCTCTCCAATGCTCCAGGCACCTTTCAACGGCTGATGGAAAAGTGTTTGGGAGATTTAAATTTCGAGGCTACCCTGATCTATCTGGATGACATCATTGTGTTCTCATCCTCATTCGAAGACCACCTTGCCCGGCTTGGACAGGTACTCGGAAGACTGCGGGCGCATAACCTGAAGTTGAAGCCAAAAAAATGCCACCTCTTCAAGAGGGAGATTGAGTACCTAGGCCACATAGTGTCACAAGATGGAGTTCTACCCTCGCCAGAAAAAGTGGCTGCTATCCAGAAGTGGCCATTCCCTCAAACAGTGAGAGAACTCCAGGCCTTCCTGGGACTTGCGGGTTACTACCGCCGGTTTGTTAAAGACTTCGCAAAGGTGGCAGGTCCTCTCAATGAGTTGCTGAGGGGGACCGCTGGAGTGCCGAAGACCCAGCGCATCCCCTGGGCACAGTGACAACACGAGGCCTTCCAGGCTATAAAGAATGCCCTTACTTCGGCCCCGATTTTGGCCTATGCAGACTTCGATCAACCGTTCCTGTTGTACACCGATGGTAGCCTTCATGGACTTGGTGCAGTGCTTTCTCAGATACAGGATGAGAGACATGAGACATGAGAGAGTTATCGGGTATGCTAGCAGGTCCCTGCGAGACAGCGAAAGAAACCCTCACAATTACAGCTCCTTCCGGTTAGAGCTCCTGGCCCTGGTGTGGGCCATGACAGAAAAGTTTGCAGGCTTCCTGACAGGAACCAAAATTCAAGTTCGAACAGACAATAATCCCCTGGCCCACCTTGAGAATGCTAAACTGGGGGCCTTAGAACAACGGTGGATGGCTCGCCTGGCCAAGTTCGACTTTACCATCAGTTATGCTACCGAAAACGCAAATGCGGATGGGCTGTCAAGAGTGCCTGTGGAGACTCCAGTGGGGGATCTTGATGAGCAACTCGAAGAGGAGGAAACCCCAGACTTCAATAAGTTCAAGCCCCCAATGGTTGAGGCCCAGTCAAGAAGGGAGGCCTGCGCATTACCCGATCCCTGGGGAGAACCAATGAGGAATGGGGACACGTTCAGGATGAAGACGAAGGGCTGAGACAGATGAAATGGGTAACGCAAAAGCGGAAGCCTTGCAAACAGGAGAGAGATAATCTGGACTCTGTAGTGAGGAGTGTGTTGCACCAGTGGGATAGACTGGAAGTGTGAGAGTCAGTACTATATCGTAAGAGGCAACAGCCAAAAGATATGGAAGTAAGGTGGCAAGTGGTCATTTCAGGAAGAATAGCTCAAGAAATAGCTAAAGAGCCCACGAATTCGGAGCGCACTTCGGCCCCGCAAAGACCTACCAATGGTTGCAGCGGTATGTGTATTGCCCCCGGTTGGAGCTTGTGGTGGAAGAGGTTTGCCGGCAGTGTCGAGTATGTGACCTCATTAAGAGTACTGAACAGGGGGCACCCATCCAGACCATACAAACTAAGGAACCGTTGGAAGTCTTGATGATCGACTATCTCCTCGTGGGACACTCGGCCCGGGAGCTGCAATACTGTTTGGTGATGACCGATCATTTCTCTAAGTTCGCAGTAGTCACTCCGACTAGAGACCAGACTGCGGAATCGGCGGCGCGAGCCATCTGTCAAGACTTCATCCGGGTGTATGGGTGCCCAAATCGCATCCACTCCGACCAAGGCGCATGTTTCCAAGGCAAGGTGATGGAAGAATTGTATCGCATGTATGGCATCGAGCGGTCCCGGACCACCCCTTACCATCCTCAAGGCAATGGAGCTTGCGAACGCTTCAACAGAACCTTGCTTCAGATGCTGAGAACATTGGAAGAGGATAAGAAGGTGTGTTGGCCAGACTATCTGCCAGAATTGGTCTGGACCTACAACAATCGGGTCCACTCCACTACGGGTTATACCCCCTATCTACTGTTGTTTGGAAGAGCTGGACGAGAGATCATTGAGCTGAATTTGGAACAGCCAGAGGAGCTGATGGAGCGAAATGTCACCTCATGGGTGAAAGAGCATCGGCAACATTTGCAAACGATACGGCGGTTGGCGGGTCAGCAACTGCAAGAAAAAGAACATACGGCCCGCAAACCGACTCAAGAGTTACCGCTCCAACCTGGAGACCGGGTATTGGTCAGAGAGAAACGCCCTAAGGGAAAACTAAGTGTGATATGGGAAGTACAGCCGTAGAAGGTTATCAAACGAGTGTATGCTAACGGCCCTGTCTACAAGGTACAGATTGAAGATGGGGCATCCGCCCCTAGAGTACTTCACAGAAATATGCTGCGGCCTTGCCGGTCTGATGTCTGTTCTATGCCATTGTCGCCTGGAGGCGCCACTCCACTTCCTGAATCTGTCATGCCTGATGACCAAATCGATGATGAGTGGTGGACCGTCCCTGACACAGTAAGGGGTCCTCAGCCGCCCAGAGATGGTAATCTCATGAATGTACCAGTACCGCCATGCGAGGATGAGACCAGACAAGAGCGCACTATGTCCCCTGCAACAAGTGTTCCTCTGGAAGATAGTCAAGCCTTGCCTGACAGCCAAGATCTTCGGAGATCCCAGAGGTCTAATGCAGGGGTTCCACCAGTCCGATATGTAGAACAGTGTGCTCTGTCTGTTTTTACACCTTTGTTGCCTCCTCCATTACATTTTTACCCTGATGCTGTGATGGCCGAGGACGACCACCATTAAGAAGGGAGGCATGTAAGAGGGTGGTGCTGTTATGGACAATAAGAAACATGCTGTCACTTTAAGAGGCTGCATCCTCTTGTCTGGTGTGATGGTATGTTCTGCTGTTCTCCCCTGCTCTTATGTTTGCTATGTACTGGTCGGGGCTGTGTGCAGGGATGGAGCTGAAGCAGCGTGTGGAGGAAAAGTTTCAGAGGGAACTGAGAGAACTTTGTGCTGTTCTGTCTGCAAGGAAGAGTCATTGGCGGCAAGAAAGATTACACAGCTTGAGACGAACTGCGTTTATTAAATAGACTTTCCCGGTTACAGCAAAGGGTGGCTGTTCTGTGCTGGTTTGTGAAGCCATGAAGATACTGAGAAGGGGACTTACGGTTTCCAGGAGCAAGGAGAAGACCACGCTTTGCAGAGCTGACAGGAATCCGTGCGCACCACCGTTTTGGACTTCGGGGGCCCCCTGAGACTGTACCTGTGTCCCCAACATCACCGTGAGTTGTTCCTGTTTGGTGCACCTGTTAGGGCCTAGTGCAGGCTTCAGTAGTTAGAGCACAGTAGCCGTGTGGCCTGCGTAGTAAAGGCCAGGGAGGTTATCTGCAGAGTAGCATCTATATATGTTTTATTGTGCAAAGTTTCTTGTGAGACAGATTCTGAGTTTGTAATTGTTGATGCACTGTGCTATTTTACAGACAAGATAACTCATGTGCAATATCTTTTGCTATTGTAAACCCCTGTTTGCACCTTCCTTGTCCCTTCCATTCCCTGTCTCCCAATAAATCTATCCTTTGTTGTTTGCACTTCATCTTGTGTACAGTAGTCTTCCTGCACCGTGGTGGTCCCCCGGCCATCGCTTCATTAGGACCATCCCAATTTGGGTCACCTTGACGCTGGTGGGATGGATTTTCTGAGAGGTCAGAAAAGCTGCTGTAGGGGGATGTGGTGGGGGCACATACTTTTCTCAATATATTGGAATGTATCAGCACTTGATATCTGGAGTAATGTCCTCTTCTAGCCTGACATGGCAGTTCTTATCCAATTCCAAAGTATATGGGCAGGAGACAGCATTTTGGTGTAATGTCCCTTTAATTGACCATGTTTACATGCTCAGTAGTTGGACCCGAGGTCACGTGCTCTGAAAAATGACATAGTTCACATTCCTAGGAATGTTTTGGCTTTACAGCAACATAAGGGTTGAATGAAATAGCAACCACATAACTTTATATCAATGACGCCTGCATAGATACCAAAGAGAGCACAAATTGCAAAATTGAAATATATAAATAGCAGAAAAGATGGAGAATAACTGGAGTGTGGGGGAGGGGAAGGGACAACCTTTATAAGCTGCACATTTCAGGTTGGATTTATGATATTCTTTCATGACAAATTAAATACAGTAATGGACCTCTAATGAGACAGCGGTCCAGAAATCTTAATAATAGACCTCTGGACTCAGAGAGCTCTGGGGGACTTGCCCTGTCCAATATAACTAAAGAAGAGTGAATCGATCCCCCGGACGCCGGTCTAGCGGAGACATCAGTAGTCCATTGCTGTCGGACGGGAACTCGGCAAACTGCCTCCTACCTACCGGCGGAGCTTGCTTGCTGACAATCCACTAGGCCTCAAACTGCGGGTATCTCTCTTTTTGTCCACCTCCTTACAGGAAGAAGCTGAGTACAGCGCTCCACTATTTCTAGCCATCCCATAGACAATGCATGGAGAAAAGTTTCAGCTCTTCACTCAAGGATGGGGCTCCGCAGAGTTCTGATTCATGGGATCAAGAACCACATTCTCCAGATTGCTGAGGTCTCTATCCATTGGTTTTTATTCTGAGAATAGCCCATTATTGTCTCCTATGGTGGCAGTGCTGGCAAATTAAACACATAGGGCCTGATTGATGATTGCATTTATGCAGCGCCCCAGGGTCCTGGTCGTTGCAGTGATGTCATTCTTCCACCAGGGGGAGTGATGTAATGTCTGAAGGCAATAAAGGAGATCACTTTACCAGGTATCACAAACCATGCAACACACTTCACACTCCAGCCCACTGGGGGAGCTATGCTCCTATTTATTAGGGCACTCTTCACAATTAGGTAAAACTGGTGGTCTGGATAGGAAGTTAGTCAGAAGCTGACTGGGCTTCACCCAGGCAGTACCTGTCAGGCAGACAGAGGAAAGGAGGAACATCTAGCAGTTGTCGACAGAGTGGTCCCTGACAGGGGTGGGATCATGTCAGAGGCCTAGACAGAAGGCCACGGAGCTGCGACTGCCTACTGATGCGGCAGAATCCTAAGGAAGGACACAAAAGAGAATTGTATTGTAGAGGGTGAGAAACGAAGTCATAGCAAAAGGAGAGGAAAACCAGAAGGAGTTCTGCCCTATACAGGCTGCCTCCTTCTGAGGCGCAGGATCCGGTAGCCGGAACACCAAGGGAGCAATCGTCTCCATGCCTTGCTGCAGAGACCGGCAGGACAGTTAATTTCACATTGCTGATCCGCACCTATGCCCAGGAGGCACGGTGGCAACTTGTGGGGGCTGGGGCGTGCTAGAGTCCCTGTAAAAAGCCTCAGGCCATCAGTCATACGGGTTTGTTCCTATCCATCTGGGGGACAGAGAGAAAGACACTACAACAACCAGGCGCTAGAGGAAGGCTACTGATTTCCACCTGGATAAGGGGACTCTGGATTTGCCTTCACACCGGCCGGACTCTGCCTGCCCTGTGATCTGTGCTCTGGACTGTGGACGCTGAAGCCTTCAGTAAAGGTGAAGAGACTGCAACCTTGTGTCCTCGTTATTCACTGCACCTTACACCATTCATCATCTACACACTGGGAAGCCCTAGGGATACACTTCACCTGTGGGAAGGTATACCATCTAGCTGCCATAACATCACCCCAGCGGACCCCTAAGCAGCGTCGGTTACCCTGACCGAATACCACAGGTGGCGTCACGAACATTTCCCCTTTAAAGACCTTTCCCCCCATTTACAACGGACCTCCCGAGGGCCACGGACCGGGTCAGCCACCGTGACATTCCCCTTGAGAACCGAAGGGCCCGGTACCGAGTACCCCACTGCCCTAGGGGGGCGATCCAACTACTCCTATTTTTGTCTATTTTTTTCACCTGTTTCTCATTTGCTCTTTATTCTTCTTTCAGTTTGCACCTTATTTAAAATCTATTCCGCCTCTTGTTTTTTTGTTTTCATCACTGAGGGCAAGGTTTGGGCTTTCCAGATATTTGAGACTGATTTGTCAATCGCGACTTCTTAAAAGATATTTCTGCAAATGTATTCCAGTCCACCCCCATGGTTTGATTCTATATGGTTGATATTGTTTCCACAACGTTTGCAATATTTTACTACATTTTTAGAAGAACATGCAATTTTTTGCTGTTAACCCCTTTCCGACATCGGATGTAATAGTATGCCTATGTCGGACTCCCTCCCTTTGATGTACGCTCCAGTGCTGAGCCCACATCTTTTCTGGCACATATCAGCTGTTTTGAACAGCTGACATGTGCCTCTAACATCCGCAGGTGGAATCGCGATCCACCCACGGCTCCTAACCTGTTAAGTGCCGCTGTCAATCTCTGATAGCGACATTTAATGCTCGCTTCCGGCAACCGCACTGGAAATCCCGCCCAGTGGTGAACCCATCACGTGATCGTGGGTCACCGATGGGTTGGTATGACAACCTCTATGGTTGTCAATGCCAGATTGCTATGAGCGCCGCCTGGTGAAAGTCACCAGGATGCTGCAAAATGTTGAGCAAATGTGGTGTGCTTTATGACTTTTTTACGCCAATTTTTACCCAATTTTTTACAAAAGCTTTGTATTAGAAGCAGTAGGTAACTGCACCAATTTTGCTTTGCACCAGTTTTGATGAATCCCATGCTATCATTACATAGGAATCACAAATTGGAACAGAAAGAAGCAAGTAAGCGGTGACTCAGACAATAAACAGGAAATAAGCTTCCTCCATGACCTCCATGACACTGGAGCTCTGTCTGTGCTAGATAAACTGCATGACCTGAAATAAACTAGGCCTCTTAAAGGGGTTATCCATGACTAGGACACTCATGATGGGAATATGCTGCAGCACCAGGCGCTCATGTGGAGCTGCTGTGCCAATGTAAACCACCAATGGACATGGCGCTTGCAGTTATCGCACCAATGAAACGTAGTAGGCTATCCTAGGATATGCCATCTATAGTCTAGTCCTACAGGTCCCCTTTAATGGTGTTATAAGACATGCTTCTAGTTATGGTAAATACTAATTGTGGAGACATGAGAGTCATTGGGTGCACTCGTCCACTAGCCTGGCTGTCTTTATAAAGACCGCATGGACCGTGGCTCATTTCACTTAATGCCCGCTCTCCTTCTCCGTGAGCATAACACTACTCAGACAACACAGGGTGAGGGTAGCACAGTGTGGCAATACTTTATTGACCATCAACAGTCAGTAACAGGTAGTATAGTCGCAGCAAATCAAAGGCATATCTGGGGGGGCAGACGGGCCATCTGCCCCGGGCGCAGCCTGCAGGGGCGCACAGTCGAGCCGCCTAATGCAGCGGTTCAAAGTGTCTCCCCCAGCAGCTGCATATTGCCGCCTCCAGACTAGAATTTGTGAGCGGGCTGGCTCCTAGAAGGTGCAGCGCAGCGGCTCCCAGTGATCAATTGTACTCACCTCTTGGAGACACATGTACAATTGAAGCTCTGACCGCTGGGTAAGGGTGACATCAGCAGCGTGATCAGGTCACGTTACTAATAACGTCTTCCTGCACCTCCCCCTGTTCTTAAATCCATTATAAATCCCCTGCATCCCATTATTGCCCTCTTCCCCACCCCATGATTGCCCTCTTCACAACCTCCATTATTGCTTTCTCCCCATCATCCCATTATTGCCCATTCCACCACCTCCATCATTGCCTCCTCCCCACCACCATCATTGTCCTTTCCACTGCCAACATCATTGCCTCCTCCCCACCACCCCCATCATTGTCCATTCCACTGCCACCATCATTGCCTTCTCCCCCACCACCCCATCATTACCCATTCCACCACCTCCATCATTTCCTCCTTCCCCACCACCCCTATCATTGCCCACCCCATCAACCCAATCATTGCCTTCGGCCCCATCACCTGCATCATTGCCCTCTCTGTCAAGCCAATCATTGCCTTCTGCCCCATCACCCCATTGTTGCCCTCTCCTCCACCTACACACACAGACACAGACAGCACCATTCACCTCGCAGCATGCACACACACACACACACCACCTATGTGCACGGTATCCTGAAGCCGCACCATTGCCGGCAGTTTCCTTTCTCGCACAGCCGCTGCGCTGAATGATGATGTCATTCAGCCGCTGCTGTGTGACAAGAAGTGCGGGCAGGAAGCAGGATGGATCCGTTCCCTGCAGCTTCGCTCCGCTGCCTTCTTCTCTTGCAGGCAGCGGAGCTGCAGGGATTGCTCCCTGCCCGCTACACATGAGGGCAATCTGGCCAGGGGCCCCCCGGGGCCAGATGAACTGGCCAAATTACCCTCATTATTAGCCGCCCTGCAGGCAGAGCCGTTTTTAGGCAAAGTTGGGCCCTAGGCAAAGTTTAAAATGGGGCCCCAAATGCTAACATATTGCACATCACACAGAAGCATTTTGGTTGTATTTACATGCGCTGAATTCAAGCCGCTAAATGAGTGTGATTGACAATATTTATATCGTTCAACGCTTGTTTCCCAGCCTCTTTCCACCATCTGAGAAAGAATGATGGGAACAGAATGATCACTAATAGATCACTAACAGATTACCACATTACCACAGATTATACATTGTCTGGGTGTTATGTTTGACTCTGATCTCTCCTTCACCCCCATATACAATCTCTTGCCCGCTCGTGCCGCTTACACCTAAAGAGCATCTCTAGAATCCGCCCTTTTCTCACCATGGAAACAACAAAAACCCTCACTGTCGCCCTGATCCACTCCCGCCTGGACTACTGTAATGCTCTATTGATTGGCCTCCCCCTCACACGACTTTCCCCTCTCTAGTCTATCCTTAATGCGGCAGCCAGGGTTGTCCATCTAGCTAATCGGTATTCAGACGTGTCCGCTCTTCGCCAGTCGTTACGCTGGCTTCCCATTCATTACAGGATACAATTCAAAGTACTTGTTCTCACCCACAAAGCTCTCCACAGTGCGGCACCCCCTTACATCTCCTCCCTCATTTCTGTGTATCGGCCTAACCGACCGCTGCGCTCTGCAAATGACTTTTGACTAACCTCTGCACTAATCTGTACCTCCCACTCCCAACTCCAAGACTTCTCCCGTGCTGCGCCAATCCTCTGGAATGCTCTACCCCAAGAAATTAGGACCATCCACAATTTGCATAGTTTTAGGCGCTCCCTCAAAACACATTTGTTCACAGCAGCTTATCACGTTCCCTAATCAAAGTAATTTTATGTTTGTGTGTGTGTAGCCCAATTAACTATCAAATACATCATTGTAAATACACACCTGTACTTTGTATTTCCCCACCTCATTGTAGATTGTAAGCTCTCACAAGCAGGGTCGTCTTATTTCGCTTTAATGTTAACGTTGTTACTTATGACTGTTGTGTTGAAACTGTTACACTGTAAAGCGCTGCGGAATATGTTGGCACTATATAAATAAAGATTATTATTATTATTACATTATTTACTGTGGTGGGGGAGATTTAATGTAAAGGGGCAGTAGCGTAGCTACCGGGGGGACAGAGGGTGCGGGCGCCCCTGGCCCGGTGCTCTGAGGGGGCCACCCGATGCTACGCTATTGTAACTGTACTTTCTCAGTTACTTTCTGCGGCAGAGCAGGGAGAATTGAGCAGGTAAAAGAGATACTTCAGTTAAAGGGGTTGTCTTTAACATTGATGGCCTATCCTTAGGAATGTCTGATCAGTGCGGGTGCAACACTTGGCACCCCTAACGATCTGCTTTTTTCTGTGTCGGCGGCGGTCGTAACTACTCAGTTATGGAGCTGGACAGCACAACTCTATAGACGGAATAGTGAGAAATAGCCAGAGATGTGCGCAATTTCTAATAAGATTATTTCTGAAGATGAATCACCTTTAGTAGTTTTACTGAACTGATAAGTTCTGGCTCAGGATCCATGATTCCAAA
This sequence comes from Ranitomeya imitator, assembly GCF_032444005.1. Taxonomy (NCBI): domain Eukaryota; kingdom Metazoa; phylum Chordata; class Amphibia; order Anura; family Dendrobatidae; genus Ranitomeya; species Ranitomeya imitator. The sequence goes on along the minus strand of NC_091282.1, from coordinate 47,454,737 downwards.
GTGTTATATTTCCTGTCCCAAGTCCTCCTGACATGCAGTACACATACTGCCCTGGTGGTGTGATAGCATTTACTATATGCCTGTTCAAAGAATGGGCCAACCCAATGAAGAGCAGACCACTCGATGTCACAACTGCTGAGAACAGAACACTAAGCACCCCTGGTCGTGCCATAATTCATTCCTTAACACTGAAATTGCAACAACAAGAAGGCAAAATTATGAAATTCTGGAAATCACAGGATTTATAGACATGTTGCGTTTATGCACCTATTCAGTGGCACTGTTGGGATTTATGTCCTAATCCTCCCACAAAATGGAATTAGGATGAATGCACCGATGGGGCCATAGACTATACATACAACATATGGACCTTTGCAGTCCAATAGCTCATCGTAATGCACAATGCAACCTGTTTTGGAGTTGGAAATGGGCCCCCTCACCTTTTGGGCCCCTGTAGGCCTGCACAGGTTGCACCAATGATATATCTGCCCCTGCATGGGAGCACTTTTAATTTTACTTTTTTGAATGACATGTGGCCTGCAGTTGCTACGTGGAAAAATGGCTCCTGGGACACTTTAGCGAAATTGCCAGAAAGAGAGCGATAAGGGAGTCATCCATTTATCCATAGCCATATACAGTTGTTATCAAAAGTTTACATACCGGCTTTCTTGGCCTTAACCATAAACGTTACATTTGCAGAGAGGTCAACAAGGCCTATGATGAAAGGAACACCATTCCTACTGTAAAGCACGGAGGTGGATCGATGATGTTTTGGGGATGTTTAAGCTGCAAAGGCACAGGAAACTTGGTCAAAGTTGAAGGAAAGATGAATGAATGCAGCACGTTATCAGCAAATATTGGAGGCAAATTTGCACTCATCAGCCCAGAATCTGCGCATGGGACGTACTTGGACGTTCCAACATGACAACGATCCAAAACAAAAGGCCAAGTCGACCTGTCATTGGCTACAGCAGAACAAAGTGAAGGTTCTGGAGTGGCCAGCTCAGTCTCCTGACCTCAATATCATTGAGCCACTCTGGGGAGATCTCAAGCGCGCAGTTCATGCTAGACAGCCCAGGAATTTACAGGAACTGGAGGCTTTTTGCCAAGAAGAGTGGGCAGCTTTACCATCTGAGAAAATAAAGGTCCTCATCCACCCCTACCATAAAAGACTTCAAGCTGTCATTGATGTTAGAGGGGGAAATACACGGTATTAAGAAATGGGGTATGTGAACTTTTGATCAGGGTCATTTGGATGTTTTGGGTTATCATTATGATTTAAAAAGAGAAAACACAGTGGTTTGACAATAAATGGCTTCACCCAACCAATAACCATGAGTGGAGAAAATGTTTTGGTGTTATCATTCATATTCTCTGAAAAAAGGCCAAGAAAGCAAAAACTATGCCGGGGTATGTAAACTTTTGAGCACAACTGTATGTTAAGGTCAATCTGACATTACTAAGAGCTCGGATCACAATGCATGGTCTAGCCGGGCATCTTCCAACCCCGAGAGTGACAGCTTCATATATTTCTACGAGGCTACCTGGGATGTGAGATTTGTGGCTAGTCCGTGCATTGTGATCAGAGTATGGACCGATGATCTTGGACGTCTTAAAGAGCCCTAGGGTTGTGTTTGTGTTAAAGACCTCGGAAAGTTATACACGTCTTTTTCTGGGGAATTGGAAATTTTGTAGTACCGTACTTTCAATTTGCCGCAAATCAAATTTTTTGTAAAATGTTGGCGAATCCGACTTACAGCAGATTGGCTCATCTTAACCTCTCTCTCTGTGACATGCTGTATTTGTAATTTATCTTACTGATCTAACCGGATTGGAATGTTAACCTGAGTAAATATTATCAGAATATCGTTATACTACAATCATCACAAGACGTTGTAAACTTGTAAATAATTTTTTATCTCAGCTGAACTCCTTTATCCCTTCGGCTAGAGCAGCAAGTAGCGCCACCGAGGCCCAGAAAACCTGTAGAATAACAGCTCCATTTCTATGTTATAATTCGTCTTGTGGCCATCTGAAAACCGTGCCATGTTTAGCTTTTTTTTTTTTTTGCTCTAGGAAAAAATTTAAGCTGAATCAGTTGCGGTAATCGCATGTATAACTTTCCTACACAGTTTCATAACATACCCTGGTTCTAATCTCACTCTTCCCACGTGACCAATTTCCGTTTTTGCATGTTTGTTTGTATTTTCTCTTCTTTTCCAAGAGCCACATCATTTTTTATTTTTCTGTCCACATAGATGTGTGAGGGTTTGTTTTTTTGTTATACTTTTGAGTAACACCATACATATTACCACGTAACGTACTGTAAAACATGAAAAAAAAATTGCAAGTATGGCAAAATTGCCTAAAAAAATGCAATTCCGACATGGTATTTTGAGAATTGTTGTTACAATGTACATTACATTTTAAAACTGACCTCGCAATAGGATTCTCCTCATCAGGACGATTGTAGTGACACCAAACTTGCCAAACTTTTAAAAATTATTTTAGCAGGAAAAAAAAATCATAAATTTATAAAAAAAACTTTTTTAGGGGGGATTGTGTCACCATTTTCAGAGACTTGTTTTCATTTTTCGGTCGATAGAGCTGTGTGAAGGCTTGATTTTTTTTTGTAGGGGCGAGACGACATCTTTATTGATGCCATTTTGGGATATATATACCATTTTGCTCGCTTTTTGCTGCATTTTTTTGCAAACAAAAAAACTTCTTTCTGTTTTTACCGACTAGTTAATTTTAATTGTTGATTAATTTATTGAGTTCATTTTATATTTTGATATATCAGATTTTTATGGATGAGGTGATATCAAATAATTATATTTTTTTACATTTTTTATTTTTAATGGGGGAAAAGGGGAGATTCAAACATTTATTTTTTTATGTTTTTCATATTTTTAAAACTTTTTTTTTAGGTTTCACTGTATTTGGGTAGTCCTCTTAGGCGAGTATATTTTACTCTGCGATGCTGCACTGTTTCAGGGAGGATACGGCCAGGGACTATGCATGTGATATGACTAATCCAAGGTGGCTTCTCTCCGTCCCGAGCTCATAGACTGACCGGTCTCTCCTTCTGTGAGTATTGGAGAATTTATCGACCTTGGACTTCCTGGAAGTCTTTGATTGGATCCTGAACCGACCGAAGTCTAAAGGTACCGTCACACTGAACGATATCGCTAGTGATCCGTGACGTTGCACCGTCCTGGCTAGCGATATCGTTGTGCTTGACAGGCAGCAGCGATCAGGATCCTGCTGTGACATCGTTGGTTGGTGCAGAAAGTCCAGAACTTTATTTCGTCGCTGGACTCCCGCAGACATCGCTGAATCGGCATGTGCGGCTTTACCATTATTAGGCACTGCTGGAATAAGGGTGGTGGACAATGGCTGTCCACCACATAGTGTACAGCATAGTGTAAAGGTACCGTCACATTTAGCGACGCTGCAGCGATCTAGACAACGATCCCGATCGCTGCAGCGTCGCTGTGTGGTCGCTGGAGAACTGTCACACAGACAGCTCTCCAGCGACCAACTATGCGAAGTCCCCTGGTAACCAGGGTAAACATCGGGTTACTAAGCGCAGGGTCGCGCTTAGTAACCCGATGTTTACCCTAGTTAACAGCGTAAATGTAAAAAAAAACAAACACTACATACTTACATTCCGGTGTCTGTCCCTCGGCGCTGTGCTTCTCTGCACTGACTGTGAGCGCCAGCCAGAAAGCACAGCGGTGACGTCACCGCTCTGCTTTCCGGCCGGCGCTTAAACAGTGCAGAGAAGCACAGCACCGGGGGACAGACACAGGAATGTAAGTATGTAGTGTTTGTTTTTTTTTATGCTTACGCTGGTAACCAGGGTAAACATCGGATTATTAAGCGCGACCCTGCGCTTAGTAACCCGATGTTTACCCTGGTTACCCGGGGACTTCGGCATCGTTGGTCGCTGGAGAGCTGTCTGTGTGACAGCTCCCCAGCGACCACACAGCGACGCTGCAGCGATCGGGATTGTTGTCTAGCTCGCTGCAGCGTTGCTAAATGTGACGGTACCTTTACACCACGCTGTCCCAGAACGAGGTCTTCCTGGGTATGACCTTTGATAGTCCAGCGGTAGGATGATGAAGAGCATCTTGTATTACATGGAAATCCCGTTGATATGAATTGGTACTGTGCATTGTTTTATTTCGCCTGAGGTGGTGTTGCAGAGAAATTAAACACTTTGAAGTTTCCCCATAGATCATAGCTGATAGCTGAGGATCCCAGCATGGCGACACTTTGTATTGTCAGAGCACCAAGAAATCAGGCCGGCCTATTCTCCTCCTGGCTGGATTGTTGTCACGAAGCACAAGTCACCTCCAGTGATGTTTGGTGTATCCACAGTAAAACAATGCTGATCACAGGTTGTTCTGCTGCTTAAACGCTAGTCAAGCAGTGCTTTGATCAACAGATGAAGCCGGCAACAAGTGCGCCACCATAGGAGTCATGCAGTATTACATGGGGTCCACTGAAATCAATGTGCTTGTTGTTTCATCCACGTTCTTTGCACTTTGCATTACTCATGCAACCAAATAAACCCATGCAGATAGCAATATGAGCAGTAGGAAACTTGCACAAGCATAATCATCATGCCGATGTTGCCCTGGTTGATACAAAGAGCCCCAATTTTGCGAGAACTTGTTCACGCGTGCACAAGTTTTTCAAGGTTAAAAAAATAAGCCTTTTACATTTCCAACACAGTAAATAAGATTTCTGAAATCTCGCGCACGTGCTGCTTATTTTTTTTTCTTGAGGATTAACCATCAAAGCGCTTTACTTATATATCTGCAGCGTGTCAATTAATTCATCCATTTAAATGAATGGGGAAAAAATGAATTAAAAAAAAAATATTTAAAAATGTGTAAAAAATGCACATTTTTACTAGCACTCTATTTTTTGGTGCAGATTACCGGTAATTTGCAATTATTCAGTACATGAATATAACCTAAAATGGTTAATACTAGCTACTTACATAAACACAAGCTGCCCGGGTCTGCTGGGAGTTATAGTTTTGCGCTGGATGGCAATAATTGCATTAAGACACATTAAAATGAGAACAACAGCATAATGACCACACTTTCATCAAGTGGATTTTAAACAAAAAAGTTTCCAGAAAGGTTGTGAAAAAGTGACTTCTGTCCAACCGCAGAATTGGAGACTAATTATTTTCGCTGAGGTCATTCTATAGTGTTGATGGGAAATAATTAACTAGAAAGCCACTTTACACCCGCACCCTTGTACATTTTCTACATATCTGCCAAGACCTTCACTATCTATCAAATACAATCAATTACATCTTAGAAATGTTTTCTCAGAGCTTATTAATATTTAACTGGAATGAGATGTGACTCGGCATCCGGGGAATATCATCGGCAAATGGAGGTGAAATCCGCGGCTTTACCATTATTAGGCACTGCTGGAATAAGGGTGGTGGACAATGGCTGTCCACCACATAGTGTACAGCATAGTGTAAAGGTACCGTCACATTTAGCGACGCTGCAGCGATCTAGACAACGATCCCGATCGCTGCAGCGTCGCTGTGTGGTCGCTGGAGAGCTGTCACACAGACAGCTCTCCAGCGACCAACTATGCGAAGTCCCCTGGTAACCAGGGTAAACATCGGGTTACTGAGCGCAGGGCCGCACTTAGTAACCCGATGTTTACCCTGGTTACCAGTGCTAATGTAAAAAAAAACACTACATACTTACATTCCGGTGTCTGTCCCCCGGCGCTGTGCTTTCCTGCACTGACTGTAAGCGCCGGCCGTAAAGCAGAGCGGTGACGTCACCGCTGTAATCTGCTTTACGGCCAGCCGGCGCTGACAGTGCAGGGAAGCAGAACGCCGAGGGATGCGACAAACACCGGAATGTAAGTATGTAGTATAGACGAAAAGAAAGCGGCAGCACTCACCGGTCTTCTTGCAGGTTATTTATTAGTGAAAAGAATCTTCACGACGGCCGTTTCGCACCTCCCAGGTGCTTCAACGGGTCCCGTTGAAGCACCTGTGAGGTGCGAAACGGCCGTCGTTCAGCCCCCACATGTCCTTGTAACCACACACCCCCGTGCCGTGAAGATTCTTTTCACTAATAAATAACCTGCAAGAAGACCGGTGAGTGCTGCCGCTTTCTTTTCGTCTATATTCCATATGGCATGTTTTCAGGCTATTAGCACCCGAGGTCTGCGATCCAGCAAAGGTGTTCTGACCAGGAAGTGACCACAGTGGGTGGTCGGTGGTGCGGGTTGCTGTTTTCTTTTACGTAAGTATGTAGTGTTTTTTTTTTTTTTACATTTGCAGGGCCGCGCTTAGTAACCTCATGTTTACCTTGGTTACCAGTGAAGACATCGCTGAATCGGCGTCACACACGCCGATTCAGCGATGTCTGCGGGAGATCCAGCGACGAAATAAAGTTCTGGCCTTTCTGCTCCGACCAACGATGTCACAGCAGGATCCAGATCGCTGCTGCGTGTCAAACACAACGATATCGCTATCCAGGATGCTGCAACGTCACGGATCGCTAGCGATATCGTTGTTAAATTGTTCAGTGTGAAGGTACCTTTATTTTAGAGCTAATGAGATAAGATAGGTAGGATAAGAAGATAGTGATTGTAGATAGGGTAAGATAGAGTTATTGTTCGGGACTAGCCCATAGTGAGAGGGGCTTATATAGGGACAAGTTGATGTACAAGTGTCTGTAAGCAGTGCTGCCTTTGAGGGTGAACTACAGCAAAGGAGACTAATGATGGAGAGAGCAGCATGACCCTGAAGTGACTGAAGAGGCAGAGTGACCTTCCAGCTTAAATGGTTCCTTTGATAGGACGATGACAGATTGCCTCAGTGGCGCTGTATCTTGCATTAAATGACCCCTATGAAAGCAAATATGGATGATGACGACTGCTGCACATAAAACCTGACGACGCAGATGGCTGAATCCTGTCCATAATTACTGCACATAGTTATTTAATCAAGATTATGTTTCTTCTGCTTCTATATAATTAAAAGCTTCCGTCTGTTAGTGAAATAAGGCTAAATAGCAAGTAAATGGCTACTGCACGAATTAATAGTAAATCAAATATAAGAAACTTTGTTATGTATCTTATTAGAGAAATTTGCTTGTTTCTCCACTCGAGGCATTTCTCCTCCGCCTTGCCTCATAAACTTACTTACGATGAAAAATTGTTAAAGAAGTGGTCCGAAACTAATATTGATTCTCCACCTAAATGTCTCTCTATTTATTTTAATAATAATATAGTTTTTCTGGTATGGTTTAATTAAAAAGTCCCTACACTTCAATCTCTTGTTTAACTGCTTTATTTTATTTATTTATTTTTAGTTCCATTTTGATCATGCTTCGTTTGAAAGTCCCCCAGTGCATTCTGGGATGCTCAAACGGGCGCAGTGACTGCAGTTACTGCCACAGCCTGTGTCCCAACCCTGAAAGGAAGCATCATCAATGGCGTCCATTTCAGGGGCTGGGCTAATCCCTTATGTACTGAACATGTGCCTGTTGTCAGTTCTGACTTATGGTCAGTATCAGCTACTTTTTTACTGTGCAATATTCTTGTCAATGCGCAGTGACAATGCACTCGCTCGCTGGCTCTAATTAGAAGTCATGAGCTGGCAACTGAGCGCACTGTCAGTGTGCATTTTAAAGAGAAAACTCAGCGAGCAGAGATTAGTCCTGCCCCCAAAGCAGATGTCACTTTCAAGAGAGGGGCTGGTCTCTGCTCGCTCGTTCTCACCTTACAATGCGCTCTGTTGCCGATTCATCACTTCTAATTAGAGCCAGTGTGGAAGTCACTGCGTACTGAGAAATATATTTCACAGTGACAAGGGAGCTCACACTGAGCATATATTGGAATTAACAACCAACACATGCTGAATAGAGCAGCCCGACCCCTGAAACAGATGTCACTGTTGAGGCTTCATTTCAGGGGGGAAGGACACAGGCTGCAGCAGTGATCAGAACCTTTGCCCCCTTATGGCATCCCGGGAAGGCAGAGGAAAATGGATAATAGTTAAAGAGCAGGTAGATTGTGCTGCTACTCTTAAGTATTATATCTCACTTCAAAGCTGAATTCACAGCTACACTGCTCAGTAATCACTGAAGATAGTTTGTAGTATCCCAGAATGAAATAAAAATAGGTTATAAATTTAAAAAATGTATACTAATCAAGGAAAAAGATTATAGTATGCATCTATTTGATCGCACTTAGGTGTTAATAAATCAGAATAAACTTTTAACCTATTTTTTGTGGTGCTGTAATGCTAAAAACTATTTTCTGTGATTATCTCACTTGAAATCAGCAAAAACTTATCACCTTTTAGTTCATCTAACTATAAATCCTCTGAAGCAGCTACAGCACACAACAGGAATGGTGGATGATGAAACAACTTTTTTTGCTACTCAATAATGATGCTGTATAATGTCCTCCATTGTGCTGCTGCTCCTGAACATGTGCTACATACAGTAAGGAAAATAAGTACCGTATATACTTGAGTATAAGCTGACCTGAGTATAAGCCAAGGCACCTACTTTTGCCACGAAAAACTGGGTAAACTTATTGACTCGAGTATAAGCTGGGTATGCATTGTCACCTCATCCCTGTCCTGCTATGCGTGGCTCCCCCGCCCTGTCCTGGTATGTGTCTCCCCCTGTCATTCCCTGCTATGCGTGGCTCCCCCGCCCTGTCCTGCTATGTCTGGCTCCCCCCTTCCTGTTCTGGTATGTGTGGCTCCCCCTGTTGTATGCATGGCTCTCCCGATCCCGCATGGCTCTGCTCCCCCTGGTCCCACATGGCTCGGTTCCCCTCATCCCATCATTATATGCATGGCTCACATCCTCCCCCCATCCTACTCACCCTCCTCGCGCCATCGCTGCATCTCCATCCCTGCATTTCCGTTGTCCCGGGTGCCGCTTGCTGTTCTGAGCAGTCATGTGATATCGCTCATTAAGGTAATGAATATGCGCTCCACACCTATGGGAGTGGAAATGCGTACATATTTATTACCTTAATGAGCGGTACCATGTGACCGCTCAGCACAGGAAGAGCTGCCGGGACAACGGAAATGCAGGTACGGAGATGCAGCGACGGCGTGAGGAGGGTGAGTATGATGTCCTCTGTTAGCCGGTGGCTGCAGCTGCAGCAGTCACTGTGCCACAGCTGCTGGCTCCAGCCACTGCTCCGCCACTCCCCCGCCGGCTTTCTGGACAATGACTTGTGTATAAGCCAAGGGGGGCGTTTTCAGCACAAAAAAATGTGCTGAAAATCTCAGCTTATACACGAGTATTTACGGTATTTGATACACTGCCGATTTTGCAAGTTTTCCCACTTACAAAGAATGGAGAGGTCTGTAATTTTTATCGTACAATTCACCTGTGAGAGACAAAATCTAAAAATAAAAACCAGAAAATCACATTATATGACTTTTACATAATTAATTTGCATTTTATTTCATGAAATAAGTATTTGATCACCGACCAATCAGCAAGAATTCCGGCTCTCATAGACCTTTTAGTTTCTCTTTAAAAAGCCTCCTACTCTGCACTCATTACCTGTATTACTTGCACCTGTTTGAGCTCGTTACCTGTATAGTAGACACCTAACCCCACACTCAATCACTCTCCAACCTCTCCACCATGGCCAAGACCAAAGAGCTGTCTAAGGACACCAGGGACACGCACATGGCTGGGATGGGCTACAGGACAATAGGCAAGCAGCTTGGTGAGAAGGCAACAACTGTTGGTACAATTTTTATAAAATGGAAGAAACACAAGATGACTGTCAATCTTCCTGGGTCTGGGGCTTCATACAAGATCACGCCTCGCGGGGTAAGGATGATTCAGTGAAAGGTCAGGAGTCAGCCCAGAACTACACGGTAGGATCTGGTCAATGACCTGAACAGAGCTGGGACCACAGTCTCAAACATTACCATTAGTAACACACTACGTTGTTATGAATTGAAACCCTGCAGGGCACGTAATGTCCCCCTGCTCATGCCAGCAAATGTCCAGACCCATATGAAGTTCACCAATGACCATCTGGATGATCCAGAGGAAGCAAGGGAGAAGGTCATGTGGTCAGATGAGACTAAAATACAACTTTTTGGTATCAACTCCACTTGCCATATTTGGAGGAAGAAGGATGAGTACAACACCAAGAACACCTTGAAGCATGGTGGGAGAAACATCATACCTTGGGGGTGCTTTTCTGCAAAGGGGACAGGACGACTGCACCGTATTGAAGGGAGGATGGATGGGGTCAGCTATCACAAGATATTGGCCAACAACCTCCTTCCCTCTGTAAGAGCATTGAAGATGGAACGTGGCTGGGTCTTCCAGCATGACAATGACTGAAACACACAGCCAGGGTAACTAAGGAGAAGCCTCGTAAGAAACATTTCAAGGTCCTGCAGTGCCCTAGCCAGTCTCCAGATCTGAACCCAATAGAAAATCTTTGGAGGGAGCTGAAACTCAATGTTGCCCAGTAACAGCTCCGAAACCTGAAGGATCTGGAGAAGATCTGTATGGAGGAGGGGGCCAAAATCCCTTCTGTAGTGTGTGCAAACTTGGTCAAGTACTACAGGAAACGTCTGACCTCTGTAATTGCAAACAAAGGTTTCTGTACCAAATTTTATTAAGTTCTGTTTTTCTATTGTATCAAATACTTATTTAATGCAATAAAATGCAAATGAATTATGTAAAAATCATCCAATGTGATTTTTTTTGTTTTTTTATTTTCAGATTCTGTCTCTCACAGGTGAAGTGTACCTATGATAAACATTACAGACCTCTCCATTCTTTGTAGGTGGGAAAACTTGCAAAATCGGCAGTGGGTCAAATTCTTTTTTTCCCCACTGTAGAGACTGGAGAGCAGGAATCACTCACATCTGATTGTATTGTATATTGGAATATCCACCCACTAGCTGGGAGACAATTGAAAATTAGAGATAGAGTCTACAGAGGAGAAAACTGGTGAAAAATGCAGAATACAAGTCATATAATGGCCAGAAATAATGTTATTCCTCTTGGACACATACAGGCCTCTGGAATGACAGGCACACCTTTAGAATTTCATTCATCCCTGGTATAAATATAAGCCACGATACAGAGGAACCTCTTGGCGAGCTCTAGTATTATGAATTCCCTGAATGGGATCATTTCATAAACTTCACCTCATTTTCATTCCACTGTAAGATTCTTAAAAAAAAAGTGCATTGTTTACATAACATAATGTTCCCAGCTAATGTGAAATTCCAGAAAGGCGTTAGTCATAACGAGGAGGAGGAGGGGGGGGGATAATTGTAATCGAAAGTTTAACAAGCGCCGCTGTTCAAGTAGCCGACAAGCCTCATTTATTCATTACCGAAGCCGTGGATAATTTTGCATTCAATTAACAAAAGGGCAATATTACTATTCATGTTCCCTTCCCCAATTGTATTACATGTGAAGCATCAAACAATACATTGCACAATCATGATTTCTCGAAGTCACCTAGTATACAGTGAAGGAATTAAGTACTTGATCCCTTGCGGATTTTGAAAGTCTGCCCACTGACAAAGACATGAACAGTCTATAATTTTAAGGGTAGGTTAATTTGAATATTGAGAGATAGAATATCAAAAATAAAATCCAGAAAATCACATTGTATAAATTATATACATTTATTTGCTTTTTACAGTGAGAAATAAGTATTTGATACCTCGGGCTAACAAGACTTAATACGTGGTGGCAAAACCGTTGTTGGCAAGCACAGCAGTCAGACGTTTTTTGTAGTTAATGATGAGGTTTCCATTCATGTCAGGAGGAATTTTGGTCCACTCCTCTTTGCAGATCATCTCTAAATCGTTAAGATTTTGAGGCTGTCGCTTGGAGCTTCAACTCCCTCCATAAGTTTTCTATGGGATTAAGGTCTGGAGACTGGCTAGGCCACTCCATGACTTTAATGTGCTTCTTTCTGAGCCACTCCTTTGTATGTTTTGGGTCATTGTCTTGCTGGAAGACACAGCTACGGCCCTTTTTTAATGTCCTGGCGGAGGGAAGGGGGTTCTCACTCAGGATTTTACAGTACTTGGCTCTATCTATTCTCCCATTGAGGCGGTGAAGTAGCCCTGTGCCCTTAACAGAGAAACACCCCCAACACATAATGTTTCCACCTCCATGCTTGACATTGGGGACTGCATTCTTTGGGTCATAGGCAGCATTTCTCTTCCTCAAAACACGGCGAGTTGAGTTAATGCCGAAGACCTCAATTATTGTCTCATCTCACCACAGCACCTTCTCCCAATCACTCACAGAATCATCCAGGTGTTCATTGGCAAACTTCAGACGGGCCTGCACATGTGCCTTCTTGAGCAGCGGGACCTTGCGGGCAGTGCAGGATTTTAAACCTTTACACGTATTGTGTTACCAATGGTTTTCTTGGTGACTGTGGTCCCAGCTGACTTGAGATCATTAACAAGTTCGCCCCATATAGTTTTAGGCTGATCTCTCACCTTCATCATGATCCTGGATACCCCAGGAGGTGAAATTTTGCATGGTGCCCCAGATCGATGTCGATTGACAGCCATTTTGTATTTCTTATATTTTCTTACTATTGCACCAACAGTTGTCTCCTTCTCACCCAGCGTCTTACTTATGGTTTTGTAGCCCATTCCAGCTTGGTGCAGGTCTATGATCTTGTCCCTGACATCCTTATAAAGCTCTTTGGTCTTGCCCATGTTGTAAAGGTTAGAGTCTGACTGATTAATTGAGTCTGTGGACAGGAGTCTTTTATAAAGGTGACTATGTAAGACAGCTGTCTTTAATGCAGGTAACAAGCTGATTAGGAGCGTCTAACTGATCTGTAGGAGCCAGAGCTCTTAATTGCTGGTAGGGGATCAAATACTTATTTCTCACAGCAAAATGCAAATAAATGTATATAATTTATACAATGTGATTTTCTGGATTTTATTTGTGATATTCAATCTCTCAATGTTAAAATTAACCTATCCTTAAAATTATACACTGTTCATGTCTTTGTCAGTGGGCAAACTTACAAAATCAGCAAGGGAACAAATAATTATTTCTTTCACTGTATGTGCACACAAGGCATTTCCCCTACAAATGTCCTGTAGCCTGGGGTAGAAATGCTGCTGCCAAAATGGTAATTAATTAACCTATCAAATCGCAAATAAGTTGCAGACAAAACTGACTTGTATTGAAGTCCATGATAAGAGTGTCCCGTGCAACCAGCAATAGAAAATCCAACACAATTGTAGACATTTGTTACTCTTAAGGTACCGTCACACTAGACGATATCGCTAGCGATCCGTGACGTTGCAGCGTCCTCGCTAGCGATATCGTCCAGTGTGACAGGCAGCAGCGATCAGGCCCCTGCTGTGCTGTCGCTGGTCGAGGAAGAAAGTCCAGAACTTTATTTGGTCGCTGGACTCCCCGCAGACATTGCTGGATCGGCGTGTGTGACACCGATTCAGCGATGTCTTCACTGGTAACCAGGGTAAACATCGGGTAACTAAGCGCAGGGCCGCGCTTAGTAACCCGATGTTTACCCTGGTTACCATCCTAAAAGTAAAAAAAAAAAACACTACATACTTACCTACCGCTGTCTGTCCTCCAGCGCTGTGCTCTGCACTCCTCCTGTACTGGCTGTGAGCGTCGGTCAGCCGGAAAGCAGAGCGGTGACGTCACCGCTCTGCTTTCCGGCCGCTGTGCTCACACAGCCAGTACAGGAGGAGTGCAGAGCACAGCGCTGGAGGACAGACAGCGGTAGGTAAGTATGTACTGTTTGTTTTTTTTACTTTTAGGAAGGTAACCAGGGTAAACATCGGGTTACTAAGCGCGGCCCTGCGCTTAGTTACCCGATGTTTACCCTTGTTACCGGCATCGTTGGTCGCTGGAGAGCGGTCTGTGTGACAGCTCTCCAGCGACCAAACAGCGACGCTGCAGCGATCCGGATCGTTGTCGGTATCGCTGCAGCGTCGCTAAGTGTGACGGTACCTTTACAGTCGCGGTAGGTCACAAGTTGCAATGCGACACCTAGAGGTGTACATAGAAATCATAGAACCCCATAGGAAGAGTACTAATTGGGCCCCCACACCCCAGAAAAACAAAACAATATTTGACCGGATCACAGAATAGCATATTTCACAACTTTAAGACACAAAAACGCACAGAGAGGTAAAAAATACTCTGTTGTAAAAAAGTCACAGTAAATAAGCAAGTGCTAGTCAAAAAAATCTGCATAGTACCTGTATAAGCAGGGTTCAGAGAGAAAAAATATACATGTGGACATGCCGGATGGAACAGCTACAATGCAAATGACCCACAGAGGAGTGATGGACTCCCCAGTCTTGTAGAAACAAGAGAACAATTATAGAACCAAAAACACATGGGCTACTTGCATAGTGAACAAGTCTGTAGAAACCTGTTCACACCACCAAAGAATTTGAAGACACAAAAACGCACAGAGAGGTCAAAAATACTCTGTTGTAAAAAAATCACAGTAAATAAGCAAGTGCTAGTCAAAAAATGAAAAAAAAAATACAGGGTATTTAGTTAATACGTTTTTTTGCAAAAAAATGTATGTTAAGCTGCTCCAGCAATCGCCAAGGTATACCCATAATAGAGCAGTCCTATCTAATGTATATAATCCCTATCTGATGTATTTAAAAACCTGATCATCTGTATAGTACCTGAATAAGCAGGGTTCAGAGAGAAAAAATACACATGTGGACATGCAGGATGGAACAGCTACAATGCAAATGAACCACAGAGGAGTGGTGGACTCCCCAGTCTTGTAGAAACAAGAGAACAATTATAGAACCAATAACACATGGGCTATTTGCATAGTGAACAAGTCTGTAGACACCTGTTCACAACTTTGCAGCCATTGCATAGTGATTTTCCTTCTATTGATGCCCTAGATTCCCCTTTCATTACCCCCATAAAATATGATGTCAGCAAGTGTCCCCAAACAGTATGATACCCCCACAGTGAATTCCTACACAGCACCCTCCACACACAGTTTGATGACCTTACTGTTCACTCCCCCACCTGCAAAGTATGGTGACCCTAAGGCCTCTTTCACACTTCCGTCTTCCAAATCTGCACAGGATCCATCAAGACATTGAAATGACGGATCCTGTGCAGATTGTGAGCGGTGTAAGCATGGACTGTGGTCATCAGGGCCTCCACAATGCCAAAGTTGTCATTGATGACCTTTGCAAGAGGAGCAAGGCAGTTTGTGGTGCAGGAGGCATTGCTGATAACCTTGTGGGAGTTATCATAGGTTTCATGGTTGACACCAACGACAAACATGGGAGCATCTGCTGATGGTGCGGAGATGATGACGCGCTTGGCACCTCCTTTCAAGTGAGCAGAGGCATTGTCAATGGTAGTGAAGACACCGGTGGACTCCACTACGTAGTTGGCGCCGGCATCTGCCCATTTGATGTTAGCTGGGTCAAGTTCCTGAGAGACGGTGATGGGTTGGCCGTTGACCACCAGCTTTCCATTTTCTTTCTGACGGACCCTTCGAGGCTTTGTGCACCTGTTGTGTATGTGTTTTCGCAGCGGTTTTCCAATGCTAAAACGCATACACAACACAAACCAGTGTTTGCAGTATTCTCACCTACCGGTGTTCCCGCGCAGCGATGCTCCCGGCAGCTAGTGTTCCTAGTAATACATTGCAAAATCTCGCAAGAAGTCGCGGTCTCGCAAAACCACGACTTCTCGCGAGATTTTGCAATTTATTACTATGAACGCTAACTGCCGGGAGCATCGCTGCGCAGGACTCCGATAGGTGAGGATATTGCGATTTTTTTTTATTATTATTATTTTTCACATTCTATCTTGTTACTATTGATGCTGCATAGGCAGCATCAATAGTAAAAAGAGAAAGAGAGCGAGCGAGAGAGAATTTCCCTGATGGGAAATTCTTCCACGCATACTCTCTTTGAAAAGATGGGACCTGTTGCTGGATTCCTGCTTTTCACAGGCAGCGACGCATCCTGTGCCCATAGGGTTCCAATGTAGCCAGTGACGGGCAGTGCAGGATCCGTCGCTGACCGATTTTCCGACGTGCAGAAAAAACGTTCCTCTGAATGTTTTCTCTGCCCGACGGACTGGTTTTTTATGCAGGATCCAGTGAAAGACGGATGAAACGGATGGCCATCCGTCATAATCCGTCGCTTAGGCTACTTTCACACTTGCATCGGTACGGGTCCGTCGCTATGCGTCGGGCCGACATTACCGACGCACGTTGTGAAATTTGTGCACGACAGAGGGATCTATTTCAAGTGTTTATTTCTGTTAATGTTGATGATTATGGCTTACTTTCAAGGCTGCGGTTATCCCGGATGATTGTGCACCTTATTCTACCACACTTTTTCATTCTGCTTAACTTTCCAATAATATGCTTGAATACAACACTCTTTAGCTTCTTTAGCAATGACCTTTTGTGACTTACCCTCCTTGTGGAGTGTGTCAATGTCTGCCTTCTGGACATCTGTCAAGTCAGCAGTCTTCCCCATGATTGTGGAGCTACTGAAACAGACTAAGGGACCTTTTTAAATGCTTAGGAAGCCTTTCCAGGTGGTTATTGTTAATTATTCTAATTTACTGAGATAATAACTTTGGGGTTTTATTTGGCTGTAAGCCATAATCCTCAACATTAACAGAAATAAACACTTGAAATAGATCACTGTCTGTAATGACTCTATATAATATAGGAGTTTCACTTTTTGTATTGAAGAACTGAAATAAATTAACTAAATTGAATCTCACATTTGGGAGAATGAAAAAAAATTGTCTTTTTTCTGGATGAAAATCGGACATTTTTTTCATACTCTAGTGTAAACTTAGGATATGTACATTTACAGTTTTTTTTTACTGAGCTTTCAGAACACAAACTCTCCACTACTATGAGCACATGACGTTGTATAGACATCTTTTTTACATTCTGTTTGAATTTCTTTCTATACTGTTTTTATGTCCCTATTCTATTCTTGCACTACTTCCATTTTTCAGTGCATGCCATAACATGTCACACTTCCCGTCTCTCACATGACCATCTTTGCTGCACATTGGGCAGAAGCTTGTCATCGCGATCTACGAAAAGTCACTTTTGGGTCAAGACATTAATTTAAAACGCCACGAATTGGAATTTGATAAATGCCTGTCTGTACCTCTCTCTATGGTGTTTCATATACCTATATCACTGATTCTAATCAGATTATCGTATCTTCAGCCAGTCAACTTTATGTGTTACCATTTTGCCTTTATCAGTCCTCTTGCTGCTATGAAGGGATGTCTTCATGTTGATACTTACCTAAAAATGTAACAGCGTTTGTTCTTCTATTCTCTCTTTTCATGGCCTAACAAAGCCCATTCATAGAAATAAATAGACACCTCAGACAATGTTTGGAAGAAATGGCCGTGTCATTTATTTTTGAGTTACTTGAATTTCCATATACACCAACTTCTTTAGATTAACTCTTAAATAACCAACAGTTTAACCACCATAGAACCAATCCACCCGATAAGGGTGACTTTCCAAACGCCATGGCTCAAAGAGACGTGGCCCCCCCACTAAACCACAGCGATTTTTCCACCATTGCGTGGAGATTCAAATTGAATATATCCAGGCCAATATCTGACAAATGAATTAAATCGTTCCTGTAAAACCTGGGTAGAAATCCTTCTAAGTCCTCATGCCTAAAGGAAAAACTATTAATTTAGACATCTCCCTGTTAACCCTTTCTCGTATTTTTTCCAAAAAGGAAAGGTTACCTTTGTTCCATAGTAATCTGGGAATGATCTCTGAAAAAAAAAAAAACAAACGCAAGGAAAAGACTGTTTGAGGTGGGTAAAGTCAGACCTCAGAATAGCCAATAAATCGAGAATTTTGATTTTTCCAAGATCATTACCCGATAAGTGAAGGATAACTAAATCAGGATAAGGGAGATTGATAATGCATCTTTTGAATTCCAGAACTACATTACGCCAAGACATTCCTCTAATGCTGTGCCAAAAAAACTTGTACAACTTCTTGGCTAAACGAAGGGTTCTCAGAGTATGAACGTTGGCTGGCTCTCTTCTGCGCCTAAAACACATAGGAATGTCCCATAATCCAGACAACTTTGGGACCTGAAAACAAATTCAGAGTTAATTGACATATAAATCGTGGCGGACATAAATTTTAAATCTACCCGATTCCCATCTGCCCAATTGCATAATCTGAGAGTCTTGAAGACCCGATCTCGCTGCCTCCGTTGCTGCACCTATCCTAAAGGAATGTAAGGTAAATCTCAAATGTCCTTTCCCCAAAAAATTTAAACACTTTTTCAAAACGGAGTTAAACTGAAAAACAGTTGCAGAGGTGCCATCCAAGTGAATAAACAACGGGCCAGGAAAACAAGGCCTAACGAGTAACCAATTCTTGGTGTTAGCTAATGGGCAAGAAACTTGTTCTGATGTGGGGTCAATTTTTTATCTAAATCCTCTACCTAGCTGATCGGTCTTGGATCTTCTAACAAATAAAATTAAATGAGAATCAAATAAAGTGACATCTGAAACCATCAGCCCCGACGGTTTGGACTTTCTTACTGATACTATTTCACCTACCCGTAAAGCCCCAAAAAAGGCTAGAGAAAAAGCTGAGGAAAACAAAAGTGTTTCAAACGAATTGAGACACACCTTCTGAAGGGCTAGACAAAGGTCTTTTAAAAGTGGAAGGGAAATAGGGCGTCTAGAATCCGGTTTAAAATTAATTCTCTTGAAACCCTTTAAAAATTACTTAATTGGGAATAAACCCGTTAGCGGGGCTTTGCCAAATAAATTCAGAAAAAATGAAACGCCGGCAAGGGATTTGGCCACCGCCGAGTATGATAGCCCTTTGCTACATAAAAACTCCACAAAACGCAATCCAGAAATAGGACTGGTAATACAGAAATTAAAATTATTCAGACTACAAAACGCGACCCATTGTTGCCATGCCGCTGAGTAATCAGCCCATGTTCGTGCAGACAATGAATGCTCAATAAAGTGAGGAATTAGTTCAAGACTATGTCCCAAAGCCCTTGTGGGCAGGGCGTCGCCTCCACGTCCGCGTTGGGCACCTGTTGGCGAAAGATTTGCCATTGTTGATAACAAAGAGAATCCGTAATTGAGGTTAAAACACTTGACCTCATTTTAGCTTTCAACCAGATATTAAATTTCAGGCAGGTCAAAACTAATTGTCTTAGGATCCTAGTAGCCCATAAATTTTTGGAGGAAAGGGTATTAATAGAAAAATTGATACCTTTGTTATTGGATAGAATTAATAGCCTAGCATTTTTTAATTGAGGACCCCATAGCTTTAAGCTGATGAGGATAGCAAATAGTTCCAAGACCATTGCGTTTCCGGTTACTTGGTTCGCTACCCATGAATCGGACCATGGGTGAGTAAACCAATGAGTTGAAAAAAGAATGCCAAAGCCGAAGCTGCTATTGACGAAAAAAGCAAGAGGTAACGTGTCAGCCAAAACAAAAGAAGATTGCCAACAGGATTTGCCATTAAATTCCGAAATGAAAGAAAGCCAAATTTTCGCGTCTTCTCTTAAATCCGATGAAATTCTAATATGGGACCCGGGGGATAAAAGGCCTATAGTATAAGTGTAAAGGCGCCTAGAAAACACTCTGCCCATAGGGATAACGCGTAAAGCGAAATTAAGGAGGCCTAATAAAGATTGCATGTCCTTTAATGTCACCTTCTTTTTTGCCACGAATATCTCTAGAGAATCGTGTAACTTAGAAATTTTGTCCTCGGGCAACCTGCATTCCATCTTGTTGGAATCCAGAGTAATGCCTAAAAATGCAATCACGGTCGTCGGAAGGCATGTTTTGTCGTGAACCAGGGGAACCCCGAAGTTGTTGCACATACTAATAAAGCTGTTTAGGGTCGCCAAACAATCTCCAGAACCAGGAGGACCAACAAAAAGAAAATCGTCCAGGTAGTGGAGAATGCCTGCATTATTGGTGCTGGATTCTAACACCCAATGTAAAAATGATGAGAAAGTTTCAAAGTAAAAGCAGGATAGGGAAAAACCCATGGGGAGACATCTATCAAAGAAAAATTGATTATCAAAATGAAAGACCAAAGAATTAAAACCTGACGGGTGAACTGGAAGCAGCCTAAACGCGGATTTAATATCAGATTTCACCATGAACGCATTCCTGCCAAATTTTCTGAGTAAATCATTAGCTGTATCAAACGATGAGTAGGTGACTGAACATGAGGTTTTATCAACTTCGTCATTTAGGGAGGAACCTTGGGGGTAAGATAAGTGGTGGATCATACGAAAGCTACCCGGCTCCTTTTTTGGAACAATGCCAAAGGGGGAAATGCGGAAATTAGTAAAAGGGGGGAAGGGAATGGACCAGCAATCCTGCCCAATTTTAATTCCTCAGAAATCTTTTTTCTAGCCACCTCGTGGTGAAGATTTAGGGATGACAAATTTTTCACTATTGAACAACCCGGACCTTTAAATTGAGGGATTTCGAAACCCATGGAAAAGCCATTAAACAGAAGTTTACAGGTCTCCTTGTTTGGCAAGCTGCTTAGCCACCAACGCATTTCTGCCAGCTTCACCGGAGTCTGAGCTCTTTGTGTTAGAATCTCTGGCAGATAATTGAGAGGACTGCTTACGAAAGTATTTAAACATGGGATGTGCATTTCCGCAGAAGGAGCATTCATGGCGAAACCTGCATGAGTAATTCCATTTGCACACTGTCTCGTTGTATGCAAAACAGACGCCTTTCCTCGTAACGCTGGCAGCCGGTTGTTTGCTGCTGTAATGCCTCTGTGGGAGCATAAGGTTGATCCATAATCCCACATCCTTCACGCCCCATTTAAGGTCAGGGTGAACCGCCAGCTTTTGCCTAAAAGCTTCATCATAGTGAAGCCAAGCTAGGCCTCCAAAATTGTGATAGGCCTCTAACATAATATCCATATGTTGGAACAGTTTGCTGCATAAGTTGGGAAACTTTTCCCCCAACACGGCTGAGTAAATTGAAAAAGCCTGGATCCAGTTGTTAAACGACTTAAGAGAGGCGCGTTTAGAATCATCACTGTCAGGCTTATCCTCCTTCTTTTCCAATCTACTCAGGTGGTCCTTACGGAGAAGTAATGAAAATAAATCCACACCCATTATTCCAAATGAGATCCTTAACTGTAGAGCTCAGATGGAATCCTAGGGGTGAAAGGTCGCATGTCAGAGCCTCCTTAAATGGGTTCTGAGGGTAAGGGCTACACTCCGTTACAGGGCTGACTAGGGAAGTTGTGGGGGGGGGGGGGAACTGTTTCCCCTAAAGCTTCCTCTACAACACTTTTTATAATGTCCCTAAGCTGATTGTGTGGCACAGACAGGGGTACATTTAGCATCTCACCCCTCCCTGCAGGCTGTCTTCTGGTCATCTGTTCAGTTGGGCAGCCAGCGCTCCAACCCTGAAGAGAGGGCAAGCACAGCTGTGGGTTCGCCGTCTGTGCAGGGATCTGACCTTCGTCCGACTCCTCTTCCTCCATGTTGACAGGCGACGCTGAGGGATTGGTCCCGGAGGCCGGAGTTACAGCGGAGCATACTGCCTGACAGGCCGCTGCAGCGCTTTTACGGCTGCGGGGGATGGGCGGCCTGCCGGCAGCTTCAGATGTGTTTCACAACATTTTTTCCTGTAAAATTCATTAAATCTTCGGTTTTGTATGTTTTATTGTCAGTTTGTAAACCTGGAGTAATACTCTGACAACATTGCACCCAGCAGTGACAGCTGCTTCCAGGCATCTTACCCATTCTGTACCCATTACACATGAGCGTTGTTTACATCTAATTTTGCGATTTTCCATTTCCCCCAGCCCTCCTGGTAGGGTCCTCCGGAAAATGATTGAGTTTCCCATTGACTTCCATTATACTCTGTACTTGAATTGAGACCCGTCCAAGCCTCCGACCTGCTCAATTCCAGTCGTAATCACTCCAACATTTTAGTACTCAATCATCACAAGTGTTTTGCCATTATTTTTGCTTAAATAATGCTAGTAGTTTCTTCAGTATTCAAAGAAGGGAAAAAAAGACTGGAAAACGACGATAAAGAAGACATCACAAAAACCATGGGAAAACCCTTCAAAAAAAGTTCACTGCAAATTCCTTGCCGTGTTTTCCGCACATGAGAGTATATACTAGTCATATTCCTTCAATAGTTAAATTTTGAAGCCTTCCTTTGAAGCAAAACTGTCTCAAGAAGTTTACATGACTTTTTTGACTTGTGCCACAATTGTAACACTCTGCTATATAGGAAAAAGTTGAAATCAAACTTTTCATCTTCCGAAAGGAATCAACCTTGATCTGCAAGAACCAGTTTCTATAAGAGACATTTATTTCTGTTGCAAAGGTAAATTAACCCGTGACCTCATCGGTAATGTTGATAGAATAACAGACTGATGGTTGATATATGGGAGAGTCCAGAACCTCTGTATATAAAACAGTATAATGATTCCACAGCGCTCAACTAAAATGTCAATGACGCCCAACCTACGACACCGAAATACATACTGATAAACTCAGGAACTGTGTTGGCCAACATCCATGTTAAATGATTTTAAAGGAGCATAGAGCGATGTCACAGTACAGGGATAATACACACAGCGATGTCACAGTACAGGGATAATACACACAGCGATGTCACAGTACAGGGATAATACACACAGCGATGTTACAGTACAGAGATAATACACACAGCGATGTAACAGTACAGAGATAATACACAGTGATGTCACAGTACAGAGATAATAAACACAGTGATGTCACAGTACAGGGATAATACACACAGTGATGTCACAGTACAGGGATAATACACACAGCGATGTCACAGTACAGAGATAATACACACAGCGATGTCACAGTACAGGGATAATAAACACAGCGATGTCACAGTACAGAGATAATACACACAGTGATGTCACAGTACAGAGATAATGCACACAGCGATGTCACAGTACAGAGATAATACACACAGCGATGTCACAGTACAGGGATAATACACACAGCGATGTCACAGTACAGGGATAATACACACAGCGATGTCACAGTACAGGGATAATACACACAGCGATGTCACAGTACAGGGATAATACACACAGCGATGTTACAGTACAGAGATAATACACACAGCGATGTAACAGTACAGAGATAATACACAGTGATGTCACAGTACAGAGATAATAAACACAGTGATGTCACAGTACAGGGATAATACACACAGTGATGTCACAGTACAGGGATAATACACACAGCGATGTCACAGTACAGAGATAATACACACAGCGATGTCACAGTACAGGGATAATAAACACAGCGATGTCACAGTACAGAGATAATACACACAGTGATGTTACAGTACAGGGATAATACACACAGTGATGGCACAGTACAGGGATAATACACACAGTGATGTCACAGTACAGGGATAATACACACAGTGATGTCACAGTACAGGGATAATACACACAGTGATGTCACAGTACAGGGATAATACACACAGTGATGTCACAGTACAGGGATAATACACACAGCGATGTCACAGTACAGGGATAATACACAGTGATGTCACAGTACAGTGATAATACACACAGTGATGTCACAGTACAGGGATAATACACACAGCGATGTTACATTACAGGGATAATACACACAGCGATGTCACGGTGCAGGGATAATGCACACAGTGATGTCACAGTACAGGGATAATACACACAGTGATGTCACAGTACAGAATACAAGGACCGCAAGAGGTAAGGGGGCCTGCTACCTTCTCCAAAGCTGGAGGAATTGTGCATTAATATGAACTATTGGACTGCAAAGGGCATATGTATTGTTCTTCCACAGGGGCCCTCTCCTGTCTGTTGGCACAGAAAAGTAAGCAGAAAGTGAAGCTCTTACTAATAAATACTTTATTTACTAATCCAAAGACACATACAAAAAGAAGAAAATCATTTAAGATTAAATTCAAGGGACAGTCTATGTGTGACCAGGATAGGTCAATCACCCAAGAATAGGCCTTGCAAAATTCAAGCCTTCAGAAAGCGCTGTGAAAGGGAAATATTAAAAGCTTTAACTATCAGAATATGTTGACGCTGTCATGGATACACAGCCGGGGAGATCACGCTGATCCCACCACTGTTACCACTTCTGCAAAGATGAAGCCAGAGAGATCACAGAGATCCCACTGCTGCCACCAATTGTCATGGGATTGCAACTCAATCGTCAATCGTCAGGACAATTACGCAATGAACTGACGAGTGATGGGCGAGGTAACGGCTGCTTCTATTACAAGGCTGGATATTGGGGAACTCCCAGTAAGCGCATGGTATACATAGATTATATGTATATACCCCCCATACAGTCACTGATAACTTCGCAATAACAAAAAGAACTACTAGCTGTCACCACTAGGGTTGAGCGAAACGGGTCGGCCACTTTCAGAAGTCGCCGACTTTTGGCAAAGTCGGGTTTCATGAAACCCGACCCCTGTGTGGGGTCGGCCATGAAGTCGGCGATCTTCTGAATCTGGAATCGGAATTCCGATACCGATTCCCGATATGTTTAAGATATCGGGAATTGGTATTGGAATTCAGATTTAAGTGTAAAATAAAGAATAAAAATAAAAAATATCGCTATACTTACCCTCTGACGCGCCCTGGTACTAACCGGGAACCTTCCTTCCTTCGAATCAGCGCTTTCAGGACCTTGCGGTGACGTCGCGGTGACGTCGCGGCTTGTGATTGGTCGCGCGACCGCCCATGTGACCGCCGCGCGACCAATCAGAAGCCGTGACGTCACCGCGACGTCACCGAAGGTCCTGGAAGCGCTGATTCTTAGGAAGGAAGGCTGCCGGAAAGAAGCAGGGCGCGTCCGAGGGTGAGTATATACCTAATAGGAATATACTCACCCTCGGACGCGCCCTGCTTCTTTCCGGCAGCCATCCTTCCTAAGAATCAGCGCTTCCAGGACCTTCGGTGACGTCGCGGTGACGTCACGGCTTCTGATTGGTCGCGCGGCGGTCACATGGGCGGTCGCGCGACCAATCACAAGCCGCGACGTCACCGCGACGTCACCGCAAGGTCCTGAAAGCGCTGATTCGAAGGAAGGAAGGTTCCCGGTTAGTACCAGGGCGCGTCAGAGGGTAAGTATAGCGATATTTTTTATTTTTATTCCTTATTTTACTTAAATATGGATCGCAGGGCCTGAAGGAGAGTTTCCTCTCCTTCAGACCCTGGGAACCATTGGAAACCCAATGCACTGCATTGGGTTTCGAGTTTCGGCCGACCCCGACCCCGACTTTTTTATAGGATGGGCCGATTTCACTCGACCTGACTTTTGAAAAAGTCGGGTTTCGTGAAACCCGACCCGATCCTATAAAAGTAAAGGTCGCTCAACCCTAGTCACCACCGATCATTTCTACAGGCTGATTGGACACCCGTTACAGGTAGCGTATGGCTTTAGGGGTTCGGTTTACAGGGCAAGAGGAACAGAGCTATTACATTTTATATTTAATCCAGAAAGATAGGCAGTGTATATAAAAATATACAAAGGTGATGCAGAATGGGAACAAAACAATACAATATATACAATTACATAAAATAAAAAGGGATAACAAAAGACTAAACCTGGACACGGAAATGGCTCAGAGCTTAGCGAAGGGTAGCACTTTCATTGAGAAAATGGACAGAACCTCCATAGCGAACTATTTCTTCCAGGGGCTAACAAAGACCCAAACCCAGTTTCTGCTTTTTTTGCTCTAAGTTATGTAAACATACCTCCCCTTGGTGACCTTGTATGGGGGTTGATTGTGGGATGTTCTCAGCCCTTAAGGATTTTTATGAGATTCCCAACATACAGGATACAACCCCTGGCAAAAATTATGGAATCACCGGCCTTGGAGGATGTTCATTCAGTAGTTTAATTTTGTAGAAAAAAAGCAGATCACAGACATGGCAAAAAATAAAGTCATTTCAAATGGCAACTTTCTGGCTTTAAGAAACACTAAAAGAAATCAAGAACAAAAAATGTGGTAGTCAGTAATGGTTCCTTTTTTTAACCAAGGGAAAAATTATGGAATCACTCAATTCTGAGGAAAAAATTATGGAATCATGAAAAACAAACAAACCAAAAAACACTCCAAAGCATTACTAGTATTTTGTTGCACCACCTCTGGCTTTTATAACAGCTTGCAGTCTCTGAGGCCTGGACTTAATGAGTGTCACACAGGACTCTTCATCATTCTGGCTCCAACTTTCTCTGATTGCTGTTGCCAGATCAGCTTTGCAGGTTGGAGCCTTGTCATGGACCATTTCATTCAACTTCCGCCAAAGATTTTCAATTGGATTGAGATCCAGACTATTCGCAGGCCATGATATTGACCTTATGTGTCTTTTTTTCAAGGAATGTTTTCACAGTTTTTGCTCTATGGCCGGATGCATTATCATCTTGAAAAATGATTTCATCATCCCCAAACATCCTTTCAATTGCTGGGATAAGAAAAGTGTCCAAAATATCAACATAAACTTGTGCATTTATTGAAGATGTAATGACAGCCATCTCCCCAGTGCCTTTACCTGACATGCAGCCCCATATCATCAATGACTGTGGAAATTTGCATGTTCTCTTCAGGCAGTCATCTTTATAAATCTCATTGGAACGGCACCAAACAAAAGTTCCAACATAATCACCTTGCCCAATGCAGATTTGCGATTTATCAATGAATATGACTTTTATCCAGTAATCAACAGTCCACAATTTCTTTTCCTTAGCCCATTGTAACCTTGTTTTTTTCTGTTTAGGTGTTAATTATGGCTTTCGTTTAGCTTTTCTGTATGTAAATCCCATTTCCTTTAGGCGGTTTCTTACAGTTCGGTCACAGACGTTGACTCCAGTTTCCACTCATTCGTTCCTCATTTGTTTTGTTGTGCATTTCCTGTTTTGGAGACATATTGCTTTAAGTTTCTGGTCTTGACGCTTTGATATCTTCCTTGGTCTACCAGTATGTTTGTCTTTAACAACCTTCCCATGTTGTTTGTATTGGGTCCAGATTTTAGACACAGCTGACTGTAAACAACCAACATCTTTTGCAACATTGCGTGATGATTTACCCTCTTTTGAGAGTTTGATAATCCTCTCCTTTGTTTCAATTGACATCTCTCGTGCTGGAGCCATGATTCATGTCAGTCCACTTGGTGCAACAGCTCTCCAAGGTGTGATCACTCCTTTTTAGATGCAGATCTAATTTGATGGAGGTGTTATTTTTGGGTATGAAAATTTACAGGGTGATTTTTTCCTCAGAATTGAGTGATTCCATAATTTTTCCCCTATGCTTGGTTAAAAAAGTAACCATTACTGACTACCACATTTTTTGTTCTTGATTTCTTTTAGTATTTCTTAAAGCCAGAAAGTTGCCATTTGAAATTACTTTAGTTTTGTGCCATGTCTGTGATCTGCTTTTTTCTACAAAATTAAACAACTGAATAAACATCCTCCAAGGCCAGTGATTCCATAATTTTTGTCAGGGGTTGTATCTTTGCCTCTGAAGGTCCCAGATGTTAGATATTGACGTCATATTTTCTATTGTGATTTTACCTTTGCATAGAGACCAAAAATGACCTGGTCCACAACATCTATCCGACTGATATTAATTTGGAGTGTTTCTAGTGGCCCTACGGCCATGTGAATGATTGCGTTCCTTTCGTCCCTTCCCTACGATGCCAAAAATCTATACCCATAAATATAAGATCAATACAAACTGCAATATTCTTATCCGGAGTCCGGAGACTAAGTGTCTAAGAACGATGCTTTAATGAGAACAAAAGCTGCCTCCATGTAAACAGATCTCATTTTGGTTTCTAGTTCATTTTTTTTTAGTTCACAGAAAAGATTTTTCCAGTTTAAATACCTGGACACTGCAGGGAGATGCTTCTTCAAAAGGAGCTTGAAGCTTGTTCTAACTATGTGTCACGATATTGTATGAAATATAATATGATTTTGTAGCTTTGCCCTTCAGACCCATGCTGCGAGCTAAATCCCCCCCCCCTTTACTCTGTGTTTAGCTTTTCTTTTCAATGGGTGTAGAAGAGCTTTTATTGCTTCTTGCTGCATTCCTGACTTTCAGCTCCCAAACCCCTCGTGCCCCTCCTAAAGGAATTTTTACGATCGGTATAGATGCATAGACAGTTGTACCAGCTGAAACTGGTCGGATCTCCCTTTTAAAACATGAGGTTCTTTGTCCTAATATTGCAAGATATTGGGCCAACGACTTGGGCTAGGAGAATAATAAATACATATTGCTAACGTCCATCGGCGGATCTGTCCGCCACTGTAAGCAGGAGCTTCCAAGTCCAACAGGGACAAAGTACGGATTTCTCTTGAACTGAGTGTCCCTACTAGCCTGAATTTAGTATCTATAGAGAGCAAATCTTAATACAAGATGAATGCTGGGTGTGTTATGATTCTGACATGTTCTGTAGCAGAGATACAGGCATTAGACAAACTTGTGGGAAATTTACTAAGACTGAAAAGAGAGGAGGGTCTGGGTGAACCAGCCCTGTTGGTGATGTCACGGGCTGTGGTTTATAAGTTTCTGCCAGGCCCCCAGCAGTTAGTTTTACCTGAGGAGCTCTGACTGCCAGTCCTGATGCATTGGGACATATGGAAACTCCACCCACTAGCCTGGTTGCCTGCAATGCTCTGAACACATGTAAGTGTTGATTTCTCATTTAATCCCTTTATTTTATAATTACCTTGTACAGCTTTTCAATTGTCTCATATTGTAACATCTTATATGCCTTTTTATAAACACTGCCTTAATCTTTAATGGAGTAAAATATTTAAAATATTAGATTCGTTCTCCTGTTCTAAAACGTACCCTAAGTCTTCTGAAGGGAATTACGCTAATGTTTTGGGTTGGCTTCGGACCGTTTAATCGAAGCTGGTGGCAGTATACCGTGGGCTGTGCCTTTGGGAGTCGTTGTGGCCACTGCGGCGTTGATAATTATTGTTCCTGCCTGAGTGGGAGTATTTATATCGCCTCGCTGCAGCGTGCCCAATAGCCAGAACATAGCAGGCAGCCTTTCTGGTGAGTAATTACCCTAGGGGCAGTACCTAGTCTGACCTGAGAGAAAGGGGGGCGCCAGAGAGCTGCAAGTTTCAAGTGGAACTGTAAGCGGGATATACATAAATTCCTGCAGTTCATGGTATATTGAAGAGCAGTGGGATACCTAAAATAAGCCCCTGCTGTAAAACAAGAGGTCAATGGCCTTGTGTGTTTTTTCATCACATTGTAGCTGGGAGGGGTAACTAAGATAAGCCCCCTGCACATGTGATAGCCATCTGTTGGCCTAAAGTCACCCCGATCCGTGACGTGGGGGTGACGGTCACGGTGTGAATCGTGACAAATTGGTGGCAGCGGTGGGATATCTTAGAGCATTAGTGATTTGGCTTGGGCAATCATTCCTCTCACTAAAAACTTGCAAAGTTCTTGCGAGGACTCTGCGCAAATAAGATAGGAGAACAAACTCAGTGTTTATTAGTCCTGAGACAATTGTGTGTACTGGTAATTATCCCTTCCCTTTCTCTTCATTTTTCTGTCCTATCTTTTATTTGGCAACCATGGTTGTGCTGGGAGAAACCTTTTATGAGCAGCAGACCAGAGACACCCTTATTGCCTTATGCAGGTCACAGCATATTTACTTTGCAGGCAAAAACAAAGGCCAACTGGTCGCAGATCTGGTGCAATGGGAAGCCGCTCTAGACCAAGCCAGGCCACAGAGCCCAGAGGCCGCAGAAGCCAGCACAAGCGAACATGGTGCTGCAGCAGAGGTCCAACCACTGAATATGGGCCCGACTAGCAACCAGGGTGGTTTGGACCCCAGTCTGCTGCCGGTCTTGGAACTACTCCCCGCCGATGACCGTGTTGGACATCTGCAGCTGATCCAGCAATACCATGAGAGAGCCGAGCAGGAGGCTGAGAGAGCAGAGCGCCAAGCCCAGCGAGAACATAAACGGGAGATGCCCTCCACTGCCCAGAGCCGTGAGCCCAGCAGCGCTCAGATGCCTAAGCCCCGGCCCGATCACTTTCCTGTTATGGAAAAGGACGGAGACTTGGACACTTTTCAGCAGGCCTTTGAGAAAGCCTGCAGGCAGTACCAGCTGCCTACTCAAGAATGGGTATGATACCTTACCCCTGGGCTGAGAGGCAAAGCTCTCGAGGCATTTGCTGCCCTCCCACCAGAACAAGATGGTGACTATGAGGCAATCAAACAGGCCCTCATAGCCAAGTACCAGCTTACACCTGAGGTTTACCGTAGAAAGTTCTGGAACCTCCAACGTGGCCCACACGACAGCTACGGCGATGTGGTGCATGGACTCAGGACCCACTTTGACCAGTGGACCCAAGGACTGTCAGTGACCACCGTTGCACAGCTGCGAGACCTGATGATCAAAGACCAGTTCTTACATCTTTGCCCACCTTAGGTGCGACAGTTCACGATGAACAGAGAACCAAAAGACGTGACGAAAGCAGCGCAGATTGCCGATGCCTATGAAGCCAACCGTAGATCGGAAGTGCGGAAGCCAGTCACGGCCAGCTGGAGAGGGAGTAAGCCTGCAACCAACGCCAATACCCCTGCCAGCCAACACACCAGAGGTCCTGTCTCCGTGGCCAACAGCACCAGACCTACCACCGAACCTCGCCAGTGTTTCTTCTGCAAGCGGACTGGTCATATCAGTCCCCACTGTCCAGACAGGCCGAAGAACCCACCATCCAAGGCCCCAGGGCCTAATGCAGCAGTTCTTTTGGTGGGTGGTGTGGCTGGGAGGGTGTGTGACAACGTACCGCACGTCACTGTGGGAGGCCATGTTGCTACAGGCCTCAAGGACACCGGGGCTGAATGAACCCTCATCCGACCCGAACTGGCAGCCCCTGAAGAAATCATTCCGGGGAAAACCCTAACTGTCACTGGGATTGGGGGCATCAGCTGTCCCTTACCAATGGCCCGGTTTTATACTGATTGGGGTGTTGGGAGCGGGGTGAAGGAAGTGGGGCTGTCTGATAATTTGCCCACTGATGTTTTGTTGGGGACTGATTTGGGGAGGATGGTTACATACTACGTCCCTGACACCCCTCCCCAATCTGCTAATAAGGGTAACGTTAACCCTGATGATGATGATGGGAAATCGCATGTGTTACCTGACCATACTTTATCTTGTAAGGATGCATCTGATAACCATTTTTTCCCTAGGATTGATGGTGAAAATGTTGTACCTGTGCCCAATGAACCTGATAACCATTTTTCCGCAAAGGTTAATGTACTGGCGTGCTCAGCCACATCGCTCTGCTGAGTGAGATGGCTGAGGAACCCCTAGCAGGGGCAAGTGTCGGTGCTACAAGAAATGGGGAGATGCATGGGAACCGTGAGGAAGGTGATGCCATGCAATTGACCAGTGCCAACGAGGAAGGTAACTGGCCTATAAGTAGCAATGCTCCTGAGGTAATGGGGGTGGATGGGGAGGTAGAACCCATAGCAGCGTCGGCTGATGGGTCTGTAGAAATCCCCGGGAAGACAGCCTACGTAGCTGCTGTCATCCGCAGTCAGAGTGCCCGGAACGCAGATACCTGTCTGCCTTCCAGACCCTCCTCAGTCATCATGGGGACTGAACCAGAGGTGGACCCAGAGCAGGTCCCAGAGGGTTCCCGTGGGGAAGGGACCCTGACATCACTTCTGGCTTCCCCTAACCAGGAGTTTCAGGCCGCTCTGCGCGCAGATGCGAGCCTAGAGAGTTTAAGACAACTCGCCGAGACATCCACCTCCGTGACTGATAAGGAGAGGGTGTTCTGGGAACGAGGAAGGTTGTACCGGGAGACAGTACCCGGAAAATAGCAAAAGGAGTGGTTGAGGGAAAGACAGCTGGTCGTCCCGCAGCAATTCCGGGGTGAGTTGTTACGGATTGCCCATGAGATCTCGCTAAGTGGACACTTGGGGATCAGCAAAACTAAGGCCCGGCTGTCTCAACACTTCTATTGGCCTAAGATGGGGACAGATGTGTCAAACTACTGCCGCTCCTGTATCACCTGTCAAAGAGTGGGGAAGGTGGGGCCTGCTCTTAAGGCTCCCCTGATCCCTTTGCCAGTGATAGAGGAGCCTTTCCAGAGAATCGCGGTGGACATTGTGGGCCCGCTGGCCGTCTCAAGCAGCTCTGGAAAGCAATACATCCTTACTGTGGTAGACTACGCTACCCGGTACCCAGAGGCAGTAGCTCTGTCATCAACTAGGGCAGATAAGGTGGCGGTGCCCTGTTGGCTATCTTTTCACGAGTAGGATTTCCCAGGGACATGCTTACTGCTCAAGGGACCCAATTCATGTCTCGCCTAATGGAGGCTCTCTGTAAGAGAATGCAGGTGAAGCACCTGGTATCGAGTGCGTATCACCCACAGACCAATGGCTTGTGTGAACGCTTCAATGCTACCCTCAAACAGATGCTACGCATGCTGGTTGAGACCCAAGGGTGTGACTGGGAGCGGTACCTCCCACACCTGCTATTCGCTTACCGAGAGGTCCCGCAGGCCTCGGCGGGGTTCTCCCCCTTCGAGCTCCTGTACGGCAGGCGAGTCCGGGGACCCCTTGGGTTGGTAAGAGAATCCTAGGGAGAGGAGCTGAACCCTTCTGAAGTGTCCATAGTGGAGTATGTCATGTGCTTCCGTGACAAGATGCAGACCTTGATGCAGTTGGTGCATGACAACATGACGCAGGCTCAGGCTGACCAGAAGCACTGGTATAACCAGAATGCCCGGGAGCGGACCTACCACGTGGGTCAAACGGTGTGGGTGCTGGTCCCCGTGCCAACGGATAAGCTTCAGGCAGCCTGGGAGGGCCCGTACGTCGTCCACCAACAGCTCAACCCGGTCACCTACGTGGTCACGCTTGACCACGCTCGGGGTAGGCGAAAGGCCTTTCACGTCAACATGATGAAGGCTCATCATGAACTTGAACCTTTCGTACTACCGGTCTGCAGCTTACCCGAAGACGGGGAGGAAGACACCCTCCTGGACATGCTGGCCCAAGCCAAGGCTGGTGGGTCCATCGAGGACGTGGAGGTAAGCGCCTCGTTAACTGAACCCCAGCGGTTGCAATTGCAAACCACACTGGAACCCTTCCGGGTCATGTTCTCCAACCGACCTGGGAGGACTGAGTTAGCAGTCCACGAGGTGGACACCGGGAATCACGCCCCACTACGGCGAACACCCTATCGAATCTCCGACCAGGTGCAGCAGGTTATGCGCCAGGAGATCAATGAGATGTTACAGCTGGGGGTGATTCGACAGTCAAAGAGCGCGTGGGCCTCACCTGTAGTTCTCATGCCAAAGAAAGACCGGACCACCCGGTTCTGCGTGGACTACAGGGGGCTCAACGCCATCATAGCCTCTGACGCGCACCCAATGCCGTGCATCGAGGAGCTGCTTGAGAGGTTAGCTGGCGCAAAATACCTGACAATAATGGATCTGAGTCAAGGATACTGGCAGATTCCCCTGAGCCCCGAGGCGCAGGAGAAGTCCACCTTTATCACACCCTTTGGACTGTACGTGAAGAAGAATGCCCCTGCCACTTTCCAGCAGATGGTCAACCTCCTGCTTCAGGGACTGGAGAAGTACGCAGTGGCGTACTTGGATGACATTGCCATCTTCAGTTCCTCCTGGGAGGAACACCTACAGCATCTCGAGGAGGTGCTCAGGCGAATTCACCGAGCAGGACTGACTATCAAGCTGGGAAAGTGCCAGATGGGCATGAGGGAGGTCCACTACCTGAGGCACCGGGTAGGTGGAGGCACCCTAAAGCCAGAACCTGAGAAAGTGAAAGCAATTGTGCACTGGCCTACCCCCAGGACCAAGAAACAGGTGATGTCCTTCCTGGGCACTGCAGGGTACTATAGGCGCTTTGTACAGCACTATAGTAGCCTGGCAAAACCTTTGACGGACCTCACCAGGAAGAAGCTACCCCGCATCATCAACTGAACAGACGGCTGTGAGGGGGCCTTCCAGGCATTGAAAACAGCACTGTGCAACGCCCCTGTGTTGAATGCAGTCGTCAGCAGACGACCGTTCTTGGTCCAGACTGATGCCAGCGAGTTTGGCCTTGGTGCTATACTCAGCCAGGTTGACTCGGAGAACCAAGAGCACCCTGTGTTGTACCTTAGCCGGAAACTTGCCGAGGGAAGTGGCCTACTCCACCATCGAGAAGGAGTGCCTGGCCATGCTACTTGTACGGTCGCACCTTCACTGTGGTGACCGACCACAACCCGCTGCGCTGGCTAAACGCCATGTGTGGAACCAACGGCAGGTTGCTACGCTGGAGCCTTGCCCTTCAGCAGTTTGCCTTCACCATTGAGCACAAAATGGGCAGGGATCATGGCAATGCAGATGGACTGTCCCGCAAGGGTGAACCTACTGAGGTGCGCATGGAGACATACTGAGGGGTTCTGCCTCCGTAGCGCAGACTAAAAGGGGGAGGTGTCACTATATTGTATGAAATATAATATGATTTTGTAGCTTTGCCCTTCAGACTCATGCTGCAGGCTAAAACCCCCCCTTCACTCTGTGTCTAGCTTTTCTTTTCAATGGGTGTAGAAGAGCTTTTATTGCTTCTTGCTGCATTCCTGACTTTCAGCTCCCAAACCCCTCGTGCCCCTCCTAAAGGAATTTTTACGATCGGTATAGATGCATAGACAGTTGTACCAGCTGAAACTGGTCGGATCTCCCTTTTAAAACATGAGGTTCTTTGTCCTAATATTGCAAGATATTGGGCCAACGACTTGGGCTAGGAGAATAATAAATACATATTGCTAACGTCCATCGGCGGATCTGTCCGCCACTGTAAGCAGGAGCTTCCAAGTCCAACAGGGACAAAGTACGGATTTCTCTTGAACTGAGTGTCCCTACTAGCCTGAATTTAGTATCTATAGAGAGCAAATCTTAATACAAGATGAATGCTGGGTGTGTTATGATTCTGACATGTTCTGTAGCAGAGATACAGGCATTAGACAAACTTGTGGGAAATTTACTAAGACTGAAAAGAGAGGAGGGTCTGGGTGAACCAGCCCTGTTGGTGATGTCACGGGCTGTGGTTTATAAGTTTCTGCCAGGCCCCCAGCAGTTAGTTTTACCTGAGGAGCTCTGACTGCCAGTCCTGATGCATTGGGACATATGGAAACTCCACCCACTAGCCTGGTTGCCTGCAATGCTCTGAACACATGTAAGTGTTGATTTCTCATTTAATCCCTTTATTTTATAATTACCTTGTACAGCTTTTCAATTGTCTCATATTGTAACTTCTTATATGCCTTTTTATAAACACTGCCTTAATCTTTAATGGAGTAAAATATTTAAAATACTAGATTCGTTCTCCTGTTCTAAAACGTACCCTAAGTCTTCTGAAGGGAATTACGCTACTGTTTTGGGTTGGCTTCGGACCTGTTTAATCGAAGCTGGTGGCAGCATACCGTGGGCTGTGCCTTTGGGAGTCGTAGCGACTGCGGCGTTGATAATTATTGTTCCTGCCTGAGTGGGAGTATTTATATCGCCTCGCTGCAGCGTGCCCAATAGCCAGTAAATAGCAGGCAGCCTTTCTGGTGACTAATTACCCAGGGTGCAGTACCTAGTCTGACCTGAGAGAAAGGGGGGCGCCAGAGAGCTGCAAGTTTCAAGTGGAACTGTAAGCGGGATATACATAAATCCCTGCAGTTTGTGGTATATTGAAGAGCAGTGGGATACCTAAAATAAGCCCCTGCTGTAAAACAAGATGTCAATAGCCTTGTGTGTTTTTTCATCACATTGTAGCTGGGAGGGGTAACTAAGATAAGCCCCCCTGCACATGTGATAGCCATCTGTTGGCCTAAAGTCACCCCGATCCGTGATGCAGGGGTGACGGTCACGGTGTGAATCGTGACACTGTGTTGTAGTTCTTCTCACTTCCCCATATGTTCAATGTGAGGTCATGCTTCCAAATGCAGTTTTAATTGCCAGCTCTTCTCCTTTCTGTGTAGATGTCTTGTGGATTTAAATTTTTCTATGACATATGCAAAAAAGGATTAAGCCTATGCAGCATCAATAGTAAAAAGATCTAATGTTAAAAATAATAAAAAACAAAAAACCTGCTATTCTGACCTTCCGTCGTCTGACGATGCGCTCACGCCTGCCGCCAGCTTCCGTTCCCAGAGATGCATTGCGAAATTACCCAGAAGACTTAGCGGTCTCGCGAGACCGCTAAGTCATCTGGGTAATTTTGCAATGCATCTCTGGGAACGAAAGATGGCAGCAGCCGAGCGCGCATCGGCACAGCTTTGCTGGACCCCGGCGGGTGAGTATATAACTATTTTTTATTTTAATTACACAGTGAGTGGCCGGACCCGGGCATAGTGATCTATGCGTACGGTGGCCCCAGCTGTGCGAAGTAGTCGTGTATCATATGAAGCTGTATGGGACTATTTACTTCTATGGCCAGTGTTAGATATTATGTGGGCTGTGCTATATATTACGCGGGCTGTGTTATATACTACGTGGCCTGTGTTTTATACTACGTGGCCTGTGTTACATACTACGTGGGCTGTGTTATATACTGCATGGCTGCGATATACTGCGTTGGCTGTGTTATATACTACGTGGGTTATTATTTACTGCGTGACCTGTTTTTTACGCATCGGGTATTCTAAAATATGTATGTATGTATATAGCAGCCACATAGTATATACCACAGGCCACGTAGTACTCCTATATACTACGTGGCTTGTGCTATATACTATGTGGCTGCTATATACATACATACATACATATTCTAGAATACCCAATGCGTTAGAATCGGGCCACCATCTAGTACAGTAGATAACACAGAATCCACCATTCACAATGGGTGATATCACAGCTCACCTCCTCCTCCTGTATAATGACTGATAACACCTCTATATACAGTAGATAACACAGGATCCACCATTCACAATAGGTGATATCACAGCTCACCTCCTCCTCCTGTACAATGACTGATAACACCTCTATATACTGAAGATAACACAGGATCTACCATTCACAATAGGTGATGTCACAGCTCACCTCCTCCTCCTGTACAATGACTGATAACACCTCTATATACAGTAGATAACACAGTATCCACTATTCACAATAGGTGATGTCTCAGCTCACCTCCTCTTGTACAATGACTGATAACACCTCTATATACAGTAGATAACACAGGATCTACCATTCACAATAGGTGATATCACAGCTCACCTCCTCCTCCTGTACAATGACTGACAACACCTCTATATACAGTAGATAACACAGGATCCACCATTCACAATAGGTTATATCACAGCTCACCTCCTCCTCCTGCACAATGACTGATAACACCTCTATATACAGTTGATAACACAGGATCCACCATTCACAATAGAAGATATCACAGCTCACCTCCTCCTGTACAATGACTGATAACACCTCTATATACAGTAGATAACACAGGATCCACCATTCACAATAGGTGATGTCACAGATCACCTCCTCCTCCTGTACAATGACTGATAACTGTTGTGAATTCTGTTGTCGAGCTCCCTCCCGTGGTCATGAATGGTACTTCGGCGAGTTCTGTCTATGGGCTCCCTCTGGTGGCTATGAGTGAAGCTGTGGCTTCTGAGGTTCCTTACACAGGTGACGTGGTTTATCCTTTGGTTGGCTGCTCTATTTAACTCCTCTCAGATCGTTACTCCATGCCAGCTGCCAATGTTTTTCCATTTGTTCAGTTCGCTCCTGGATCTCTCTGGTGACCTGCCTTCTCCTGCAGACGCTAAGTTCCTGATAGTCATTATTTGTTCACTGTTTTCTTGTCCAGTTGGTTATCATGATTTTGTCTTGCTAGCTGGAAGCTCTGGGATGCAGAGTGGTCCCTCCGCACCGTGAGTCGGTGCGGAGGTCTTTTTTGCACACTCTGCGTGGTCTTTTGTAGGTTTTTGTGCTGATCGCAAAGTTACCTTTCCTATCCTCTGTCTATTTAGTAAGTCTGGCCTCCCTTTGCTGAAACTTGTTTCATTTCTGCGTTTGTGACTTTCATCTTTACTCACAGTCAATATATGTGGGGGGCTTCCTTTACCTTTGGGGAATTTCTCTGAGGCAAGGTAGGCTTTATTTTCTATCTCTAGGGCTAGATAATTCTTAGGCTGTGACGAGGCGCCTAGGTCTGGTCAGGAGCGCTCCACGGCTATTTCTAGTGTGTGATAGGATTAGGGCTTGCGGTCAGCAGAGTTCCCACATCCCAGAGCTCGTCCTGTATGAGGTTTAACTATCAGGTCATTCCAGGTGCTCCTAACCACCAGGTCATAACAGTTAACACCTCTATATACAGTAGATAACACAGGATCCACCATTCCCAATAGGTGATGTCACAGCTCACCTCCTCCTCCTGTACAATGACTGATAACACCTCTATATACAGTAGATAACACACGATCCACCATTCACAATAGGTGATATCACAGCTCACCTCCTCCTCCTGTACAATGACTGATAACACCTCTATATACAGTAGATAACACAGGATCCACCATTCACAATAGGTGATGTCACTGCTCACCTCCTCCTCCTCCTGTACAATGACTGATAACACCTCTATATACAGTAGATAACACAGGATCCACAATTCACAATAGGTGATATCACAGCTCACCTCCTCCTCCTCCTGTACAATGACTGATAACACCTCTATATACAGTAGATAACACACGATCCACCATTCACAATAGGTGATATCACAGCTCACCTCCTCCTCCTCCTGTACAATGACTGATAACACCTCTATATACAGTAGATAACACAGGATCCACCATTCACAATAGGTGATGTCACAGCTCACCTCCTCCTCCTTTACAATGACTGATAACACCTCTATATACAGTAGATAACACAGGATCCACCATTCACAATAGGTGATATCACAGCTCACCTCCTCCTCCTCCTGTACAATGACTGATATCACCTCTATATACAGTAGATAACACAGAATCCACAATTCACAATAGGTGATGTCACAGCTCACCTCCTGTACAATGACTGATAACACCTCTATATACAGTAGATAACACAGGATCCACCATTCACTATAGATGATGTCACAGCTCACCTCCTCCTCCTGTACAATGACTGATAACACCTCTATATACAGTAGATAACACAGGATCCACCATTCACAATAGGTGATGTCACAGCTCACCTCCTCCTCCTGTACAATGCCTGATAAAACCTCTATATACAGTAGATAACACAGGATCCACCATTCACAATAGGTGATGTCACAGCTCACCTCCTCCTCCTCCTGTACAATGACTGATAACACCTCTATATACAGTAGATAGCACAGGATCCACCATTCACAATAGGTGATATCACAGCTCACCTCCTCCTCCTCCTGTACAATGACTGATAACACCTCTATATACAGTAGATAGCACAGGATCCACCATTCACAATAGGTGATATCACAGCTTTGTGGATGACAAGTTCAGGAGGTGAGGTGAGGAAAAAGTGACTTGTTAGAGAGGAAATAAGCAGACTCCTCTGATAAGATATATTTAAAGTTTTTTTTATTCTCTGGTACTATTGATTCATGCAAAGCTGGTTTTACATACATTTCCACTTTAAAACCAGAATTATATTCATGCTTTCTTTATGACACATATGGGGAGACACTTTGAAACATCAGAGCTCACTGAACCATATCAGGTTGGAGACATTGGACTTTATAATCCCAGCTGCTTTTTTTTATAGTGTTTTTATAGTGTTTTATACTGTTAGTGTTTAACAACATTGTTGAATGTTTGAGGAATGATTTAACTTGTTTACTAACCACATAAAATGGTGTCCTACCCCTTTAAAAGTGTTTTATTATTATAAATTTATGTATTTAGCTGCAATATTACATACTACAAAAAAAAAATCTTTACACCTTTGTCAGAGAAAGAGAAGGTGATGGTGAGACAACGAAACACAAGCTTCAATACTGAAAAATAGGATGAGGAAAAAGGTAGCAGCCTCACGGGGAATGCCCACTGAGCTCTGAACCTGCAGCTCCACAAGCAGGCATGTCAGAGGAAGCAGCTGCAGAACAAAATAGAAGCAATGCAGGCATTGAATGTTAGGGTAATCTCTCCAAGCGCATTAATGTTGCCCATACTCTGGCCCAAATCCACTGCAAAATAAAGCTTTTTGGCTGCAAGAAGAAAAATAAAGAACTAAAATATTCTGGTTGCAGAAAATGCACCTGAATTTATGGCAGCATTCATTCTCTTTGGGTAGGAGCATGTCAGCGCGGCACATCTAGAATTGTCAATCTTTGCCCACTATTCCTTGCAGTAGCTCTACATCTGACAGATGGCAAGGGGATCTCCTGTGTACAGCGCCCTCTTCAGGTCACCACAGATTTTCAATTAGATTAAGATCAGGGTTCAAGACGTTTCATTCTAAAACTTTGATCCCTTTCTGAAGATGTCATTCATTTGTAGATTTGGAGGTCACTTAGGGGCGCCGTCCTGCTGAAAGGTGAAAGTCATCTTCATTATCAGCTTTTTAGCAGCTGCCTGAAAAATTTGATACAAAATTTGCTGATATTTGGAACTGTGTATAACCCCCTCCAACTTGACTAAAGCCCCATTTGCAGCTATGGAAAAACTTTGCATGATGTCCCTTTGGTGATGAGCAGAATTGGCTTTTCCCCAAGAATACCTTTTGACTTACAGTGGGGAGAAGAAGTATTTAGTCAGCCAACAATTGTGCAAGTTCTCCCACTTAAAAAGATGAGAGAGGTCTGTAATTGACATCGTAGGTAGACCACAACTATGAGTCAAAATGAGAGAAAAAAATCCAGAAAATCACCATGTCTGATTTGGCAAGATTTATTTTGCAAATTATGGTGGAAAATAAGTATTTTGTCACCTAAAAACATGGAAGATTTCTGGCTCTCACAGACCTGTAACTTCTTCTTTAAGAGACTCCTCTGTCCTCCACTCATTACCTGTAGTAATGGCACCTGTTTGAACTTATCAGTATGAGACACCTGTCCACAACCTCAAACAGTCACACTTCAAACTCCACTATTGCGAAGACCAAAAAACTGTTGAAGGACACCAGAAACAAAATTGTAGCCCTGCACCAGGCTGAGAAGACTGAATTTGCAATAATCAAGCAGCTTTGTGTGATGAAATCAACTGTGGGAGCAAAAATTATAAAATGGAAGACATACAAGACCACTGATAATCTCCCTCGATCTGGGGCTACACGCAAGATCTCACCCCGTGGGGTCAAAATGATCACAAGAACGGTGAGCAAAAATCCCAGAACCACACGGGGGGACCTAGTGAATGACCTGCATAAAGCTGGAACCACCGTAACTAAGGCTACCATCAGTAACACACTACACCGCCAAGGACTCAGATCATGCAGTGCCAGACATGTCCCCCTGCTTAAGCCAGTACATGTCCGGGCTCGTCTGAAGTTTGCTAAAGAGCATTTGTATTATCCAGAAGAGTATTGGGAGAATGTCATATGGTCTGATGAAACCAAAGTAGAACTGTTTGGTAGAAACAAAACATGTCATGTTTGGAAGAGACAGATTGCTGAGTTGCATCCAAAGAACACCATACCTACTGTGAAGCATGGGGGTGGCAACACTATATTTTGGGGCTGTTTCTCTACAAAAGGGACCAGGACGACTGATCTGTGTACATGAAAGAATGAATGGGGCCATGTATCGTGAGATTTTAAGTGCAAACCTCCTTCCATCAGTAAGGGCATTGAAGATGCCAAGCACACCACCAGGCCAAATAAGGAGTGGCTTCATAAGAAGCATGTGAAGGTCCTGGAGTGGCCTAGCCAGTCTCCAGATCTCAACCCCATAGAAAACCTTTGGAGGGAGTTGAAAGTCCATGTTGCCCAGCGACAGGCCCAAAACATCACTGCTCTAGAGGAGATCTGCATGGAGGAATGGGCCAACATACCACCAACAGTGTGCGCCAACCTTGTGAAGACTTACAGAAAACGTTTGACCTCTGTCATTGCCAACAAAGGATATATAACAAAATATTGAGATGAACTTTTGTTAATGACCAAATAATTATTTTCCACCTTAATTTGCTAAATAAATCTTACCAAATCAGATAAGGTGATTTTCTGGATTTGTTTTCTCATCTTGACTTTCATAGTTGTGGTCTACCTATGATGTCAATTACAGGCCTCTCTCATCATTTTAAGTGGGAGAACTTGCACAATTTTCTTCAGTTTTTTTCACCAATTTTTGGGGAAAGTCAAGTTTAGGTAATGTCACTGTTGTGCCAAATTGTTACCACTTCTTGAAGATAGTCTTTACTGTGATGCATGGTATATCTAATGCCTTGGAAACATTTCTGCACTCAATAATTCATATTTTTTTAAATGAGATCACTTTGCTGTGTTGTAAGCTGTTTATTGACCATGA
Source organism: Ranitomeya imitator (assembly GCF_032444005.1). Lineage (NCBI taxonomy): Eukaryota > Metazoa > Chordata > Amphibia > Anura > Dendrobatidae > Ranitomeya > Ranitomeya imitator. The sequence goes on along the minus strand of NC_091282.1, from coordinate 47,412,122 downwards.
CTTTTGCTGTAAAATGCAACTAAAAAAAAAATCTGAAAAATCCTCCTAGAACAGCAAAACTTTCCATGGGGTTAATCAGAATCACGGTAAATGATGACAGCGGTGCTCTGACTACTATGTAACATGAGTATTATAAGAGGGTGTTCACACTTCAAAATGATTTCAGTTTTTTTCTCAGTTGATTTGTACAGATTATGTATAAGATTGTACAGGACATAAACCAACAGAGGTGTGTAGACTGTAGACTTTTCATATCCATCGTACATCTAGTTGGGTATGAGTAATATCCGGCATACAGATGTTTTTGGTAGAGGTCATGTATAGGGGCTCTTCAGCTTGTATTCCTTGGGGAGGTATGACGTTTAGGGAGGTTTCAAATTGACACTGGCAGTTGTTATATAAAGTTTTGGTATTCGATGTTTTTGCTTTTTTTTTGCTTATTTCTACATCTACATCATATTGCACTCAGAATATAAAACTTTGGCTTTGCTTTCTGCCGTTGCGTTTGGATCTGCAAAAGTTTTCCTAGCCACACACCAGCAGCTAATCATTGGATTGTGAACTCAACCAGAAAAATCCATAACTTCTTCTCCGGTTTGTAAAGTCAAGAAAGAAAGGATTCCTTAAGTTGTGCACTTTAATTTAATGGCTGCCAAACTGAAGTAGTCCTCTTAGCAGGGCTTGAGTGTATCCCTGGATTTCTAGCTTTAACCTTTACACAGTAATTTAGTCTTTGCTGCAGGGATGCCCAGGTTGGGTCTGCGGAGTAGCTGCTGACCAGTGCAGCAAGCTGAGGGAAACCATCAAAGAAGCCAGATCAGAACCAGAGAGTCAGAGACAAGGACAGAATAAGGGATAACAGGGGAAATGTCATACACATTTAGCAGGAAGCAGGTCGAGCTAGAAGTGTTCTGACAGTCCAAGGTCGAAGCGGGCATCCAAAGGGTCAATCAAAGAGATTCATCAGGGTAGTAAAGAAGGTAAATAGCCAGCATGGTGTAAGCATGGGGAATTTAAGTAGGTGCCAGGAGCCCCTTATTGGCTGCTGACCAAACCCTGCTATTAGTCCATTGATTGTGTCTTATGATTCACCGGTCAGTTTAACCTTGGGAATGACCAGTTATCTGAGCTTCGCAGAGAGGCTTGCCGATGGGTGAATATATGATAAATACAGTATGACATCTAACTATATTTCTTCCGCACTAGTTGGCCCGTGCACAATTTTTGCACATTGGTTGTCAGGGGGGCAGAAAATTTCAGGAAAATAAAGCTGTCAAATGTAAATGTATTTAATGAGATGATGAACACAGAGAGGTATGTGTCTCACTGACATATATATATATATATATATATATATATATATATATACAGTTAGGTCCATATATATTTGGACAGAGACAACATTTTTCTAATTTTGGTTATAGACATTACCACAATGAATTTTAAACAAAACAATTCAGATGCAGTTGAAGTTCAGACGTTCAGCTTTCATTTGAGGGTATCCACATTAAAATTGGATGAAGGGTTTAGGAGTTTCAGCTCCTTAACATGTGCCACCCTGTTTTTAAAGGGACCAAAAGTAATTGGACAATTGACTCCAAGGCTATTTCATGGACACGTGTGGGCAATCCCTGCGTTATTTCATTCTCAATTAAGCAGATAAAAGGCCTGGAGTTAATTTGAGGTGTGTTGCTTGCATTTGGAAGGTTTTGCTGTGAAGTAAACATGAGGTCAAAGGCGCTCTCCATGCAGGTGAAACAAGCCATCCTTAAGCTGCGAAAACAGAAAAAACCCATCCGAGAAATTGCTACAATATTAGGAATGGCAAAATCTACAGTTTGATACATCCTGAGAAGGAAAGAAAGCACTGGGGAACTCATCAATGCAAAAAGACCGGGGCGCCCACGGAAGACAACAGTGGTGGATGATCGCAGAATAATCTCCATGATAAAGAGAAACCCCATCACAACAGCCAACCAAGTGAACAACACTCTCCAGGAGGTCGGCGTATCAATATCCAAATCTACCATAAAGAGAAGACTGCATGAAAGTAAATACAGAGGGTTCACTGCACGGTGCAGCCACTCATAAGCATCAAGAATAAAAACGCTAGACTGGACTTTGCTAAAAAACATCTAAAAAAGCCGCACAGTTCTGGAAGAACATTCTATGGACAGATGAAACCAACATCAACCTCTACCAGAATGATGGAAAGAGAAAAGTATGGCGAAGGCGTGGTACAGCTCATGATCCAAAGCATACCACATCATCTGTAAAACACGGTGGAGGCAGTGTGATGGCTTGGGCATGCATGGCTGCCGGTGGCACTGGGTCACTAGTGTTTATTGATGATGTGACACGGGACAGAAGCAGCCAAATGAATTCTGAGGTATTCAAAGACATACTGTGTGCTCAGATCCAGCCAAATGCAGCCAAACTGATTGGTCGTCGTTTCATACTACAGATGGACAATGACCCAAAACATAAAGCCAAAGCAACCTAGGAGTTTATTAAAGCAAAGAAGTGCAATATTCTTGATTGGCCAAGTCAGTCACCTGATCTCAGCCCAATTGAGCAGCATTTCACTTGTTAAAGACTAAACTTCAGACAGAAAGGCCCAGAAACAAACAGCAACTAAAAACCACCACAGTGAAGGCCTGGCAGAGCATCAAAAAGGAGGAAACACAGCGTCTGGTGATGTCCTTGTGTTCAAGATTTCAGGCAGTCATTGCCAACAAAGGGTTTTCAACCAAGTACTAGAAATGAACATTTTATTTAAAATTATTGAATCTGTCCAATTACTTTTGGTCCCTTTAAAAACAGGGTGGCACATGTTAAGGAGCTGAAACTCCCAAACCCTTCATTCAATTTTAATGTGGATACCCTCAAATAAAAGCTGAAAGTCTGAACTTCAACTGCATCTGAATTGTTTTGTTTAAAATTCATTGTGGTGATGTCTATAACCAAAATTAGAAAAATGTTGTCTCTGTCCAAATATATATGGACCTAACTGTATATACTGTATACATACAGTGCCTTGCGAAAGTATTCGGCTCCCTGGAACTTTTCAACCTTTTCCCACATATCATGCTTCAAACATAAAGATGCCAAATGTAAATTTTTGGTGAAGAATCAAAAACAAGTGGAACACAGTTGTGAAGTTGAACAAAATGTATTGGTTATTTAAAATTGAAAAGTGGGGCGTGCAATATTATTCGGCCCCTTTACTTTCAGTGCAGCAAACTGACTCCAGAAGTTCAGTGTGGATCTCTGAATGATCCAGTGTTGTCCTAAACTGTGCAGACTGCGGGACGCCCCCAGAAGAAGCAGAGGGCGAAACGCGCATCGGGGCGCCAGAGTGGAACCACCAGACAGACCACTTGCACGTTTTCTTCATATATCCAGCAGCCTAGGGTAAGGTAATATTACGGGCTATCTAGAATGCACTTTTAAGATGTACTATGATTACGTCATTTGATCAGTCATTATACTATAGACGGATCAGTAATATGGATGCTATCTAGCACCGTTTATTTTCTTTCTGGTCCTTGTTCTTTAGTAATAAACATTGTTTTGTATTATAGTAATAATTTATATATTTACATTTGTCTGCACAGTTAGTTCATTTTTTCTCTTTCCTATGCATGCTATACTACTAGATCCCTATTATTAGGGTCCTGATTAGGTGTTCCTCTCTGATTTGGGGTACATGTTTGTGAAAATTATTCATGTGGTCATTTGGATCTTTTTACAGTTTACTAAATAAATTATATATTTTAAAGAATTTTGAATTGGTTGGCTTCATTGGGTTAGCGGTGTAATTACTGCTACCTGTGTTGTACATGGCTATAGAAGAACCAATGGGCTTCTGAGTTTAGGACAAATTTGTGATTATTGAACCTTAGAAGGAAGATAGACTTTTCAATGACTGTCCAATAATACGTGATATTTGATGGTTCAGAACCTGTCCGGTCCCTTTTAAACTGCATTCATTTATATCTTCAGTTTTAAAGCTGAAGTCTTAGACGGGTAAAGTTTTACTTTTATTGTACTTCCACATATCTAGCAAATATTTTATATGTACCTGCCTGAAATTGGCTGGGCAAGGAGTTCGGCAAGCTGGAAAGCCCCCAAGACAAATGTTAGGATTTGTTTCAGCCTTGTGGTATTGTGCTTTGGGGTAGTGTGGTGCCACCTGCAGGTCATTTTTCCTTACTGCAGGTATATGAAAATTAATGTTTATAATATGTTTTGTGATCACATCGTGGATGTGTGGTTTGTTTGGCTATTTTCTTGCTGAAGGGGGCAAGTTTATCTTTCAAATGGTGTATAATTTGTGTGTGTGTGGGTGCAGTATGAATGGAGATACAAAGTAATCACTGAAAAGAGTGTTTTGGAATAATATAGAAGGATTGTTGATGATCCATCATGGTGATTGTTATGGAGAAGTCTGGAGAAGGGTGGCTTTTCTCCTATGACGTTAACTTGTTTCCAATTGCGGAGAAAAATTCATAGAAGGATTCTAGATCTTATCCAGATAAATCTCCCCAGGAGAGAATCTCATCTTTCCTCAATGCTCCTCAGTGCATGTACCGTGCCTGCTCTTGACTTCCAGCTATTATGAGAGTAATGTGAAACTGCAAGTTACAGTAATTGTGGATTTATACAACGTCTTTGTATTTTCATCCAGCTGTAACAAATCTTTCCTAGATAGATTGTGGGGGATTCAGTTACCAAACTGTATACCAAATGGAAAATATGCCAAACTTGACATTTTTATTTTTCACCTCCTCTTTCATTGCTTAATTTTCTGCTAAACAACTAAAGGGTTAACACATTTCCCAAAATCCTTTTTTTAATTCTTTGAGAGACACAGTTTTTAATGTGAGATATTTGTAGGGTGGTTTCTAAGAACTAAATAACACATTTTTTTGCCAAAATGTGAAAAATTGCTGCTAAACATACAAACTTTATAGCGGATCACCCCCCAAGGGCCGTGGGGTACTTTGTACCGGGTCCGATGTTCACTGGGGGATGTCACGGTGGCTGACCCAGTCCATGGCCCTGGGACATCCGTATAAAAGGGAAAGGTCTTTAAAGGGATAAAGTTTCACATAAGGGTCTCACAGATGTGCTCTCTCTGTCCAGCATTTAGGATAGGACAAAACCCGTATGACTGGTGACTTGAGCCTGTTTATAGGGACTCTTAGATAACCCGGCTCTGCAGGTGTCACCATGCCTCCTGGGTGTAGGTGCGGACAGGTAACCTGCAATTAGCTGTCCTGCCGTCCTCTGAAATAAGGCGTAGAGGTCCTTACTCCCTCGGTGTTCCGGCTACTGGGATTCTGCGCCTCAGAAGGAGGCAGCCTTAGCGGGGCTGGTCCCCTTCTGGTATCCTCTCCTTTGCTTCAACTTCCTTCATGCTCGCTGCAATACAATTCTGCCTTTACATAGTAACATAGTAACATAGTTAGTAAGGCCGAAAAAAGACATTTGTCCATCCAGTTCAGCCTATATTCCATCATAATAAATCCCCAGATTTACGTCCTTCTACAGAACCTAATAATTGTATGATACAATATTGTTCTGCTCCAGGAAGACATCCAGACCTCTCTTGAACCCGTCGACTGAGTTCGCCATCACCACCTCCTCAGGCAAGATTCTCACTGCCCTAACAGTAAAGAATGCTCTTCTATGTTGGTGGAAAAACCTTCTCTCCTCCAGATGCAAAGAATGCCCCCTTGTGCCCGTCATCTTCCTTGGTATAAACAAATCCTCAGCGAGATATTTGTATTGTCCCCTTATATACTTATACATGGTCATTAGATCGCCCCTCAGTCGTCTTTTTTCTAGACTATATAATCCTAATTTCGCTAATCTATCTAGGTATTGTAGTTCTCCCATCCCCTTTATTAATTTTGTTGCCCTCCTTTGTACTCTCTCTAGTTCCATTATATCCTTCCTGAGCACCGGTGCCCAAAACTGGACACAGTACTCCCTGTGCGGTCTAACTAGGGATTTGTACAGAGGCAGTATAATGCTCTCATCATGTGTATCCAGACCTCTTTTAATGCACCCCATGATCTTGTTTGCCTTGGCAGCTGCTGCCTGGCACTGGCTGCTCCAGGTAAGTTTATCATTAACTAGGATCCCCAAGTCCTTCTCCCTGTCAGATTTACCCAGTGGTTTCCCGTTCAGTGTGTAATGGTGATATTGATTCCTTCTTCCCATGTGTATAACCTTACATTTATCATTGTTAAACCTCATCTGCCACCTTTCAGCCCAAGTTTCCAACTTATCCAGATCCATCTGTAGCAGAATACTATCTTCTCTTGTATTAACTGCTTTACATAGTTTTGTATAATCTGCAAATATCGATATTTTACTGTGTAAACCTTCTACCAGATCATTAATGAATATGTTGAAGAGAACAGGTCCCAATACCGACCCCTGCGGTACCCCACTGGTCACAGCGACCCAGTTAGAGACTATACCATTTATAACCACCCTCTGCTTTCTATCACTAAGCTAGTTACTAACCCATTTACACACATTTTCCCCCAGACCAAGCATTCTCATTTTGTGTACCAACCTCTTGTGCGGCACGGTATCAAACGCTTTGGAAAAATCGAGATATACCACGTCCAATGACTCACCGTGGTCCAGCCTATATGTCTCTTTCTGGGAGCTGCAGCTCTGAGGGCATGCACAGCTCCATTAACCTTCTGTCCTCCTCAGACTACTGTCTGGAACTTTCTGAGCTGAGCTCAGCCAGCAGCTAACTTCTGTCTGGAACTAACTCACTTTCCCTACAGACTACCAGTTATATATATATATATGGGGAGTGACCTAATAAATAGGAGCAGGAGCTCCCCCTGGTGGCCTGGAGTGTGAATGTGTTGCATGTTTGTGATACCTGGATGCAGTTATCCTTCTTTGCCTCCAAAACGCAGCATCACTCTCCCCGAGAGGAAAGCAATGCCACTGTGACAATCAGGACCCTGGGGCACCACATAGCATCATATAAAACAAAGTTATAAAAAATTATGTCAACAAACAGTGGCCGCAATCTAAGCACATAGTCTCGTAGGAGATATAGCACCTATAAAAATCACACCTTTAGTGTTTTTTTTTCACTGCCTCCATTCTGCAAATATGCTAATTAGGGTGCACCATGCACCCTTGGTGTGGCAAAGAAGCTCAGACCACCTACTGATTTTGTATACCCACCTCCCTCACTGGTGATTCATGGTGCTGACTGAAACCAGTATTCGCTCCAGGAAAGCCAGTGCTGTCAGTCACCATTGAGGTAGCTGGGGACATAATAGTAGATGGAACAGTGTACGGAGCCTCTTGGCCATGCCCAGGTGCACCAATTCTTCGCGACAGATCTAATTAAACTTCAGTTTTTGCAGAATGGAGACATCAAAACAATAAGGGTGCAATTTTTAAAACAGTTATATTCTCTATAAGGCTTTGTGCTTAGTTTATGCTGTCAGTTTGGGTTAACAGATTCCCTTTAAATGAATCTGTCAGTAGGATCAATCCTTCTAAGCCATCTATATTGGCATGACGGTCATAGAAATTTGAATAAAATGATATCTTAATATCTGTGATTTGATGTCTTATTCCAGAGAAGTCCACATTTTTTCTTACATGCAAATGAGCTGTTAAGATCTATGTACAGAACACAGATCTCCCCGAGAATCTAACTCTAGAGCTTATTGTAAATCAAAGAAGGCATTACCAGTGGGAGACTTGTAATGACTGACACTACTCTCATAATCCCACACAGCTCTGCAATGAGATCAGAACTAACATATTACAGCAGAGCTAACATTCCCTTTTGATAAAGCCTACGCGAAACGCGCGTCAGGGGGTGGATACGGTCCCTTGGCATCTCTTTTCACGCTCACCATGGGTAAGCCTTATAGTTATTAGACATATCGCATTCCTCTCTTCCCTATATGGAGGCACATAGTCACTGTGACAGCCCCAGGGAAATGCGGCATTAGGGGGATATACATGCCGATACTGAGGCTAATATTGGTATTTAATGCTTTATGAACACTATGTATATTACATGTCTTTTAAGATTATAATGCACTATATCAATACCATGATGATGGTTATCACTAGTTTTTATGTCAAGGACTTATTTGGTTCTCATTAGGGTTTTTTACATCTCTTGTTCGTGCTTCAGTTTTTGTGATATTTGTACAATATTATGGTCAATAAAATATACTGCTAATTTTATTATGTGTATGGAAGTCCACTTTTCTTAGTGTTTCAAACATGGTACAGTAGAACAGAACTCTGACTCACAAACACATTTGCAGCTGCAGTTGTCCTCTCACAGATCTTTAGCTTCCATTTCACAGGCAGCCAATGTGAGGGAAGAGTAGTACAGCAGAGCTGATAGCTCTGTAAGAGGACAACTGCAAGTGTGTTTGTAATAAGACAGGGTTAAACTCTGCCGTACTGTGTTGGTTATAATCAGGCACAGCTCTGCAGCAGAGCTGAGAGCACTATAAGAAGAAGAATTCTGCTAATGCTCCTTCCATGTCCCTATTGCTAGTGGCACCCTAGCTATCCCTGATCCCCAAATTTCTTCTGTAGGTGAATGTGCCAGAGCCACGAACCTTGCTGAACTCCTGAATCATCCCTATATCTGTCCCCCTCCCAGGGAAGTGGAGTGTAATAGTGCATGTACATGCTGAAACCAGACAAACAAGGAAGGACGTACAGGGATAAAGGAAAAATACCAATCATACAAATATGCACTCACAGATAACTGAGGGGAACACCAGGGAGAACATCAATGTAAACAAAATAGGAGAGGAAGATGAATTGTACACAGCCAAAAACTCCAAGCACCAGTCACAGAACAATAATCCAAATTCCTCTACCAACAACCGACTCCACTCCACACCAGACAGTGCAAAAACTGCAACCAAAGGAAACAAAAATCAGACCTCATATTGTATGGAGATCAACCTCTATGGAAGTTACCTGTGCAGAAAATGCAGCTCTTAGCAAGGATCCAGAGGGGTGTGTGTGCTCGCCCCAATGGGTTGGTGATGATCCAAATGGATTTTCACCATACATAAACTGACGGTGCGCCACCTGCCTGCATGCGCATGTGTGCTCTGCTCCCGCTGACCCCTCCAACTCTCATCATCTTACTGCACTGATTGGCACCATGTAGCCGCTCACATGACACCGACGCCGGTGGGTGTTGCGGTTGGCATAGCGATGCACGCGTCACTTCTAGCCGGGGACGCCACTTCCGGTCGTACACTGTCACTCCTGGACCAGTGTGGACACGCCAAACATCCTATAAATACTGCACCAGAGATAGGTGAAGTATTCACCCTGATGAAGGGAGGACCACATCGGTTAGGATAAAGTGAAATCAGACGCTGCAGTCTTCTGGCCCCTCTCAGTTGTGGTAAACCCATGGCAGCACCCCCCTTCTAAGAGAGACCTCCGAAACCTTAGGGCCAGGTTTATCTATGTGCTGTATGGAAGGACCTGATCTGTCATGATCCCAATGGCAGGGGATCACAAAAGGACAAGCACAAAAACAAAACAAGCTTTAGGGTGATGGAACCTGAGCTGACCGCGATCCTGAACCTAAACACACAACTAGCAGTAGCCGGGGAACGTGCCTACGATGATTCCTAGAAGTCTCGCGCCAGCCGAAGGATTAACTTCCCCTATAAGAAGAAACACAGACCTCACTTGCCTCCAGAGAAACACCCCACAGAAATAGCAGCCCCCCACATGTAATAACGGTGAAATGAGAGGAAAGCACATACGTAGTTATGAAAATAGAATCAGCAAAAATGAGGCCCGCTAAAGCTAGATAGCAGAGGATACAAAAGTGAACTGCGCGGTCAGCGAAAAACCCTTCAAAAAACCATCCTGAAATTACTTGAACTCATGTGCCAACTCATGGAACATGAGGAGTAATTTCAGCCCACTAGAGCAACCAGCAGCAAGGAATCACATCTCTGCAAGCTGGACTAAGACAAAAATTAAGCAAAACGTGGAACAGGAAAATCAAAACTTAGCTTGTCCTGAAGATAACAGACGCAGGGAGCAGAGGTAAAAAGACACGCTGATTACATTGATAGCCGGCGAGGAAATGACAAAAAAGCCAGGTTAAATAGGAAACTCCCATAACCTGATGGAACAGGTGGACACCAGAGACCGCAGAGAACACTAGTCACCCAGTACCATCAGTAACCACCAGAGGGAGCCCAAAAACAGAACTCACAACAGTACCCCCCCCTTGAGGAGGGGTCACCGAACCCTCACGAGAACCACCAGGGCGACCAGGATGAGCCCTATGAAAAGCACGGACCAAATCGGCAGCATGAACATCAGAGGCAATCACCCAAGAATTATCCTCCTGACCATAACCCTTCCACTTGACCAAATACTGGAGTTTCTGTCTGGAAACACGAGAATCCAAGATCTTCTCCACAACATACTCCAATTCACCCTCCACCAGCACCGGAGCAGGAGGCTCAAGCGAAGGAACGACAGGTACCTCATACTTCCGCAACAACGACCGATGGAACACATTATGAATAGCAAACGATGCCGGGAGATCCAAACGAAACGACACAGGGTTAAGAATTTCCAAGATCCTATAGGGACCGATGAACCGAGGCTTGAACTTAGGAGAAGAGACCTTCATAGGAACAACACGAGAAGACAACCACACCAAGTCCCCAACAAGAAGTCGAGGACCCACGCGGCGACGGCGATTAGCAAACTGCTGAGCCCTCTCCTGGGACAACTTCAAATTGTCCACCACATGACTCCAAATCCGATGCAACCTATCCACCACCATGTCCACTCCAGGACAATCAGAAGGCTCCACCTGACCAGAGGAAAAACGAGGATGAAACCCCGAATTACAAAAGAAAGGAGACACCAAGGTAGCAGAACTAGCCCGATTATTAAGGGCAAACTCGGCAAGCGGCAAAAAGGAAACCCAGTCATCTTGATCAGCAGAAACAAAACACCTTAAATAAGTTTCTAAAGTCTGATTAGTTCGTTCCGTCTGGCCATTCGTCTGAGGATGGAATGCAGACGAAAAGGACAAATCAATGCCCATCTTAGCACAGAACGTCCGCCAAAATCTAGACACAAACTGGGATCCCCTGTCAGAAACGATGTTCTCCGGAATGCCATGCAGACGGACCACGTTTTGAAAAAACAGAGGGACCAACTCAGAGGAGGAAGGTAACTTAGGCAAGGGTACCAGATGAACCATCTTAGAAAAGCGGTCACACACAACCCATATGACGGACATTTTTTGAGAGACAGGGAGATCCGAAATAAAGTCCATGGAAATATGCGTCCAAGGCCTTTTCGGGATAGGCAAAGGCAACAACAATCCACTGGCCCGAGAACAGCAAGGCTTAGCCCGAGCGCAAACTCCACAAGACTGCACGAAAGAACGCACATCCCTCGACAAGGAAGGCCACCAAAAAGACCTGGCCACCAAGTCTCTAGTACCAAATATTCCAGGATGACCTGCCAACACAGAAGAATGGACCTCGGAGATGACTCTACTGGTCCAATTATCCGGAACAAACAGTCTTTCCGGCGGACAACGATCAGGTTTATCCGCCTGAAACTCCTGCAAAGCACGTCGCAAGTCTGGGGAGACAGCCGACAAAATCACCCCATCCCAAAGGATACCAGTGGGCTCAGAATTTCCAGGGGAGTCAGGCACAAAACTCCTAGAAAGAGCATCCGCCTTCACATTCTTTGAACCTGGCAGGTATGAAACCACAAAATTGAAACGGGAGAAAAACAGTGACCAACGAGCCTGTCTAGGATTCAGACGCTTGGCAGACTCAAGGTACATCAGATTTTTGTGATCAGTCAAGACCACCACACGATGTCTAGCACCCTCAAGCCAATGACGCCACTCCTCAAATGCCCACTTCATGGCCAAAAGCTCCCGATTACCAACATCATAATTCCGTTCAGCGGGCGAAAATTTTCTAGAAAAGAACGCACATGGCTTCATCACTGAGCCATCGGAGCTTCTCTGTGACAAAACCGCCCCCGCTCCGATCTCGGAAGCATCGACCTCAACCTGAAAAGGAAGCGACGTATCTGGCTGACGCAACACAGGAGCAGAAGAAAACCGGCGCTTAAGTTCCTGAAAGGCCTCCACAGCCGCAGGAGACCAATCAGTAACATCAGCACCCTTTTTAGTCAAATCCGTCAAAGGCTTAACAACACTAGAAAAATTAGTTATGAAGCGACGATAAAAATTAGCAAAGCCCAAGAACTTCTGTAGACTCTTAAGAGATGTAGGCTGCGTCCAGTCACAAATAGCCTGAACCTTGACGGGATCCATCTCAATAGTAGAAGGGGAAAAAATGTACCCCAAAAAAGAAATCTTCTGGACTCCAAAGAGACATTTAGAACCCTTTACAAACAAAGAATTGGCCCGCAGGACCTGAAACACCTTCCTGACCTACTGAACATGAGACTCCCAGTCATCAGAAAAAACCAAAACATCATCCAAATACACGATAATAAATTTATCCAGATATTCACGGAAAATATCGTGCATAAAAGACTGGAAGACAGAAGGAGCATTAGAAAGTCCAAAAGGCATCACCAAATACTCGAAATGGCCCTCAGGCGTATTAAATGTGGTTTTCCACTCATCACCCTGCCTTATCCGCACAAGATTATACGCACCCCGAAGATCAATCTTAGTGAACCATTTAGCCCCCTTAATGCGAGCGAACAAATCAGTCAACAATGGCAAAGGATACTGATATTTGACTGTAATCTTATTCAAAAGACGATAATCTATGCAAGGCCTCAAGGAACCATCTTTTTTGGCCACAAAAAAAAAACCTGCTCCCAAAGGGGACGAAGATGGACGGATATGTCCCTTTTCCAAGGACTCCTTAACATAATTCCGCATAGCAGTATGCTCTGGCACTGACAGATTGAACAAACGACCTTTAGGGAATTTACTGCCGGGAATCAAATCTATAGCACAATCGCAATACCTGTGAGGAGGAAGCGAACTGAGCTTAGGCTCCTCAAAAACCTCCCGATAATCAGACAAAAATACCGGAACCTCAGAAGGAGTAGATGAAGCGATAGAAATTGGAGATGCATCATCATGAACCCCCTGACATCCCCAGCTTAACACAGACATTGTTTTCCAGTCCAGGACTGGGTTATGAGTTTGTAACCATGGCAGACCAAGCACTAAGACATCATGTAAATTATACAGTACCAGGAAGCGAATCACCTCCTGATGAACGGGAGTCATACGCATGGTCACTTGTGTCCAGTACTGAGGTTTATTCATAGCCAAAGGTGTAGAGTCAATTCCTTTCAAAGGAATAGGAACTTCCAGAGGCTCCAGACTAAACCCACAGCGATTGGCAAATGACCAATCCATAAGACTCAGGGCAGCGCCTGAATCTACATAGGCATCGACGGAAATGGATGATAATGAACAAATCAGCGTCACAGACAGAATGAACTTAGACTGTAAAGTACCAATGGCAACAGACTTATCAACCTTTTTTGTGCGTTTAGAGCATGCTGATATAACATGAGCTGAATCACCACAATAAAAACACAATCCATTTTTCCGCCTATAATTTTGCCGTTCACTTCTGGACTGAATTCTATCACATTGCATTATCTCAGGTACCTGTTCAGAAGACACCGCCAAATGGTGCACAGGTTTGCGCTCCCGTAAACGCCGATCAATCTGAATAGCCATAGTCATGGACTCATTCAGACCTGTAGGCGCCGGGAACCCCACCATAACATCTTTAATGGCCTCAGAAAGGCCATCTCTGAATTTTGCAGCCAGAGCGCACTCATTCCACTGAGTAAGCACCGACCACTTCCGAAATTTCTGACAATATATTTCTGCTTCATCTTGCCCCTGAGAGAGAGCCAATAAAGCTTTTTCAGCCTGAATCTCTAGGTTAGGTTCCTCATAGAGCAAACCCAATGCCAGAAAAAACGCATCCACATTGAGCAACGCAGGATCCCCTGGTGCCAATGCAAATGCCCAATTCTGAGGGTCACCCCGCAGGAAAGATATAACAATCTTGACCTGCTGAGCAGGGTCTCCAGAGGAGCGAGATTTCAAGGAAAGAAACAACTTGCAATTGTTCCTAAAATTCAGAAAACTAGATCTATCTCCAGAAAAAAACTCTGGGACAGGAATTCTAGGTTCAGACATAGGCGTATGTACAACAAAATCTTGTATATTTTGAACCTTAGCAGCAAGATTATTCAGGCTGGAAGCCAAACTCTGGACGTCCATAATAAACAGCTGAGGTCAGAGCCATTCAAGGATTAAGAGGAGGAAAGAAGCAGTAAAGCTGCAATTAAGGCTAGGCAGCAAACACTGAGGAGGAGAAAAAAAAAAAAAAAAAAACTTCCTCAGACTACTTTTCCTCCTACTTCAGCCAAAACGATGACCAATTTTTTCGGGCCGGCTATACTGTCATGATCCCAATGGCAGGGGATCACAAAAGGACAAGCACAAAAACAAAACAAGCTCTAGGGTGATGGAACCTGAGCTGACCGCGATCCTGAACCTAAACACACAACTAGCAGTAGCCGGGGAACGTGCCTACGATGATTCCTAGACGTCTCGCGCCAGCCGAAGGATTAACTTCCCCTATAAGAAGAAACACAGACCTCACTTGCCTCCAGAGAAACACCCCACAGAAATAGCAGCCCCCCACATGTAATAACGGTGAAATGAGAGGAAAGCACATACGTAGTTATGAAAATAGAATCAGCAAAAATGAGGCCCGCTAAAGCTAGATAGCAGAGGATACAAAAGTGAACTGCGCGGTCAGCGAAAAACCCTTCAAAAAACCATCCTGAAATTACTTGAACTCATGTGCCAACTCATGGAACATGAGGAGTAATTTCAGCCCACTAGAGCAACCAGCAGCAAGGAATCACATCTCTGCAAGCTGGACTAAGACAAAAATTAAGCAAAACGTGGAACAGGAAAATCAAAACTTAGCTTGTCCTGAAGATAACAGACGCAGGGAGCAGAGGTAAAAAGACACGCTGATTACATTGATAGCCGGCGAGGAAATGACAAAAAAGCCAGGTTAAATAGGAAACTCCCATAACCTGATGGAACAGGTGGACACCAGAGACCGCAGAGAACACAAGTCACCCAGTACCATCAGTAACCACCAGAGGGAGCCCAAAAACAGAACTCACAACACTGATCAATCTGACCGCATGATGGTACCCACATCCTCTCTTCAGGACCGTAAACTTTCCAGTGTACCAGATACTGAAGAGACCAACGAACCAAGTGAGATGGAAGTGGTGGTAATGGTTCAGAGGACACAGCGTATTTTTTAAGCAAAGACCAGTGAAACACATCATGCATCCTTAAAGTACATGGGACAGCAAGGCGGAATGCTACAGAATTAACTCATTTCTTGTAATTTTGTTCAATAAAGATTTGTCCTTTATTTTTGGTTATATTCCTGTGTCTCTAGAGGTTTGAAGACTGAGCCCTTCAGGATTTTATGAAATTCCCTACTTATGAGATATCTTTGCCTCTGAAGATTCCAAACACTGCCATATTTTTTTATCGGGATTTTAGCTTTCCATAGATAGTAAACATGGCATGGGTATTGCCAGCTATTTGGCCATTATTGATTTGGGGCTTATAGACAGGTGTCACAGTTATGAAAAAAAATGTGCACATTCTTCCCAATTAGTCCTGAAGTTGAAATTGTATGTCTCATCACTATCGAATCTATGCAAATCCCAATATTCAGAACTTTCCTTGGGAGACATTGAGATCTAGAACTCCCCGACCAGATTTTGTTTTAGACATAAAAATAAAATATATTGACCAAAATGTAATTACCACTAACATAAAGTCCAATGTATTACTGAAAAAAAGTCTCAGAATTACTGGGATAAGTAAAAGCTTTCCAAACGCATTATTGCTAGTGTTGAGCCATATGATTTACAGGACACTGTGGCACCTGGGTAGTCCGTGGCCATCATACTGAAGCCCTGTGAACCTCCTCCTATCTCATCTCTAACATGACATTGCACTGACATGCTAATCAGTAGAGGTGTCGGGGAACCTGGCAGGTTGAAGGAGATTTGCAGGGCACTAGTTGTTGGGAGGCCATAGTTTACCCATGTGGACACTGATCGAGGGACCTGTGAATAATTTTGCTCAACTTTAATTACCACGTACAGTGACATAGCTCAGTTCTCAACAGGAGCTAATAGGAATTATTATATAAAAGGCCTCCATCCCTAGACCACAGGGCTATTACTAACTACCCTAGACTACCAGGGATTTTGGTAATGACTTTTGCTATACCCCAAATAATCAGGAAATCTTCCGCTCCTCTGTTCTAAACCACCAGGGATGTTAATATTATTCCTATTCTGTACACTAGACCACCAGGATTGATACAATTTACCTATTAACTACAGGTCACTACATGTTACCTACAGTACATCCAAATATAAGGGTCAATGTCTTTTAAAGGGGCCCAGAAATGTTATGGTCTGTGTAAGGTTTACAAGATGCTGTATGCAATTCTTATATAGCTGAGTATGTTGTGTAGATTATTTTATACGAGAAAATGTAGATTACAAGGAGAACAAAAAAATAACTCAAAGACGTGGCAGATACTCTCTGCATTCTAAGCTTCTTTTGCAAATCCAAGCGCATTACATTTGCATTTCTCATTTGCGTCTTGGGTGATAATGAGCAGCAGCACGGTGCATATTTACAGCTGTAGCAATAATATATTCTGTGTTGCTGCGTTCTGCAAGTGATCTGGCAGCCGGCACTTTGTATTTATAACAATTCCGTGTCTACATCTCAAGACATGGTATCAAGAATGTAAAAATGTAGAAAGGAAAGGAAGAGCATAGAGTTAAGAAGAAAACAATGAACAAAATTGTGATGACCACTAGGGGGAGCACTCTCCAATGGCAGCTGTCTGTACTCCTGTGCTGTCAGCTCCCTCTAGAGGCAGGGGAAGGAAGACACAATTTTATTATTTTCTTAGTTGTAGTAGAGAGAAGAAGAGAATTTGGAGCTCTGAATCAGAAAACTAAACCCAGGTTTCCATAAGAAGTCGTGAAAGAAATTAAATGTGCATTTTTGCACCTTCATCTTTAGAAACCAGATAATATTAAGTGATAGACTATTAGGTCGGTACTCGGTAGGGATCAGAATGTTTGCATCCCTGTAGATTTGCTGTATGAAAGGGCCGTGGCACCTTGTCCTTACTACATGGCTACCTATAATCAAATACATCTAGGTGAATTAGTCTCTGCATGTTACCCCCTCATTTCCTTTTCTAGCGCAGAACATAAGGTATGCGGACCCCACACACTCTATATAGACAAAATATTGAGATACTACACATTGCACCTCTCAGAGCTTTTCTGACCTCCCATCCTACATCCATAGACAATAATATGGAGTCTTCCTCTCTGCAGATATAAGAGCTCCTAGTCTTCTGGAAAGGATTTCTGCCAGATTTTGGGAATTTCAGCCCCTTCATCCAGAAGATCATTAGTGACATCAGACCCTGATGTTGGGGGCTTCGGGCTCACACTCTCCATTTATAGGTGTTGGATGGGGCTGAGGTCGGGGCTCTGTGCGGCCACTCATGTTCTCCCCCTATGTGTGTATGGACCTTGTGCACTGGGCACAGTCATGAGGAACAGAAAAGGGTCTTCCCCGATCTGTTCCCACAAAGCTGGAAGCTACAATTGTCCACAATGTCTTGCATGAAGGATTAATATTTCCCTTCACTGGAACCAAGGGACAAGGCCGCCCCCTGATAACAGCCCATAGTGTTATCCTCCTCCACCATCTGTACAGGGTGCACAATGCGGTCAGGGGATAATGTACTCCTGGAATCACCAATCCCAGACTCCTCCATCAGACGCCATATAGAGAAGTGTGGCCCGTCACTGCACAGAACTTGTTTCCTTCAGAGTCCAGTGGTGGCGGCTTTACACTACTCCATCTGACTGTCATGCAACAGAGAGGAGCCATAAGACCGCAGCGTCTCATTGCTCCTGCGCAGAAAAGAAGCACTTCTCCTTTTTAAATGGTGTTTATTTCTTTTGGCAGAACAGGGGTTAATCGGCCATTTTGGAAACTTTGTGAGTCTGAGCTCTCAGCTGAGCTCGGTTACCCACTCCCTTCCCCTTTATAATCTGGGTCCTGATTCAAACCCATGTCAGACCTAACTTATGCTGCATGGCTTAGGAGGAGAGGTGTTTATGAGAAGGAGTTTTGGAAGAGTTATCTGTGACTGTTGCTTGGTTTGTATGTGTGATAATTCCCTTCCCTCCTCTTACTTTGGTTATTCCCTCATCCTCCACTCCCCGGTGTATTCCTCTGTTATATGTGAGTAAATATTTGTATGCTTGCTATTTTCAGTTACCCTTGTTTATAAAGCTTTATTTGTCAGGTTGGTGTACTGCGGTACACAGTAGTGCCCCTCTTCCCTGGATGGGGAAAGGGAACAGACAGAAGGCTGATTCAGGAGATAAGGCAAGGGTGGCGGCACCAGCATCTTCACCTTCAGAAGTATTCTGGGGAATAGGGAGAGCTAGTGGTAGGGACAGGGAAGGTCCCGGGTCACCCGACAGGTGGATCGTGACACCAACGCTCAGCATTGTGCTTGGTGATGTAAGGCTGCATGCAGCTGCTCGGCCATGAGGCTCCTGACGGGGGTGCAGTGTTTTTGTTGATGTTAATACCAGAGGTCTGGACTCTGCAGTTATGGAGTCAGCAGAATGGTGATGACTTTTCTGCCCTCGGCTCTTCAGCACTCGGCCCCCCGCTCTTTAACATTATGTGCCTCATACATTATACATTATACTGCCTCTGTACAAATCCCTAGTTAGACCGCACATGGAGTACTGTGTCCAGTTTTGGGCACCGGTGCTCAGGAAGGATATAATGGAACTAGAGAGAGTACAAAGGAGGGCAACAAAATTAATAAAGGGGATGGGAGAACTACAATACCCAGATAGATTAGCGAAATTAGGATTATTTAGTCTAGAAAAAAGACGACTGAGGGGCGATCTAATAACCATGTATAAGTATATAAGGGGACAATACAAAAATCTTGCTGAGGATCTGTTTATACCAAGGAAGGTGACGGGCACAAGGGGGCATTCTCTGCGTCTGGAGGAGAGAAGGTTTTTCCACCAACATAGAAGAGGATTCTTTACTGTTAGGGCGGTGAGAATCTGGAATTGCTTGCCTGAGGAGGTGGTGATGGCGAACTCAGTCGAGGTGTTCAAGAGAGGCCTGGATGTCTTCCTGGAGCAGAACAATATTGTATCATACAATTATTAGGTTCTGTAGAAGGACGTAGATCTGGGAATTTATTATGATGGAATATAGGCTGAACTGGATGGACAAATGTCTTTTTTCGGCCTAACTATGTTACTATGTTACTATGTGGTCTCCACGTCGTGGCTGAGTTACTGCGGTTCTTTCAAACTTCTCAATAATATCACTCACAGGTGATGGGGAAGATTCAGGAGGAAGAAATGTCATGAATGGACTTGTTACACCGGTGACTCTATTACAGGACCACGCTGCTATCAGTGAGCTTTGTGTCACCAGCTATTATGTTAGTAAAGGCAGACGGGATGAGACTATACACTGGGAGAGAGGGGCCGGATTTTATATACCGAGGTTGGGAGGCCGGAGGTTATGCACCAGGGGCGAGTGGCCAGATGTTATACATTGGGGAGCGAGGGGCCGGAAGATATTCACTGGGGGGTAATTGGCTGGATGTTATACATCGGGAAGTGAGGGGCCAGATATTATACATCGGGGAGTGAGGGGCTGGATGTTATACACTGGGGAGCAAAGAGCCAGATGTTAGGCTAGGTTCACATTGCGTTAGGACAATCCGTTAAGCTCATAGCGCTAGCGGATTGCGCTAACGCAATGTGTCTATAGGGGCCGCGTTCACCCTCCCCACTAGCGCAGATCCCCGATCTGCGCTAGTGAGGAACGGGCCTCGGAAGCACCTCGGACGCTGCAAGCAGCGTCCGAGGTCCGTCACAAAAGAACGGCATATCGCTAGCGCGTGCCGAAAATGGCATGCGCTAGCAATGTGTTTCAGCTAAAAATCACATTGCTGTCAATGGCGTTACGGCGCTAATACGGCAACGGCGTTAATTGCGACATTTTCGCCGTGCAACGCAGTCCGTTAGCGTTAACCCATTAACGCAATGTGAACCTAGCCTTATACACTGGAGGGGTTGGGGCTGGATGTTATACATTGGGGAGCGAGGGGCTGGATGTTACACACTGAGGGGGCTTGAGGCCCGATGTTATACATTGGGGAGCGAGGGGCTGTATGTTATACATTGGGAGGGTTGGAGGGTTGGGGCTGGATGTTACATAGTTACATAGTTACATAGTTAGTAAGGCCGAAAAAAGACATTTGTCCATCCAGTTCAGCCTATATTCCATCATTATAAATCCCCAGATCTACGTCCTTCTACAGAACCTAATAATTGTATGATACAATATTGTTCTGCTCCAGGAAGACATCCAGGCCTCTCTTGAACCCCTCGACTGAGTTCGCCATCACCACCTCCTCAGGCAAGCAATTCCAGATTCTCACTGCCCTAACAGTAAAGAATCCTCTTCTATGTTGGTGGAAAAACCTTCTCTCCTCCAGACGCAAAGAATGCCCCCTTGTGCCCGTCACCTTCCTTGGTATAAACAGATCCTCAGCGAGATATTTGTATTGTCCCCTTATATACTTATACATGGTTATTAGATCGCCCCTCAGTCGTCTTTTTTCTAGACTAAATAATCCTAATTTCGCTAATCTATCTGGGTATTGTAGTTCTCCCATCCCCTTTATTAATTTTATTGCCCTCCTTTGTACTCTCTCTAGTTCCATTATATCCTTCCTGAGCAATGTTATACATTGGGGAGTGAGGGGCCGGATGTTATACATTGGGGAGTGAGGGGCCGGATGTTATACATTGGGGAGTTTGGGGCCAGATGATATTCACTGGGGGGGTAAGGGGCTGGATGTTATACATCGGGAAGTGAAGGGCCAGATGTTATACACTGGGGCGCAAAGAGCCGGATGTTATACACAGGAGGGGCTGGGGCTGGATATTATACATCGGGGAGCGAGGGGCTGGATGTTACACACTGGGGGGGGGGGGGGAGTTGAAACCCGATGTTAAACATCGGGGAGTGAGGGGCTGGATGTTATACATTGGGGGGGTTGGGGCCGGATGCTATACATTGGGGAGCAAGGGGCCGGATGTTATAGATCGGGGAGCGAAGGGCCGGATATTATACACCGGCGAGAGGGGCTAGATGTTATACCACGGGGGGTGAGGTGTCCGATGTTATACACCAGGGAAGAGGGGCTGGATGTTATACACCGGGGGGGTGAGGTGCCGGATGTTATACACCAGGGAAGAGGGGCTAGATGTTATACACCGGGGGTTGAGGTGTCGGATGTTATACACCAGGGGAGAGGGGCTAGATGTTATAAACCGGGGGGTGAGGTGTCGGATGTTATACACCAGGGAAGAGGGGCTAGATGTTATACATCGGGGGGTTATGTGCCGGATGTTATACACCAGGGGAGAGGGGCTGGATGTTATACACTGGGGGGTTTGGTGCCGGATGTTATACACCAGGGGTGAGGACCCGGATGTTATACACAGGGGGGTGAGGTGCCGGATGGTATACACCAGGGGAGAGGGGCTGGATGTTATACACTGGGGGGTTTGGTGCTGGATGTTATACTCTGGGGGGTGAGGGGCCGAATGTTATAAACGGGGGGGCGAGGGGCCAGATGTTATACACCAGGGAATCTGGGGCCTGAAGTTATGCACTGGGGGCAACTAGGCTGAATGAAAAACCTTTATGCAACGATTGAGGGTATGTGCACATGTTGCGGATTCCATTGCGGATTTTTCCGTGCGGATTCTACAGAATGACCTGCGTTTTACCTGCGCATTCCCTGCGGGCTTTCTGCGGATTTTGTGCAGTTTGTGTGCGGATTTCAACTGCGTTTTTTACACCTGCGGATTCCAATTAAGGAATAGGTGTAAAACGCTGCGGATTCCGCACAAAGAATTGACATGCTGCGGAAAATAATCCGCTGCCTTTCTGCGCGGAATTTTCCGCAGCATGTGCACAGCAGTTTTTGTTTTCCATAGGTTTACATGGTACTGTACACCGCATGGAAAACTGCTGCGGATCCGGAAGTCCAAATCCGCTGCGGATCCGCAGCCAAATCCGCAACGTGTGCACATACCCTAAGACTTGTCTCCAGTACTTTTATCCATGTACTGTCCACGTGCCCCATGAATATTCTTCAGTAGTCTTCAGTCGTGCTTTTTTAGGTCACCGTGTCGGTTTGCTAACGTCTGCCTGCAGGCGACATGAGAAAAAAACAATTACTGTACATGACAAAAGTCTAATAAAAAAGAAATATTTTGGCAGATCCATAAAATTACAATAGGACGGCGCCGGCTCTGAGAACTGAATGATCCGTGTCCTCTGGGAGGTTTTCTCTGTAAGTTTGTTGTTACTCAATGTATTCACCTTTTTCCCATCAAATGAATATTTTCTGTTCCCCTACCTGTCACTTAATTATACATCACATACACATCTCACTGCGGTCTTGGGGACCAGAAAATTTGCACTTAAGTAATATCTTTACATGTCTGAGTGCTGCGGGTTTGTTAAAATGGAATTGACATAGGTATTATGTGTGTAAATATGATATTTCTCAATAATTGACTGCAGCTTTGTAGACATGATGTCAGCGCTGCAGACAATAACAGACACGGACCCGGGGAGAGTGAGTAAAGCTCAGTTTAAAAAAAAAAAAAAACAGGAAAAATCCTTTAACTCTTTCACGACCTTTGACGTAATTGTAATTTATTCAGCCATCATCTGCCTCTAACAACCGCGGGTGGATCAGAGCTCTGCTGGTGGCTGTTAACTTGTTAAATCCCGCTTTTGATGTCTGACAGCGACATTCTACACCCACTAGCAGGGGGAGCGTCATTCCATACTCCCATGAGAGCGCCAGTCATGTCATTGCGCGATCCTATGGGTTGTCATAAACAACGGAGGTCTGCTGATTACCCCTGTGACCGTTATTACGATACTCCTGTAGACGGTGTACATAGGAGACTTGATTTCTCTATACATAGCAGTGATGATTGATAGATTGTAAGCTTGGAGCAAGGCCCTCACTCCTCTTGGCATCTTTTGATTTTTGTGATTATTGCTATTCAGTAATATCTTTTATTGTCTGTACAAGTCCCCTACAGTAAAGTGCTGTGGAATATGTTGGCGCTATAGAAATAAAATTATTATTATTACTTTCATTATGAGTCACTGTTGTATGTAGTACAAGTGATCAGATGATCGTAGCTTCAAGACCCCAAAGGGGACTATTAAATACAGTAAAAAATATATGTATAATATAACGCTGGAAGCGTCACTCTGTCCAAAGCCTTTATAGACTGCGCAAGCACGGCGCGCCTGCGCAGTCTGGACCCCACAGAGTTACGCATCGGATTGTGACCCAGGAGATTGCAGTAGAGATCGCGGTATGCGTAAGCACTGAACGCATACCCCAATCTCCAGCACCGTGTCCCACCTCTGCAGACAGAGCACCCTGCGAGAAACGCTGTGGCCGGGGAGAAGGGAAGTGTGTGTGGCACCCCAGGAGTTTGGGTACCACAGTAGTGCTGTCTTCCTCCCCTTCCGGATTCTGCGCACTGACTCCCTGGAGGCCTACTCGTAGCCTCCCGGAGTCCTGTACCTCCACTGTGCTCCTGTTGTGAATTCCGCTCTTGGGCTCCCTCTGGTGGTTGTAAGTGGCACTTTTGTGAGTTCTGCTCTTGGGCTCCCTCTTGTGGTTTCTAGTGGTATGGCTGCTCCTTGGAGTTAGCTTTCATCAGCTGCCTCCACTTATCGTCTCTTCTGCTCCGCTATTTAAGTCTGGCTCTTTCTTCAGCCTGTGCCACTTGTCAATGTTTCCTGGCTGGATTCACATCTCTGCTTGGATTCTCCTGGTTTCCTGACCAGTTCTGCAAAGATAAGTTCTGGCTTTGCTCATTTCAGTCCACATGTTGTGGACTTATTGTTCTGTGCATTCTATATTTATCCAGCTTGTCAGTATGGATTATTTCTGTTAGCTGGAAGCTCTGGGAAGCAGATTTACCCTCCACACCTTTAGTCAGGTGTGGAGATTTTGTAAACTCTGTGTGGATTGTTTTGTAGTTTTTATACTGACCGCACAGTATCCTTTCCTGTCCTATCTATCAAGCTAGACTGGCCTCCTATGCTAAAATCTGATTTCATTTCTGCGTATGTTATTTTCCCCTCCTCTCACCATCAATATTTGTGGGGGGCTATCTTTCCTTTGGGGATTTTCTCTGAGGCAAGATAGGTTTCCTGTTTCCATCTTTAGGGGAAGTTAGATCTTAAACGTATAAATATGTATATATACGTGAGTAATATATACCGGTAGGCGCTAGGAAAATAACGGAGGATGGTGAAAAAAGAAATAAATAAATAAAATATTCACAAAATAGAAAAGGAAACCTGGTGCAAAAAGTGTCCCAATCTCAGTCTTTTAACTGGAACAATGGCCGCTGACAGGATGACAATACATTCGTCTGACACAAGCAATAGCAATTCAGAGCACTCAGCAATAGTTCCTACCTGTGTCGTAAGGTAAAGAGTCTTGAGTGCTCTTGTTGCGCGATAAGTCCTTCAGCAGACGCAGAAAGTCTGGTCGAGTGGCTGCCCCGGCCAGCGGCAAGCCACAAACAGCTGGTCTCCGGGAGGAGACGAAGATCCTGAAGAGCCGACGCCGCGTGTGTAGGCGGCGGTGCATGCCGGCTGTGCGCAGGACCTGGGTGACGTAACGAGTCACGTGACCGTAACCCCCGGTGACCAGGCAAGTGAGTACGGCGTGCGAATAGGGCCAAACAACCGACGCGTTTCGGAGACGCCTGTCTCATTCCTCAGGGTTGGTCCCTGCCCCGTACTCATAGTTCTTCTCCACGGTATTCACGGTGGAAAATGAAATGCTAGGTGAAATCCCAAGAAACAATGAAAACCCTATATTAAGGGTCACCAATCTAACCCAAGAAGAGGTGCGAAATCGGCTAAATAAGATTAAAATAGATAAATCTCCGGGTCCGGATGGCATACACCCATGAGTACTAAGGGAACTAAGTAATGTAATAGATAAACCATTATTTCTTATTTTTAGGGACTCTATAGCGACAGGATCTGTTCCGCAGGACTGGCGCATAGCAAATGTGGTGCCAATATTCAAAAAGGGCTCTAAAAGTGAACCTGGAAATTATAGGCCAGTAAGTCTAACCTCTATTGTTGGTAAAATATTTGAAGGGTTTCTGAGGGATGTTATTCTGGATTATCTCAATGAGAATAACTGTTTAACTCCATATCAGCATGGGTTTATGAGAAATCGCTCCTGTCAAACCAATCTAATCAGTTTTTATGAAGAGGTAAGCTATAGGCTGGACCACGGTGAGTCATTGGACGTGGTATATCTCGATTTTTCCAAAGCGTTTGATACCGTGCCGCACAAGAGGTTGGTACACAAAATGAGAATGCTTGGTCTGGGGGAAAATGTGTGTAAATGGGTTAGTAACTGGCTTAGTGATAGAAAGCAGAGGGTGGTTATAAATGGTATAGTCTCTAACTGGGTCACTGTGACCAGTGGGGACCGCAGGGGTCAGTATTGGGACCTGTTCTCTTCAACATATTCATTAATGATCTGGTAGAAGGTTTACACAGCAAAATATCGATATTTGCAGATGATACAAAACTATGTAAAGCAGTTAATACAAGAGAAGATAGTATTCTGCTACAGATGGATCTGGATAAGTTGGAAACTTGGGCTGAAAGGTGGCAGATGAGGTTTAACAATGATTAATGTAAGGTTATACACATGGGAAGAAGGAATCAATGTCACCATTACACACTGAATGGGAAACCACTGGGTAAATCTGACAGGGAGAAGGACTTGGGGATCCTAGTTAATGATAAACTTACCTGGAGCAGCCAGTGCCAGGCAGCAGCTGCCAAGGCAAACAGGATCATGGGGTGCATTAAAAGAGGTCTGGATACACATGATGAGAGTATTATACTGCCTCTGTACAAATCCCTAGTTAGACCGCACATGGAGTACTGTGTCCAGTTTTGGGCACCGGTGCTCATGAAGGATATAATGGAACTAGAGAGAGTACAAAGGAGGGCAACAAAATTAATAAAGGGGATGGGAGAACTACAATACCCAGATAGATTAGCGAAATTAGGATTATTTAGTCTAGAAAAAAGACGACTGAGGGGCGATCTAATAACCATGTATAAGTATATAAGGGGACAATACAAATATCTCGCTGAGGATCTGTTTATACCAAGGAAGGTGACGGGCACAAGGGGGCATTCTTTGCGTCTGGAGGAGAGAAGGTTTTTCCACCAACATAGAAGAGGATTCTTTACTGTTAGGGCAGTGAGAATCTGGAATTGCTTGCCTGAGGAGGTGGTGATGGCGAACTCAGTCGAGGGGTTCAAGAGAGGCCTGGATGTCTTCCTGGAGCAGAACAATATTGTATCATACAATTATTAGGTTCTGTAGAAGGACGTAGATCTGGGGATTTATTATGATGGAATATAGGCTGAACTGGATGGACAAATGTCTTTTTTCGGCCTTACTAACTATGTTACTATGTATATATAGCTACTGATCTTGTCCACTGATTTATTGAAAACCAAAAAGTTCAGCACCCATGTTGAGTCCTCTCGGTGCAATAGTATCCAGCATAAAAATCCATTTCGTCTCTGCACGAGACATTGCTTTGATAAAGTTGCCACCTCTCCAATGGTGGCGTACCACTGCAATCCCGGTTACTTTCATCCCCTGTACTGTACCGCCATGATATTCCACAAAATGTTGGGAGAGTGGATGACCCAAAAATTTCTTTTTAACATTACGAATGTAACCTTTGAATGGCCAGTTTACGCATAAACATCTTAATCCCAATATAGGCCTCAAATGCTCCAGCCAGTGGGTTCAATAAATAAATTTGAGGCCTATATTGGGATTAAGATGTTTATGCGTAAACTGGCCATTCAAAGGTACTATATAAAGAACCCCCCTATCACAAATATAAAAACCGCTCAGAAGGAGATATATATTCATACTAATCTTAGAAATAAATCTAAATTCCATCCATTAAATGAATACTTCCCACAGATGGAAACTTTTCAGTCAATGGTAATAGATGAGGTTAGAAATATTAGTGATAGAAAATGTAATAAATTCAAATTTAATCTCACTAAAAAAGAAAAATTAGCCATAACCTCCTTACAACAGAATAAGGGACTGGTCATCCGTCCAGCCGATAAGGGGGGTGGGGTGGTAGTTTTGGACCAGGAATCTTATCACAAAGAAGCCCTACGTTTATTAAGTGACTCCCGAACTTACAAAAAATTAAATGGCGATCCTACTAAGAACTACACTAGAGAAATGAAAATTTTGACTAGAAAAGGCCTGGATTTGGGCTTTATTAACAAATTAGAATTTGAATTTATGAATTATGGCCCTCCCCGTTTGGCGGTGTTCTATTACCTCCCAAAAATCCATAAGGACCCTGCCAACCCTCCCGGTAGACCTATTGTCTCCGGTATTCAGTGCCTAACGGCAAACATGTCCAAATTGGTAGACTCCCACCTACAGCCTATTGTTCCACTCCTTCCATCACATTTGAAGGATAGTACGCACATCCTATCACTCCTCCAAGAGGTTGAATGGCACGAGGGGTACATTATGGGCACCCTCGACATAACCTCATTGTACACGGTCATTGACCATCAGAAGGGTTGTGAAGCTGCTACTTATTTTTTAAATAAACTTTCTAAAGTCCCTCCAGAACAAACAGAATTTTTAGGTGAACTTATGTTGTTCATTTTAACTCATAATTATTTTTTATACAAGGAGGACTACTACTCCCAGCAATGGGGCACCGCCATGGGGACCAGGTTCGCGCCCAGTTACGCCAACCTCTATGTGGGTAGTTGGGAGGAGCATTTTATCTACCCAGGGGGGTGCTGCACTCGAACCTGGTCCTCTGGCGGCGTTTTATAGACGATATTGTTTTTATTTGGTCTGGTGGTGAGGATACCTTGAAACAGTTTTTAATGGATATTAATAAAAATCAGTATTTTTTAAATTTTACCTCTACCACCAGTTATTTGGAAATTAATTTTTTAGATTTAAGAATTTTTATTGAAGATTTAAAAATACACACATGTACCTTTGTAAAGTCCACAGATACCAATAGCTATATCCCCCTTGATAGCTGTCATCTTCCAGGGTGGCTGCTGAACATTCCGGACAGTCAGTTCATTAGGATCCATCGAAATTGTTCTAGGCCTCAGGATTTTGAGGCAGAATCACATATCCTTACTAGAAAATTCCTGGAAAAAGGTTACAATGAAACAAGGCTGGAAGAATCCAAAAATAAGGCCAGCAGTAAACCCAGACAGGAACTGATCAATCCCGCCCCAAAGTCCAAAGCCACTCTGGAATCTATTCCCATCATTACTAAATATAATTCAAACTCATATTTTTTCCGCAGAATAGTTAGCAAACACTGGCACCTTTTAAAAAACGATAAAATATTGGGAGACATTATTAGTAATAAACCGCGTTTTGTTTTTAAAAAAGGCCAGAATTTGGGAAATTTAGTCGCTCCCACAGTTCAAAATAAATTACCCATGGTCCAGACATCCCTTACACATGTGAAATTAAAAGGTTTTTTTCCCTGCCACAAATGCATGGCATGCAAGGAAACTATTATGTCTAAATGTACTGACATTAAAAAAGGAAATAAAACTTTCCAAATTAGGGACGTTATCACATGCTCCACTACTGGGGTAGTTTATATTATAGAATGCCCATGTGGAAAATTCTACGTGGGGAGAACAAAGAGATCGTTAAAAATCAGGATAAATGAGCACATTCGTAATGTTAAAAAGAAATTTTTGGGTCATCCACTCTCCCAACATTTTGTGGAATATCATGGCGGTACAGTACAGGGGATGAAAGTAACCGGGATTGCAGTGGTACGCCACCATTGGAGAGGTGGCGACTTTATCAAAGCAATGTCTCGTGCAGAGACGAAATGGATTTTTATGCTGGATACTATTGCACCGAGAGGACTCAACATGGGTGCTGAACTTTTTGGTTTTCAATAAATCAGTGGACAAGATCAGTAGCTATATATAGAACTATGAGTACGGGGCAGAGACCAACCCTGAGGAAGGAGACAGGCGTCTCCGAAACGCGTCGATTGTTTGGCCCTATTCGCACTCCGTACTCACTTGCCTGGTCACCGGGGGTTACGGTCACGTGACTCGTTACGTCACCCAGGTCCTGCGCACAGCCGGCACGCACCGCCGCTTACACATGCGGCGTCGGCTCTTCAGGATCTTCGTCTCCTCCCGGAGACCAGCTGTTTGTGGCTTGCCGCTGGCCGGGGCAGCCACTCGACCAGACTTTCTGCGTCTGCTGAAGGACTTATCGCGCAACAAGAGCGCTCAAGACTCTTTACCTTACGACACAGGTAGGAACTATTGCTGAGTGCTCTGAATTGCTATTGCTTGTGTCAGACGAATGTATTGTCATCCTGTCAGCGGCCATTGTTCCAGTTAAAAGACTGAGATTGGGACACTTTTTGCACCAGGTTTCCTTTTCTATTTTGTGAATATTTTATTTATTTCTTTTTTCACCATCCTCCGTTATTTTCCTAGCGCCTACCGGTATATATTACTCACGTATATATACATATTTATACGTTTTGCATCTTTTACAGACTTAGAAGTGGAAGTCTGTTGGTAGTGCTGCTGTATTATTTATAACGGTGACACTTTTGCGCCACCATTGTTTACACTTTTATGAAGTTAGATCTTAGGCTGTGCCGAGGGGTCTAGGGAGCGTCAGGTACCCCCCACGGCTATTTTTAGTTGCACTGCTAGGTTCAGGGTTTGCGGTCAGTACAGATACCACCTCCTTCAGAGCTTGTCTCATGTTGTTCCTAAACCACCAGATCATAACAGTACAAGTGGCCAAAAATGAATTAAATGTATCTCAAAAGAAGGAAAAGAAAGTTCTGAACCATTTTTTTTTCTGTGCTTTGGTTTGTCTTTTTTTTTATCCTCTTGATATCTGTGTGGTTCAGGATATATGTTTTGGCATGGATGTTCAGGGTTTGTTTTCTCGTGTGGATCAACTTGCTGCAAGAGTACAGAGTATCCAGGACTATGTTGTCCAGACTCCGGCTTTAGAGCCCAGAATTCCTACTCCTGATTTGTTTTTTGGGGACAGATCCAAGTTTTTGAACTTTAAAAATAACTGCAAATTGTTTTTGGTTTGAAACCCCGTTCTTCTGGTGATCCCATTCAGCAGGTGAAAATCATCATATCCTTTCTGCGTGGTGACCCTCAAGACCGGGCTTTTTCTCTTGAAACAGGGGATCCGGCATTATTGAATGTAGATGCATTTTTTCAAGCGCTCGGATTATTGTATGACGAACCTAATTCTGTGGATCATGCAGAAAAAACCCTGTTGGCCTTGTGTCAAGGTCAGGAAGCGGCAGAGTTATACTGCCAGAAATTTAGAAAATGGTCTGTGCTCACTAAATGGAATGAAGAGGCTCTGGCTACTATTTTCAGAAAAGGTCTTTCTGAAACCCTTAAAGATGTTATGGTGGGCTTTCCTACGCCTGCCGGTTTGAGCGAATCTATGTCTCTAGCCATTCAGATTGATCGGCGTCTGCGCGAGCGCAAAGCTGTGCACCATATGGCAGTATCCTCTAAGCATAGTCCTGAACCTATGCAATGTGATAGGATTTTGACTAGAATAGAACGGCAGGAATTCAGACGTCAGAATAGGCTGTGTGTTTACTGTGGTGATTCGGCTCATGTTATCTCTGATTGCCCTAAGCGTACTAAGAGAGTCGCTAGGTCTGTTACCATTAGTACTATACAGCCTAAATTTCTCTTATCTGTGACCCTGATTTGCTCATTGTCGTCCTTTTCTGTCATGGCATTTGTGGATTCAGGCGCTGCCCTGAACTTAATGGACTTAGAATTCGCCCGACGCTGTGGTTTTTCCTTGCAGCCTTTGCAGAGCCCTATTCCTTTGCGGGGCATTGATGCTACACCCTTGGCCAAGGATAAACCTCAGTACTGGACACAGATGACTATGTACATGGCTCCTGCACATCAGGAAGATTGCCGTTTTCTGGTGTTGTATAACCTGCATGATGTTGTTTTACTGGGATTTCCATGGTTAAAGGAACATAATCCGGTGCTGGATTGGAAAACTATGTCGGTGACTAGTTGGGGTTGTCGAGGAGTACATAGTGACGTTCCTTTGATGTCAATTTCCTCTTCCCCCTCTTCTGAGGTCCCTGAGTTTTTGTCGGATTTCCAGGATGTATTTGATGAGCCCAAGTCCAGTTCCCTTCCTCCACATAGGGACTGTGATTGTGCTATTAACTTGATTCCTGGTTGTAAGTTCCCTAAGGGCCGACTTTTCAATCTGTCTGTGCCAGAGCATGCCGCCATGCGGAGCTATGTTAAGGAATCTTTGGAGAAAGGGCATATTCGGCCCTCTTCGTCACCATTGGGAGCGGGTTTCTTTTTTGTTGCTAAGAAGGATGGCTCCTTGAGACCCTGTATTGATTATCGTCTTCTTAATAAGATCACAGTCAAATTCCAATACTCCTTGCCTTTGCTTACTGATTTGTTTGCTCAGATTAAGGGGGCTAGTTGGTTTACTAAGATTGACCTCCGAGGGGCATATAATCTTGTTCGTATTAAACAGGGTGACGAATGGAAAACTGCATTTAATACACCCGAAGGCCATTTTGAATACCTTGTGATGCCATTTGGGCTCTCTAATGCTCAATCTGTGTTCCAGTCTTTCATGCATGATATTTTCCGCAATTATCTTGATAAATTCATGGTCGTATATTTGGATGATATTTTGATTTTTTCCGATGATTGGGAGTCTCATGTGAAGCAGGTCAGGATGGTGTTCCAGATCCTTCGTGATAATGCTTTATTTGTGAAGGGTTCTAAGTGCCTATTCGGAGTTCAGAAGGTCTCTTTTTTGGGTATTATTTTTTCTCCCTTGTCTATAGAAATGGATCCTGTTAAGGCCCAAGCTATTCATGACTGGATCCAACCCACATCTGTGAAGGGTCTTCAAAAATTTTTGGGCTTTGCTAATTTCTATCGCCGTTTCATTGCCAACTTTTCCAGTGTGGTTAAGCCCCTTACTGATTTGACGAAGAAAGGCGCTGATGTGACGAATTGGTCCTCTGAGGCTGTTGAGGCCTTTGAGGAGCTTAAACGCCGATTTACTTCTGTCCCTGTGTTGCGTCAACCTGATGTTTCTCTTCCTTTTCAGGTTGAGGTCGACGCTTCTGAGATTGGGGCAGGGGCCGTTTTGTCTCAGAGGGAGTCTGATGGTTCTTTGATGAAACCGTGTGCTTTTTTTTCCAGAAAGTTTTCGCCTGCGGAACGCAATTATGATGTCGGCAATCGGGAGTTGTTGGCTATGAAGTGGGCGTTTGAGGAGTGGCGACATTGGCTTGA
Organism: Ranitomeya imitator; assembly: GCF_032444005.1. Lineage (NCBI taxonomy): Eukaryota > Metazoa > Chordata > Amphibia > Anura > Dendrobatidae > Ranitomeya > Ranitomeya imitator. Next base: position 47,379,334 of record NC_091282.1, on the reverse strand, counting down.
GGGAGCTAAACACCGTGTTGTGGTCCTGACCGATCATAAGAATCTGATTTACCTCGAGTCGGCCAAGCGGCTGAATCCTAGACAGGCTCGATGGTCCCTGTTTTTCTCCTGTTTTGATTTTGTGGTCTCGTATCTTCCGGGATCTAAGAATGTTAAGGCTGATGCCCTCTCTAGGAGTTTTTCGCCTGATTCTCCTGGAGTCCTGGAGCCGGTTGGCATTCTTTTTAAAGGGGTGGTGATTCTTTCTGCTATCTCCCCTGATTTGCGGTGGGTGCTTCAGGAATTTCAGGCTGATAGGCCTGACCGCTGTCCAGTGGGGAAGCTGTTTGTTCCTGATAGATGGACAAGTAAGGTCATTTCTGAGGTTCATTGTTCAGTGTTGGCTGGTCATCCTGGGATTTTTGGTACCAGAGATTTGGTTGCTAGGTCCTTTTGGTGGCCTTCCTTGTCTCGCGATGTGCGTGCTTTTGTGCAGTCCTGTGGGACTTGCGCCCGGGCCAAGCCTTGCTGTTCCCGCGCTAGTGGGTTGCTTTTGCCTTTGCCGGTCCCTGAGAGGCCCTGGACGCATATTTCCATGGATTTTATTTCGGATCTTCCTGTTTCCCAGAAGATGTCTATTATCTGGGTTGTTTGTGACCGGTTCTCTAAAATGGTCCATCTGGTACCTTTGCCTAAGTTGCCTTCCTCCTCAGATCTGGTTCCATTGTTTTTTCAGCATGTGGTTCGTTTGCATGGCATTCCAGAGAATATTGTGTCTGACAGAGGTCCTCAGTTTGTCTCTAGATTTTGGCGGGCCTTTTGTGCTAGGATGGGTGTTATGAAAGGCAATTCAGAATCACAATGGACATGGAGGTCAGAGCACATACAGTGAACTGACAATAATCCAAAATAATAGAACGAGCTCTGAGACGTGGGAACTCTGCAGACCGCAATCCCTAAGCCTATCAAACCACACTAAAGGTAGCCGTGGAGCGCTCCTGACCAGAACCTAGGCGCCTCGTCACAGCCTGAGATACTAGCTAATCCTGAAGATAGAAAAATAAGCCTACCTTGCCTCAGAGAAATTCCCCAAAGGAAAAGGCAGCCCCCCACATATAATGACTGTGAGTAAGATGAAAACACAAACATAGAGATGAAACAGATTTAGCAAAGTGAGGCCCGACTAGCTGAACAGAACGAGGATAGGGAAGATAACTTTGCGGTCAGCACAAAAACCTATTAAAAAAACACGCAGAGGGGACAAAAAGACCCTCCGCACCGACTAATGGTACGGAGGTGGTCCCTCTGCGTCTCAGAGCTTCCAGCAGGCGAGAAAAACCAATAAAGCAAGCTGGACAGAAAAATAGCAACAAAATAACATAAGCAAAACTTAGCTTTGCAGAGCAGCAGGCCACAGGAATGATCCAGGGAAAAAACAAGTCCCACACTGAAACATTGACAGGAAGCATAGATCAAAGCATCAGGTGGAGTTAAGTAGAGAAGAAGCTAACGAGCTCACCTGATCACCTGAGGGAGGAAACTCAGAAGCTGCAGTACCACTTTCCTCCACAAACGGAAGATCCCAGAGAGAATCAGCCGAAGTACCACTTGTGACCACAGGAGTGAACTCTGCCACAGAATTCACAACAGTACCCACCCTTGAGGAGGGGTCACCGAACCCTCACCAGAGCCCCCAGGCCGACCAGGATGAGCCACATGAAAGGCACGAACAAGATCGGGAGCATGGACATCAGAGGCAAAAACCCAGGAATTATCCTCCTGAGCATAACCCTTCCATTTAACCAGATACTGGAGTTTCCGTCTTGAAACACGAGAATCCAAAATCTTCTCCACAATATACTCCAATTCCCCCTCCACCAAAACCGGGGCAGGAGGCTCAACAGATGGAACCATAGGTGCCACGTATCTCCGCAACAATGACCTATGGAATACGTTATGTATGGAAAAAGAATCTGGAAGGGTCAAACGAAAAGACACAGGATTAAGAACCTCAGAAATCCTATACGGACCAATAAAACGAGGTTTAAACTTAGGAGAGGAAACCTTCATAGGAATATGACGAGAAGATAACCAAACCAGATCCCCAACACGAAGTCGGGGACCCACACGGCGTCTGCGATTAGCGAAAAGTTGAGCCTTCTCCTGGGACAAGGTCAAATTGTCCACTACCTGAGTCCAAATCTGCTGCAACCTGTCCACCACAGTATCCACACCAGGACAGTCCGAAGACTCAACCTGTCCAGAAGAGAAACGAGGATGGAACCCAGAATTGCAGAAAAACGGTGAAACCAAGGTAGCCGAGCTGGCCCGATTATTAAGGGCGAACTCAGCCAAAGGCAAAAAGGACACCCAGTCATCCTGATCAGCAGAAACAAAGCACCTCAGATATGTTTCCAAGGTCTGATTGGTTCGCTCGGTCTGGCCATTAGTCTGAGGATGGAAAGCCGAGGAAAAAGACAAGTCAATGCCCATCCTACCACAAAAGGCTCGCCAAAACCTCGAAACAAACTGGGAACCTCTGTCAGAAACAATATTCTCTGGAATGCAATGCAAACGAACCACATGCTGGAAGAACAAAGGCACCAAATCAGAGGAGGAAGGCAATTTAGACAAGGGTACCAGATGGACCATCTTAGAAAAGCGATCACAGACCACCCAAATGACTGACATCTTTTGAGAAACGGGAAGGTCAGAAATAAAATCCATAGAGATATGTGTCCAAGGCCTCTTCGGGACCGGCAAGGGCAAAAGCAACCCACTGGCACGAGAACAGCAGGGCTTAGCCCGAGCACAAATCCCACAGGACTGCACAAAAGCACGCACATCCTGTGACAGAGAGGGCCACCAAAAGGATCTAGCCACTAACTCTCTGGTACCAAAGATTCCAGGATGACCAGCCAACACCGAACAATGAAGTTCAGAGATAACTCTATTCGTCCACCTATCAGGGACAAACAGTTTCTCCGCTGGGCAACGATCAGGTTTATTAGCCTGAAATTTTTGCAGCACCCGCCGCAAATCAGGGGAGATGGCAGACACAATTACTCCTTCCTTGAGGATACCCGCCGGCTCAGAAAAACCCGGAGAGTCGGGTACAAAACTCCTAGACAGAGCATCCGCCTTCACATTTTTAGAGCCCGGAAGGTACGAAATCACAAAGTCAAAACGGGCAAAAAACAACGACCAACGAGCTTGTCTAGGATTCAAGCGCTTGGCAGACTCGAGATAAGTCAAGTTCTTATGATCAGTCAATACCACCACGCGATGCTTAGCTCCTTCAAGCCAATGACGCCACTCCTCGAATGCCCACTTCATGGCCAGCAACTCTCGGTTGCCCACATCATAATTACGCTCAGCAGGCGAAAACTTCCTGGAAAAGAAAGCGCATGGTTTCATCACTGAGCAACCAGAACCTCTCTGCGACAAAACAGCCCCTGCTCCAATCTCAGAAGCATCAACCTCGACCTGGAACGGAAGAGAAACATCTGGTTGACACAACACAGGGGCAGAAGAAAAACGACGCTTCAACTCTTGAAAAGCTTCCACAGCAGCAGAAGACCAATTGACCACATCAGCACCCTTCTTGGTCAAATCGGTCAATGGTTTAGCAATACTAGAAAAATTGCAGATGAAGCGACGATAAAAATTAGCAAAGCCCAGGAACTTTTGCAGACTTTTCAGAGATGTCGGCTGAGTCCAATCATGGATGGCTTGGACCTTAACAGGATCCATCTCGATAGTAGAAGGGGAAAAGATGAACCCCAAAAATGAAACCTTCTGCACACCAAAGAGACACTTTGATCCCTTCACAAACAAAGAATTAGCACGCAGGACCTGAAAAACCGTTCTGACCTGCTTGACATGAGACTCCCAATCATCCGAGAAGATCAAAATGTCATCCAAGTACACAATCAGGAATTTATCCAGGTACTCTCGGAAGATGTCATGCATAAAGGACTGAAACACTGATGGAGCATTGGCAAGTCCGAACGGCATCACTAGATACTCAAAATGACCCTCGGGCGTATTAAATGCAGTTTTCCATTCATCACCTTGCTTAATTCGCACCAGATTATACGCACCACGAAGATCTATCTTTGTGAACCAACTAGCCCCCTTAATCCGAGCAAACAGATCAGATAACAATGGCAAGGGGTACTGAAATTTAACCGTGATCTTATTAAGAAGGCGGTAATCTATACAAGGTCTCAGCGAACCATCCTTCTTGGCTACAAAAAAGAACCCTGCTCCTAATGGCGACGGATGACGGGCGAATATGCCCCTTCTCCAGGGATTCCTTCACATAACTGCGCATAGCGGTGTGCTCAGGCATGGACAAATTAAACAATCGACCTTTTGGGAATTTACTACCAGGAATCAAATTGATAGCACAATCACAATCCCTATGCGGAGGTAGGGTATTGGACTTGGGCTCATCAAATACATCCCGGTAATCAGACAAGAACTCTGGGACCTCAGAAGGAGTGGATGACGAAATTGACAGAAATGGAACATCACCATGTACCCCCTGACAACCCCAGCTGGACACCGACATGGATTTCCAATCTAATACTGGATTATGGGCTTGTAGCCATGGCAACCCCAACACGACCACATCATGCAGATTATGCAACACCAGAAAGCGAATAACCTCCTGATGTGCAGGAGCCATGCACATGGTCAGCTGGGTCCAGTATTGAGGCTTATTCTTGGCCAAAGGCGTAGCATCAATTCCTCTCAATGGAATAGGACACTGCAAGGGCTCCAAGAAAAACCCACAACGCTTAGCATATTCCAAGTCCATCAAATTCAGGGCAGCGCCTGAATCCACAAATGCCATGACAGAATATGATGACAAAGAGCAGATCAAGGTAACGGACAGAAGAAATTTTGACTGTACAGTACCAATGGTGGCAGACCTAGCGAACCGCTTAGTGCGCTTAGGACAATCAGAGATAGCATGAGTGGAATCACCACAGTAGAAACACAGACCATTCAGACGTCTATGTTCTTGCCGTTCAACTCTGGTCAAGGTCCTATCACACTGCATAGGCTCAGGTTTAAGCTCAGGTAATACCGCCAAATGGTGCACAGGTTTACGCTCACGCAAGCGTCGACCGATCTGAATGGCCAAAGACATAGACTCATTCAAACCAGCAGGCATAGGAAATCCCACCATGACATCCTTAAGGGCTTCAGAGAGACCCTTTCTGAATATTGCTGCCAGCGCAGATTCATTCCATTGAGTGAGCACTGACCACTTTCTAAATTTCTGACAATATACCTCTATCTCATCCTGAGCCTGACAAAGAGCCAGCAAATTTTTTTTCTGCCTGATCCACTGAATTAGCCTCATCGTACAGCAACCCAAGCGCCAGGAAAAACGCATCGATATTACTCAATGCAGGATCTCCTGACGCAAGAGAAAACGCCCAGTCCTGAGGGTCGCCGCGCAAAAAAGAAATGACGATCTTAACCTGTTGAATTGGGTCACCAGAAGAGCGAGGTTTCAAAGCCAGAAATAGTTTACAATTATTTTTGAAACTCAGAAATTTAGTTCTATCTCCAAAAAACAAATCTGGAATAGGAATTCTCGGTTCAAGCAAAGAATTCTGGACCACAAAATCTTGAATATTTTGAACTCTTGCCGTGAGCTGATCCATACATGATGACAGACCTTTAATGTCCATTGCTACACCTGTGTCCTGAACCACCCAAATGTCTAGGGGAAAAAAAAGACAAAACACAGTGCAAAGAAAAAAAAATGGTCTCAGAACTTCTTTTTTCCCTCTATTGAGAATCATTAGCACTTTTGGCTTCCTGTACTGTTATGAAAGGCAATTCAGAATCACAATGGACATGGAGGTCAGAGCACATACAGTGAACTGACAATAACCCAAAATAATAGAACGAGCTCTGAGATGTGGGAACTCTGCAGACCGCAATCCCTAAGCCTATCAAACCACACTAAAGGTAGCCGTGGAGCGCTCCTGACCAGAACCTAGGCGCCTCGTCACAGCCTGAGATACTAGCTAATCCTGAAGATAGAAAAATAAGCCTACCTTGCCTCAGAGAAATTCCACTGTTATGAAAGGCAATTCAGAATCACAATGGACATGGAGGTCAGAGCACATACAGTGAACTGACAATAACCCAAAATAATAGAACGAGCTCTGAGACGTGGGAACTCTGCAGACCGCAATCCCTAAGCCTATCAAACCACACTAAAGGTAGCCGTGGAGCGCTCCTGACCAGAACCTAGGCGCCTCGTCACAGCCTGAGATACTAGCTAATCCTGAAGATAGAAAAATAAGCCTACCTTGCCTCAGAGAAATTCCCCAAAGGAAAAGGCAGCCCCCCACATATAATGACTGTGAGTAAGATGAAAACACAAACATAGAGATGAAACAGATTTAGCAAAGTGAGGCCCGACTAGCTGAACAGAACGAGGATAGGGAAGATAACTTTGCGGTCAGCACAAAAACCTATTAAAAAAACACGCAGAGGGGACAAAAAGACCCTCCGCACCGACTAACGGTACGGAAGTGGTCCCTCTGCGTCTCAGAGCTTCCAGCAGGCGAGAAAAACCAATAAAGCAAGCTGGACAGAAAAATAGCAACAAAATAACATAAGCAAAACTTAGCTTTGCAGAGCAGCAGGCCACAGGAATGATCCAGGGAAAAAACAAGTCCCACACTGAAACATTGACAGGAAGCATAGATCAAAGCATCAGGTGGAGTTAAGTAGAGAAGAAGCTAACGAGCTCACCTGATCACCTGAGGGAGGAAACTCAGAAGCTGCAGTACCACTTTCCTCCACAAACGGAAGATCCCAGAGAGAATCAGCCGAAGTACCACTTGTGACCACAGGAGTGAACTCTGCCACAGAATTCACAACAGATGGGCATTGATTTATCTTTTTCTTCGGCGTTTCATCCTCAGACTAATGGCCAAACTGAGCGAACTAATCAGACCTTGGAGACCTATTTGAGATGCTTTGTGTCTGCTGATCAGGATGATTGGGGGTCTTTCTTGCCGTTGGCCGAGTTTGCCCTTAATAATCGGGCTAGTTCGGCTACTTTGGTTTCACCTTTCTTTTGTAATTTTGGTTTTCATCCTCGTTTTTCTTCTGGGCAGGTTGAGCCTTCTGATTGTCCTGGTGTTAATTATGTGGTGGACAGGCTGCAGCAGATTTGGACTCATGTGGTGGACAATTTGACGTTGTCTCAGGAAAGGGCTCAACGTTTTGCTAACCGCCGTTGGCGTGTTGGTCCCCGGCTTCGTGTGGGGGATTTGGTTTGGTTGTCTTCTCGTCATGTTCCTATGAAGGTTTCTTCTCCTAAGTTTAAGCCTCGGTTTATTGATCTTTATAAAATTTCTGAAATTATTAATCCGGTGTCTTTTCGTTTGGCTCTTCCTGCCTCTTTTGCCATTCATGATGTTTTCCATAGATCTCTGTTGCGGAGATATGTGGTGCCCGTTGTTCCCTCGGTTGACCCTCCTGCCCCGATGTTGGTTGAGGGAGAGTTGGAATATGAGGTTGAGAAGATTTTGGATTCTCGTTTTTCGAGGCGGAGGCTTCAGTATCTAGTCAAGTGGAAGGGTTATGGCCAGGAGGATAATTCTTGGGTTGTTGCCTCCGATGTCCATGCTACCGATTTGGATCGTGCTTTTCACTTGGCTCGTCCTGATCGGCCTGGGGACTCTGGTGAGGGTTCGGTGACCCCTCCTCAAGGGGGGGGGGGTACTGTTGTGAATTCCGCTCTTGGGCTCCCTCCGGTGGTTGTAAGTGGCACTTTTGTGAGTTCTGCTCTTGGGCTCCCTCTTGTGGTTTCTAGTGGTATGGCTGCTCCTTGGAGTTAGCTGTCATCAGCTGCCTCCACTTATCGTCCGCTATTTAAGTCTGGCTCTTTCTTCAGCCTGTGCCACTTGTCAATGTTTCCTGGCTGGATTCACATCTCTGCTTGGATTCTCCTGGTTTCCTGACCAGTTCTGCAAAGATAAGTTCTGGCTTTGCTCATTTCAGTCCACATGTTGTGGACTTATTGTTCTGTGCATTCTATATTTGTCCAGCTTGTCAGTATGGATTTTTTCTGTTAGCTGGAAGCTCTGGGAAGCAGATTTACCCTCCACACCTTTAGTCAGGTGTGGAGATTTTGTAAACTCTGTGTGGATTGTTTTGTAGTTTTAATACTGACTGCCCAGTATCCTTTCCTGTCCTGTCTATCAAGCAAGACTGGCCTCCTATGCTAAAATCTGATTTCATCTCTGCGTATGTTATTTTCCCCTCCTCTCACCATCAATATTTGTGGGGGGCTATCTTTCCTTTGGATATTTTCTCTGAGGCAAGATAGGTTTCCTGTTTCCATCTTTAGGGGAAGTTAGATCTTAGGCTGTGCCGAGGGGTCTAGGGAGCGTCAGGTACCCCACATGGCTATTTTTAGTTGCGCTGCTAGGTTCAGGGTTTGCGGTCAGTACAGATACCACCTCCTTCAGAGCTTGTCTCATGTTGTTCCTAAACCACCAGATCATAACAGCTCCGTCCCTGTCTGTCCTCGCTCACAGACTTTCTGTAGAGACTAAAAACAGCTCCTCCTCCAAACCAGGATCTTTATCCAGGGAAGATGCCCTAAAACAGGGTTTGGAGCTCCCCCTCCTGGCTTGGATTTGGAAGGTGTTATGTGTGTGTGATAACCTGCCAAAGGGAATCTCACTTGTCTCCAGGCATAGCACTACCCTCCGCGAGAGGAAAGCAGCACTACTGTGGTACCCGAACTCCTGGGGGTGCCACACGCATCGTACAGATGCGCCATTTCAGGGGCAGCTGGGAGCTGGTATTTGTAGAGGGGGCAATATCCATGGCCCCTTCTTAGGCTATACATATCAGCCTGCAGCTGTCTGCGTAGCCTTTCTGGCTATAAAATATAGAGGGACCCCACGTCATTTTTTGGGGGGGTCCCCCTATTTTAATAGCCAGTAAAGGCTATGCAGACAGCTGCGGGCTGATATTCATAGCCTGGGAAGGGGCCATGGGTATTACCTTCTTCCCAGGCTACAAATATTGGCACCCGGCCGTCGGCTTTCCCCCTCTGGCGCAGAAAATTGCGCGGCGCCCCACACCATTTTTTTTCAAAATAAGTAGTGGTCATTAATAAAAATCGGCATTGCTATTATATATCTATGGATATATCTATCGATGTATCTGTGGATATACTGTATCTATAGATATATCTATCGATAGATATATTTATGGATGATATATCTTATAGATATATCTATCCATATATCTATCTAACTATCCATATATCTATCTACATCTATTCATAGATATATCTATCCATAGATATATGAATAGACAATGGCAACCCTGGCACACAATACAAACACGCTTTCTTCAGTGCTGCTCAAGGTGTGCAGAGCGGCAGTGGAGAAAATCTCTCTTGACAGAAGATTTCATCCACTATAAGTTCATGCTCAAAACCTATAACTCTGCCCTTTCTCTGGCCAAACAATCCTACTTCACCACCCTTATCACCTCACTATCCAACAACCCAAAATGACTTTTTGAAACCTTAAACTCCCTCCGGAAACCTAAAGTACAGTCCCCCATCACCATCCTCAGCGGTGAGGATCTGGCCTCTTATTTCCTAGAAAAAAATCAACCACATCCATCAGGATATCTCAGCCCAATCTCCTCAGTGCCTGGATCCCCTTCCCTGCCGCACCTCAAGCTCACTAGACATCTTTGAGCCTGTTTCAGAAGAAGTTTCCAAGCTCCTCGCTTCTTCTTAGCCTGCAACAGTGACCCCATTCCTTCATATCTCCTGCAGTCTCTCTCACCAGTGGTCACCGCTTACCAGACTAAAATATTTAACCTCTCTCTTTCTTCAGGTATCTTTCCCTCCTCATTTAAACATGCCATCATAACCCCTTTACTTAAAAGCCATCCCTGGACCCGAACTGCACTGCTAACTACAGACCTGTCTCTAACCTTTCCTTCATCTCTAAACTCCTGGAACGCATGGTCCACTCCCGTCTAATCCGCTATCTCTCGGATAACTCTCTTCTTGACCCCTTACTATCTGGTTTCCGCTCTTTACACTCCACTGAAACTGCCCTCACTACAGTCTCTAATGATCTAATAACAGCTAAATCCAAAGGTCATTGCTCCCTGCTGATTCTCCTGGATCTCTCTGCCTCATTTGACACTGTGGATCAACAGCTCCTCCTCACTATGCTCCGCTCTATAGGCCTCAAGGACACAGCCCTCTCCTGGTTCTCCTCCTACCTCTCTGACCGCCCCTTCACTGTATGTTTTGCCAGCTCCTCTTCCTCTCCTCGTCCCCTTACTATCGGGGTTCTTCAGGACTCAGTCCTAGGCCCCAGGGCCGTCGACAGCACCCGGCGTACCCGGGCAAGGGCCGGGGCCCTGGCGAGACAGGGGGGCCCATTCAGGGCCGGCATTAGGGGCAGGCAGCTGCCAGTGCCTAGGGCCCCCACTCCCCCAGGGGCCCTCAGCTAGTGGCACATCACGCAGCTGCTATGGGGCCCCTGTGAGGCAGGGGTGCTGCCTGTCGCAAGCTCCAACTCCCCCGCCGCCGCTTTGAACTTTACCAGCGTCTGCCGGTAAAGTTCAAAGCAAATGATGGAGGAGAGAGCGTCACCTGACGCTCCCTCTCCCATCATTCCCCACTCTGCCTCTGACACTGCCGCTGCGGGTGTGCGATGAAGTAATCACACACTCCCTGTGTGTCAGGCAGTGCAGTGCAGCGGCAGCCGCCGAGACCGGAGCAGGGAGGGAGAAGCGCGGTGCGGGAACGTTGAGAGGTGAGGAGTGTTTTTTTTTTCTGTAACTAACAGTGAGTACTGGACTATGGGGCCATTCTTGGGGGGAGGGGGGCTGTGCTGTATACTACATGTCTGTGCTATATACTACATGGCTGTTCTATATTCTACGTGGGCCGTGTTATATACTACATGGGCTGTTATATGCTACGTGGGCTGTGCTATATGCTACATGGCGTTTCTTTTTACTACGTGGGCTGTTTTATATAATATGTGGCTGTGCTATATACTATATGGGCTGTTATATGCTGTGGGCTGTGCTATATACTACATGGCTGTTCTATAAACTAAGTGAGCCGTGTTATATACTATGTGGCTGTGCTATATACTATATGGGCTGTTATATGCTACGTGGGCTGTGCTATATACTACGTGGCTGTGTTATATGCTACGTGGGCTGTTATATACTACATGAGCTGTGTTATATACTACATGGCTGTGTTTATATGCGATCATGAATCGTGGTATGTGTTGAAGGGGAAGCCCACTGAGACTCTTTCCCCCCGGGGCCCTCAAAAACCTGGAGCCGGCCCTGTTAGGCCCCCTCCTCTTCTCTCTATACACTGCCCCTATTAGACAATCAGCAGATTTGGGTTCCAGTATCATCTCTATGCTGATGAAATCCCATTATACACCTCGTCCCCTGACATCACCCCTACCCTAATTCAAAATACCAAGGATTGTCTGTCTGCTGTCTCTAACATTATGTCCTCCGTCTATCTGAAACTAAATCTCTCCAAAACAGAACTTCTTGTGTTTCTCCCTTCTATTAACCTCACTCTACCTAACATCGAAATTACCCTGGAGGGATCAACCACTCCCAAGCAGCATGCCCGCTGTCTTGGGGTCATATTCGACACCGAACTTTCCTTTACTCCCTATATCCGATCACTCACTTGATCTTATCACCTGCATCTTAAAAACATCTCCAGAATCCGACCTTTTCTCACCTTTGAAACTGCTAAGACTCTTACTGTCGCTCTTATTCATTCTCGACTGGACTACTGCAACTCTCTTCTGATCGGTCTCCCTCTTACCAAACTTTCTCCTCTCCAATCCATCTTGAATGCTGCAGCCAGGGTCATATTTCTGTCCAGCCGCTTCACCGATGCCTCCATCTTGTGCCAGTCATTACACTGGCTACCCATTCGCTACAGGGTCCAGTATAAACTCATCGCTTTCACCCACAAAGCTCTCCACAGTTCTGCACTGCCTTATATCTCCTCTCTCATCTATGTCTATCGCCCTACACGTGCCCTCCGTTCTACAAATGACCAAAGACTAACATCCCCCGTAATCCGAACCTCGCACCTCCGTCTCCAAGACTTCTCTCATGCTGCGCCAGCTCTCTGGAATGCACTTCCCCAGACGATCACACGGATACCTAGCCCCGACCTATTCAAGCGCGCTTTAAAAACCCATCCTTTAAAAACCCATCTTTTCAAACAAACCTACCACATCAACTACTCAGTAAACTAACTTTGTCCTGTTCCCTCCTTCCAAATATTATCTGCATGTGAATCTGCACCCTAATATTCATCTGTCTCCACACCCTCCATGCACACGATAACTGCACTTGATACTTGACTATTGCACTTAAACACACGGGCTGACGACCGGATCATGCAGCTTTATATGAAAATCCCTATCTATTATAATTGCCAGACCTGAAATAACAAGCACTTTTCACCTATTGTGTCCCCCCATTTCCTTGTAGATTGTAAGCTTGCGAGCAGGGACCTCACCCCTAATGTCACTGTTTAAATTGTCTTAAGTTGTACCGAATTTATTGTCTGTACATGTCCCCACTTAATTGTAAAGTGCTGCGGAATATGTTGGGGCTATATAAATAAAAATTATCTGTCTATCTATCTATCTATCTGTAGACATATAGATAGAAGGAATGAGATAGATAGATAGATAATAGATAGATAGATGATAAATAGACAGATAGCTAATAGATAGATAGATAGACCTATAGATAGGTAGATAGATCTATACATAGATCGATAAATATTATCTACAGATCTATCTATCTATCTATCTATCTATCTATCTATATCTATCTGTCTGTCTGTCTGTCTATCTATCTGCTATCTGTGTGTAATGGAGTGTGGGTTGGACAAATGTAGAAGAGGAGGTTGGACAAGAAATGACATCACAAATCTTTTTTTTTTGTGTTCAATAATAGATATTTATTTAGCTTTCAAAAACACATACAAAAACGCATAAAAAATGCATCAAATCTGCACAAAAAATGCATCAAAAACGCACAAAAAATGCATCAAAAACGTACCAAAAACTTTTGGATTTTTACCTGCCTTTTCTGCCAAGAGATGCGGATTCAGTGTGGAAAAATCCGCAGGCAAATCCACAACGTGTGCACATACCCTACAAGTTCCTGTTCGTACGGGAGCCCCTGGAGCGGCTGCTGTCTGCCTACAGGAACAAGTTAGAGAGATCAAGGAGTACCAGCAGCGGTACGGCCTGGAGATTGTGCGCCATACCGCCTGCAGCTGCCTGCAGCCGCATCCAAGGGGGACGACGTCACCTTCTCCGAGTTCCTGTGGTACCTGCTGGACGAAGACAAAGATAAGATGAACGAGCACTGGATGCCCATCTACCAGCTGTGCCAGCCCTGCGCCGTGCCCTGCAACTTCATCGGCACCTACGAGCGGCTGCGGGAGAAAGCTAACCGGGTGCTGGACGCCATCAGCGCACATGACAAGGTGGAGGCGCACAAAACAGGATGAGGGCGCAGATTGGGGATTGTACATAACAGGAAGGGGGTGCAGGATGGGAGCTGCACATGACAGGAAGGGGGTGCAAGATGGTAGCAGCACATGACAAGATTAGGGCGCAGTATGGAAGCAGCACATACCAACATGGAGACCATATACCAATATAAATGCTAGCCACCCGGGCATAGAATGGGTTCATTAGCTAGTATATATACAGTATATGTAAAAAATAAAAAAGTACACAAAAATTCAGCAGCAGCGTAACGAAAAATTTTCAAAACGCCAGAATTACGTTTTTTTAATTACCACAACAATGCAAAAAGGGGCAATCACAATTTCGTATCTACCCCAAAATGGTATTAGAAAAAACGACAGCTTAGGGCACAAATTGTAAGACACTACCCAGCTCCATATCCCAAAAAATGAAAACTGTATAGGTCTTGGAAATGATGACACAAGCAATTTTTTTTTTTTTTTACAAATTTACGAATTTTGTTTTCACAACTTAAATTAGAAAAAAAAAGAAAAAAGTTTGGTATCTGTGTAATCGTACTTACCTGGAGATGTATTTTGTATTTAAAAGCCTTCACATGTAAAGCATCATGGAGTCAATAATGTTTTAAAAGGAACCTGTCATTTAAAAAAACACTATTAACCTGCAGATATAGGGATAAGTATGCAGGTTAGTAGCATTCTGAAGCTGCCTGGTACTCGTGGAGGAATAAAGTTTGTATCCTCCTGACAGTGGGGCTCTCAGTGCTGGCGCCGGGCAGCTTTAGAACGCTATTAACCTGCAGATTATCCCCATATCTGCATGTTAATAGCTCCCCACACATTCATTGTTACGTGCCCACCATTGCATCAGTGCACTGGGCATGGCCATGTAACGTGGCGAGGGGCGATAGATGTGGGCAACACACTCGTCTCTAGAACCTCGGCCCGCTACATGAAAGTGAGGGTCCTGGCTGGGTGTGGACTTGTGCTTTGATGACATTACCCCCTTGAGGGCCGCATGTGTTGTGAATTCTGTGGCTGAATTCACTCCTGTGGTCACAAGTGGTACTGCAGCCTCTGGGCTTCCTCCCTCAGGTGTTCTGGTGAGCTCGTTGGCTGCCTTGTTATTTAACTCCACCTGATTCTGTCTTCCTTGCTCCTTGTCAATGTTCCAGTGTTGGATCTGAGCTCCTGGATCTTTCCTGTGGCTTGCTGCTCTGCTTAGATAAGTGCTTCTTTGCTTTTGTTGCTGTTTTTTCTGTCCAGCTTGTCTATTCGTTTTTGCTGGAAGCTCTGGGACGCAAAGGGTGTACCGCCGTGCCGTTAGTTCGGCACGGTGGGTCTTTTTGCCCCCTTTGCGTGGTTTTTGCTTTAGGGTTTTTTGTAGACTGCATAGTTCTCTTTGCTATCCTCGCTCTGTCTAGAATATCGGGCCTCACTTTGCTGAATCTATTTCATCCCTATGTTTTGTCTTTTCATCTTGCTAACAGTCATTATATGTGGGGGGCTGCCTTTTCCTTTGGGAAATTCTCTGAGGCAAGTCAGGCTTGTATTTCTATCTTCAGGCTAGTCAGCTCCTCAGGCTGTGCCGAGTTGCATAGGTAGTGACAGGCGCAATCCACAGCCGCCTTTAGTTGTGTTAGGATAGGTTCAGGTATTGCGGTCTACAGAGATTCCACGTCTCAGAGCTCGTTCTATTGTTTTTGGGTTATTGTCAGATCACTGTATGTGCCCTGATTACTGCACACTGTGTTACTGGATTGCCAACACAACACGCATGTAACCGATGTTGCTGGTATGCCAGGACCAGGTGTTTCACAGTTCAATGAGGGAGACCACCAGTAAAAAAATAAACTTTTTACCCAACGGGAACTTAGTTGGGAAAATATACAGGAGATAGAAAGTTACAAAGTCTTCTGAATGTTTCTTTTACACCGCAAAGAATTGTCCACACACAGTCTCCTTCCCTCTTTCTCTATTGTTCTCTATCTTCACTTTGCCTCTTTACTCTTTCTATTGGTCCTCTTTATTCACTGTTCTTCAAAACTTCATCACAACCAAGCTTGACACTACAGTCTTGCTTAGCAAGAGTCATGTACTCGTCCTGTGGTTCTGAGTCTTCTTTCCGCTAAGGGTGTCATTATGGCCGGTACTTATCGTCTCTAGTGCTCACACTCTGGAACGCCCTCCCAGGACACTTTACTCGTCTCTCGCACTCCGTCTTGTCTAGGTCTGTTACCTTCAAGAGTTGTAAACTCTGAGCCTTTCCACTAGGCATTCTCTCCAAGGATCCGTCTCCGGAAAATCACTCTGCTCCGGATCTCACTATCGCTTGTCTCCTCTCACGTAAGGTCACCTACAATGTGGCACTGCTCACATGGCATCTTAGGTTATTTCTCTGTGCACTCTAGGCTCTGTCTAACTCTCTGATAGGAAATTATCACTTTACCTTCTACTTAGCTGCTCCCACACTGGGCTAGTCCTAAACTTTAACTCTCACTGTCCCTATTGTCAAACTACACACTTTATTAATACTTCAAACATCTTTAACACACATCACAATATCACTGTAGATAACACATTACACCACATAACATTAAACATTGTTTCTTCAAGGTGGAATGTGGGCAACATGTCCATCTCCTTACACGCACCACTAATGACACTAGGTATCCAACCCATGCCTGATGTACTGAGTTCCCTGCGCACTGCAGATGCAGAGTCCACTTTCATGTGCATTGTCACTGTTAAGGCCCCGTCTCACTTAGCGACGCTAAAGCGATCCCGACAACGATACAACCTGTCAGGGATCGTTGCTGCGTCGCTATGTGGTCGCTGGTGAGATGTCAAACAGTGAGATCTTCCCAACAACGCAGCAGTGATGCGGCGACCTGTAGCGACCTGTACAACGATGTCGTTGGTCGTTGTGACCCTGTCACATGGCAGTTATTATGACGATTCAGACCTCGATGAGGGACGTCCTGTGTGACGTTGTAGTCACACAGGCGTGCATTTGCGTTGCCTTTTTCCGTGCCCATTCAGTTCCGATTGGTGGTCACTACTGCGTTCTGATTGGCGGCCTTGCCTTATGAGGCGACACAATAGCCCTTCGGTGAGAACGCATTTGAGACCTCAAATGATACCTACCGTGCACAAAAGGTGTCAGAAGAACCGTTGAAGAATAGATAAATCGAAGAGGAGTCGCAGGCCGGAGAACTCTACAACGATCTGCAAACCACCACGCGGTCAGGAACAAAGGATGGAAGCGCTACTATGTCGCCTTCTGTTGACCGCCAATCAGAACGCAGAAGCGACCACCAATCGGAACTGAATGGGCGTGGAAAAGGCAAAGCAAATGCACGCCTATGTGTCGGTGTCTGAGTCGTCAACGAGGTCGTTGGTAAGGTGTCAAACACAGCGATGTGTGCTACCCAGCGGGACCTCAACGATCAAAAAAAGGTCCAGCGATCTCACAGCAGGGGCCTGGTCGCTGCTACGTGTCAAACATAGCGAGATCGCTACTGAGGTCGCTGTTGCGTCACAAAACTTGTGACTCAGCAGCGATCTCGCTAGCGACCTCGCTCAGTGTGAAGTACCCCTTACTGTTGAGTTCCACTGATGAACACCACTTATAGACCTTCAATTTCAAAGTCCCAGAAATCCACTTTAATAAGTTTTGTGTTTAATGCATTTTTTTTAAGTATCTTTCCTGCAGAATCTCAATCCCCAAAAATGAGTTTTATCTGTTTTCATGTAGCTATCTATTTTCTAGCTCTAGCTTAGGCTACTTTCACATTTGCGTTTAAATCCGCAGCGTTTAAAACGCATCTGCAAGTGGTGGAAAAACGCATATAGACGCGTACAAACGCAGCGTTTTTTAGGTGCATGCGGTTAAAAAAATGCCACGTTTGTACGCGTTTACATGCGTTTTTTTCCTGCGTTTGCGTTATTATATCCGCATGCGTTTTGTATTCCTATATTTATCATTAGGGACGACGCATGCGTCCCCACATGTTTTTCTTGTGGAACGCATGCGTTCACGAATGCAAGTGCTTGTAAACGCATGCGTTCATATAGACAGCAATGCGGGGTTTTTTTACCGCAAACCTTGCACAATCGACAGCATGCGTTTCCAGGCGGCAAATTGACGCCTCTAAAAATTACTACATGTTGCATTTCCACGCCAAGCCGCAAACGACGAAAAAACGCATGCGTCGTCAAACGCGGCAAAATGCGAGAAAACTAAAACGCAGGCGTTTTTAATGTTAAAGATAGGAATACAAAACGCATGCGGATCTATGCGGTACAAACGCTGCGGACACAACCGCAAATGTGAAACCAGCCTTAGAAAGGTGCTTATTTATTGGACACATGTGTCGAGCTATGAGGCAGGCTGACGTCTCAAACTGCCGGCCAGCTCCATTTCCTGATCACTATTTTGAGCCACTGACAATGAATGTCATTGCTCATTACAGGTGAACACATAACAAGGGCAGAAGCACCTTATAATATGGCGTTGGTGAGCACAAGCTGTCTGTGAGCTTCATCAGGACCCTGCAGCCACAGATAATCACCTCTACTAGCACATTTAGAGAATGTTCACACATTGCAATTTAACTTGTAAAACCTGTGCAGCCGTTATAGCATATACAGTGGGCACAAAAAGTATTCAGACCCCTTTAAATTTTTCACTCTTTGTTTCATTGCAGCCATTTGGTAAATTCAAAAAAAGTTCATTTTTTTCTCATTAATGTACACTCTGCATCCCATCTTGACTGAAAAAAACATGTATGAAATGTAGAAATTTTTGCAAATTTATTAAAAAAGAAAAACTGGACCAGGGAAAGTGAAGGAAAGAGGTGTCTCAGGAGATCAGAAAAAAAAAGTTATAGACAAACATGTTAAAAGTAAAAGTTATTTTAACTTTAAGATCAATGGGACTGTAGACATCCTCCCTGGACGTGGCCGCAGGACAAAAATTTTTGACAAATCAAAGATATGGATAATATGAATGGTAACAAAATAGCCCAGAAAATCTTCTAAACAGACTAAAGGTGAAATTCAATCTCAAGGAACATCAGTGTCAGATCGCACCATCTGTCATTGTATGAGCCAAAGTGGACTTCATGGGAGACGACCAAAGAGGACACCATTGTTGAAAAAAATCATAAAAAAGTCAGACTGGAATTTGGCAAACTACATGATGACAAGCCACAAAGCTTCTGGGAGAATGTCCTATGGACAGATGAGAGAAAAATTGAACTTTTTGGCAAGGCACATCAGCTCTATGTTCATAACAAAAAAAGAACACTGTCCCTACTGTGAAACATGGAGGAGGCTGTGTTATGGTCTGGGCCTGCTTTGCCGCATTTGGCACAGGGTCTTTAGAATCTGTGCTGTGCACACCCGCAGAAACCTCACACACCTTGACACCCACACGCTCTCTGACTCTATCCTACCACTAGCATCCATACCTTCACTCCACGACACAGACACTGCCACTGCTTTCTACAATGCCACACATGCCCTCAAACATGATCCCGGCATTCCGGCGGTACAGGGAAGCATCGCGCAGGGAGGGGGCTCCCTGCGTGCTTCCCTGAAACCCTCAGTACAAGGCGATGTGCTCATCTCGTACCGATCGTCTCCTCCCTGCAGGCCCCGGATCCAAAATGGCCGCGGGGCTACATCCGGGTCCTGCAGGGAGGTGGCTTACCAGTGCCTGCTCAGAGCAAGCACTGGTAAGCCTACAGCCCTGCATGTCAGATTGCTGATCTGACACAGTGCTATGGAAAGTGTCAGATCAGCGATCTGACCCTATTATATGATGCCCCAAGGGCAATGTTATAAAGCAAAAAAAAAAAATATTCACATGTGTAAAAAAAAAAAAAAAAAAACATTCCTAAATAAAGAAAAAAAAAATATTGTTCCCCTATACACATTTCTTCATCTAAATAATAATTAAAAAAAACAATAAAAGTACACATATTTAGTATCGCCGCATCCGTAACGATCCGACTTATAAAACTGTTCCACTAGTTAACTCCTTCAGTGAACGTGGAAAAAAAAAAAAAAAAGAGGCAAAAATAACGCTTTATTATTATACCGCCGAACAAAAAGTGGAATAACACGCGATCATCATACTGTATAATGACCGCACATGATGCTCAATACTGTATAATGACCGCACATGATGCTCCATACTGTATAAAGGCCACACATGATGCTCAATACTGTATAATGGCCACACATGATGCTCAATACTGTATAATGGCCACACATGATGCTCAATACTGTATAATGACCTCACATGATGCTCAATACTGTATAATGGCCACACATGATGCTCAATACTGTATAATGACCGCACATGATGCTCCATACTGTATAAAGGCCACACATGATGCTCAATACTGTATAATGGCCACACATGATGCTCAATACTGTATAATGGCCACACATGATGCTCAATACTGTATAATGACCTCACATGATGCTCAATACTGTATAATGGCCACACATGATGCTCAATACTGTATAATGACCGCACATGATGCTCCATACTGTATAATAACCTCACATGATGCTCAATACTGTATAATGGCCACACATGATGCTCAATACTGTAGAATGACCTCACATGATGCTCAATACTGTATAATGGCCACACATGATGCTCAATACTGTATAATGACCGCACATGATGCTCCATACTGTATAATGACCGCACATGATGCTCCATACTGTATAATGGCCACACATGATGCTCCATACTCTATAATGACCTCACATGATGCTCAATACTGTAGAAT
Organism: Ranitomeya imitator; assembly: GCF_032444005.1. NCBI lineage: Eukaryota > Metazoa > Chordata > Amphibia > Anura > Dendrobatidae > Ranitomeya > Ranitomeya imitator. Next base: position 47,358,943 of record NC_091282.1, on the reverse strand, counting down.
GACCTCACATGATGCTCAATACTGTATAATGGCCACACATGATGCTCAATACTGTATAATGACCTCACATGATGCTCAATACTGTATAATGGCCACACATGATGCTCAATACTGTATAATGACCGCACATGATGCTCCATACTGTATAATGACCTCACATGATACTCAATACTGTATAATGGCCAAACATGATGCTCCATACTGTATAATGACCGCACATGATGTTCAATACTGTATAATGGCCTCACATGATGCTCAATACTGTATAATGACCGCACATGATGCTCCATACTGTATAATGACCTCACATGATGCTCAATACTGTATAATGGCCACACATGATGCTCCATACTGTATAATGACCTCACATGATGCTCAATACTGTATAATGGCCACACATGATGCTCAATACTGTATAATGACCGCACATGATGCTCAATACTGTATAATGGCCCCACATGATGCCCTATACTGTATAATGGCCCCACATGATGCTCAATACTGTATAATGACCGCACATGATGCTCAATACTGTATAATGACCTCACATGATGCTCAATACTGTATAATGGCCACACATGATGCTCAATACTGTATAATGACCGCACATAATGCTCAATACTGTATAATGGCCCCACATGATGCTCAATACTGTATAATGACCGCACATGATGCTCCATACTGTATAATGACCTCACATGATGCTCAATACTGTATAATGGCCACACATGATGCTCCATACTGTATAATGACCTCACATGATGCTCAATACTGTATAATGGCCACACATGATGCTCAATACTGTATAATGACCGCACATGATGCTCCATACTGTATAATGACCTCACATGATGCTCAATACTGTATAATGGCCACACATGATGCTCCATACTGTATAATGACCGCACATGATGCTCAATACTGTATAATGGCCCCACATGATGATCCATACTGTATAATGACCGCACATGATGCTCCATACTGTATAATGACCTCACATGATGCTCAATACTGTATAATGGCCACACATGATGCTCCATACTGTATAATGACCTCACATGATGCTCAATACTGTATAATGGCCACACATGATGCTCAATACTGTATAATGACCGCACATGATGCTCAATACTGTATAATGGCCCCACATGATGCTCAATACTGTATAATGGCCGCACATGATGATCCATACTGTATAATGACCGCACATGATGCTCCATACTGTATAATGGCCGCACATGATGCTCCATACTGTATAATGGCCACACATGATGCTCCATACTGTATAATGACCGCACATGATGCTCCATACTGTATAATGGCCACACATGATGCTCCATACTGTATAATGGCCGCACATGATGCTCCATACTGTATAATGGCCACACATGATGCTCCATACTGTATAATGGGCACACATGATGCTCCATACTGTATAATAGCCAGCCACACTGTTATAAACGGCAATTCAGTAACACAATGTACATACCGATCAGAGCACATACAGTGATCTGACAATAACCCAAAATAATAGAACGAGCTCTGAGACGTGGAAACTCTGTAGACCGCAATTCCTGATCCTCTCCAAACACAACTAGAGGCAGCTGTGGATTGCGCCTAACGCTCCCTATGCAACTCGGCACAGCCTGAGAAACTAACTAGCCTGAAGATAGAAAAATAAGCCTACCTTGCCTCAGAGAAATACCCCAAAGGAAAAGGCAGCCCCCCACATATAATGACTGTGAGTAAGATGAAAAGACAAAGGTAGGGATGAAATAGATTCAGCAAAGTGAGGCCCGATATTCTAGACAGAACGAGGATAGGAAAGATAACTTTGCGGTCTACACAAAACCCTAAAGAAAACCACGCAAAGGGGCAAAAAGACCCTCCGTACCGAACTAACGGCACGGAGGTACACCCTTTGCGTCCCAGAGCTTCCAGCAAAACAAATAGACAAGCTGGACAGAAAAAATAGCAACAAATAGCAAAGAAGCACTTAGCTATGCAGAGCAGCAGGCCACAGGAATGATCCAAAGAAACACAAGTCCAACACTGGAACATTGACAGGAAGCATGGATCAAAGCATCAGGTGGAGTTAAGTAGAGAAGCAGCTAACGACCTCACCAGATCACCTGAGGGAGGAAACTCAGAAGCTGCAGTACCACTTTCCTCCACAAACGGAAGATCCCAGAGAGAATGAGCCGAAGTACCACTTGTGACCACAGGAGTGAACTCTGCCACAGAATTCACAACAGTACCCCCCCCTTGAGGAGGGGTCACCGAACCCTCACCAGAGCCCCCAGGCCGACCAGGATGAGCCACATGAAAGGCAAAACACCCCAAAAACAGGCAAAGATGCTTACCTGTCTAGGCCTCAATTCAAATGTACTATCATGGTGCAGCGGCCCCAAGTAAAGATGGCGACTACACAGGTGCGGTTAAACCAAATGAGACAGCCAGCCTACAATCAGGGATTAGCCGCAGTGCAGCAGTGTTCACACAAAGTATGCACAGCATCTGAATCACAGCGTATTAATTATCGACGGTATTGGACGTGGTATATCTCGATTTTTCCAAAGCGTTTGATACCGTGCCGCACAAGAGGTTGGTACACAAAATGAGAATGCTTGGTCTGGGGGAAAATGTGTGTAAATGGGTTAGTAACTGGCTTAGTGATAGAAAGCAGAGGGTGGTTATAAATGGTATAGTCTCTAACTGGGTCGCTGTGACCAGTGGGGTACCGCAGGGGTCAGTATTGGGACCTGTTCTCTTCAACATATTCATTAATGATCTGGTAGAAGGTTTACACAGTAAAATATCGATATTTGCAGATGATACAAAACTATGTAAAGCAGTTAATACAAGAGAAGATAGTATTCTGCTACAGATGGATCTGGATAAGTTGGAAACTTGGGCTGAAAGGTGGCAGATGAGGTTTAACAATGATAAATGTAAGGTTATACACATGGGAAGAGGGAATCAATATCACCATTACACACTGAACGGGAAACCACTGGGTAAATCTGACAGGGAGAAGGACTTGGGGATCCTAGTTAATGATAAACTTACCTGGAGCAGCCAGTGCCAGGCAGCAGCTGCCAAGGCAAACAGGATCATGGGGTGCATTAAAAGAGGTCTGGATACACTTGATGAGAGCATTATACTGCCTCTGTACAAATCCCTAGTTAGACCGCACATGGAGTACTGTGTCCAGTTTTGGGCACCGGTGCTCAGGAAGGATATAATGGAACTAGAGAGAGTACAAAGGAGGGCAACAAAATTAATAAAGGGGATGGGAGAACTACAATACCCAGATAGATTAGCGAAATTAGGATTATTTAGTCTAGAAAAAAGACGACTGAGGGGCGATCTAATAACCATGTATAAGTATATAAGGGGACAATACAAATATCTCGCTGAGGATCTGTTTATACCAAGGAAGGTGACGGGCACAAGGGGGCATTCTTTGCGTCTGGAGGAGAGAAGGTTTTTCCACCAACATAGAAGAGGATTCTTTACTGTTAGGGCAGTGAGAATCTGGAATTGCTTGCCTGAGGAGGTGGTGATGGCGAACTCAGTCGAGGGGTTCAAGAGAGGCCTGGATGTCTTCCTGGAGCAGAACAATATTGTATCATACAATTATTAGGTTCTGTAGAAGGACGAAGATCTGGGTATTTATTATGATGGAATATAGGCTGAACTGGATGGACAAATGTCTTTTTTCGGCCTTACTAACTATGTTACTATGTTACTATGTTACTAAGATCGGGAGCATGGACATCAGAGGCAAAAACCCAGGAATTATCTTCCTGAGCATAACCCTTCCATTTAACCAGATACTGAAGTTTCCGTCTTGAAACACGAGAATCCAAAATCTTCTCCACAATATACTCCAATTCCCCCTCCACCAAAACCGGGGCAGGAGGCTCAACAGATGGAACCATAGGTGCCACGTATCTCCGCAACAATGACCTATGGAATACGTTATGTATGGAAAAAGAATCTGGAAGGGTCAGACGAAACGACACAGGATTAAGAACCTCAGAAATCCTATACGGACCAATAAAACGAGGTTTAAACTTAGGAGAGGAAACCTTCATAGGAATATGACGAGAAGATAACCAAACCAGATCCCCAACACGAAGTCGGGGACCCACACGGCGTCTGCGATTAGCGAAAAGTTGAGCCTTCTCCTGGGACAAGGTCAAATTGTCCACTACCTGAGTCCAAATCTGCTGCAACCTGTCCACCACAGTATCCACACCAGGACAGTCCGAAGACTCAACCTGTCCTGAAGAGAAACGAGGATGGAACCCAGAATTGCAGAAAAACGGCGAAACCAAGGTAGCCGAGCTGGCCCGATTATTAAGGGCGAACTCAGCCAAAGGCAAAAAGGACACCCAATCATCCTAATCAGCAGAAACAAAGCACCTCAGATATGTTTCCAAGGTCTGATTGGTTTGCTCAGTCTGGCCATTAGTCTGAGGATGGAAAGCCGAGGAAAAAGACAAGTCAATGCCCATCCTACCACAAAAGGCTCGCCAAAACCTCGAAACAAACTGGGAACCTCTGTCAGAAACAATATTCTCTGGAATGCCATACAAACGAACCACATGCTGGAAGAACAAAGGCACCAAATCAGAGGAGGAAGGCAATTTAGACAAGGGTACCAGATGGACCATCTTAGAAAAGCGATCACAGACCACCCAAATGACTGACATCTTTTGAGAAACGGGAAGGTCAGAAATAAAATCCATAGAGATATGTGTCCAAGGCCTCTTCGGGACCGGCAAGGGCAAAAGCAACCCACTGGCACGAGAACAGCAGGGCTTAGCCCGAGCACAAATCCCACAGGACTGCACAAAAGTACGCACATCCCGCGACAGAGAGGGCCACCAAAAGGATCTAGCCACTAACTCTCTGGTACCAAAGATTCCAGGATGACCAGCCAACACCGAACAATGAAGTTCAGAGATAACTCTATTCGTCCACCTATCAGGGACAAACAGTTTCTCCACTGGGCAACGATCAGGTTTATTAGCCTGAAATTTTTGCAGCACCCGCCGCAAATCAGGGGAGATGGCAGACACAATTACTCCTTCCTTGAGGATACCCGCCGGCTCAGATAAACCCGGAGAGTCGGGCACAAAACTCCTAGACAGAGCATCCGCCTTCACATTTTTAGAGCCCGGAAGGTACGAAATCACAAAGTCAAAACGGGCAAAAAACAACGACCAACGAGCTTGTCTAGGATTCAAGCGCTTGGCAGACTCGAGATAAGTCAAGTTCTTATGATCAGTCAATACCACCACGCGATGCTTAGCTCCTTCAAGCCAATGACGCCACTCCTCGAATGCCCACTTCATGGCCAGCAACTCTCGGTTGCCCACATCATAATTTCGCTCAGCAGGCGAAAACTTCCTGGAAAAGAAAGCGCATGGCTTCATCACTGAGCAACCAGAACCTCTCTGTGACAAAACAGCCCCTGCTCCAATCTCAGAAGCATCAACCTCGACCTGGAACGGAAGAGAAACATCTGGTTGACACAACACAGGGGCAGAAGAAAAACGACGCTTCAACTCTTGAAAAGCTTCCACAGCAGCAGAAGACCAATTGACCAAATCAGCACCCTTCTTGGTCAAATCGGTCAATGGTTTGGCAACACTAGAAAAATTGCAGATGAAGCGACGATAAAAATTAGCAAAGCCCAGGAACTTTTGCAGACTTTTCAGAGATGTCGGCTGAGTCCAATCATGGATGGCTTGGACCTTAACCGGATCCATCTCGATAGTAGAAGGGGAAAAGATGAACCCCAAAAATGAAACCTTCTGCACACCAAAGAGACACTTTGATCCCTTCACAAACAAAGAATTAGCACGCAGGACCTGAAAAACCGTTCTGACCTGTTTCACATGAGACTCCCAATCATCCGAGAAGATCAAAATGTCATCCAAGTACACAATCAGGAATTTATCCAGGTACTCACGGAAGATGTCATGCATAAAGGATTGAAACACTGATGGAGCATTGGCAAGTCCGAACGGCATCACTAGATACTCAAAATGACCCTCGGGCGTATTAAATGCAGTTTTCCATTCATCGCCTTGCCTGATTCTCACCAGATTATATGCACCACGAAGATCTATCTTAGTGAACCAACTAGCCCCCTTAATCCGAGCAAACAAATCAGATAACAATGGCAAGGGGTACTGAAATTTAACAGTGATCTTATTAAGAAGGCGGTAATCTATACAAGGTCTCAGCGAACCATCCTTCTTGGCTACAAAAAAGAACCCTGCTCCCAATGGCGACGATGACGGGCGAATATGCCCCTTCTCCAGGGATTCCTTCACATAACTGCGCATAGCGGTGTGCTCAGGCACGGATAAATTAAACAGTCGACCTTTTGGGAATTTACTACCAGGAATCAAATTGATAGCACAATCACAATCCCTATGCGGAGGCAGGGCATCGGACTTGGGCTCATCAAATACATCCCGGTAATCAGACAAGAACTCTGGAACCTCAGAAGGGGTGGATGACGAAATTGACAGAAATGGAACATCACCATGTACCCCCTGACAACCCCAGCTGGACACCAACATGGAATTCCAATCCAATACTGGATTATGGGCTTGTAGCCATGGCAACCCCAACACGACCACATCATGCAGATTATGCAACACCAGAAAGCGAATAACCTCCTGATGTGCAGGAGCCATGCACATGGTCAGCTGGGTCCAGTATTGAGGCTTATTCTTGGCCAAAGGCGTAGCATCAATTCCTCTCAATGGAATAGGATACTGCAAGGGCTCCAGGAAAAACCCACAACGCTTAGCATAATCCAAGTCCATCAAATTCAGTGCAGCGCCTGAATCCACAAACACCATGACAGAATATGACGACAAGGAGCATATCAAGGTAACGGACAGAAGAAATTTTGACTGTACAGTACCAATGGCGGCAGACCTAGCGAACCGCTTAGTGCGCTTAGGACAATCAGAGATAGCATGAGTGGAATCACCAAAGTAGAAACACAGCCCATTCAGACGTCTGTGTTCTTGCCGTTCAACTCTGGTCATAGTCCTATCGCACTGCATAGGCTCAGGTTTAATCTCAGGTAATACCGCCAAATGGTACACAGATTTACGCTCACGCAAGCGTTGACCGATCTGAATGGCCAAAAACATAGACTCATTCAAACCAGCGGGCATAGGAAATCCCACCATGACATCCTTAATGGCTTCAGAGAGACCCTTTCTGAAAATGGCTGCAAGCGCAGATTCATTCCATTGAGTGAGCACGGACCATTTTCTAAATTTCTGGCAATATAGCTCTATCTCATCCTGAGCCTGACAAAGAGCCAGCAAATTTTTTTCTGCCTGATCTACTGAATTAGGCTCATCGTACAGCAATCCAAGCGCCAGGAAAAACGCATCGATATCACTCAATGCAGGATCTCCTGACGCAAGAGAAAATGCCCAGTCCTGAGGGTCGCCACGCAAAAAAGAAATGACGATCCTAACCTGTTGCGCTGAGTCACCAGAGGAGCGAGGTTTCAAAGCCAGAAACAGTTTACAATTATTCTTGAAACTCAGAAATGTAGTTCTATCTCCAAAAAACAAATCTGGAATAGGAATTCTCGGTTCTAACAAAGAATTCTGAACCACAAAATTTTGAATATCTTGAACTCTTGCCGTGAGCTGATCTACACATGAAGACAGACCTTTAATGTCCATTGTAACACCTGTGTCCTGAACCACCCAAATGTCTAGGGGAAAAAAAAGACAAATCACAGTGCAAATGAAAAAAAATGGTCTCAGAACTTCTTTTTTCCCTCTATTGAGAATCATTAGTACTTTTGGCTTCCTGTACTGTTATAAACGGCAATTCAGTAACACAATGTACATAGCGATCAGAGCACATACAGTGATCTGACAATAACCCAAAATAATAGAACGAGCTCTGAGACGTGGAAACTCTGTAGACCGCAATTCCTGATCCTCTCCAAACACAACTAGAGGCAGCTGTGGATTGCGCCTAACGCTCCCTATGCAACTCGGCACAGCCTGAGAAATTAACTAGCCTGAAGATAGAAAAATAAGCCTACCTTGCCTCAGAGAAATACCCCAAAGGAAAAGGCAGCCCCACACATATAATGACTGTGAGTAAGATGAAAAGGCAAACGTAGGGATGAAATAGATTCAGCAAAGTGAGGCCCGATATTCTAGACAGAACGAGGATAGGAAAGATAACTTTGCGGTCTACACAAAACCCTAAAGAAAACCACGCAAAGGGGCAAAAAGACCCTCCGTACCGAACTAACGGCACGGAGGTACACCCTTTGCGTCCCAGAGCTTCCAGCAAAACAAATAGACAAGCTGGACAGAAAAAATAGCAACAAATAGCAAAGAAGCACTTAGCTATGCAGAGCAGCAGGCCACAGGAATGATCCAGAGAAACACAAGTCCAACACTGGAACATTGACAGGAAGAATGGATCAAAGCATCAGGTGGAGTTAAGTAGAGAAGCAGCTAACGACCTCACCAGATCACCTGAGGGAGGAAACTCAGAAGCTGCAGTACCACTTTCCTCCACAAACGGAAGATCCCAGAGAGAATCAGCCGAAGTACCACTTGTGACCACAGGAGTGAACTCTGCCACAGAATTCACAACACCACACATGATGCTCAATACTGTATAATGGCCACATATGATGCTCCATACTGTATAATGGCCACACATGATGCTCCATACTGTATAATAACCGCACATGATGCTCCATACTGTATAATGGCCACACATGATGCTCAATACTGTATAATGGCCACACAGTGCTCCATACTGTATAAAGGCCACACATGACGCTTCATACTGTATAATGGCCACATATGATGCTCAATACTGTATAATGGCCACACAGTGCTCCATACTGTATAATGGCCACACATGATGCGCAATACTGTATAATGGCCACACAGTGCTCCATACTGTATAATGGCCACACATGATGCTTCATACTGTATAATGGCCACATATGATGCTCAATACTGTATAATGGCCACACATGATGCTCCATACTGTATGATGGCCACACAAGATGCTCCATACTGTATGATGGCCACATATGATGCTCAATACTGTATAATGACCACATATGATGCTCCATGCATACTATATAATGGCCAACCCCCCCCCCTCCCATCATGTATGCATGGCTCATCTCCCCCTCCTTGTATGCATAGGTGGCTCATCTTCCCCTCCCCTGTATGCGTGGCTCATCTCCCCCTCCCTGTGTGCATGGGTGGCTCATCTTCCCCTCCCCTGTATGCGTGGCTCATCTCCCCCTCCCTGTGTGCATGGGTGGCTCATCTTCCCCTCCCCTGTATGCGTGGCTCATCTCCCCCTCCCTGTGTGCATGGGTGGCTCAGGCACTGCCAGTGCCTGAGCCACCCATGCACACAGGGAGGGGGAGATGGGCCACGCATACAAGGGGGGGATGGGAGATGAGCCAGTGGCTCAGCGTGGCTCATCTCCCCCCCCCCTATGCGTGGCTCATCTCCCCCTCCCTGCTGTATGTATGCAGCATGGGTGGCGCATGGGTGGTTCAGCACTGGCTCATCCCACCCCCCCTATGCGTGCAGTGGCTCATCTCCCATCCCATCCCCCCCCCCGGGCCGGCCTCGAGCCCCGCCTTATGCTTGGCTGGCTCGTCATCACCCCCCCTGGCCCCTGCCCTGGGCCTGGCCGTGTGGGGGTGGCTCCATCATCGGCTCCCCGACGCGACGCTCCCATCTTGTATGGCCCGTCGGCTCCCCGTCCACCACGGTCCTCCTTCATCCTCCCCGGTTGCCCCCCGTCCTCCCTGGACGCTGTCATCATTAAGTTACCTCACTGTACACCGCGGCCGCGCAGAAGAACGGAATCCAGGCTCCACCACCTCTGTGCTCTGTCCCACTCCCTGCGCAGCAATGTCCCTATTTTGCCCCGCCCCCTTATCCCCCCCGGCGCCACCGCTGATGCCTCCTTGCTGGCCCAGCCCCCCCCCTTGAAGACATGCGGACAGTATTGTTGACTATGACATACTCACCTCACCTGCTCCAGCGGTGCCGGCTGGTCTGCTCTCAGCGACTGCAACTCGCCCTGTGAGCGCCGCGGTCACATGGTACCGCCTGATTAAGGTGATGAATATGCATGCATATTCATCACCTTAATCAGGCGGCACCATCTGACCGCGGCTCACTCAGGGCGAGTTGCAGTCGCTGAGAGCATTTATTGAGAATTTTCTTATATTTCTCACAAAATTCCTGATTGTCGGAGAATAATGTAGGACGGAGGTTACTCCTAAGTCCCCTAGGTATTTTGTTTTGTTTGTGGTACTCTGCCAGAGTAGTGCAATGGAGATCGTATGAAATGAATTTACGTCTCTCTTTTTCGTAGTCACGGGTCTTTAACTCCTGTACTGGAGTGTGGAGGAACTCATTAGACCCAGTTACTTGTGACAAGATATTGGAGCTTGTAGCCTCATCATAGGCGAACGTCTCAGTAGACATGGGGAAATAGGTGCAAGAAGCCAAGAAAAACTAGAACATATATATATAGATATTGGCCTGCACTCTAAATCGGGTCGGGGTGCTGGTGCGACAGACCCTAAGATCAAATAGCAAAATGGTGTGTAATCCACCGCACTCCCTATGTGGAATATCTTTGGACAGAAATGTATTCTTTTTCAAATTTGCTAATTTATTCAAAAGGTGAAATCAATAACATTGGATCAAAACATAAGGCAATTGTTACAAAATTGTGTATGCGACTCAGTATGGTGACGTTTCGACCCTCCCGGGTCTTAATCTCAGGTCGCACTGTGGACATAAAAACAACATATATATAGATATATACACACATCTTGAGATGTACAGCAACATAATATACAGCACTATATATTTAACAAATAGTAATGGAAAACTTCAAGTGCAATCAGTAAGACATGTATTAGCGTTAATAGTCCCCAATAGATATAGATTCCAGACGCTAGATAATTGACATAATGTAAGGGGAATATATCTGGTAACATGGTATCTATAGGAACCTCCGATGGAGAAAATGTGACTGTTACCTAAGTCCAGGTTTTGATAGGAAATAATAGAAAGAACGATATCACTGTGGTATCCAGGGGCTGGAAGGAATAAAATAGTGTTAATGCAGTGTGGTCATTTGATGGACAGTTGTAGTTACAGTTGTATATGGGCTAATTACCAGATAGAGCTTTCTAATGCGTGTAGCCTACTGAGAGATCCGTCTCTAAGTGCCACCTAAAAGGTCAGTACAATATTTAGAAAAAAAGGCTATCATAGGTAATGTATAGAGGCTACTGTGGTAAATAGTTACCTTGAAGAGAATTACCAGTAGTGCGGCAGCGCCAGGCTGATAATGTGGTGATGAATACGGTCCACGGGGCAAACCAATTATGGATTTATCCTAAAGGATTGCATATAGCATAAAAACTAATATTAATCAATATTGATATTTGTGAGGGGGGGGGGGGGTTGTGGTTGTTGATATCTTGTGATAAATAGATATAAGTCATGTACCTTAAGAATAAATAATGAAGGTGCATCTATTTCTTGAAGATCATAGGACCATAAACACAGTCTACAGAAGGATCCGTATATGGGAATAGTCTGAAAATGTCACAAGTATAATGGTCGCTATACCGCTAGATGTAGTGCCCATCTCTCTATATGCTATACTTATTGATTTACTCTATGACTCCTTAGGGTTTCATGCCTTTTGCACCAGCAAGACGCAATAGCGCCGCTGTTCCTCCCCACTAAGGTAACGACCCACTGCTTATATTATGGGGCACCATCTATATTATTATCATTATTCACTACCCTACTTGTAATATTACAGGCTTTACCCCATAACGGATCTTCCATTCGGCCGTGTCTTTCATTTAAACGCCAGCTAGACGTAGAAGCGCCGCTGCCTTTTACAATCAAGGTGTTTATCCATTTTAAACTACGATAGGTCACCACCCGCAGTATTAATATTCACCGACCATTATACTTGTGACATTTTCAGACTATTCCCATATACGGATCCTTCTGTAGACTGTGTTTATGGTCCTATGATCTTCAAGAAATAGATGCACCTTCATTATTTATTCTTAAGGTACATGACTTATATCTATTTATCACAAGATATCAACAACCACAACCCCCCCCCCCCCTCACAAATATCAATATTGATTAATATTAGTTTTTATGCTATATGCAATCCTTTAGGATAAATCCATAATTGGTTTGCCCCGTGGACCGTATTCATCACCACATTATCAGCCTGGCGCTGCCGCACTACTGGTAATTCTCTTCAAGGTAACTATTTACCACAGTAGCCTCTATACATTACCTATGATAGCCTTTTTTTCTAAATATTGTACTGACCTTTTAGGTGGCACTTAGAGACGGATCTCTCAGTAGGCTACACGCATTAGAAAGCTCTATCTGGTAATTAGCCCATATACAACTGTAACTACAACTGTCCATCAAATGACCACACTGCATTAACACTATTTTATTCCTTCCAGCCCCTGGATACCACAGTGATATCGTTCTTTCTATTATTTCCTATCAAAACCTGGACTTAGGTAACAGTCACATTTTCTCCATCGGAGGTTCCTATAGATACCATGTTACCAGATATATTCCCCTTACATTATGTCAATTATCTAGCGTCTGGAATCTATATCTATTGGGGACTATTAACGCTAATACATGTCTTACTGATTGCACTTGAAGTTTTCCATTACTATTTGTTAAATATATAGTGCTGTATATTATGTTGCTGTACATCTCAAGATGTGTGTATATATCTATATATATGTTGTTTTTATGTCCACAGTGCGACCTGAGATTAAGACCCGGGAGGGTCGAAACGTCACCATACTGAGTCGCATACACAATTTTGTAACAATTGCCTTATGTTTTGATCCAATGTTATTGATTTCACCTTTTGAATAAATTAGCAAATTTGAAAAAGAATACATTTCTGTCCAAAGATATTCCACATAGGGAGTGCGGTGGATTACACACCATTATACAGTATTGAGCATCATGTGAGGTCATTATACAGTATGGAGCATCATGTGTGGCCATTATACAGTATTGAGCATCATGTGAGGTCATTATACAGTATGGAGCATCATGTGCGGTCAATATACAGTATTGAGCATCATGTGGGGCCATTATACAGTATTGAGCATCATGTGCGGTCATTATACAGTATGGAGCATCATGTGTGGCCATTATACAGTATTGAGCATCATGTGAGGTCATTATACAGTATGGAGCATCATGTGCGGTCATTATACAGTATTGAGCATCATGTGTGGCCATTATACAGTATTGAGCATCATGTGAGGTCATTATACAGTATTGAGCATCATGTGTGGCCATTATACAGTATTGAGCATCATGTGAGGTCATTATACAGTATGGAGCATCATGTGCGGCCATTATACAGTATGTAGCATCATGTGTGGCCATTATACAGTATTGAGCATCATGTGAGGTCATTATACAGTATGGAGCATCATGTGCGGTCATTATACAGTATTGAGCATCATGTGTGGCCATTATACAGTATTGAGCATCATGTGTGGTCATTATACAGTATTGAGCATCATGTGTGGCCATTATACAGTATGGATCATCATGTGCGGCCATTATACAGTATTGAGCATCATGTTAGGTCATTATACAGTATGGAGCATCATGTGCGGTCAATATACAGTATTGAGCATCATGTGGGGCCATTATACAGTATTGAGCATCATGTGCGGTCATTATACAGTATTGAGCATCATGTGTGGCCATTATACAGTATTGAGCATCATGTGTGGCCATTATACAGTATTGAGCATCATGTGAGGTCATTCTACAGTATTGAGCATCATGTGTGGCCATTATACAGTATTGAGCATCATGTGAGGTCATTATACAGTATGGAGCATCATGTGCGGTCATTATACAGTATTGAGCATCATGTGTGGCCATTATACAGTATTGAGCATCATGTGAGGTCATTATACAGTATTGAGCATCATGTGTGGCCATTATACAGTATTGAGCATCATGTGTGGCCATTATACAGTATTGAGCATCATGTGTGGCCTTTATACAGTATGGAGCATCATGTGCGGTCATTATATAGTATTGAGCATCATGTGCGGTCATTATACAGTATGGAGCATCATGTAGGGCCATTATACAGTATTGAGCATCATGTGCGGCCATTATACAGTATTGAGCATCATGTGAGGTCATTATACAGTATGGAGCATCATGTAGGGCCATTATACAGTATGTGGAGCACTGCGTAGCCATTATACAGTATGGAGCACTGTGTGGCCATATTTTTTTTGGTTTTAATTATTGTATATGAAACAGTGTGATCAGCAGTGCTGAATGGGTGTGGTTGGGACTTGGATATGGGTGTGATTAATTGTGAAATGGGTGTGGTCAGAGGCGTGGCTCAAAATTTGCCGCGGCTCACTACGTGCGCCGCAACCTTTACACCTTTTTCCCTTCTTCAAAAGTTGGGAGGTATGGTACCGCATTTCCCAGATCACAGCAAGTACCGCAAATCACATAGGGAATGAATGAAACCAAACGCAGTGTTGCCGTAAGTGATCCATTACGCGGCAGATGCAGAAAAACTGCCCGATCTGCTGCAAAAGGCGACTTTCACATCAGCGATTCTTGCCAAAGTCACTGCCGATAGTGTCATACTCACCAATGGGGGAGGCAGCACTAAAAGTGCCTAGGGCAGCAGAAACTCTAAATACGGCCCTGTCTGTGATGGCTGTCAATCATAAAAATCCGCTATAAAAACGCTATAAATAGTAAATCAAACCCCCCTTCATTACCCCCTTAGTTAGGGAAAAATAATAAAATTAAAAAAAATTATTTATTTTCATTTTCCATTAGGGTTAGGGCTAGAGTTAGGGCTAGGGTTAGGGCTAGGGTTAGGGTTAGGGTTGGGGTTAGGGTTAGGGTTGGGGCTAGGGTTTCAGTTAGAATTGGGAGGTTTCCACTGTTTAGGCACATTAGGGGCTCTCCAAACGCGACATGGCGTCCGATCTCAATTCCAGCCAATTCTGTGTTGAAAAAGTAAAACAGTGATCCTTCCCTTCCGAGCTCTCCCGTGCGCCCAAACAGTGGTTTACCCCAACATATGGGGTATAAGCGTGCTCAGGACAAATTGGACAACAACTTTTGGGGTCCAATTTCTCTTGTTACCCTTGGTAAAATAAAACAAATTGGAGCTGAAGTAAATTTTTGGTGAAAAAAGTTAAATGTTCATTATTTAAACATTCCAAAAATTCCTGTGAAACACCTGAAGGATTAATAAAATTCTTGAATGTGGTTTTGAGCACCTTGAGGGGTGCAGTTTTCAGAATGGTGTCACACTTGGTTATTTTCTATCATATAGACCCCTCAAAATTATTCAAATGAGATGTGGTCTCTAAAAATATGGTGTTGTAAAAATTAGAAATTGCTGGTCAACTTTTAACCCTTATAACTCCCTAACAAAAAAAAAACATTTTGTTCCAAAATTGTGCTGATGTAAAGTAGACATGTGGGAAATGTTACTTATTAAGTATTTTGTGTGACATATCTCTGTGATTTAAGGGCATAAAAATTCAAACTTGGAAAATTGCGAAAATTTCAAAATTTTCGCCAAATTACCGTTTTTTTTTTCACAAATAAAAGCAGGTAATATCAAAGAAATACAAGTACAATATGTCACGAGAAAACAGTGTCAGAATCATCAGGATCCTTTGAAGCGTTCAAGAGTTATAACCTCATAAAGGGACAGTGGTCAGAATTGTAAAAATTGGCCCGGTCCATAACGTGCAAACCACCCTTGGGGCTTAAGGGGTTAATGGTGCTATATAAATAAATGATAATAATAATAATAATGATCTCAAGACTATCAAGGGATTCTAGAGAGAAATGTGCTGCCCAGTATCAGTAAGCTTGGTCTCAGTCGCAGGTCATGGGTCTTGCAATAGGATAATGATCCAAAACACACAGGTAAAAACACCCTAGAATGGCTAAGAGGGAAACATTGGACTATTCTGAAGTGGCCTTCTGTGAGACCTGACCTAAATCCTATTGAGCATCTTTGGAAAGAGCTGAAACATGCCGTCTGGAAAATTCAACCTTCAGACATGAGACAACTGGAGCAGTTTGCTCTTGAGGAGCAGGCTAAAATACCTGTCGAGAGGTGCAGAAGTATCATTGACAGTTACAGGAATCATTTGATTGCATTGATTGCCTCAAAAGGTTGTGCAACAAAATATTAACATAAGGGTACCATCATTTCTGTCCAGGCCTATTTCATGTTTTTTTTTTTAAAGAAAATTCTGTGGAAGCATGGTTGAAAAGCAATGTCTGACTTTCATTTGTTCATTTTCATAGATTTTTTGTTTATTATTAATTTGTCAGATTCAAGCTATTTCTGTGACCATTGCAGCGCCTCAGGATCCTGGTCGTTGCAGTAATATCATTCTCCTCTAGGGGGGAGTGATGTTACGTTTGAAGGCAATAAAGGACATCTCTTTACCAGGTACCACAAACATACAACACATTTCACACTCCAGTCCACCAGGGGGAGCTATGCTCCTATTTATTAGGGCACTCTTGACACTTAGGTAAAACTGGTGGCCCGGATAGAAAGTTAGGCAGTTGCTAGCTGAGCTTTGCTCAGGTAGTTGGTCCCTGACAGGGGTGGGTGTTGTGAATTCCACTCTTGGGCTCCCTCCGGTGGTTGTAAGTGGCACTTTTGTGAGTTCTGCTCTTGGGCTCCCTCTTGTGGTTTCTAGTGGTATGGCTGCTCCTTGGAGTTAGCTGTCTTCAGCTGCTTCCACTGATCGTCTTTTCTGCTCGGCTATTTATGCCTGGCTCTGTCCTTCAGCCAGTGCCACTTGTAAATGGTTCCTGGTTGGATTCACATCTCTTTGGAGTTCCCTGTTATCCTGACCAGTTCAGCAAAGCTAAGTTTTTGCTTGCTCTTTTCTGTTCACAGTTTGTGGACTTATCCGTTCTGTGCTTCTATGTTTGTCCAGCGTTATCAGTATGAATTAATTCTGTCTTGCTGGAAGCTCTGAGAAGCAGATTTACCCTCCACACCTTTAGTCAGGTGTGGAGATTTTTAGTAAACTCTGCGTGGATTTTTGTAGTGTTTTATACTGACCGCACAGTATTCCATCCTGTCCTATCTATCAAGTTAGACTGGCCTCCTGTGCTCATCCTGGTTTTATTCTGTGTATGTCTTTTCCCTCTCCACTCACAGTCATTATTTGTGGGGGGCTAATCTATCCTTTGGGGATTTTCTCTGAGGCAAGATAGTTTTCCTGCTTCTATCTTTAGGGGTAGTTAGCTCTTAGGCGGTGACGAGGTGCCTAGGGAGAGTTAGGAGCACCCCATGGCTACTTCTAGTGTTGTGTAAAGCTTAGGGACTGCGGTCAGTACAGTTACCACTTCCTTCAGAGCTCGTTCCATGTTGCTCCTAAACCACCGCACCATAACGGGTGGGATCCTGTCAGAGGCCTAGACAAAAGGTCACGGAGCTGCGCCTGCCCCACGTGCGGCAGTTCCTAAGAAAGGACACGACAAGAGAACTGTATTGTAGAGAGTGAGAAAGAAGTCATAGCAAAAGGAGTGGAAATCAGAAAGAGTACTGCCCTGCACAGGCTGCCTCCTTCTGAGGCGCAGGATCCCTGTAGCCGGAAAACCGAGGGAGGAACAGTCCTTTATGCCTTGCTCCAGTGACCGGCAGGACAGCTAATTGCAAGTTACTGATCCGCCCTATACCCAGGAGGCAAGGTGGCACCCACGAGAGGCCGTGGCATGATAGAGTCCCTGTAAAAAGCCTCACGCCACCGGTCATACGGGGTTGTCCTATCCATCTGGGGGACAGAGAGAGATTCCATTGATAACATCTACAACATCTGTGAGGACCTTATGAGAAGCTTAGCAGTAAGGTACTACAACACCAAGGCGCTAGAGGAAGGCTACTGATTTCCACCTGGACAAGGGGACTCTGGATTTGTGGATTTGCCTCCAAACCGGCCGGACTCTGCCTGCCCTGTGATCTGTGCTCTGGACTGTGGATGCTGAAGCCTTCAGTAAAAGGTAAAGAGACTGCAACCTTGTGTCCTCGTTCTTCTCTGCGCCTCTCACCATACCACCATCTACACACTGGGAAGCCCTGGGGATATACTTCACCTGTGGGAAGGTATACCATCTAGCTGCCATAACATCACCCCAGCGGACCCCTCATAGCAGCGTCGGCCACCCTGACCGAATACCACAGGTGGCATCACGAACATTTCCCCTTTAAATCCAAAATGAAGAAAAAACAAAATGAAGAAGAAACAGAAGTGCACTCACCAGTCCTGAAAAACACCAATCCTTTATTTATAACATGTGCAGGTGACAACAGGGAGAACGTAGACAGAAAGGACGACGGCCGTTTCGCGCTGCCGCGCTTCTACGGGTCCTGATGGAGAATGTGGATTCGTATTTTTCTGAATGTGAAACCCACGATGACATTCTTTCTTTGAGCACTAAGACACTGGAACATAAGTTGTTTAACACTGCCGAACGAGAAGTTAATCTATTTTGGACCAACAACTATCTGAAATCCTATATGGACTGTAGAAGAGTTCCCCGTGGGCTCCGAGTTTGGAAGGAAATGTCACAATTTCAAGACAATATTCAGTTTACTAAAGAATGGGAAAAAATTTTGCTGAAATGTTTTCAAGATCTTTTGGCTTTGGTGCTCTGGCAGAATGTGGTTAATTATGAGAGCACTAAAACTGAACTTACTAAAACTAAAGAAGAACTTAAAACTAGACTGTCAGAGAACCAGTGGTTAAACTTGGAAAAAAGACTCGATAACAAGTTGATTATTTTGCAAACAGAAATCAAACAGAAAAAACGCGATAAATTTATTCGAGATAAAGGAGACTTCGAGTCAGGAAAAATTTTCTCATGGAAAAAGTTTAATCAACCACAAGGTAATCTCAGATATATGAGGAGACACCAAAGAAATAAGAACTTTCAGCGTAAAAACAAAAAGACTATCTCACCAATGATTCTGACTCTAGCGCCAATGATGAAAGCTTCTCAACAGCAAGTGCTTCCACTTCCATTGGCCAGTGTTCATCGGCTGCGGCCCCTTTAGACGCAAGACACGCCGCGCTGGCAGAGGAATTAGAAGCAGGAAACCAACAAAAAAGGAAAGAGGTCTCTTGGTGACCAACAACATAACGGCGATACCATCTAGCTCGGTCATTAATTTAACTAATCATATCCTTAATGAAGTACATTATTCGGTTTTGTCAAAGGGCCTTAATTTCTGCTTGCTGGAAAATTTTGATGTGGTAGACTTTAAAATAGATCTTTTTAAAGCCGTAAGAAAAATACATTTATTTAAAAATTTTATAACTAATAAAAAAATGCCGCCAGTCCAACATCAGGACCCATAGAAGCGCGGCAGCGCAAAACGGCCGTCGTCCTTTCTGTCCACGTTCTCCCTGTTGTCACCTGCACATATTCTAAATAAAGGATTGGTGTGTTTCAGGACCGGTGAGTGCACTTCTGTTTTTTCTTCATTTTGGACTTATACATTATTGAAACAGTGCACCCGAGTGTCCTTTTACCAGGCATATACGGCACAGCAGCGGCAAGTAGCTGTGGAGATTTTGGGTTTTCAAACAGTAGTGGTGCCGTGTTATCTTTTCTTCATTTTTCATATTTCCGCTTTAAAGACCTTTCCCTTTGACACGGACGTCCCGAGGGCCAGGGACCGGGTCAGCCACCGTAACATAGTAACATAGTTAGTAAGGCCGAAAAAAGACATTTGTTCATCCAGTTCAGCCTATATTCCATCATAATAAATCCCCAGATCCTCCAGAGTAACATCCCTCCGAAAACCAAAGGACCCAGTACCGAGTACCTCTTGCCCATGGGGGCGATCCACCATTGTAGGTTTTTCTGTCATTAAATGAGGGGTACCAACAATTTTGACCACGTGTGTATGTCGCCAGAGATACATGTATTGCGGAAAAAGAGTGCCTAATGAGAAATGGCCAGTGCTCACACAAGATTGAACCAAACCCACTTACCCATTTCAGAATTCCTGTACGTCATGCCGAGGCCCCGAAGCACGTTTCACTTTCGCTTCCTCGGGTGGCAGTGTGTTCTTGTGCTCAATGGAATCTTTATATATCCCACGGCATGAAGACATCTCCAATCAGAGACCGGAAAGATTTAACCTTACATATACACATTTTTGTATCCTATGGTAACACTGGCGCTCACCCTAAAGTTCAACCTCCTCAGCTGCTGGAATCACACAGGGTAGTGCCCACCCCTGTACACAAAATCCAAATGTAGAAAAATATATAGAAACCGCGCTAAAGGACAGGCAAAGAAATAGTACAGAACAAATACACTGGAATACAATACAATGCAATACCCCCAAGAAAGATAAATGTCCCAGAGGACAGTGAAACTACTCCGACTGATAAACTAATACTGCCAGACTCATGGAACTAAACTGCAGCCGTCCCCCGCACAGAGATGTATACAGATAGCACCTGGCAAATACCCAATAAATGCCGGCTTACCTAGTGCGATGCACTGCTGGATCGTGGTGGAACAAATGATGGTGCCCGCTGCAGATAGAGGGGGTAGCACTGTCCGTGCCTGATGGCGAGGTGCAGAGCGGTGACCAGGGGCGCTCCGGCCGGTAGCGCGTCCCGGGAACCGCGAAGAATCAAAAAGAAAAATGGCCGACTGGCTCCTCCTACTAGTGACGTCACTCAGTATGGAACGCTAAGGCGCTCAAAAAACCAGGGGGAAAGAGGCAGAGATTAAACCAACGCGTTTCAAAGCGGCTGCGCGCTTCTTCGTCAGGGTTACCGCTGCTCTGACTCCCAGGCTCTATATACCCTTCGATACTAATTGGGCACCTCCCACACTTTTAACCCCGGACATCCTAATAAGTGCCAACCCCTCAATGAAAAAGTGCAAAGAAGAAGCCTGCCTTGCTCCAACCATAAATGACTGCTAATAATGTGCAATCGCTATGCCCATGCTCCTGCTTAGTAAAACCCAATAGACTTTAATAATATTACAAAATAGATAAAGTAAAATAAATAAAATAAAATGAACATGCATGTTAGACTCCGATAAGTCCCTTGATCCCACGTAGATATGTATGCACTATAGAACCTGTCTAAACTTCATAGTCGACAGGGCCATCTAGACAGGATGTATTAGCGGTGTGATCATTAAGGGCATAATAAATTACAAATAGATTAAGAGCGTTAAAAATGCATTACAAATACGTTAAAAATGCATTACAGATACATTAAAAATCCTTTAGAGATATAACAGGGGGGGGGGGAAAAAAAAAAAAAAAAGAAAGAAAGAAAAAGAAAAAAGAGGGGAGAAGTGGAGACTGCCCACATTCACAGTCACACCAATAGGGTACAATTATGGTAAAAAATATACAGTGGGGCAAAAAAGTATTTAGTCAGTCAGCAATAGTGCAAGTTCCACCACTTAAAAAGATGAGAGGCGTCTGTAATTTACATCATAGGTAGACCTCAACTATGGGAGACAAACTGAGAAAAAAAATCCAGAAAATCACATTGTCTGTTTTTTTTATCATTTTATTTGCATATTATGGTGGAAAATAAGTATTTGGTCAGAAACAAAATTTAATCTCAATACTTTGTAATATATCCTTTGTTGGCAATGACAGAGGTCAAACGTTTTCTGTAAGTCTTCACAAGGTTGGCACACACTGTTGTTGGTATGTTGGCCCATTCCTCCATGCAGATCTCCTCTAGAGCAGTGATGTTTTTGGCTTTTCGCTTGGCAACACGGACTTTCAACTCCCTCCAAAGGTTTTCTATAGGGTTGAGATCTGGAGACTGGCTAGGCCACTCTAGGACCTTGAAATGCTTCTTACGAAGCCACTCCTTCGTTGCCCTGGCGGTGTGCTTTGGATCATTGTCATGTTGAAAGACCCAGCCACGTTACATCTTCAATGCCCTTGCTGATGGAAGGAGGTTTGCACTCAAAATCTCAAGATACATGGCCCTATTCATTCTTTCATGTACCCGGATCAGTCGTCCTGGCCCCTTTGCAGAGAAACAGCCCCAAAGCATGATGTTTCCACCACCATGCTTTACAGTAGGTATGGTGTTTGATGGATGCAACTCAGTATTCTTTTTCCTCCAAACACGACAAGTTCTGTTTCTACAAAACAGTTCCAGTTTGGTTTCATCAGACCATAGGATATTCTCCCAAAACTCCTCTGGATCATCCAAATGCTCTCTAGCAAACTTCAGACGGGCCCGGACATGTACTGGCTTAAGCAGTGGGACACGTCTGGCACTGCAGGATCTGAGTCCATGGTGGCGTAGTGTGTTACTTATGGTAGGCCTTGTTACATTGGTCCCAGCTCTCTGCAGTTCATTCACTAGGTCCCCCCGCGTGGTTCTGGGATTTTTGCTCACCATTCTTGTGATCATTCTGACCCCACGGGGTGGGATTTTGCGTGGAGCCCCAGATCGAGGGAGATTATCAGTGGTCTTGTATGTCTTCCATTTTCTAATTATTGCTCCCACTGTTGATTTCTTCACTCCAAGCTGGTTGGCTATTGCAGATTCAGTCTTCCCAGCCTGGTGCAGGGCTACAATTTTGTTTCTGGTGTCCTTTGACAGCTCTTTGGTCTTCACCATAGTGGAGTTTTGAGTCAGACTGTTTGAGGGTGTGCACAGGTGTCTTTTTATACTGATAACAAGTTTAAACAGGTGCCATTATCACAGGTAATGAGTGGAGGAAAGAGGAGACTCTTAAAGAAGAAGTTACAGGTCTGTGAGAGCCAGAAATCTTGATTGTTTGCTTCTGACCAAATACTTATTTTCCACCATAATATGCAAATAAAATGATAAAAAAACAGACAATGTGATTTTCTGGATTTTTTTTTCTCAGTTTGTCTCCCATAGTTGAGGTCTACCTATGATGTAAATTACAGACGCCTCTCATCTTTTTAAGCGGTGGAACTTGCACTATTGCTGACTGACTAAATACTTTTTTGCCCCACTGTATCTATGGAGATCCCCACTCATCCAGAAACCTATAAAAGACCCTATAAATACTGGTGGCCCTCCCTTTTCCTCTTTTTACAACCCATATCACACTCATACAACGTTTTTTATTACTTTTATTGTTAAAATGCAAACAGTTCTAGTTCTTGATTCAGGCCCCTAGGGGCCAAGCTGTCCAATGTGAAGATCCACTGTGTTTCCACCCTGGACATACTTCTAATAAAATCCCCCCCTCTTGGGTTTTTATAGACCCGTTGAATGCCAGTAAAAAATACCCCTTTGGTGGATTTGTTGTGCTTCTCTATAAAGTGCCGGGATAGAGGGTGACCAGTATGGCCTTTCTGGATGTTCTTCAGATGCTCCTTGATCCGTGTCATAAGGCACCGTTTCGTTCGCCCCACATAGAGTTTATTGCAGGGACACTGGATCAGATAGATGACCCCTGTTGAGAAACAGGTAATGCTTTCCTTAATCATAAATTCCCTGTTTCCGCTTGCATCTTTAAACATGGTTTGTCGTGTTTTTTTAAAACTGGTGTTTATACAGCTGAAGCAGCTGCCACAAGGTACAAACCCTCCATTCTTTGGGGTAGTTGTCCTCGGCCCTCTTAGTCGATTACCCATAGTCAGTTTGGTGGTAGGGGCAATCATATGGCCTAGAGATTGGGCTTTTCTATAGATGAACTTTGGGCGGATGGGTAGATGGTCCCCCACTATTTTGTCTCCTCGTAGAACTGCCCAATGTTTCTCAATAATTCTTCTAAAAAACCTCATAGGTTGCAAGCGGAAACAGGGAATTTATGATTAAGGAAAGCATTACCTGTTTCTCAACATTGGACAGCTTGGCCCCTAGGGGCCTGAATCAAGAACTAGAACTGTTTGCATTTTAACAATAAAAGTAATAAAAAACGTTGTATGAGTGTGATATGGGTTGTAAAAAGAGGAAAAGGGAGGGCCACCAGTATTTATAGGGTCTTTTATAGGTTTCTGGATGAGTGGGGATCTCCATAGATATATTTTTTACCATAATTGTACCCTATTGGTGTGACTGTGAATGTGGGCAGTCTCCACTTCTCCCCTCTTTTTTCTTTTTCTTTCTTTCTTTTTTTTTTTTTTTTTTTTCCCCCCCCCCCTGTTATATCTCTAAAGGATTTTTAATGTATCTGTAATGCATTTTTAACGTATTTGTAATGCATTTTTAACGCTCTTAATCTATTTGTAATTTATTATGCCCTTAATGATCACACCGCTAATACATCCTGTCTAGATGGCCCTGTCGACTATGAAGTTTAGACAGGTTCTATAGTGCATACATATCTACGTGGGATCAAGGGACTTATCGGAGTCTAACATGCATGTTCATTTTATTTTATTTATTTTACTTTATCTATTTTGTAATATTATTAAAGTCTATTGGGTTTTACTAAGCAGGAGCATGGGCATAGCGATTGCACATTATTAGCAGTCATTTATGGTTGGAGCAAGGCAGGCTTCTTCTTTGCACTTTTTCATTGAGGGGTTGGCACTTATTAGGATGTCCGGGGTTAAAAGTGTGGGAGGTGCCCAATTAGTATCGAAGGGTATATAGAGCCTGGGAGTCAGAGCAGCGGTAACCCTGACGAAGAAGCGCGCAGCCGCTTTGAAACGCGTTGGTTTAATCTCTGCCTCTTTCCCCCTGGTTTTTTGAGCGCCTTAGCGTTCCATACTGAGTGACGTCACTAGTAGGAGGAGCCAGTCGGCCATTTTTCTTTTTGATTCTTCGCGGTTCCCGGGACGCGCTACCGGCCGGAGCGCCCCTGGTCACCGCTCTGCACCTCGCCATCAGGCACGGACAGTGCTACCCCCTCTATCTGCAGCGGGCACCATCATTTGTTCCACCACGATCCAGCAGTGCATCGCACTAGGTAAGCCGGCATTTATTGGGTATTTGCCAGGTGCTATCTGTATACATCTCTGTGCGGGGGACGGCTGCAGTTTAGTTCCATGAGTCTGGCAGTATTAGTTTATCAGTCGGAGTAGTTTCACTGTCCTCTGGGACATTTATCTTTCTTGGGGGTATTGCATTGTATTGTATTCCAGTGTATTTGTTCTGTACTATTTCTTTGCCTGTCCTTTAGCGCGGTTTCTATATATTTTTCTACATTTTTGTATCCTATTTTAGGGATTTAAGCTCCCAAATGTCATTTATTGCTATTCATATATTTGTATTGTGTCTGGCTGTCATGGTGGACCCTGGAAAATTTAAAAAAAAGTTTTTGAGTGTGGAAAGTGGACCGACCATTGCACGATTGATGGAGTTAGTGGGGCCACGTACCTCCATTGTCCTCCCATTGTTATCCTATAAGTGCACTACTTCCAAGTGTATAGGGGTTGTCCAGGAGATATTGATAATCTACCCTTAGGATAGGTCAACATTATGTCACGGGGATGCCGTTACAAAGTGAGGTCAGATGATCGCAGCATGAAGAAACACATAAACCTGCGGTAGTTAGAACGGCTTCACTGTCCTATTAGCAGTTCTGGCTTTACTTGCTCATGTGCTGCAAGGGTTAAACTGCTTAGTTGGACTGTTGGAGTTCTCTTTCTTGGGCTGTATCAGCTGTTCTAAGTTCATTGCTTCCAGCAGGTATAAGAACCCTCCTCCTTGTTTCTCATCTTGCCAGTCATAGTTACCATTACCTGGTTTGGAGTTGAAGGAGAGAGTTCAGTGTATGGAGCAGGCTGTTAGAGTTTTTCAGGAGAATGGTGGGTGGAGTTGATTTGCATGTTTATTCCTATCCTCTCCAATTTGGTTTCTTCCTTTCTATTCCTCCCCTGTTTTCCACTCTGTTGCTTGTGAGAATATTTGTATGATTGTAGTTTTATTTTATCCCTGTCTGTCTGGTTAGTGTTTTCATACACACTTTGGCTGCACACCTTCCTGGGTGTGGGAGGGAACACAACACATAAGTGTAAGATAGGAGCATAGCAAGATATGATTTCCACCATCCAGTGTAATCCAGGGAACAGTGATAGCCTAGGGTACCCCTTGTTTGAGGGATTGGGTAGATGCCCACATTCCCTTGTCACTTTGTGACATATTATCAGATTGATGGGAGCAGAGACCGTGGCAGCTAGAAGTAGCACCTCCAAGAGACACCACATCTCCATACACGGGGCAGCAGACATTTTTTGAGTACTAGAGATCAGATCACATTCACTTCATTAGGGAAACCAATTTTTTTTGGCCAAGTACCTTGATCTCTTGTCCAAACTAAACAAATATCATGTCTCTCTCCATCTCTCCCTTTGTCTCTAGATCAATTGGTAGGTCTAAAGCATTAAACAGACAATCTGTCATGCTGCTGCAATGCAGGTAGGTGCAGTCTTCACTAGATGGCAGTAGAGAGGAAGCAGGTCTCCACCTAAACAGAGCTGTCCTGCAGGGCAGCAGTGAGGCTACCACAGATGGCAGCAGAATAGTCAAATAAGCTGGGTCAAATGATAGACTGTAGCACAGTATCAAAGGAATAAGCAAACTCATGGTTAGAGACAAGTCAAGGGGTCCGTAACGGTCAGGAGCGGATAAGGCAAAAGACAAAGGACAGAAACAGGTCAGGGTACAAGTCAAGTCGAAACCAGGGAGTCTGCACACTAAAAGGAAACACTGAGTGAAGACAGGAACAGGGGAAAACAGAGACATGGGTTCAGACAGCAAACACAGCAGGACCAATCAGAGCAATCAGAGGGATCTACAGCAGCACTAGGCAAAAACTATAGCTGACATCGCCTGCAGGAAGCAGCAGCGATAAATAGCCAACCTGAACCCAGACAGAGGCTGAGAAAGGTTACCTCTTGACATGACCAGACTGGGAAAAAGGGAAAACAGGACTCAAAACCTGGTCTGGATCATGACAAAATCTATTGATTTTAATAAGACTAAACTGTGTGATACTCCATTTCACCTAATTTTTGGCCGTTGGTTCTGATCCATATCTGTGTTATTAATGGCTGATATAGGAATACAACAGAGCACACAGGGGACAGGAGATAAATGTATCAGCGCTGGGGGTCTGACTGCTTAGTCCCCCCTTTCAAGAATATGGAAAAAGGAAGTGCATGTGCTTGACCACCATGCCATTCACTGTCTACAGGACTGAGGGTTACGAATGAGGTCTTCTGCTCTGTTCTTACTAGACTTTTCCGACCTCTCCTCCCTAACCTTACCCCTACTAACTTACCCTGTCCCCTCCTTCCTAACCCTACACCCTTCTGACTAGCCCTGTCCCCTCCTTCCTAACCCTACATCCTCCTAACTAACCCTTCCCGCTTCTTCTAAACCCTACCCACTCCTCACCAACACTGCCCCTCCTTCCTAAACCTACCCACTCCTGACTAACCCTCCCCCTTCTTTCCTAGCAGCTCACTTTTCATTCCTTTTTTTTAAGTGACCAAAGAAGTCAAAAGTTACAAAATTTATCACAAATATGGTACATGCATAATTGCAAGTTTTCAAGATTTCTGCAAAATAGAGAAATAAACCCATCCCCTCTCCCTTAACGGGGGTTTCCACTTTTGAAGAAGTGGACCTCTAATGGTTCCTGTAATTTAAATAACAAAGACAGACAGTACTCACCCTTTACCTTTCCAGAGTCAATCTCTCTTTTTTGGCTGCCGCTGTGACATCTTTTTGACAATGCATATCACCGCTGCAGCTAATCACTGAGCTCAGCCCATGCCCACATAGGCAGCATAAGTTACTGAGCAGTAACAGAAAATGGGGGAAGGTGACCACTATCTGTTTTTGATATATTCTGTCACATTTAAGGGTCCATTATTCTAAAAGTGGAAAATCCCTTTAACACAGGAAGAGCGCTGAGGACAACTCAGGTTAGTGAGCGCAAATTCCTCCAGCATGGTGAATCTATGTTCTGTATATACAGTGGGGCAAAAAAGTATTTAGTCAGTCAGCAATAGTGCAAGTTCCACCACTTAAAAAGATGAGAGGCGTCTGTAATTTACATCATAGGTAGACCTCAACTATGGGAGACAAACTGAGAAAAAAAATCCAGAAAATCACATTGTCTGTTTTTTTAACAATTTATTTGCATATTATGGTGGAAAATAAGTATTTGGTCAGAAACAAACAATCAAGATTTCTGGCTCTCACAGACCTGTAACTTCTTCTTTGAGAGTCTCCTCTTTCCTCCACTCATTACCTGTAGTAATGGCACCTGTTTAAACTTGTTATCAGTATAAAAAGACACCTGTGCACACCCTCAAACAGTCTGACTCCAAACTCCACTATGGTGAAGACCAAAGAGCTGTCAAAGGACACCAGAAACAAAATTGTAGCCCTGCACCAGGCTGGGAAGACTGAATCTGCAATAGCCAACCAGCTTGGAGTGAAGAAATCAACAGTGGGAGCAATAATTAGAAAATGGAAGACATACAAGACCACTGATAATCTCCCTCGATCTGGGGCTCCACGCAAAATCCCACCCCGTGGGGTCAGAATGATCACAAGAACGGTGAGCAAAAATCCCAGAACCACGCGGGGGGACCTAGTGAATGAACTGCAGAGAACTGGGACCAATGTAACAAGGCCTACCATAAGTAACACACTACGCCACCATGGACTCAGATCCTGCAGTGCCAGACGTGTCCCACTGCTTAAGCCAGTACATGTCCGGGCCCGTCTGAAGTTTGCTAGAGAGCATTTGGATGATCCAGAGGAGTTTTGGGAGAATGTCCTATGGTCTGATGAAACCAAACTGGAACTGTTTGGTAGAAACACAACTTGTCATGTTTGGAGGAAAAAGAATACTGAGTTGCATCCATCAAACACCATACCTACTGTAAAGCATGGTGGTGGAAACATCATGCTTTGGGGCTGTTTCTCTGCAAAGGGGCCAGGACGACTGATCCGGGTACATGAAAGAATGAATGGGGCCATGTATCGTGAGATTTTGAGTACAAACCTACTTCCATCAGCAAGGGCATTGAAGATGAAACGTGGCTGGGTCTTTCAACATGACAATGATCCAAAGCACACCGCCAGGGCAACGAAGGAGTGGCTTCGTAAGAAGCATTTCAAGGTCCTGGAGTGGCCTAGCCAGTCTCCAGATCTCAACCCTATAGAAAACCTTTGGAGGGAGTTGAAAGTCCGTGTTGCCAAGCGAAAAGCCAAAAACATCACTGCTCTAGAGGAGATCTGCATGGAGGAATGGGCCAACATACCAACAACAGTGTGTGCCAACCTTGTGAAGACTTACAGAAAACGTTTGACCTCTGTCATTGCCAACAAAGGATATATTACAAAGTATTGAGATGAAATTTTGTTTCTGACCAAATACTTATTTTCCACCATAATATGCAAATAAATTGTTAAAAAAACAGACAATGTGATTTTCTGGATTTTTTTTTCTCAGTTTGTCTCCCATAGTTGAGGTCTACCTATGATGTAAATTACAGACCCTTCTCATCTTTTTAAGTGGTGGAAATTGCACTATTGCTGACTGACTAAATACTTTTTTGCCCCACTGTATATCCTTTGCAGAATTTCTATCTGAGTATTATTAGCGTCTAATCACATCGTTAAATAGACATCTTATTATGTGAGGTTGAAAATTTCTCATCTCGACTAAACATTTTCATTACCAGTCAGAGAATTTCTAGTCTGCAGGATGGTTAATATTGAATGACACACCTTAGATTGAACATTTGCAGTCTTTTGAGTCTCTCTCTTTGCAAATTAATATTTGACAGGATAAAATGTAAATATATTTCAAATTAAAAAAATAAAACAACCAGGATGGTGAAGGGCTCGAGGATGGAAATAAGAGAGCTTTATTCAGTCTGGAGTCTGGAGACAAGTGCAGAAATCCCGGCACCTACAGCCACGGCTGCTATCAGTGATATTATTAATGGTCATCTGAGGAAGGTTCTACTGCTGAATGTACTTGGGAAAATCATCAAGATCCACTGCTGGCAGCTCCTGTGTAATCACCGGCCAATGATGTTCTAGATGTACCCGATAGAAGATCAGAGACACTGCAGCCATGGAAGCAAGTTTAGGCCACACAGCATGCTCATAGTAGCACCACCAACATGTGGCCTGGTGGTGTCATATTAAAATTTTGCCCTTGGGGCACTTTGGCTGTACCACTGTGTACCATGTGTCTGTACCACTGGTTCTACCACCAATGTAACACCGAGCTGTTAGTGCACCTGAAATAAAGACTAGAGGTTTCTGGCTACGGTACATTGAGCCACCCAACGCCACAATCCCCAGAGTAGGACTGGTGCATTGAGACGGCTTCATTGACCTCATCCCTCCCCTTTCAAAGGCTATCCTGATGCTAGGCAAAACAAAAATGGAGGCTGGTATGGAGGTCGGTCCTCTTTAGAAATGAGTTCCACTTTTGTGGTGGACGCAATGATAGCTGGAGATTGGTCTGAAGTCCACGAGGACAACACCATGAAAAAGAAGCCATCCCCTCTATTCCCAACATACCCCAGAACTTCTCTCCCTACTACTTCCTCCCGATTCCGTGGATCAAGTAATATTGCCCCCTGAGTGCCTACATCAAGTAATAATGCCTCCAGATGCCCCTTCCAGTAATAATACTCTTTATTAATAATGCCCCTGCAGTGCCCCCATGATAATAATACTCCACTAGGTTGCCCATTCATTAATAATGCCAACCGTGGTGCCAAATTCACTATTAATGCTCCCACAAAGTGCCCCCAATTCAGTAATAATATCCCCTTCTACAGAGGGCCCAATTCATTAATAAAGCCCCGAAAAGCATCATTTTAGTAACAACGCCCTCCGAAGTGCCCCCTTTAGTAATAAGACCCACCAGAGTACTCCCTTCAGTAATAAGGCCCACCAGATTTTCCCCTTTATTAAAAATATCTCCCCTAAGTTCTCTCTTTAGTAATAAAGCCCCCAAGTTCCCCTTTTAATAATAATGCCCTCAGTGTGCCATCTTCAATAATACAATAATAATGCCCCACCATAGTGCCTATTTCAGTTATAAAGCCCTTCAGAGCAGCCCTACAATAATAAGGTTTCTCCAGTATGTCCCATTCAGTTATAAGGCCCCCAGAGTGCTCTCTTTAGTAATACTATCTCACCGACTACCCCTTTCAATAATAATGCCCCCTATTGGGGGAAAAAAATGAATTAAATGTTTGGTATATAATGTTTCAGGTGCAGTGCCTTCTTCAGAAAGATTTCTTATAACCGACTGTTGAGCTGTTATTTTGTTTGTTATTTCGTGTCGGGGTTCCCAGTGTTGTCCTAGGTAGTCTTAAACTCGAACGAAGGTGCATCAGCCTCCAATCTAAACACATGGTAGCATATCAGTGAGAGTCCTGGAGGTGGATCCGGCACATTTCCTTTTGATATGTCATAAATGTCTTGGATAGTTAGACCCCTAGTTGGCCCTTGGACTGAAAAGGTTTAAATAAAGATATCCCTAAGGGGTAAAGATAATTATATACAATCCAATAAAATGGAGATTTTATTATCATTGATTTGCTTTTCTCCTCTGAGTCCTCCTCAAATCTTTGACTCCGTGTTGCGTGTTCACAATCCAACTATAAAACAGAGAGGATCTGTTTACAAAAAAATAGATGAGAGCCATCATAAGACGGAAATATTTGGCAACTCATATGAGTGCAGGTAATATTTGCTGAAAATAAAACAAATCTCAATCCAAAGGTCGGGCGTCTGGTTTACAACCGGTGTGACATGAATGTGTCAAGAAGTTCATCACACCAACCAAAGTATTGAAGGCCATGTTTTTTTTTGCAGAAAGAGTTGAAATTTTTGTAGTGGTCATTCTGGCATCTTTGCATTTATGTTATACTAGATGGTGGCCCGATTCTAACGCATCGGGTATTCTAGAATATGTATGTAGTTTATTTATGAAGTCTTCAGAATAATGCAATTTATACACAGGATTCGGCCGGCCGGGCGTGTCCAATTAGCGAAGTGTAATTCAAATTCTGCGCCAATTCGCGGGCGAACTGCGACTGTCGCTGATTGTTCGTGGCCGGGCGTGACCAATCAGCGAAGCCAGGGCCGGCTCCAGGCTTTTGAGGGCCCTGGGTGAAAGAGTCTCAGTGGGCCCCCCTCTTTAACACATACCACGATTCATGATGCACAGATACAGCAGAGAAATATACCACAGCCAAGTAGCATATAACACAGCCCACGTAGAATATAACACAGCTCATGTAGTATATAACACAACCACGTAGTATATTGCCCAACCACATAGTATATAGCACAGCCCACATAGTAAATAGCACAGACACGTAGTATATTGCCCAGCAATGTAGTATATTGCCCAGCGATGTAGTATATTGCCCAGCCACGTAGTATATTGCCCAGCCACGTAGTATATTGCCCAGCCATGTAGTATATTGCTCAGCCACATAGTATATTGCCCAGCCACGTAATATATTGCACAGACACGTAGTATATAGCACAGACACCTAGTATATAGCACAGACACGTAGTATATTGCCCAGCCACATAGTTTATTGCACAGCCACGTAATATATAGAACAGCCACGTAGTATATAACACAGAGACGTAGTATATAACACAGGCCAAGTAGTATATAGCACAGTGATGTAGTATATTGCCCAGCCACGTAATATATACCACAGCCACGTAGTATATATAGCACAGCCCACATAGTATATAGCACAGCCCACACAGTATATAGCACAGAGATGTAGTATATAACACAGCCCATGCAGTATATAGCACAGCCCTCGTAGTATATAACACAGCCCACGTAGTATATAGCAATGTGGGCATCATATCCCTGTTAAAAAAAAATAATTAAAATAAAAAATTGTTATATACTCACCCTCCGTCGGCCCCCCGGATCCAGCCGAGGCGTTTACCCATGCTCTTCACGATGCTCGGGTCCCAAGAGGGCATTGCGGTTTCGCGAGATGATGACGTAGCGGTCTCGCGAGACTGCTATGCCATCATCTCGCGAGACCGCAATGCGTGGACCGGTCACCGGAGCGTCGCATGGAGCGGGAAAGGCCTCGGCTGGATCCGGGGAGCCAACGGAGGGTGAGTATATAATGATTTTTTAATTTTTTTTATTATTTTTAACATTATATCTTTTTACTATTGATGCCGCATAGGCAGCATCAATAGTAAAAAGTTGGTCACACAGGGTTAATAGCAGCGTTAACGGACTGCCTTACACCGCGGCATAACGCGTTCCGTTAACGCTGCCATTAACCCTGTGTGAGCGCTGACTGGAGGGCAGTATGGAGCAGGCACTGACTGCGGGGAGTAAGGAGCGGCCATTTTGCCGCCGGACTGTGCCCGTTGCTGATTGGTCGCGGCAAAACAGCCACAACCAATCAGCAACTTGGGATTTCCGTGACAGACAGAAAGACAGACAGAAGGACAGACAGAAAGACGGAAGTGACCCTTAGACAATTATATAGTACATTGTGAGGTCACTTTCAAGAGGTTGGTCACTTTATCTTCATTTTAGCAGATGTCTTGTAGATTGTGTAACCTCACGGGTAGGGTCTTCTCTCCTCCTGTACCTGTCGTGACTCGTTTTCTTCAAGATTATTCTACTTGTTTTTTGTTATGTATACCGCAATTCACATGTAATGCGCCATGGAATAAATGGTAATATAAAAATACATTATAATAAGAATAATGGGGATATGATTTTCTAGCACTTACCGATATATACAATGCCTTGAAAAAGTATTTAAACCCTGAGAACTTTTCCACATTTTTTCACGTTACACTCACAAATTTAAATATATTTTATTGGGATTTTATGTGATACCAACACAAAGTAGCAAGGATTTTTGATGTGTACATGGTTTTCTAAATATTGTAAAATGATAAATCTAAAAATTATGAGGTACATTAGAACTCTGCCCCCTGTCTGACACACCTAAATAAAATCCTGAGTGACCAATTACCTTCGGAAGTCACAAAATTAGTAAATTGAGTCCACCTGTGTGTAATTTATTCTCAGTATAACTACAGCTGTTCTGTAAAGGAACCAAGGAACACACCAGACAGGTCAGGGATAAAGTTGTGGAGGAGAGTAAAGCAGAGTTAGGTTATAAAAAAAAACCATAAGCTCTGAAGATCTCACAGAGCACTGTTCAATCCATCATCCAAAAGAGTATGGCACAACTGCAAGCCTACTAAGACATGGCCGTCCACCTAATAAAACATCCCAAGCAAGGAGGGAGCTAATTAGAGAAGAAGCCAAGAGGCCCATTGTCACTTTGGAGGAGCAGCAGAGATCAGCAGCTCAGGGGGCAGAATCTATCTACAGGAAAACATTTACACATGGAAAAACGAGAAGCAATGGAATGAAATTGAAAGGGAGAAGACACAGATTAGATATTAGAAAAAACTTTTTGACAGTGAGGGTGATCAATGAGTGTAACAGGCTGCCAAGAGAGGTGGAGAGTTCTCCTTCAATGGAAGTCTTCAAACAGAGGCTGGACAGACATCTGTCTGAAATGGTTTAGTGAATCCTGTATTGAGCAGGGGGTTGGATACAATGACACTGGTGGTCCCTTCCAACTCTATCATTTTATGAAAACTACTTGTATATTCCACAAATCTGGCCTTTATGAAAGATTGGCAAAAAGAAAGACATTTTTAAATCAAGTCATAAGTCAAGTCCCGTTTGCAAAAAGCCATGTAGGGGACACAACTAGCATTTGGAAGAAGGAATCTGATCAGATGAGACCAAAGTAGAACTTTTTTAGCTATATGCAAAACACGATGTGTGGCAGAAAAGTAACACTGTATTGTCCTGAAAACACAATCCACACCTTCAAACATGGTGGTGGCAGCATCATGCTGGGAGGATGCTTTTCTTCCACAGAGACAAGAAAGCTGGCCACAGTTGATGGTTAGATGGATGGAGATAAATAAAGGCAATCCAAGGCAGAAAACCTGTTAGAGGCTGCAAAAGGCTCGATAGTAGATCATAGGTTCATCATCCAGCAAGACAATGAACCTAAACATCCTGTTAGAGCTACAATCGATGGTTTAGATCAAAGCATATTCATGTCTGTGAATGGCCAAGTCACAGTCCAGACCCAAATCTCATTTGGAATCTGTGACAATACTTGAAAATTACTGTTCACAGATGCCTCCATTCAATCTCACTGAGCGAGAGCGAGTGTGCAAAGAAGAAGGGGACAAAATTTCACCTCTAGATGTGCAAAGATGGAGAAACAGATCACAAAAGACTGTAGCAGCAGTATTTGCACCAAATGGTGGTCCTACAAAGTATTGACTCAGCGGGGCTGAATACAAATGCACGTCACAATTTTCAGATTTATATTTTTAAAATAATGAGAAAATCAAGTATCCTTTCCTTTACACTTCACAAATACTTGATACTTTGTGTTGGTAAATCACAGGGCAATCTGTCACAAAGCCAGGGATCGTCGAACGGTGTGCTGCCTACCTGGCGCTCGAGTCCGACACATCGCTGATCGGGTGGACAGATTACTGGGAGGGGCTGGTGAGGACCCAGCAGTCATGGTGCACATTGGCACAAATGACAAAGTTAGAGGTAGGTGGAAGGTCCTTAACCCCTTTACCCCCAAGGGTGGTTTGCACGTTAATGACCGGGCCAATTTTTACAATTCTGACCACTGTCCCTTTGTGAGGTTATAACTCTGGAACGCTTCAACGGATCCCAGTGATTCTGACATTGTTTTCTCGTGACATATTGTACTTCATGACAATGGTAAAAATTCTTTGATAGTACCTGCGTTTATTTGTGAAAAAAACGGAAATTTGGCGAAAATTATGAAAATTTCGCAATTTTCCAACTTTGAATTTTTATGCAATTAAATCACAGAGATATGTCACACAAAATACTTAATAAATAAAATTTCCCACATGTCTACTTTACATCAGCACAATTTTGGAACCAAAATTTTTTTTTGTTAGGGAGTTATAAGGGTTAAAAGTTGACCAGCAATTTCTCATTTCTACAACACCATTTTTTTTTAGGGACCACATCTCATTTGAAGTCATTTTGAGGGGTCTATATGATAGAAAATACCCAAGTGTGACACCATTCTAAAAACTACACCCCTCAAGGTGCTCAAAACCATATTCAAGAAGTTTATTAACCCTTCTGGTGCTTCACAGGAATTTTTTGAATGTTTAAATAAAAATGAACATTTAACTTTTTTTCACAAAAAATTTAATTCAGCTCCAATTTGTTTAATTTTACCAAGGGTAACAGGAGAAAATAGACCATAAAACATTGTTGTACAATTTGTCCTGAGCACGACAATACCCCACATGTGGGGGTAAACCACTGTTTGGGCGCATGGCAGAGCTCGGAAGCGAAGGAGCGCCATTTGACTTTTCAATGCAAAATTGACTAGAATTGAGATGGGACGCCATGTTTCGTTTGGAGAGCCCCTGATGTGCCTAAACATTGAAACCCCCCACAAGTGACACCATTTTGGAAAGTAGACCCCTTAAGGAACTTATCTAGATGTGTGGTGAGCACTTTGACCCACCAAGTGCTTCACAGAAGTTTATAATGTAGAACCGTAAAAATAAAAAATCATATTTTTTCACAAAAATTAACTTTCCGCCCCCAATTTTTTATTTTCCCAAGGGTAAGAGAAGAAATTGGACCCCAAAAGTTGTTGTACAATTTTTCCTGAGTACGCTGATACCCCATATGTGGGGGTAAACCACTGTTTGGGCGGATGGGAGAGCTCGGAAGGGAAGGAGCGCTGTTTGACTTTTCAATGCAAAATTGACAGGAATTGAGATGGGACGCCATGTTGCGTTTGGAGAGCCACTGATGTGCCTAAGCATTGAAACCCCCCACAAGTGACACCATTTTGGAAAGTAGACCCCCTAAGGAACTTATCTAGAGGTGTGGTGAGCACTTTGACCCACCAAGTGCTTCACAGAAGTTTATAATGCAGAGCCGTAAAAATAAAACAAAAAATTTTTCCCACAAAAATTATTTTTTTAGCCCCCAGTTTTGTATTTTCCCGAGGGTAACAGGAGAAAGTGGACCCCAAAATTTGTTGCCCAATTTGTCCTGAGTGCGATGATACACCATATGTGGGGGGAACCACTGTTTGGGCGCATGGGAGGGTTCGGAAGGGAAGGAGTGCCATTTGAATGCAGACTTAGATGGAATGGTCTGCAGGTGTCACATTGCGTTTGCAGAGCCCCTAATGTACCTAAACAGTAGAAACCCCCCACAAGTGACACCATTTTGGAAAGTAGACCCCCTAAGGAACTAATCTACATGTGTGGTGAGCACTTTGACCCACCAAGGGCTTCACAGAAGTTTATAATGGAGAGCCGTAAAAATAAAACAAAAATTTTTTCCCACAAAAATTATTTTTTAGCCCCCAGTTTTGTATTTTCCCGAGGGTAACAGGAGAAATTGGACCCCAAAATTTGTTGTCCAATTTGTTCTGAGTGCGCTGATACCCCATATGTGGGGGTAACCCCATATGTGTGATACCCCACATATGGGGTGATACCTCATATGTGTGATACCCCATATGGGGGGGTAACCACTGTTTGGGCGCATGGGAGGGCTCGGAAGGGAAGGAGCTCCATTTGGAATGCAGGCTTAGATGGAATGTGCAGGTGTCACATTGCATTTGCAGAGCCCCTAATGTACCGAAACAGTAGAAACCCCCACAAGTGACACCATTTTGGAAACTAGACCCCCTAAGGAACTCATCTAGATGTGTTGTGAGAGCTTTGAACCCCCAAGTGTTTCACTACAGTTTGTAACGCAGAGCTGTGAAAATTGAAAAAAAAAATCTTTCCCCCCAAAATTATTTTTTAGCCCCCAGTTTTGTATTTTCCCGAGGGTAAGAGGAGAAATTTCACCCCAAAAGTTGTTGTCCAATTTGTCCTGAGTACGCTGATACCCAATATGTTGGGGGGAACCACCGTTTGGGCGCATGGGAGGGCTCGGAAGGGAAGGAGTGCCATTTGGAATGCAGACTTAGATGGAATGGTCTGCAGGCGTCACTTTGCGTTTGCAGAACCCCTAATGTACCTAAACAGTAGAAATCCCCCACAAGTGACCCCATATTGGAAACTAGACCCCCATGGAACTTATCTAGATGTGTTGTGAGAACTTTGAACCCCCAAGTGTTTCACTACAGTTTATAACGCAGAGCCGTGAAAATAAAAAATCTTTTTTTTTCCCACAAAAATTATTTTTTAGCCCCCAGTTTTGTATTTTCCCAAGGGTAACAGGAGAAATTGGACCCCAAAAGTTGTTGTCCAATTTGTCCTGAGTACGCTGATACCCCATATGTTGGGGTAAACCCCTGTTTGGGCACACGGGAGAGCTCGGAAGGGAAGGAGCACTGTTTTACTTTTTCAACGCAGAATTGGCTGGAATTGAGATCGGACGCCATGTCGCGTTTGGAGAGCCCCTGATGTGCCTAAACAGTGGAAACCCCCCAATTCTAACTGAAACCCTAATCCAAACACACCCCTAACCCTAATCCCAACAGTAACCCTAACCACACCTCTAACCCTGACACACACCTAACCCTAATCCCAACCCTATTCCCAACTGTAAATGTAATCTAAACCCTAACCGTAACTTTAGCCCCAACCCTAACTGTAGCCTTAACCCTAGCCCCAACCCTAACTTTAGCCCCAAACCAAACTGTAGCCCTAACCCTAACCATAGCCCTAACCCTAACTTTAGCCCCAACCCTAACTGTAGCCTTAACCCTAGCCCTAACCATAGCCCTAACCCTAGCCCTAGCCCTAACCCTAGCCCTAGCCTTAACCCTAGCCCTAACCCTAGCCCTAACCCTAGCCCTAGCCCTAGCCATAACCCTAGCCCTAACCCTAGCCCTAACCCTAGCCCTAACCCTAGCCCTAGCCCAAACCCTAACCTTAGCCCTAATGGAAAAATGGAAATAAATACATTTTTTTAATTTTTCCCTAACTAAGGGGGTGATGAAGGGGGGTTTGATTTACTTTTATAGCGGGTTTTTTAGCGGATTTTTATGATTGGCAGCCGTCACACACTGAAAGACGCTTTTTACTGCAAAAAATATTTTTTGCGTTACCACATTTTGAGAGCTATAATTTTTCCATATTTTGGTTCACAGAGTCATGTGAGGTCTTGTTTTTTGTGGGACGAGTTGACGTTTTTATTGGTAACATTTTCGGGCACGTTACATTTTTTGATCGCTTTTTATTCCGATTTTTGCGAGGCAGAATGACCAAAAACCAGCTATTCATGAATTTCTTTTGGGGGAGGCGTTTATACCGTTCCGCGTTTGGTAAAATTGATAAATCAGTTTTATTCTTCGGGTCAGTACGATTACAGCGACACCTCATTTATATCATTTTTTTATGTTTTGGCGCTTTTATACGATAAAAACTATTTTATAGAAAAAATAATTATTTTTGCATCGCTTTATTCTCAGGACTATAACTTTTTTTTTTTTGCTGATGATGCTGTATGGCGGCTCGTTTTTTGCGGGACAAGATGACGCTTTCAGCGGTATCATGGTTATTTATATCTGTCTTTTTGATCGCGTGTTATTCCACTTTTTGTTCGGCGGTATGATAATAAAGCGTTGTTTTTTGCCTCGTTTTTTTTTTTTTTTTTTCTTACGGTGTTTACTGAAGGGGTTAACTAGTGGGCCAGTTTTATAGGTCGGGTCGTTACGGACGCGGCGATACTAAATATGTGTACTTTTATTGTTTTTTTTTAAATTTAGATAAAGAAATGTATTTAGGGGAATAATATATATATATTTTTTTCATTATTTAGGAATATTTTTTTTTATTTTTTTTTACACATTTTGAAAATTTTTTTTTTAACTTTTTTACATTGTCCCAGGGATGGACATCACAGATCAGTGATCTGACAGTGTGCACAGCACTCTGTCAGATCGCTGATCTGACATGCAGCGCTGCAGCCTTCACAGTGCCTGCTCTGAGCAGGCTCTGTGAAGCCACCTCCCTCCCTGCAGGACCCGGATCCGCGGCCATCTTGGATCCGGGGCTGGAGGAAGCAGGGAGGGAGGTGAGACCCTCGCAGCAACGCGATCACAACGCGTTGCTGCGGGGGGCTCAGGGAAGCCCGCAGGGAGCCCCCTCCCTGCGGGAAGCTTCCCTATACCGCCGGCACATCGCGATCATCTTTGATCGTGGTGTGCCAGGGGTTAATGTGCCAGGGGCGGTCCGTGACTGCTCCTGGCACATAGTGCCGGATGTCAGCTGCGATAAACAGCTGACACCCGGCCGCGATCGGCGGCGCTCCCCCGTGAGCGCCGCCGATCGCGCTGGACGTACTATCCCGTCCATGGTCATGGGGGCCCACCCCACCTCGACGGGATAGTACGTCCCATGTCAGAAAGGGGTTAAAGATGATTTCAGGGAATTAGGCTGCAAGCTGAAAGCAAGGACCTCCAACGTGGTATTTTCCTAAATACTGCCTGTACCACGTGCCCTTCCAGAGAGGCAACGGGAGATTAGGGAGGTTAATAAGTGGCTCAAGAATTGGTGTAGGAAGGAGGGGTTTGGGTTCCTGCAGAACTGGGCCGACTTCTCAGTTGGCTACAGGCTCTATGCTAGGGACGGGCTGCACCTCAATGGGGAAGGTGCAGCTGTGCTGGGGGAGAAAATGGCTAGAAGGTTGGAGGAGTGTTTAAACTAGGGATTGGGGGGAGGGTATTCAATGTATAGGAGGGGAAGATAGTGCAGACAGAGACCTGGGCACAAATAAGGAAGTTGGGGGTGGCGGTGGCATGGGGGGTGGGGTTAGAACAGTTAATAATTTAAGAAAGAATAGAGGTGCAGAGAGATACATAAAATGTATGTATACTAATGCCAGAAGCCTCGCCAACAAAATGGATGAATTAGAACTAATGTTTTTGGAGCATAATTATGACATGGTGGGGATATCTGAAACATGGCTGGATGAGAGCCATGACTGGGCTGTTAATTTGCAGGGCTATAGTCTGTTCAGAAATGACCGTACAGATAAGTGAGGGGGAGGGGTGTGTCTATATGTAAAATCGTCCTTAAAACCCATCCTGCGTGATAATATAGGTGAATTTAATGAAAATGTAGAATCCCTGTGGGTGGAGATAAGGGGAGGGGGAAAAAATAATAAATTACTGATAGGGGTTTGTTATGGCTCTCCCAAAATAATGGAAGCAATGGAGAATATCCTCGTAAAGCAAATAGATGAAGCTGTGACTCAAGGGGAAGTCATTATTATGGGGGACTTCAACTACCCTGAAATAGATTGGGTAACAGAAATCTACAGTTCCAGCAAAGGTAATCGGTTTTTGACAACTATGAGAGACAATTACCTTTCACAACTGGTTCAGGACCCAACAAGAAGGGGGGCACTGCTAGACCTAATATTAACCAACAGGCCAGACCGCATAGCAAATATAAGGGTTGGGGGTTACTTGGGAAATAGCGATCACAAAATAATAAGTTTTCATGTATCCTTTAATAAGATGTGTAGTAGAGGGGTTACAAGGACACTAAACTTCAGGAGGGCAAATTTCCAAAGGATGAGAGAGGATCTTGGTGCAATTAACTGGGACGATATCCTGATACACAAAAATACACAAAGAAAATGGGAGACGTTTATTAGCATTCTGGATAGGACCTGTGCACAGTATATACCGTATGGGAATAAACAAACTAGAAATAGGAGGAAACCAATATGGCTAAATAGAGCTGTAAGGAGCGCAATAAGTGACAAAAAGAAAGCATTTAGAGAATTAAAGGAAGTAGATAGTGATGAGGCATTAAATAAATACTAAAAATTAAATAAATTCTGTAAAAAGCAAATCAAGGCAGCAAAGATTGAGACAGAGAGACTCATTGCCAGAGAGAGTAAAAATAATCCCAAAATATTCTTTAACTACATAAATAGTAAGAAACTAAAAAATGATAGTGTTGGCCCCCTTAAAAATAGTCTGGGTGAAATGGTGGATGAGGATGAGGAAAAAGCCAATATGCTAAATGACTTTTTTTCATCAGTATTTACACAAGAAAATCCCATGGCAGACAAAATGACTAGTGATAAAAATTCCCCATTAAATGTAACCTGCTTAACCCAGCAGGAAGTGCAGCGGCGTCTAAAAATCACTAAAATTGACAAATCTCCGGGCCCCGATGGGATACACCCTCGAGTATTGCAGGAATTAAGTACAGTCATTGATCGACCATTATTTTTAATCTTTAAAGACTCCATAATAACAGGGTCTGTACCACAGGACTGGCGTATAGCAAATGTGGTGCCAATATTCAAAAAGGGGACAAAAACTGAACTCGGAAATTATAGGCCAGTAAGCTTAACCTCTACTGTGGGTAAAATCCTGGAGGGCATTCTAAGGGACGCTATACTGGAGTATCTGAAGAGGAATAACCTCATGACCCAGTATCAGCACGGGTTTACTAGGGACCGTTCATGTCAGACTAATTTGATCAGTTTCTATGAAGAGGTAAGTTCCGGACTTGACCAAGGGAACCCAGTGGACGTAGTGTATATGGACTTTTCAAAAGCTTTTGATACGGTGCCACACAAAAGGTTGATACATAAAATGAGAATAATGGGGATAGGGGAAAATATGTGCAAGTGGTTTGAGAGCTGGCTCAGGGATAGGAAACAAAGGGTGGTTATTAATGGAGAACACTCGGACTGGGTAGCGGTTAGCAGTGGGGGTCAGTATTGGGCCCTCTTCTTTTTAACATTTATTAATGACCTTGTAGGGGGCATTCAAAGTAGAATTTCAATATTTGCAGATGACACTAAACTCTGCAGGGTAATCAATACAGAGGAGGACAATTTTATATTACAGGATGATTTATGTAAACTAGAAGCTTGGGCTGATAAATGGCAAATGAGCTTTAATGGGGATAAATGTAAGGTCATGCACTTGGGTAGAAGTAATAAGATGTATAATTATGTGCTTAATTCTAAAACTCTGGGCAAAACTGTCAATGAAAAAGACCTGGGTGTATGGGTGGATGGCAAACTCATATTCAGTGGCCAGTGTCAGGCAGCTGCTACAAAGGCAAATAAAATAATGGGATGCATTAAAAGATGGTGATCTTTTTAATCATAGACCTGAAACAGGGACAAGGGGGCATCCACTACGTTTGGAGGAAAAAAGGTTTAAGCATAATAACAGACGCAGATTCTTTACTGTAAGAGCAGTGAGACTATGGAACTCTCTGCCGTATGATGTTGTAATGAGTGATTCATTACTTAAATTTAAAGAGGGGACTGGATACCTTTCTGGAAAAGTATAATGTTACAGGGTATATACACTAGATTCCTTGATAGGGCGTTGATCCGGGGAA
This sequence comes from Ranitomeya imitator, assembly GCF_032444005.1. Lineage (NCBI taxonomy): Eukaryota > Metazoa > Chordata > Amphibia > Anura > Dendrobatidae > Ranitomeya > Ranitomeya imitator. The sequence continues at coordinate 47,315,349 of NC_091282.1, read as the reverse complement.
CTTGTCTGATTGCCGTATGTGGAGTCGGGAAGGAAATTTTTTCCCCATAGTGGAGCTTACTATTTGCCACATGGTTTTTTTTTGCCTTCCTCTGGATCAACATGTTAGGGCATGTTAGGTTAGGCTATGGGTTGAACTAGATGGACTTATAGTCTTCCTTAAACCTTAATAACTTTGTAACTATGTAACTATAAAATCGCAATAAAACAGTAGCGTGAAGAAACTTGGAAAAGTTAATGGGGTATGAAAACTATTTAATACAGCCTTTCCTATAAAAAACAGAGTTTCTGTTTTAAAGACAACTTTCCTAGGTGCAGTATTTTTGGATTGTTGGAGGCTGATGGACGAGTCTGGTCTCACTTTCCTCCATCAGCGGCCACATTGTGAACAGGAGATCTGTGCAATATTAAGCTAAATCTGAACAAAAATTATATACAGTATATATATAAACACACACATCTATACACACATATATACACAGTCATGTTGAAAATGTTGACACTCTTAAAAATGTTCCTGAAATGAATTATTTCTACCAAAATTACACACGTTTTGTTATAAACATGTTTATTTCCTTTGTGTATATTGGAACAACACAAAAAATGAAAAAAATAAAATAAAATAAAATGAAAAAAATGGCAAATTGGACATATTTTCACACAAACCCCAAAAATGGGCCGGACAAAATTATTGGCACCTTTGAAAAATTGTGGGTAAGCAACTTTGTTTCAAGGATGTGATGATCATTCAAACTCACTTATGGCAAGTAACAGGTGTGGGCAGTATGAAAGTCACACCTGAAACCAGATAAAAAAGGGGAGAAGTTGACTCAATCTTTGTATTGTGTATCTGGGTGTGCCACACTAAGCATGGAGAACAGAAAGAGAAGAATATGACAATCTGAGGACTTGACAACCAAAATTGTTAAACAGTATCAACAATCTCAAACTAACAAGTCCATCTCCAGAGATCTTCATGTTCTTTTGTCCACATTGCGCAACATAATCAAGAAGTTTACAACCCATGACACTGTAGCCAATCTTCCTGGATGTGGACGGCAGAGAAAAGTTGATGGAAGGTTGCAACACAGGATAGTCTGGGTGGTAGATAAGCAGCCCCAATCAAATTCCAAAGAAATTCAAGCTGTCCTGCAGGCTCAGGATGCATCAGTGTTAGAGCAAACTATCTGTTAACATTTGAATGAAATGAAACACTATGGCAGGAGGACCCCATTGCTGACACAGAGACATAAAAAAGCTAGACTGCAGTTTGCCAAAATGTATGCGAGTAAGACAAAATCCCTCTGGGAAAGCGTCTTGTGAACAGATGAGACCAACATTGAGCTTTTTGGTTAAGTACATCATTCTACTGTTTACATAAAAACAGAATGAGGCCTACAAAGAAAAGAACATAGTACCTACAGTCAAATATGGTGGAGGTTCAAAGATGTTTTGGGGTTGTTTTGCAGCCTTTGGCAATAGGTGCCTTGTCTGTGTGCAAGGCATCATGAATTCTGAAGATTACCAAAGGATTTTGGGTGACAATGTAGTGCCCAGTGTCAGAAAGCTGGGTTTTCGTCCTAGGTAATGGGCTTTCAAGCAGGATAATGACCCCAAACATACTTCATGAAGCCCCCAGAAATGGATGGAAACAAAGTGCTGGAGAGTTCTGAAGTGGCAGCAATGAGTCCGGATCTAAATCCCACTGTCTTTGTGGTAATTTTCCTGATGAAGGGGTCAGATAGACCTTGAAACGCGTTGAATAAACCACCAGAATTCTTCAATATATCTGAATTTGTATCATTGTGGCAGTGCAGATTTAATCCACAAATTATCCTTTACAAATGTCATTGAACACCTGTGGAGAGATCTTAAAATTGCTGTTGGGAGAAGGAGTCTTCAAATAAGAGAGACCTGAGCAGTTTGCAAAAAAATAGTGATCCAAAATTCCAGATGAGACATGTAACAAGCTTGTTGAGAGTTATAGGAAGTGACTGATTGTTATTTATTCTAAAGGGTGCAGCACAAAGGGATGAGGGGAAGGGAGCCAAACACTAGGGAGATCTAAAATCATCCTGTCTGCCCTAAACATCCCTATATAGGTTCTGTACCTATGGCCGAGCAGGAACCTAATCCCTGCCTGACCCTGGAAAGAAGCCTGTTGTGAATTCTGTGGCAGAGCTCCCTCCTGTGGTCACAAGTGGTACTTCGGCTGATTCTCTCTGGGAGCTTCCGTTTGTGGAGGAAACTGGTACTGCTGCTTCTGAGTTTCCTTTCTCAGGTGATCTGGTGAGGTCGTTAGGTGCTTCTCTACTTAACCCCACCTAATGCTTTGATTCATGCTTCCTGTCAATGTTCCAGTGTTGGACTTGTGTTTCTCTGGATCATTCCTGTGGCCTGCTGCTCTGCATAGCTAAGTGCTTCTTTGCTATTTGTTGCTATTTTTTCTGTCCAGCTTGTCTATTTGTTTTGCTGGAAGCTCTGGGACGCAAAGGGCGTACCTCCGTGCCGTTAGTTCGGTACGGAGGGTCTTTTTGCCCCTTTGCGTGGTTTTCTTTAGGGTTTTGTGTAGACCGCAAAGTTATCTTTCCTATCCTCGTTCTGTCTAGAATATCGGGCCTCACTTTGCTGAATCTATTTCATCCCTACGTTTGTCTTTTCATCTTACTCACAGTCATTATATGTGGGGGGCTGCCTTTTCCTTTGGGGTATTTCTCTGAGGCAAGGTAGGCTTATTTTTTCTATCTTCAGGCTAGTTAGTTTCTCAGGCTGTGCCGAGTTGCATAGGGAGCTTTAGGCGCAATCCACGGCTGCCTCTAGTTGTGTTTGGAGAGGATCAGGGATTGCGGTCTGCAGAGTTCCCACGTCTCAGAGCTCGTTCTATTATTTTGGGTTATTGTCAGATCACTGTATGTGCTCTGACCTCCATGTCCATTGTGATACTGAATTACCTTTCACAACAGTACAGGAAGCCAAAAGTACTAATGATTCTCAATAGAGGGAAAAAAGAAGTTCTGAGACCATTTTTTTTTCTTGGCTTTGTGTTTTGTCTTTTTTTTTCCCCTAGACATTTGGGTGGTTCAGTACACAGGTGTAGCGATGGACATTAGAAGTCTGTCTTCATTTGTGGATCAGCTCTCGGCAAGAGTACAAAAGATTCAAGACACTATTGATCAGAAATCTATGTTAGAACCAAGAATTCCTATTCCTGATTTGTGTTTTGGAGATAGAACTAAGTTTCTGAGTTTCAAAAATAATTGTAAGTTATTTCTGGCCTTGAAACCTCGTTCCTCTGGTGATCCAGTTCAACAGGTTTTGATTATTATTTCTTTTTTGCGCGGCGACCCTCAGGACTGGGCATTTTCTCTTGCGCCAGGAGATCCTGCATTATGTAATATTGATGCGTTTTTCCTGGCGCTCGGATTGCTGTACGATGAGCCTAATTCAGTGGATCAGGCAGAAAAGAATTTGCTGGCTCTTTGTCAGGGTCAGGATGAGATAGAGGTATATTGCCAGAAATTTAGAAAATGGTCAGTGCTCACTCAATGGAATGAATCTGCGCTGGCAGCTATGTTCATAAAGGGTCTCTCTGAAGCCCTTAAGGATGTCATGGTGGGATTTCCTATGCCTGCTGGTTTGAATGAGTCTTTGTCTTTGGCAATTCAGATCGGTCGACGCTTGCGTGAGCGTAAATCTGTGCACCAATTTGGCGGTATTACCTGAGCTTAAACCTGAGCCTATGCAGTGCGATAGGACTTTGACCAGAGTTGAACGGCAAGAACACAGACGTCTGAATGGGCTGTGTTTCTACTGTGGTGATTCCACTCATGCTATCTCTGATTGTCCTAAGCGCACTAAGCGGTTCGCTAGGTCTGCCACCATTGGTACGGTACAGTCAAAATTTCTTCTGTCCGTTACCTTGATCTGCTCTTTGTCATCATATTCTGTCATGGCGTTTGTGGATTCAGGCGCTGCTCTGAATTTGATGGACTTGGAATATGCTAAGCGTTGTGGGTTTTTCTTGGAGCCCTTGCAGTGTCCTATTCCATTGAGAGGTATTGATGCTACGCCTTTGGCCAAGAATAAGCCTCAATACTGGACCCAGCTGACCATGTGCATGGCTCCTGCACATCAGGAGGATATTCGCTTTCTGGTGTTGCATAATCTGCATGATGTGGTCGTGTTGGGGTTGCCATGGCTACAAGCCCATAATCCAGTATTGGATTGGAAATCCATGTCGGTGTCCAGCTGGGGTTGTCAGGGGGTACATGGTGATGTTCCATTTTTGTCAATTTCGTCATCCACCCCTTCTGAGGTTCCAGAGTTCTTGTCTGATTACCGGGATGTATTTGATGAGCCCAAGTCCGATGCCCTACCTCCGCATAGGGATTGTGATTGTGCTACCAATTTGATTCCTGGTGGTAAATTCCCAAAAGGTCGACTGTTTAATTTATCCGTGCCTGAGCACACCGCTATGCGCAGTTATGTGAAGGAATCCCTGGAGAAGGGGCATATTCGCCCGTCATCGTCGCCATTAGGAGCGGGTTTTTTTTTTTTAGCCAAAAAGGATGGTTCGCTGAGACCTTGTATAGATTATCGCCTTCTTAATAAGATCACTGTTAAATTTCAGTACCCCTTGCCTTTGTTATCTGATTTGTTTGCTCGGATTAAGGGGGCTAGTTGGTTCACCAAGATTGATCTTCGTGGTGCGTATAATCTGGTGCGAATCAGGCGAGGCGATGAATGGAAAACTGCATTTAATACGCCCGAGGGTCATTTTGAGTATCTAGTGATGCCATTCGGACTTGCCAATGCTCCATCAGTGTTTCAGTCCTTTATGCATGACATCTTCCGAGAGTACCTGGATAAATTCCTGATTGTGTACTTGGATGACATTTTGATCTTTTCGGATGATTGGGAGTCTCATGTGAAACAGGTCAGAACGGTTTTTCAGGTCCTGCGTGCTAATTCTTTGTTTGTGAAGGGATCAAAGTGTCTCTTTGGTGTGCAGAAGGTTTCATTTTTGGGGTTCATCTTTTCCCCTTCTACTATCGAGATGGATCCTGTTAAGGTCCAAGCCATCCATGACTGGACTCAGCCGACATCTCTGAAAAGTCTGCAAAAGTTCCTGGGCTTTGCTAATTTTTATCGTCGCTTCATCTGCAATTTTTCTAGTATTGCCAAACCATTGACCGATTTGACCAAGAAGGGTGCTGATTTGGTCAATTGGTCTTCTGCTGCTGTGGAAGCTTTTCAAGAGTTGAAGCGTCGTTTTTCTTCTGCCCCTGTGTTGTGTCAACCTGATGTTTCTCTTCCGTTCCAGGTCGAGGTTGATGCTTCTGAGATTGGAGCAGGGGCTGTTTTGTCGCAGAGAGGTTCTGATTGTTCAGTGATGAAACCATGCGCTTTTTTTTCCAGGAAGTTTTCGCCTGCTGAGCGGAATTATGATGTGGGCAACCGAGAGTTGCTGGCCATGAAGTGGGCATTCGAGGAGTGGCGTCATTGGCTTGAAGGAGCTAAGCATCGCGTGGTGGTATTGACTGATCATAAGAACCTGACTTATCTCGAGTCTGCTAAGCGTTTGAATCCTAGACAGGCTCGTTGGTCGCTGTTTTTCGCCCGTTTTGACTTTGTGATTTCGTACCTTCCGGGCTCTAAAAATGTGAAGGCGGATGCTCTGTCTAGGAGTTTTGTGCTTGACTCTCCGGGTTTGTCTGAGCCGGCGGGTATCCTCAAGGAAGGAGTAATTGTGTCTGCCATCTCCCCTAATTTGCGGCGGGTGCTGCAAAAATTTCAGGCTAATAAACCTGATCGTTGTCCAGCGGAGAAACTGTTTGTCCCGGATAGGTGGACAAATAAAGTGATCTCTGAGGTTCATTGTTCGGTGTTGGCTGGTCATCCTGGAATCTTTGGTACCAGAGAGTTAGTGGCTAGATCCTTTTGGTGGCCATCTCTGTCGCGGGATGTGCGTTCTTTTGTGCAGTCCTGTGGGATTTGTGCTCGGGCTAAGCCCTGCTGTTCTCGTGCCAGTGGGTTGCTTTTGCCCTTGCCGGTCCCGAAGAGACCTTGGACACATATCTCTATGGATTTTATTTCAGATCTTCCCGTCTCTCAAAAGATGTCAGTCATTTGGGTGGTCTGTGATCGCTTTTCTAAGATGGTCCATCTGGTACCCTTGTCCAAGTTGCCTTCCTCCTCTGATTTGGTGCCATTGTTCTTCCAGCATGTGGTTCGTTTGCATGGCATTCCAGAGAATATCGTTTCTGACAGAGGTTCCCAGTTTGTTTCGAGGTTTTGACGAGCCTTTTGTGGTAGGATGGGCATTGACTTGTCTTTTTCCTCGGCTTTTCATCCTCAAACTAATGGCCAGACCGAACGAACCAATCAGACCTTGGAAACCTATCTGAGATGCTTTGTTTCTGCCGATCAGGATGACTGGGTGTCCTTTTTGCCTTTGGCTGAGTTCGCCCTTAATAATCGGGCCAGCTCGGCTACCTTAGTTTCGCCATTTTTCTGCAATTCTGGGTTCCATCCTCGTTTCTCTTCAGGACAGGTTGAGTCTTCGGACTGTCCTGGTGTGGATACTGTGGTGGACAGGTTGCAGCAGATTTGGACTCATGTAGTGGACAATTTGACCTTGTCCCAGGAGAAGGCTCAACGTTTCGCTAATCGCAGACGCCGTGTGGGTCCCCGACTTCGTGTTGGGGATCTGGTTTGGTTATCTTCTCGTCATATTCCTATGAAGGTTTCCTCTCCGAAGTTTAAACCTCGTTTCATTGGTCCTTATAGGATTTCTGAGGTTATTAATCCTGTGTCTTTTCGTCTGACCCTCCCAGATTCTTTTTTCATACATAACGTCTTCCATAGGTCATTGTTGCGGAGATACGTGGCACCTATGGTTCCATCTGTTGACCCTCCTGCCCCGGTTTTGGTGGAGGGGGAATTGGAGTATATTGTGGAGAAGATTTTGGATTCTCGTGTTTCAAGACGGAAACTCCAGTATCTGGTTAAATGGAAGGGTTATGCTCAGGAGGATAATTCCTGGGTTTTTGCCTCTGATGTCAATGCTCCCGATCTTGTTCGTGCCTTTCATGTGGCTCATCCTGGTCGGCCTGGGGGCTCTGGTGAGGGTTCGGTGACCCCTCCTCAAGGGGGGGGTACTGTTGTGAATTCTGTGGCAGAGCTCCCTCCTGTGGTCACAAGTGGTACTTCGGCTGATTCTCTCTGGGAGCTTCCGTTTGTGGAGGAAACTGGTACTGCTGCTTCTGAGTTTCCTTCCTCAGGTGATCTGGTGAGGTCGTTAGGTGCTTCTCTACTTAACCCCACCTAATGCTTTGATTCATGCTTCCTGTCAATGTTCCAGTGTTGGACTTGTGTTTCTCTGGATCATTCCTGTGGCCTGCTGCTCTGCATAGCTAAGTGCTTCTTTGCTATTTGTTGCTATTTTTTCTGTCCAGCTTGTCTATTTGTTTTGCTGGAAGCTCTGGGACGCAAAGGGTGTACCTCCGTGCCGTTAGTTCGGTACGGAGGGTCTTTTTGCCCCTTTGCGTGGTTTTCTTTAGGGTTTTGTGTAGACCGCAAAGTTATCTTTCCTATCCTCGTTCTGTCTAGAATATCGGGCCTCACTTTGCTGAATCTATTTCATCCCTACGTTTGTCTTTTCAGCTTACTCACAGTCATTATATGTGGGGGGCTGCCTTTTCCTTTGGGGTATTTCTCTGAGGCAAGGTAGGCTTATTTTTTCTATCTTCAGGCTAGTTAGTTTCTCAGGCTGTGCCGAGTTGCATAGGGAGCTTTAGGCGCAATCCACGGCTGCCTCTAGTTGTGTTTGGAGAGGATCAGGGATTGCGGTCTGCAGAGTTCCCATGTCTCAGAGCTCGTTCTATTATTTTGGGTTATTGTCAGATCACTGTATGTGCTCTGACCTCCATGTCCATTGTGATACTGAATTACCTTTCACAACAGAAGCCCTGCTTAGAGAAGGGCGGGGTATGCACTAATCAATCCCCATTACAACTAAAGACAGCTGGGATAGACAAACAAGGGGAATGCTTATCTTGAGTAGACTCAGAGATGTAACCCAGACACACAGATGTCCTCCAGTAGCACCAAAGAGGAAGATAGCCGACTGCTATAGCTCCAAGCCTCAACAGTGGAAAATGGAAATATCACCGGTGATTCCCAGAAGGAAATCTATAAACACTCAGTCCAGGTGTGTCAATTAGAGCCCGGGGGAGGTTGCCACTGGGTCCAAAAGTCAGAAGGACTAGGAAGATGTCTGCAAAGCCAACTGCAGAAACCTTCTACAACCAGATGCTGTGCGACTGTCTGCAGCCTCTGACACACACATGACAGGTGTGCAACCAAATATTAAATTGAAGGTGCAAAAAACTTTCTCCAGGACATTTTTGGCGTTTTCTGTTAAATTATGTACAATTTGCTTGTTTTTTTGTGTTTTTCCAATACACACAAAGAAAATAAACATGTGTATAGGAAAACGTGAAATTGCAATAATTTTCTGGAACAAATACTTCATTTTCTGGAACAATTTCAAGGGTGCCAACACTTTTGGCCATGTTTGTATATAAAAAAACTCACTCTTCTGCCAGTATGTCAATGAATTTTAAATCACATGGGGAAATGTAAAAAAATTGCAAATTAAGTACTTCACTGAGACAGATGTAGATCTGGAGCTTGAATGCGTATTTCTGATTAAACTGATCTGCTCTGGGATTATTCCATGAGCCAAATGATTTGGAAAAGAGACAAAAACTGGAGACATTGCACTTAGTTTTTTTATGTGACATCTACTTTTATTTATGCTACAGCTCAGGGACAAGACCGTCATTATCTATATTTTTTAACAGGTACGAGGATGCAGTGGCACAGAGAACGGCAGACTCAGTGATACAAGTTATTGTTTATTGACTATTTACAAAACTTAACAAGATAGTGTACAATACCGAAAAATTACAATTTGCATATCGGTAACAGTTCAGACAGTACAGCGCGACCCCTGTGCTCTCTCTTGTCTTAACAGAACATAAGATAAAAACATAATATGTAATAGGTAAATAAATAGTAATAGTATATGTTAAAAATATAGGTACATAGTATTGTTTTGATAAGAAAAAGTAGTGGAACCACTGTTCTGTGGTCCGAGGAGAGCCTGGAGGGGAGTAATTAGGTGAGCACTTGACTTTTCACTAGAGTCCCTGATGGTGGGGTCATGCTTGGCTCTTGATGAACACCAGGTGCTACACCAAGACAGACCATGGACACACGACAACTGACCCCCAAAGGACTGGTAGTTGGAACATCCTGGAAGGAAAGGACAGCTGATGCAGGCAGGCATTGGCAGAAGCAGACTAGTACGGTAGATACAAGTTGGCAGTTGCAGGCGGGTCCAGTTGATATACAGACTGGGACGGCTGGTACAAGTGGGTCTGTCTGATATGTAGACTGGCACGGCAAGTGCTGGCTGATCCAGATGATTTACAGATTGGCACGGCTGGTGCAGATGGGTATGCTTGATATACAGATTGGCACGGCTGGTTCAGGCTGGTCTGGCTGTAATACAGACTGACAAAGCAAGTATAAGCAAGAAGGTTTAGGGACAGATACTAGTGGGAACGCTTGGAAGCGAGGAAGGATCTCTCTTATCAGGTAATCACAAGCATACATGTTCATACTCCAGGTCAGAAGGGGGAGCTCTGATCCAGCTTGTGGGGGGCTCCCCTACATATATTCTGGTCTGGAGGGAAAGTGAGTTCAGTTCAGTCAGTGAGTGCCAGACAGCAGAATGGAGCAGTCTGAGGCAGAGAGGAAAGAGAAGGGCCGTGCAGCCACGAGAGGTGCTGCAGCTCTTGGAAAGAGAGAAGAGAAAGCAGAACAGATTGTAGAGAGCGTGTAGGGAAAGTGGAGCGCAGGAGAGTGAAAAACTGGGGAGTTAGCTGCGACTGGGCTACCTCCCTACTAAGCGCAGACACCAGTAGCCGGAAGACCGGGATTGTGAGGGACTCCACGTCTCACAGCAGAAACCGGCAGGACAGCTGGATTACAAGTCACCTGTCTGTCCTTACACCTGAGGACACAGTAGCGCATAGAGCCTGGGTCGTGATAGAGACCCTGTAAAAAGGCTCGAGCTACCTGTCGTACGGGTAGTATCCTACCAACCTGGAGGACAGAGAGGACATGTGAGGACCTTGTGAGAGGCTTAAGGCAGCAAGGGACTACACCTCAGCGCTAGAAGGAAGGCTTCTAGCCCGACCTGGTAAGGGGGACTCCCAACTCGCTTCCAAGCCAGCCAGACCATACCTTCACCTGTGATCTGGTACCCTGGACTGTGGCTGCCTGAATCCTTCAGTAAACCAGGTAAAGAGACTGAAAACCTGTGTCCTCAATTTCTTGCTACATCATTCACCATCTCTATCTACACTCCGGGAGCCCTGGGGACCCAGCTTCACCTGTGGGAAGCCATACCATCAGCGTCGGTCACCTCTGACCGAGAACCACAGGTGGCGTCACGAACACAAACTTTATTCACATACTCCCTTTAAAGACCTTTCTCTTTTTACTTGGGCGCCCAGGGCCACGGACCGGGTCACCGCCACGTGACACATCCCCTTTAAGTACCAGACATGTGAGTACCCCACGGCCCTGGCGGGTGTTCCACAAGAGGTGTGTTTGGGAACAGACTAACAATGTTGCACAGGAACCTCTCATCAGGGAAGGTGCCTTAAATAATAAGTGTCTCCCATTCATTGACTGGTGACACCTTAAGATGGTGTGTGCTGTAACTTTAAGAGGGTGGGACCGCACACGTGCCCTAAACACAGTACCCAGGGATCTGTGAGATATGTGCAGACCCTAGGCAGCAGCAGGCAGAAGGAGGAGAGAGTGCGGGACCGCGGCAGTGAGTGAGTCGGCGTCCCTGCTAGAGGAGAGGGGCAGCGTTCAGGTACACCGGCGCTACAAAAAAGGACCTATAAACTAGTTGTCGCATAGATTTCCCTATTCAAATAACCACTGTCTGTTAGATTCACTATACCTTGCATGGCTCAGTTATACCCCTACTGAGCTACACATCAAGAATACGTAATGAACACAATTACAACTGTAACATCAATGTCCACATAAGGCATATGCAGCATACATCGATATATGAATATTGGTATAAATGTACGCTGTTGTGAATTCTGTTGTCAAGCTCCCTCCTGTGGTCATGAATGGTACTTCGGCTGGTTCTGTCCATGGGCTTCCTCTGGTGGTTGTGAGTGGAGCTGCGGCTTCTGAGTTTCCTTCTACAGGTGACGAGGTTAATTCGTTAGCTGGCTGCTCTATTTAACTCCACTTAGATCATTGCTCCATGCCACCTGTCAATGTTCCAGTATTGGTCTTGCTCTCTCCTGGATCGTTCTTGTGACCTGTCTTCCCAGCTGAAGCTAAGTTACTGCTTGTTTTTCTCTGGTTTGCTATTTTTCTGTCCAGCTTGCTATTTTGATTTTTGTCTTGCTTGCTGGAAGCTCTGGGACGCAGAGGGAGCGCCTCCGCACCGTGAGTCGGTGCGGAGGGTCTTTTTGCGCCCTCTGCGTGGTCTTTTTGTAGGTTTTTGTGCTGACCGCAAAGTTACCTTTCCTATCCTTTGTCTGTTCAGTAAGTCGGGCCTCACTTTGCTAAATCTATTTCATCTCTGTGTTTGTAATTTTCATCTTTACTCACAGTCATTATATGTGGGGGGCTGCCTTTTCCTTTGAGGAATTTCTCTGAGGCAAGGTAGGCTTTATTTTTCTATCTCTAGGGCTAGCTAGTTTCTTAGGCTGTGTCGAGTTGCATAGGGAGCGTTAGGAGCAATCCACGGCTATTTCTAGTGTGTGTGATAGGATTAGGGATTGCGGTCAGCAGAGTTCCCACGTCTCAGAGCTTGTCCTATATTATTAGTAACTATTAGGTCATTCCATGTGCTCTTACCCACTTGGTCCATTATTGTCCTTACCACCAGGTCATAACAGTACAGGTGGCCCAATGTATTAATGCATCTCAATAGAGGGATAAGAGAACTTCTGAGACCATTTTTTTTTCTCTGCAGTGTGTTTTGTTTCTCTTTCCCCCTAGACCTTTGGGTGGTTCAGGGCATAGGTGTAGGTATGGACATTCAAGGTCTGTCCTCTTGTGTGGATCATCTCACTGCAAGGGTATAAAACATTCAAGATTTTGTGGTTCAGAATCCGGTGTTAGAGCCTAGAATTCCTATTCCTGACTTATTTTCTGGGGATAGATCTAGGTTCTTGAATTTCAAAAATAATTGTAAACTGTTTCTAGCTTTGAAACCCCGCTCCTCTGGTGACCCCGCTCAACAAGTAAAAATCATTATTTCTTTGTTGCGTGGTGACCCTCAAGACTGGGCATTTTCCCTTGCGCCAGGAGATCCTAAATTTCAAGCCCAATTACAAAACATTCTGGAGATGGCCTTTGAAAGGGGTATTATCAGTAAAAAAATCTTGGGTGGACTTATGACTCAATGCCCTATAATACCCACTTTCTATCTGCTCCCCAAGGTCCACAAGGATCTGTCGTCTCCTCCAGGGCGTCCGATTGTTTCTGGCATGGGAGGGCTGTGTGACACAACGTGCAAATTTATTGAACATTATTTAAAACCACAGGTTGAAACGCTGCCCTCCTATGTCAGGGACACTACGGACGTCCTGAGACGGGTTGATGGCCTTGTCGTGGAGGCAGATATGTTATTGGTCACGGCGGATGTCGAACAACTATATACCGGTATCCGCCATGCCGATGGGATGAGGGCTACGAGATTTTTTCTTGAGTCCAGTAATCTGGATCCGGATTTACGTGAGCTGGTGTTGGAGTTGTTGGAGTTCATCCTTACACATAACTTTTTTGTTTTTAAAGACCGTTTTTTTCTCCAGAGGCAGGGCACTGCCATGGGGGCGGCCTGTGCGCCTTCCTACGCTAATTTATTCCTTGGCTATTGGGAGCGAGAGGTTTTTCAGGGTGGCACACAGTCCGCCCCCTTTGTCCACCAAATTCTTGGTTGGTATAGATATATCGACGATGTGTTGTTTATATGGCATGGCCCTGCCCTGGAGTTACACGAATTCATGGTGGGATTGAACAACAATGACTCCAACATCAAGCTCACGTATGTATATCATCATAGTGAGATCTCCTTTCTGGACATTACGCTAAGGGTCCAGGAAAATGGTTTAATCTACACGGACATGTATCGTAAGGAGACCTCTGTGAATGCACTTTTGCATTCAACCTCATCCCATCCAGCCTCCACGATAAGAGCCATCCCCATAGGACAGTTCCTTCGGCTCGAAGGATCTGTGCCTCTGATACACTTTTTGGGAGGCAGGCTGTGGACCTTGGGGAGCGCTTTAAACAACGTGGCTACAGTGGTCGGTCTATTAAGAAGGGGTACCTAAGGGCAAAAAAATCATGCAGGAATGATCTTCTGGTTGAGAGGGGTAGAATTAAACAAAAAACTTGGGACAACCAACCCAGATTTGTGTCAACATTTAATCATAGGTGGGAGGAGATGAGACGTGTGCTAACGAAACACTGGCCTATCCTGGTTACCGATCCCCTTCTCAAGAGATGCTTATCTGACCAACCTCTTATGACAGCAAGAAGATGTAATAACATCAAAGACATACTAGTCCACAGTCACTACGTGGCAAAGACACCAGACCCTTTTAAAGCAGGGAGACAAAAAAATGGTTTCTTTCCATGTGGTGACTGCATGGCCTGCAGGAATCTTGTTAGATCTACTACATTCACGTCATCGGATGGAAAACGTGAATTTGGGATAAAAGACTACATCACATGCAGCACAACCCACGTTGTTTATTATGCCACCTGCACGTGTAAACTTGTGTATATTGGCTTTACGTCCAGGGAGCTGCGTGTTCGCGTACGCGAACACGTGAGAGATATCAAGGCTGCATGTGATGTGGTGGATGAATCAAATTTAAAACCTATTCCCAAACACTTTCGCAGGTATCATAACTGCAACCCCAAAGACTTAAAAGTCTGGGGGATTGACAGGATTCGGATGGGCATAAGAGGTGGTGACGCCAAACAGAAACTGGCTCAAAGAGAATGCCGCTGGATCACAGTTTTGAATACACTTACGCCAGCGGGTCTCAATGAGCAGTTGAGTTTTAGTTCCTTTTTATAGAAATCTAGTCCGGATCTTTTTATTTTTATTTTATCGGTTGTTGCTGTTGTCTTTAATTGTTTCTTTGTATTTTTATTCATGTTTTTCCCTTTTTTTCGATTAATTATTATACAGTTACCTTCTTATGCATATTCTTCATTCATCATTAATGTGGTCCCCCCACCGGAGGAGATGTGTGTGATCCACTCTTCAGTCATCATACCAGCCGGTTAAATGAGGCTACTGCGAATCTTTCCACGTGTACACTTCATGTAACAGCACCTGCGGAGCGACAGGAGAGCAAAAATATACGAATCACTGTTTACATCTATTGATATTAACCTTGTTTATTGGTATTTTATAATATGTAATGTAATTATCACTTCTCTAATATATGTTTCTTGCATATTATTATCTTTTTCTTTTTATTTGTATTTATTCATATTTTTATTTTCATGTTTTTGATATGTGTGTCTTGATGGCACACACTGGGCTGTCTTTATCACTATCGGTTCATTAGCACTAAGATGACTTCTTGTCCCCCTTTTTTTCTCCTATCTCCTTGTTCTATTAGTGGGCACTAGTCACTCACTATTCCCTTGCTGTGGCCATCATACTCGTGCCTTTAATGCGATACTTACGTTCTCCCTCTGGCATAGGTCCACTGTGCGCATGTCCTCCGCCGTGCAGTGTCTGGGACATTGTGGGCGGCGCCGGTTGATGACGCGTGCGGTCCAGTGACGTCATCGCGACGGGACTGGCCGCGGCGCCATTGTTGGACGCTGTCTGGGATGCAATTCCCGGCTGTGCGAGCGGCGACATGCGCCACACCAGGTGGTACCAATCAATATCATCGGGGATCCTGTTATGTCTGCTAATGAAAGGTGTAATGAAGGCAATCCAGAGACACAGTGTGCCTAGCGATCAGAGCGCACACAGTGATCTGACAAATACCCAAAAACAAAGAACGAGCTCTGAGACGTGGAAACTCTGTAGACTGCACACCTGATCCTATCCTAAACACAACTAAAAGTGGCTGTGGATTGCGCCTAACCACTACCTATGCAACTCGGCACAGCCTAAGAAACTAGCTAGCCTGAAGATAGAAAAATAGGCCTGACTTGCCCCCAGAGAAATACCCCAAAGGAAAAGGCAGCCCCCCACATATAATGACTGTGAGTAAGATGAAAAGACAAAACGTAGGGATGAAATAGATTCAGCAAAGTGGGGCCCGATATTCTTAGACAGAGCGAGGACAGTAAAGCGAACTTTGCAGTCTACAAAAAACCCTAAAGCAAACCCACGCAAAGGGGGCAAAAAAGACCCACCGTGCCGGACTAACGGCACGGCGGTACACCCTTTGCGTCTCAGAGCTTCCAGCAAAACAAAAGACAAGCTGGACAGAAAAAAGGCAACAAAATAGCAAAAAAGCACTTAGCTATACAGAGCAGCAGGTCACAGGAACAATCAGGAGAAGCTCAGATCCAACACTGGAACATTGACTAGGAGCAAGGATAGCAGCATCAGGTGGAGTTAAGTAACGAAGCAGCTAATGAGCTCACCAGAACACCTGAGGAAGGAAGCTCAGAAGCTGCAGTACCACTTGTGACCACAGGAGTGAATTCAGCCACAGAATTCACAACAGTAACCCCCCCTTGAGGAGGGGTCACCGAACCCTCACCAGAGCCCCCAGGCCTACCAGGATGAGCCGCATGAAAGGCACGAACAAGATCGGGAGCATGAACATCAGAGGCAAAAACCCAGGAATTATCTTCCTGAGCATAACCCTTCCATTTAACCAGATACTGGAGTTTCCGTCTAGAAACACGAGAATCCAAAATCTTCTCCACAATATACTCCAATTCCCCCTCCACCAAAACCGGGGCAGGAGGCTCAACAGATGGAACCATAGGTGCCACGTATCTCCGCAACAATGACCTATGGAATACATTATGTATGGAAAAGGAGTCTGGGAGGGTCAGACGAAAAGACACAGGATTGAGAACCTCAGAAATCCTATACGGACCAATAAAACGAGGTTTAAATTTAGGAGAGGAAACCTTCATAGGAATATGACGAGAAGATAACCAAACCAGATCCCCAACACGAAGTCGGGGACCCACACGGCGTCTGCGATTAGCGAAAAGTTGAGCCTTCTCCTGGGACAAGGTCAAATTGTCCACTACCTGAGTCCAGATCTGCTGCAACCTGTCCACCACAGAATCCACACCAGGACAGTCCGAAGACTCAACCTGTCCTGAAGAGAAACGAGGATGGAACCCAGAATTGCAGAAAAATGGAGAAACCAAGGTAGCCGAGCTGGCCCGATTATTAAGGGCGAACTCAGCCAACGGCAAAAAGGACACCCAATCATCCTGGTCTGCAGAAACAAAACATCTCAGATATGTTTCCAAGGTCTGATTGGTTCGTTCGGTCTGGCCATTAGTCTGAGGATGGAAAGCCGAGGAAAAGGATAGGTCAATGCCCATCCTACCACAAAAGGCTCGCCAGAACCTTGAAACAAACTGGGAACCTCTGTCAGAAACAATATTCTCAGGAATGCCATGCAACCGAACCACATGCTGAAAGAACAAAGGTACCAAATCAGAGGAGGAAGGCAATTTAGCCAAGGGCACCAGATGGACCATTTTAGAAAAGCGATCACAGACCACCCAAATGACTGACATCTTTTGAGAAACGGGAAGGTCAGAAATGAAATCCATCGAAATATGTGTCCAAGGCCTCTTTGGGACCGGCAAGGGCAAAAGCAACCCACTGGCACAAGAACAGGAGGGCTTAGCCCTAGCACAAATCCCACAGGACTGCACAAAAGTACGTACATCCCGTGACAGAGATGGCCACCAGAAGGATCTAGCCACTAACTCTCTGGTACCAAAGATTCCAGGATGACCAGCCAACACCGAACAATGAAGTTCAGAGATAAGTTTATTAGTCCACCTATCAGGGACGAACAGTTTCTCCGCTGGACAACGATCAGGTTTATTCGCCTGAAATTTTTGCAGCACCCGCCGCAAATCAGGGGAGATGGCAGACACAATTGTTAGGGGTCGAGTTCCCGCTTCTGCACAGGGGGAATCTCGAGCCACTTCCGCTGCGGTCTCCCATTCTTGTCCAGCCGCAGTGGAGCCTGCTCAGCAAGGACGTCGGTCCCAGCGTCTTGCTCATTCTCACTCTGTTCTGAGAGTTAGTGCTGCTTCTCCAGTCTCTGCCTTTAAAGTCAGTGCTGGTCAGCAGCGAGCGGACTTCTCTGGGACTAAGTCCTTGTCTGCATGTACTGAGCATGCCCAGCGTAAGGTCTCCCGTTGGAGATCGAGGGTCATGTGCTCAGGCTCTGCAGCACATTCCATTGGTCCTCTTGGCAGGTCCTAGAAGGGCAAAAGTGCTGTGGCCACTTCCTGTGCTGCTGTTATATAAACTGCGCATGACCGCACGGCCATGCGCTAGTATTGTTTTACAATTGCTTATGTGTGTATGTTGTGAGTGCAAGTCGTCCTTGGAAACCCCTACCCTATTGAATGTCTGTTCGCGGAAGGTGTATGGCTGCTACCTAGCGCCCGACTTAGCCTACAGCACTAACACACATCACAGCGTCCTGTAGCTGTGCCTGCCAGTACGGCGCCGTGCGCCTGCCTTGCGCTTTCCATACCCGAGTCTGGGTGGTTAGTGGCGTCCGTTAGTGCGGCATCGCTCGCACTCTTGTGCACAGATTGCTTAAGGTTCTCTACACACCCAGTTGCGGTGTTACGCCAGCAAGGGTCTAATCGGGCTCCAATCCCTTCTGGGGTTAAGTCCGCTGACCACTTGCTCGCGCACTAGTGCGGTACTGCGGTCCTGTGAATTAACAGGATCGCTTTCTTCACGCTGGGTGAGGTTTAACCCACGCGTGTATACTTTAGTGTACCGCCATATTGTCTGCTAATTGCTAGCAGCAGGTTCTCACCTGCACGGTGGACCCCGGACTGCGAACGCACTTTTATCATCTGTCTTGGTGCGTTCCGCCAGTCCTAACACACAATGACTCCTTCCTTGAGGATACCCGCTGGCTCAGATAAACCCGGAGAGTCGGGCACAAAACTCCTAGACAGAGCATCCGCCTTCACATTTTTAGAGCCCGGAAGGTACGAAATCACAAAGTCGAAGCGGGCAAAAAATAACGACCAACGGGCCTGTCTAGGATTCAAGCGCTTGGCAGACTCGAGATAAGTCAAGTTCTTATGATTAGTCAATACCACCACGCGATGCTTAGCTCCTTCAAGCCAATGACGCCACTCCTCGAATGCCCACTTCATGGCCAGCAACTCTCGGTTGCCCACATCATAATTACGCTCAGCGGGCGAAAACTTCCTGGAAAAGAAAGCACATGGTTTCATCACTGAGCAATCAGAACCTCTCTGTGACAAAACCGCCCCTGCTCCAATCTCAGAAGCATCAACCTCGACCTGGAACGGAAGAGAAACATCTGGCTGACACAACACAGGGGCAGAACAAAAACGACGCTTCAACTCCTGAAAAGCTTCCACAGCAGCAGAAGACCAATTGACCAAATCAGCACCCTTCTTGGTCAAATCGGTCAATGGTTTGGCAATGCTAGAAAAATTACAGATGAAGCGACGATAAAAATTAGCAAAGCCCAGGAACTTTTGCAGACTTTTCAGAGATGTCGGCTGAATCCAATCCTGGATGGCTTGGACCTTAACTGGATCCATCTCGATAGTAGAAGGGGAAAAGATGAATCCCAAAAATGAAACTTTCTGCACACCGAAGAGACACTTTGATCCCTTCACAAACAAAGAGTTAGCACGCAGGACCTGAAAAACCATTCTGACCTGCTTCACATGAGACTCCCAATCATCTGAGAAGATCAAAATGTCATCCAAGTAAACAATCAGGAATTTATCCAGGTACTCACGGAAGATGTCATGCATAAAGGATTGAAACACTGATGGAGCATTGGCAAGTCCGAACGGCATCACTGGATACTCAAAATGACCCTCGGGCGTATTGAATGCAGTTTTCCATTCATCTCCTTGCCTGATTCTCACCAGATTATACGCACCACGAAGATCTATCTTAGTGAACCAACCAGCCCCCTTAATCCGAGCAAACAAGTCAGATAACAATGGCAAGGGATACTGAAATTTAACAGTGATCTTATTAAGAAGGCGGTAATCAATACACGGTCTCAGCGAACCATCCTTCTTAGCTACAAAGAAGAACCCTGCTCCCAGTGGTGATGACGATGGGCGAATATGTCCCTTCTCTAGGGATTCCTTCACATAACTGTGCATAGCGGCGTGTTCGGGCACGGATAAATTAAATAATCGACCTTTAGGGAATTTACTACCAGGAATCAAATTGATAGCACAATCACAATCCCTATGCGGAGGTAGGGCATCGGACTTGGGCTCTTCAAATACATCCTGATAATCAGAAAAGAACTCTGGGACCTCAGAAGGGGTGGATGACGAAATCGACAAAAATGGAACATCACCATGTACCCCCTGACAACCCCAGCTGGATACCGACATGGAATTCCAATCCAAT
Source organism: Ranitomeya imitator (assembly GCF_032444005.1). Taxonomy (NCBI): domain Eukaryota; kingdom Metazoa; phylum Chordata; class Amphibia; order Anura; family Dendrobatidae; genus Ranitomeya; species Ranitomeya imitator. The sequence continues at coordinate 47,295,600 of NC_091282.1, read as the reverse complement.
ACTGGATTATGGGTTTGTAGCCATGGCAACCCCAACACGACCACATCATGCAGATTATGCAACACCAGAAAGCGAATAACTTCCTGATGTGCAGGAGCCATGCACATGGTCAGCTGGGCCCAGTACTGAGGTTTATTCTTGGCCAAAGGTGTAGCATCAATTCCTCTCGATGGAATAGGACACCGCAAAGGCTCCAAGAAAAACCCACAACGTTTAGCATAATCCAAATCCATCAGATTTAGGGCAGCGCCTGAATCCACAAACGCCATGACAGAAAACGACGACAAAGAGCATATCAAGGTAATGGACAGAAGGAATTTGGACTGTACAGTACCAATGACGGCAGACCTAGCGGACCGCTTAGTGCGCTTAGGACAATCAGAAATAGCATGAGTGGAATCACCACAGTAGAAACACAGACGATTCAGACGTCTGTATTCCTGCCGTTCCACTCTGGTCATAGTCCTATCGCACTGCATAGGCTCAGGTTTAACCTCAGGCAATACCGCCAAATGGTGCACAGATTTACGCTCGCGCAAGCGTCTACCGATCTGAATGGCTAAAGACAAAGACTCATTCAAACCAGCAGGCATAGGAAATCCCACCATGACATCCTTAAGAGCCTCAGAGAGACCCTTTCTGAACAAAGCTGCCAGCGCAGATTCATTCCACTGAGTGAGTACTGACCATTTCCTAAATTTCTGACAATATACTTCTATATCATCCTGACCCTGGCACAAAGCCAGCAAATTTTTCTCAGCCTGATCCACTGAATTAGGCTCATCGTACAGTAATCCGAGTGCCAGGAAAAACGCATCGACACTACTCAATGCAGGGTCTCCTGGCGCAAGAGAAAATGCCCAGTCTTGAGGGTCGCCGCGCAAAAAAGAAATAATAATCAAAACCTGTTGAATAGGATTACCAGAAGAATGAGGTTTCAAGGCCAGAAATAGCTTACAATTATTTTTGAAACTTGGAAACTTAGTTCTATCTCCAAAAAACAAATCAGGAATAGGAATTCTTGGTTCTAACATAGATTTCTGATCAATAGTATCTTGAATCTTTTGTACATTTATAACGAGATTATCCATTGAAGAGCACAGACCCTGAAAATCCATGTCCACACCTGTGTCCAGAAACACCCAAATGTCTAGGGGGAAAAAAAAAAAAAAAAAAGTGAACACAGAGCAGAGAAAAAAAAAAATGATGTCAGTACTTTTTCTTTCCCTCTATTGAGAATCATTAGTTGGCTCCTAGTACTGTTATGTCTGCTAATGAAAGGTGTAATGAAGGCAATCCAGAGACACAGTGTGCCTAGCGATCAGAGCGCACACAGTGATCTGACAAATACCCAAAAACAAAGAACGAGCTCTGAGACGTGGAAACTCTGTAGACTGCACACCTGATCCTATCCTAAACACAACTAAAAGTGGCTGTGGATTGCGCCTAACCACTACCTATGCAACTCGGCACAGCCTAAGAAACTAGCTAGCCTGAAGATAGAAAAATAGGCCTGACTTGCCCCCAGAGAAATACCCCAAAGGAAAAGGCAGCCCCCCACATATAATGACTGTGAGTAAGATGAAAAGACAAAACGTAGGGATGAAATAGATTCAGCAAAGTGGGGCCCGATATTCTTAGACAGAGCGAGGACAGTAAAGCGAACTTTGCAGTCTACAAAAAACCCTAAAGCAAACCCACGCAAAGGGGGCAAAAAAGACCCACCGTGCCGGACTAACGGCACGGCGGTACACCCTTTGCGTCTCAGAGCTTCCAGCAAAACAAAAGACAAGCTGGACAGAAAAAAGGCAACAAAATAGCAAAAAAGCACTTAGCTATACAGAGCAGCAGGTCACAGGAACAATCAGGAGAAGCTCAGATCCAACACTGGAACATTGACTAGGAGCAAGGATAGCAGCATCAGGTGGAGTTAAGTAACGAAGCAGCTAATGAGCTCACCAGAACACCTGAGGAAGGAAGCTCAGAAGCTGCAGTACCACTTGTGACCACAGGAGTGAATTCAGCCACAGAATTCACAACAGTAACCCCCCCTTGAGGAGGGGTCACCGAACCCTCACCAGAGCCCCCAGGCCTACCAGGATGAGCCGCATGAAAGGCACGAACAAGATCGGGAGCATGAACATCAGAGGCAAAAACCCAGGAATTATCTTCCTGAGCATAACCCTTCCATTTAACCAGATACTGGAGTTTCCGTCTAGAAACACGAGAATCCAAAATCTTCTCCACAATATACTCCAATTCCCCCTCCACCAAAACCGGGGCAGGAGGCTCAACAGATGGAACCATAGGTGCCACGTATCTCCGCAACAATGACCTATGGAATACATTATGTATGGAAAAGGAGTCTGGGAGGGTCAGACGAAAAGACACAGGATTGAGAACCTCAGAAATCCTATACGGACCAATAAAACGAGGTTTAAATTTAGGAGAGGAAACCTTCATAGGAATATGACGAGAAGATAACCAAACCAGATCCCCAACACGAAGTCGGGGACCCACACGGCGTCTGCGATTAGCGAAAAGTTGAGCCTTCTCCTGGGACAAGGTCAAATTGTCCACTACCTGAGTCCAGATCTGCTGCAACCTGTCCACCACAGAATCCACACCAGGACAGTCCGAAGACTCAACCTGTCCTGAAGAGAAACGAGGATGGAACCCAGAATTGCAGAAAAATGGAGAAACCAAGGTAGCCGAGCTGGCCCGATTATTAAGGGCGAACTCAGCCAACGGCAAAAAGGACACCCAATCATCCTGGTCTGCAGAAACAAAACATCTCAGATATGTTTCCAAGGTCTGATTGGTTCGTTCGGTCTGGCCATTAGTCTGAGGATGGAAAGCCGAGGAAAAGGATAGGTCAATGCCCATCCTACCACAAAAGGCTCGCCAGAACCTTGAAACAAACTGGGAACCTCTGTCAGAAACAATATTCTCAGGAATGCCATGCAACCGAACCACATGCTGAAAGAACAAAGGTACCAAATCAGAGGAGGAAGGCAATTTAGCCAAGGGCACCAGATGGACCATTTTAGAAAAGCGATCACAGACCACCCAAATGACTGACATCTTTTGAGAAACGGGAAGGTCAGAAATGAAATCCATCGAAATATGTGTCCAAGGCCTCTTTGGGACCGGCAAGGGCAAAAGCAACCCACTGGCACAAGAACAGGAGGGCTTAGCCCTAGCACAAATCCCACAGGACTGCACAAAAGTACGTACATCCCGTGACAGAGATGGCCACCAGAAGGATCTAGCCACTAACTCTCTGGTACCAAAGATTCCAGGATGACCAGCCAACACCGAACAATGAAGTTCAGAGATAAGTTTATTAGTCCACCTATCAGGGACGAACAGTTTCTCCGCTGGACAACGATCAGGTTTATTCGCCTGAAATTTTTGCAGCACCCGCCGCAAATCAGGGGAGATGGCAGACACAATGACTCCTTCCTTGAGGATACCCGCTGGCTCAGATAAACCCGGAGAGTCGGGCACAAAACTCCTAGACAGAGCATCCGCCTTCACATTTTTAGAGCCCGGAAGGTACGAAATCACAAAGTCGAAGCGGGCAAAAAATAACGACCAACGGGCCTGTCTAGGATTCAAGCGCTTGGCAGACTCGAGATAAGTCAAGTTCTTATGATTAGTCAATACCACCACGCGATGCTTAGCTCCTTCAAGCCAATGACGCCACTCCTCGAATGCCCACTTCATGGCCAGCAACTCTCGGTTGCCCACATCATAATTACGCTCAGCGGGCGAAAACTTCCTGGAAAAGAAAGCACATGGTTTCATCACTGAGCAATCAGAACCTCTCTGTGACAAAACCGCCCCTGCTCCAATCTCAGAAGCATCAACCTCGACCTGGAACGGAAGAGAAACATCTGGCTGACACAACACAGGGGCAGAACAAAAACGACGCTTCAACTCCTGAAAAGCTTCCACAGCAGCAGAAGACCAATTGACCAAATCAGCACCCTTCTTGGTCAAATCGGTCAATGGTTTGGCAATGCTAGAAAAATTACAGATGAAGCGACGATAAAAATTAGCAAAGCCCAGGAACTTTTGCAGACTTTTCAGAGATGTCGGCTGAATCCAATCCTGGATGGCTTGGACCTTAACCGGATCCATCTCGATAGTAGAAGGGGAAAAGATGAACCCCAAAAATGAAACCTTCTGCACACCAAAGAGACACTTTGATCCCTTCACAAACAAAGAATTAGCACGCAGGACCTGAAAAACCATTCTGACCTGCTTCACATGAGACTCCCAATCATCTGAGAAGATCAAAATGTCATCCAAGTAAACAATCAGGAATTTATCCAGGTACTCACGGAAGATGTCATGCATAAAGGATTGAAACACTGATGGAGCATTGGCAAGTCCGAACGGCATCACTAGATACTCAAAATGACCCTCGGGCGTATTGAATGCAGTTTTCCATTCATCTCCTTGCCTGATTCTCACCAGATTATACGCACCACGAAGATCTATCTTAGTGAACCAACCAGCCCCCTTAATCCGAGCAAACAAGTCAGATAACAATGGCAAGGGATACTGAAATTTAACAGTGATCTTATTAAGAAGGCGGTAATCAATACACGGTCTCAGCGAACCATCCTTCTTAGCTACAAAGAAGAACCCTGCTCCCAGTGGTGATGACGATGGGCGAATATGTCCCTTCTCTAGGGATTCCTTCACATAACTGTGCATAGCGGCGTGTTCGGGCACGGATAAATTAAATAATCGACCTTTAGGGAATTTACTACCAGGAATCAAATTGATAGCACAATCACAATCCCTATGCGGAGGTAGGGCATCGGACTTGGGCTCTTCAAATACATCCTGATAATCAGAAAAGAACTCTGGGACCTCAGAAGGGGTGGATGACGAAATCGACAAAAATGGAACATCACCATGTACCCCCTGACAACCCCAGCTGGATACCGACATGGAATTCCAATCCAATACTGGATTATGGGTTTGTAGCCATGGCAACCCCAACACGACCACATCATGCAGATTATGCAACACCAGAAAGCGAATAACTTCCTGATGTGCAGGAGCCATGCACATGGTCAGCTGGGCCCAGTACTGAGGTTTATTCTTGGCCAAAGGTGTAGCATCAATTCCTCTCGATGGAATAGGACACCGCAAAGGCTCCAAGAAAAACCCACAACGTTTAGCATAATCCAAATCCATCAGATTTAGGGCAGCGCCTGAATCCACAAACGCCATGACAGAAAACGACGACAAAGAGCATATCAAGGTAATGGACAGAAGGAATTTGGACTGTACAGTACCAATGACGGCAGACCTAGCGGACCGCTTAGTGCGCTTAGGACAATCAGAAATAGCATGAGTGGAATCACCACAGTAGAAACACAGACGATTCAGACGTCTGTATTCCTGCCGTTCCACTCTGGTCATAGTCCTATCGCACTGCATAGGCTCAGGTTTAACCTCAGGCAATACCGCCAAATGGTGCACAGATTTACGCTCGCGCAAGCGTCTACCGATCTGAATGGCTAAAGACAAAGACTCATTCAAACCAGCAGGCATAGGAAATCCCACCATGACATCCTTAAGAGCCTCAGAGAGACCCTTTCTGAACAAAGCTGCCAGCGCAGATTCATTCCACTGAGTGAGTACTGACCATTTCCTAAATTTCTGACAATATACTTCTATATCATCCTGACCCTGGCACAAAGCCAGCAAATTTTTCTCAGCCTGATCCACTGAATTAGGCTCATCGTACAGTAATCCGAGTGCCAGGAAAAACGCATCGACACTACTCAATGCAGGGTCTCCTGGCGCAAGAGAAAATGCCCAGTCTTGAGGGTCGCCGCGCAAAAAAGAAATAATAATCAAAACCTGTTGAATAGGATTACCAGAAGAATGAGGTTTCAAGGCCAGAAATAGCTTACAATTATTTTTGAAACTTGGAAACTTAGTTCTATCTCCAAAAAACAAATCAGGAATAGGAATTCTTGGTTCTAACATAAATTTCTGATCAATAGTATCTTGAATCTTTTGTACATTTATAACGAGATTATCCATTGAAGAGCACAGACCCTGAAAATCCATGTCCACACCTGTGTCCAGAAACACCCAAATGTCTAGGGGGAAAAAAAAAAAAAAAAAAGTGAACACAGAGCAGAGAAAAAAAAAAATGATGTCAGTACTTTTTCTTTCCCTCTATTGAGAATCATTAGTTGGCTCCTAGTACTGTTATGTCTGCTAATGAAAGGTGTAATGAAGGCAATCCAGAGACACAGTGTGCCTAGCGATCAGAGCGCACACAGTGATCTGACAAATACCCAAAAACAAAGAACGAGCTCTGAGACGTGGAAACTCTGTAGACTGCACACCTGATCCTATCCTAAACACAACTAAAAGTGGCTGTGGATTGCGCCTAACCACTACCTATGCAACTCGGCACAGCCTAAGAAACTAGCTAGCCTGAAGATAGAAAAATAGGCCTGACTTGCCCCCAGAGAAATACCCCAAAGGAAAAGGCAGCCCCCCACATATAATGACTGTGAGTAAGATGAAAAGACAAAACGTAGGGATGAAATAGATTCAGCAAAGTGGGGCCCGATATTCTTAGACAGAGCGAGGACAGTAAAGCGAACTTTGCAGTCTACAAAAAACCCTAAAGCAAACCCACGCAAAGGGGGCAAAAAAGACCCACCGTGCCGGACTAACGGCACGGCGGTACACCCTTTGCGTCTCAGAGCTTCCAGCAAAACAAAAGACAAGCTGGACAGAAAAAAGGCAACAAAATAGCAAAAAAGCACTTAGCTATACAGAGCAGCAGGTCACAGGAACAATCAGGAGAAGCTCAGATCCAACACTGGAACATTGACTAGGAGCAAGGATAGCAGCATCAGGTGGAGTTAAGTAACGAAGCAGCTAATGAGCTCACCAGAACACCTGAGGAAGGAAGCTCAGAAGCTGCAGTACCACTTGTGACCACAGGAGTGAATTCAGCCACAGAATTCACAACAGTAACCCCCCCTTGAGGAGGGGTCACCGAACCCTCACCAGAGCCCCCAGGCCTACCAGGATGAGCCGCATGAAAGGCACGAACAAGATCGGGAGCATGAACATCAGAGGCAAAAACCCAGGAATTATCTTCCTGAGCATAACCCTTCCATTTAACCAGATACTGGAGTTTCCGTCTAGAAACACGAGAATCCAAAATCTTCTCCACAATATACTCCAATTCCCCCTCCACCAAAACCGGGGCAGGAGGCTCAACAGATGGAACCATAGGTGCCACGTATCTCCGCAACAATGACCTATGGAATACATTATGTATGGAAAAGGAGTCTGGGAGGGTCAGACGAAAAGACACAGGATTGAGAACCTCAGAAATCCTATACGGACCAATAAAACGAGGTTTAAATTTAGGAGAGGAAACCTTCATAGGAATATGACGAGAAGATAACCAAACCAGATCCCCAACACGAAGTCGGGGACCCACACGGCGTCTGCGATTAGCGAAAAGTTGAGCCTTCTCCTGGGACAAGGTCAAATTGTCCACTACCTGAGTCCAGATCTGCTGCAACCTGTCCACCACAGAATCCACACCAGGACAGTCCGAAGACTCAACCTGTCCTGAAGAGAAACGAGGATGGAACCCAGAATTGCAGAAAAATGGAGAAACCAAGGTAGCCGAGCTGGCCCGATTATTAAGGGCGAACTCAGCCAACGGCAAAAAGGACACCCAATCATCCTGGTCTGCAGAAACAAAACATCTCAGATATGTTTCCAAGGTCTGATTGGTTCGTTCGGTCTGGCCATTAGTCTGAGGATGGAAAGCCGAGGAAAAGGATAGGTCAATGCCCATCCTACCACAAAAGGCTCGCCAGAACCTTGAAACAAACTGGGAACCTCTGTCAGAAACAATATTCTCAGGAATGCCATGCAACCGAACCACATGCTGAAAGAACAAAGGTACCAAATCAGAGGAGGAAGGCAATTTAGCCAAGGGCACCAGATGGACCATTTTAGAAAAGCGATCACAGACCACCCAAATGACTGACATCTTTTGAGAAACGGGAAGGTCAGAAATGAAATCCATCGAAATATGTGTCCAAGGCCTCTTTGGGACCGGCAAGGGCAAAAGCAACCCACTGGCACAAGAACAGGAGGGCTTAGCCCTAGCACAAATCCCACAGGACTGCACAAAAGTACGTACATCCCGTGACAGAGATGGCCACCAGAAGGATCTAGCCACTAACTCTCTGGTACCAAAGATTCCAGGATGACCAGCCAACACCGAACAATGAAGTTCAGAGATAAGTTTATTAGTCCACCTATCAGGGACGAACAGTTTCTCCGCTGGACAACGATCAGGTTTATTCGCCTGAAATTTTTGCAGCACCCGCCGCAAATCAGGGGAGATGGCAGACACAATGACTCCTTCCTTGAGGATACCCGCTGGCTCAGATAAACCCGGAGAGTCGGGCACAAAACTCCTAGACAGAGCATCCGCCTTCACATTTTTAGAGCCCGGAAGGTACGAAATCACAAAGTCGAAGCGGGCAAAAAATAACGACCAACGGGCCTGTCTAGGATTCAAGCGCTTGGCAGACTCGAGATAAGTCAAGTTCTTATGATTAGTCAATACCACCACGCGATGCTTAGCTCCTTCAAGCCAATGACGCCACTCCTCGAATGCCCACTTCATGGCCAGCAACTCTCGGTTGCCCACATCATAATTACGCTCAGCGGGCGAAAACTTCCTGGAAAAGAAAGCACATGGTTTCATCACTGAGCAATCAGAACCTCTCTGTGACAAAACCGCCCCTGCTCCAATCTCAGAAGCATCAACCTCGACCTGGAACGGAAGAGAAACATCTGGCTGACACAACACAGGGGCAGAACAAAAACGACGCTTCAACTCCTGAAAAGCTTCCACAGCAGCAGAAGACCAATTGACCAAATCAGCACCCTTCTTGGTCAAATCGGTCAATGGTTTGGCAATGCTAGAAAAATTACAGATGAAGCGACGATAAAAATTAGCAAAGCCCAGGAACTTTTGCAGACTTTTCAGAGATGTCGGCTGAATCCAATCCTGGATGGCTTGGACCTTAACTGGATCCATCTCGATAGTAGAAGGGGAAAAGATGAATCCCAAAAATGAAACTTTCTGCACACCGAAGAGACACTTTGATCCCTTCACAAACAAAGAGTTAGCACGCAGGACCTGAAAAACCATTCTGACCTGCTTCACATGAGACTCCCAATCATCTGAGAAGATCAAAATGTCATCCAAGTAAACAATCAGGAATTTATCCAGGTACTCACGGAAGATGTCATGCATAAAGGATTGAAACACTGATGGAGCATTGGCAAGTCCGAACGGCATCACTAGATACTCAAAATGACCCTCGGGCGTATTGAATGCAGTTTTCCATTCATCTCCTTGCCTGATTCTCACCAGATTATACGCACCACGAAGATCTATCTTAGTGAACCAACCAGCCCCCTTAATCCGAGCAAACAAGTCAGATAACAATGGCAAGGGATACTGAAATTTAACAGTGATCTTATTAAGAAGGCGGTAATCAATACACGGTCTCAGCGAACCATCCTTCTTAGCTACAAAGAAGAACCCTGCTCCCAGTGGTGATGACGATGGGCGAATATGTCCCTTCTCTAGGGATTCCTTCACATAACTGTGCATAGCGGCGTGTTCGGGCACGGATAAATTAAATAATCGACCTTTAGGGAATTTACTACCAGGAATCAAATTGATAGCACAATCACAATCCCTATGCGGAGGTAGGGCATCGGACTTGGGCTCTTCAAATACATCCTGATAATCAGAAAAGAACTCTGGGACCTCAGAAGGGGTGGATGACGAAATCGACAAAAATGGAACATCACCATGTACCCCCTGACAACCCCAGCTGGATACCGACATGGAATTCCAATCCAATACTGGATTATGGGTTTGTAGCCATGGCAACCCCAACACGACCACATCATGCAGATTATGCAACACCAGAAAGCGAATAACTTCCTGATGTGCAGGAGCCATGCACATGGTCAGCTGGGCCCAGTACTGAGGTTTATTCTTGGCCAAAGGTGTAGCATCAATTCCTCTCGATGGAATAGGACACCGCAAAGGCTCCAAGAAAAACCCACAACGTTTAGCATAATCCAAATCCATCAGATTTAGGGCAGCGCCTGAATCCACAAACGCCATGACAGAAAACGACGACAAAGAGCATATCAAGGTAATGGACAGAAGGAATTTGGACTGTACAGTACCAATGACGGCAGACCTAGCGGACCGCTTAGTGCGCTTAGGACAATCAGAAATAGCATGAGTGGAATCACCACAGTAGAAACACAGACGATTCAGACGTCTGTATTCCTGCCGTTCCACTCTGGTCATAGTCCTATCGCACTGCATAGGCTCAGGTTTAACCTCAGGCAATACCGCCAAATGGTGCACAGATTTACGCTCGCGCAAGCGTCTACCGATCTGAATGGCTAAAGACAAAGACTCATTCAAACCAGCAGGCATAGGAAATCCCACCATGACATCCTTAAGAGCCTCAGAGAGACCCTTTCTGAACAAAGCTGCCAGCGCAGATTCATTCCACTGAGTGAGTACTGACCATTTCCTAAATTTCTGACAATATACTTCTATATCATCCTGACCCTGGCACAAAGCCAGCAAATTTTTCTCAGCCTGATCCACTGAATTAGGCTCATCGTACAGTAATCCGAGTGCCAGGAAAAACGCATCGACACTACTCAATGCAGGGTCTCCTGGCGCAAGAGAAAATGCCCAGTCTTGAGGGTCGCCGCGCAAAAAAGAAATAATAATCAAAACCTGTTGAATAGGATTACCAGAAGAATGAGGTTTCAAGGCCAGAAATAGCTTACAATTATTTTTGAAACTTGGAAACTTAGTTCTATCTCCAAAAAACAAATCAGGAATAGGAATTCTTGGTTCTAACATAGATTTCTGATCAATAGTATCTTGAATCTTTTGTACATTTATAACGAGATTATCCATTGAAGAGCACAGACCCTGAAAATCCATGTCCACACCTGTGTCCAGAAACACCCAAATGTCTAGGGGGAAAAAAAAAAAAAAAAAGTGAACACAGAGCAGAGAAAAAAAAAAATGATGTCAGTACTTTTTCTTTCCCTCTATTGAGAATCATTAGTTGGCTCCTAGTACTGTTATGTCTGCTAATGAAAGGTGTAATGAAGGCAATCCAGAGACACAGTGTGCCTAGCGATCAGAGCGCACACAGTGATCTGACAAATACCCAAAAACAAAGAACGAGCTCTGAGACATGGAAACTCTGTAGACTGCACACCTGATCCTATCCTAAACACAACTAAAAGTGGCTGTGGATTGCGCCTAACCACTACCTATGCAACTCGGCACAGCCTAAGAAACTAGCTAGCCTGAAGATAGAAAAATAGGCCTGACTTGCCCCCAGAGAAATACCCCAAAGGAAAAGGCAGCCCCCCACATATAATGACTGTGAGTAAGATGAAAAGACAAAACGTAGGGATGAAATAGATTCAGCAAAGTGGGGCCCGATATTCTTAGACAGAGCGAGGACAGTAAAGCGAACTTTGCAGTCTACAAAAAACCCTAAAGCAAACCCACGCAAAGGGGGCAAAAAAGACCCACCGTGCCGGACTAACGGCACGGCGGTACACCCTTTGCGTCTCAGAGCTTCCAGCAAAACAAAAGACAAGCTGGACAGAAAAAAGGCAACAAAATAGCAAAAAAGCACTTAGCTATACAGAGCAGCAGGTCACAGGAACAATCAGGAGAAGCTCAGATCCAACACTGGAACATTGACTAGGAGCAAGGATAGCAGCATCAGGTGGAGTTAAGTAACAAAGCAGCTAATGAGCTCACCAGAACACCTGAGGAAGGAAGCTCAGAAGCTGCAGTACCACTTGTGACCACAGGAGTGAATTCAGCCACAGAATTCACAACAGGATCCTTAAATAACACCACTGGTTCTCTAGCAGCACCGCCCCGTGACGAAGCTAACGCGAAACGCGCGTTGGGGCTACAGCGTGGTGTTCTTCTGTGTGCCATCTCTGTGGGGTAAGGATTCAGGGTCTCTATGTGACTGTCCAGTATATTGCTAGTGGTTAGAGCTTGTGTCCAGGGCTCTGTGACCCGTCCACACGGACGTGATTTATTTCTTGAGATCAAATACACCCTGTTTCCTTTGTTCCCCCTTAGTGAAACTATAGCACTATGCACTTTATGAAAATACTAATTGGCATCAGTTTTCCTCCACGTTGTTTTCTATCTGTGCTACCATAGCCATCCTTTTTGTTTACAATACTCTTTTTGTGTACTAGTATTTATTGTGTTGTTCGATATTTTGATTATTTATTTATGTATTCTTAATAAACTTGATTTTTTATGGACATCTACTCCATTTCGTTTTATATAATGCAATTTGATTCCTGGTAGTAAGTTTCCTAAGGGCCGAATGATCAATTTATCTGTGCCAGAGCACGCCGCTATGCGGAGTTATGTAAAGGAATCCTTGGAGAAGGGTCATATTCGCCTGTCGTCGTCACCATTGGGAGCAGGGTTCTTTTTTGTAGCCAAGAAGGATGGTTCTTTGAGACCTTGTATTGATTACCGCCTTCTTAATAAGATCAAAGTCAAATTTCAGTACCCTTTGCCGCTGCTGTCGGATTTATTTGCTCGGATTAAGGGGGCTAGTTGGTTCACTAAGATAGATCTTCGTGGTGCGTATAATCTTGTGCGTATTAAGCAGGGCGATGAATGGAAAACAGCATTTAATACGCCCGAGGGCCATTTTGAGTACCTGGTTATGCCATTCGGGCTTTCCAATGCTCCATCAGTATTTCAGTCCTTTATGCATGACATCTTCCGAGAGTACCTGGATAAATTCCTGATTGTATATTTGGATGATATTTTGGTCTTCTCGGATGATTGGGAGTCTCACGTGAAGCAGGTCAGAATGGTGTTCCAGGTCCTTCGTGCGAATTCTTTGTTTGTGAAGGGGTCAAAGTGTCTCTTTGGAGTTCAGAAGGTTTCATTTTTGGGTTTCATTTTTTCCCCTTCTACTATCGAGATGGACCCTGTTAAAGTCCAGGCCATTTATGATTGGACTCAGCCGACATCTGTGAAGAGTCTGCAAAAGTTCCTGGGCTTTGCTAATTTTTATCGTCGCTTCATCAGTAATTTTTCTAGTGTTGCTAAACCATTGACTGATTTGACCAAGAAGGGTGCTGATGTGGTCAATTGGTCTTCTGCGGCTGTGGAAGCTTCTCAGGAGTTGAAGCGTCGTTTTTCTTCTGCCCCTGTGTTGTGCCAGCCAGATGTTTCGCTTCCGTTTCAGGTCGAGGTTGATGCTTCTGAGATTGGAGCAGGGGCTGTTTTGTCGCAAAAAAGTTCTGATGGCTCGGTGATGAAACCATGTGCCTTCTTTTCTTGAAAGTTTTTGCCTGCTGAGCGCAATTATGATGTTGGCAGTCGAGAGTTGTTGGCCATGAAGTGGGCATTCGAGGAGTGGCGTCATTGGCTTGAAGGAGCCAAGCATCGCGTGGTGGTCTTGACGGATCACAAGAATTTGACTTATCTCGAGTATGCCAAACGGTTCAATCCTAGACAGGCTCGTTGGTCGCTGTTTTTCTCCCGTTATGATTTTGTGGTTTCGTTCCTTCCAGGCTCTAAGAATGTGGAGGCTGATGCCTTGTCAAGGAGTTTTGTGCCCGACTCTCCGGGTGTTCCTGAGCCGGCGGGTATTCTCAAAGAGGGGGTAATTTTGTCTGCCATCTCTCCTGATTTGTGGCGGGTGCTGCAAAAATTTCAGGCTGATAGACCTGACCGTTACCCAGCGGAGAAACTTTTTGTCCCTGATAAATGGACTAGTAGAGTTATCTCTGAGGTTCATTGTTCGGTGTTGGCTGGTCATCCTGGAATCTTTGGTACCAGAGATTTGGTGGCTAGATCCTTTTGGTGGCCGTCTTTGTCGCGGGATGTGCGTTCTTTTGTGCAGTCCTGTGGGACTTGTGCTCGGGCTAAGCCCTGCTGTTCTCGTGCCAGTGGGTTGCTTTTGCCCTTGCCGGTCCCGAAGAGGCCCTGGACGCATATCTCTATGGATTTTATTTCGGATCTCCCTGTCTCTCAAAAGATGTCGGTCATTTGGGTGGTTTGTGATCGCTTCTCTAAGATGGTCCATTTAGTACCCTTGTCTAAATTGCCTTCCTCCTCTGATTTGGTGCCATTGTTTTTCCAGCATGTGGTTCGTTTACATGGCATTCCGGAGAACATCGTTTCGGACAGAGGTTCCCAGTTTGTTTCGAGGTTTTGGCGAGCCTTTTGTGCTAGGATGGGCATTGATTTGTCTTTTTCCTCGGCTTTCCATCCTCAGACAAATGGCCAAACCGAATGAATTAATCAGACTTTGGAAACATATCTGAGATGCTTTGTTTCTGCTGATCAGGATGATTGGGTGTCCTTTTTGCCTTTGGCTGAGTTCGCCCTTAATAATCGGGCCAGCTCGGCTACTTTGGTTTCGCCGTTTTTCTACAATTCTGGTTTCCATCCTCGTTTCTCTTCAGGGCAGGTTGAGTCTTCGGACTGTCCTGGTGTAGATACTGTGGTGGATAGGTTGCAGTAGATTTGGACTCATGTGGTGGACAATTTGACATTGTCCCAGGAGAAGGCTCAACGTTTCGCTAACCGCCGGCGCTGTGTGGGTCCCCGACTTCGTGTTGGGGATTTGGTTTGGTTGTCGTCTCGTTATGTTCCTATGAAGGTTTCCTCTCCTAAGTTTAAGCCTTGTTTCATTGGTCCGTATAAGATTTCTGAGGTTCTCAATCCTGTGTCATTTCGTTTGACCCTTCCAGCTTCTTTTGCCATCCATAATGTATTCCATAGGTCATTGTTGCGGAGATACGTGGCGCCTGTGGTTCCATCCGTTGATCCTCCTGCCCCGGTGTTGGTTGAGGGCGAGTTGGAGTATGTGGTGGAGAAGATTTTGGATTCTCGTATTTCGAGACGGAAACTCCAGTACCTGGTCAAGTGGAAGGGTTATGGTCAGGAAGATAATTCCTGGGTCTTTGCCTCCGATGTTCATGCTGCCGATCTGGTTCGTGCCTTTCATTTGGCTCATCCTGGTCGGCCTGGGGGCTCTGGTGAGGGTTCGGTGACCCTTCCTCAAGGGGGGGGGGGGGGTACTGTTGTGAATTCTGTTGTCAAGCTCCCTTCTGTGGTCATGAATGGTACTTCGGCTGGTTCTGTCCATGGGCTTCCTCTGGTGGTTGTGAGTGGAGCTGCGGCTTCTGAGTTTCCTTCTACAGGTGACGAGGTTAATTCGTTAGCTGGCTGCTCTATTTAACTCCACTAAGATCATTGCTCCATGCCACGTGTCAATGTTCCAGTATTGGTCTTGTGTCATGATCCCAATGGCAGGGGATCACAAAAGGACAAGCACAAAAAACAAAACAAGCTCTAGGGTGATGGAAACTGAGCTGACCGCGATCCTGAACCTCAACACACAACTAGCTGTAGCTGGGGAACGTGCCTACGATGATTCCTAGACGTCTTGCGCCAGCCGAAGAACTAACTTTCCCTATTAGAAGAAACACAGACCTCTCTTGCCTCCAGAGAAACACCCCACAGAAATAGCAGCCCCCCACATGTAATGACGGTGAAATGAGAGGAAAGCACATACGTAGTTATGAAAACAGATTCAGCAAAATGAGGCCCGCTAAAACTAGATAGCAGAGGATACAAAAGTGAACTGCGCGGTCAGCGAAAAACCCTACAAAAAACCATCCTGAAATTACTTGAACTCATGTGCCAACTCATGGAACATGAGGAGTAATATCAGCCCACTAGAGCAACCAGCAAAAAGGAATCACATATCTGCAAGCTGGACTAAGACAAAAATTAAGCAAAACGTGGAACAGGAAAATCAAAAACTTAGCTTGTCCTGAAGAATACAGAAGCGGGAAGCAGAGGTAACAAGACACACTGATTACATTGATAGCCGGCGAGGAAATGACAAGAAAGCCAGGTTAAATAGGAAACTCCCATATCCTGATAGAACAGGTGGACACCAGAGACCACAGAGAACACAAGTCACCCAGTACCATCTGTAACCACCAGAGGGAGCCCAAAAACAGAATCCACAACAGTCTTGCTCTCTCCTGGATCGTTCTTGTGACCTGTCTTCCCAGCTGAAGCTAAGTTACTGCTTGTTTTTCTCTGGTTTGCTATTTTTTTGTCCAGCTTGCTATTTTGATTTTTGTCTTGCTTGCTGGAAGCTCTGGGACGCAGAGGGAGCGCCTCCGTAAGTCGGGCCTCACTGTGCTAAATCTATTTCATCTCTGTGTTTGTAATTTTCATTTTTATTCACAGTCATTATATGTGGGGGGCTGCCTTTTCCTTTGGGGAATTTCTCTGAGGCAAGGTAGGCTTTATTTTTCTATCTCTAGGGCTAGCTAGTTTCTTAGGCTGTGTCGAGTTGCATAGGGAGCGTTAGGAGCAATCCACGGCTATTTCTAGTGTGTGTGATAGGATTAGGGATTGCGGTCAGCAGAGTTCCCACGTCTCAGAGCTCGTCCTATATTATTAGTAACTATTAGGTCATTCCGTGTGCTCTTACCCACTAGGTCCATTATAATCCTTACCACCAGGTCATAACAGTACGCTAAACAATTATATCAACGATACATTGGATTGTCAGTCAGCAGTGTCTCGGCTAAATACCTATGGGCCTCCTGCAGCCAGCTTCAGCTTCTAATTGCAGTCTCCACTCCAGGCCCTAATAGGAACCAAACTGCACAGTCCTGCTGTCATGGATGTGTCAGAGGCTGCAGACTGTTGCACTGCATCTGTCTGCAGAAGGTCTCAGTAGTTTGCTTTGCTGACGAGCTGCTAATGGCCACATCTGGACCTGAGTGTTGATATACTTCCTGCCTGCTGCTTACAAGCACGGGTGATATTTTCTCTTTGCATTTCCCTATTGAGGCTTGGAGCAGTAGCTGTCGGCTATCATCCTTTTTGGAGTTTGAAGGACGTTGCTGTTTCTCTCTGAGTCTTCTCAAGCTAAGTGTTCCCTTGTTTCTATCCCAGCTGTCTTTAGCGGTAGTGAGGATTGACTAGCACTCATCCTGTCCTTCCTGAAACGAGGATGGAAACCAGAATTGTAGAAAAACGGCGAAACCAAAGTAGCCGAGCTGGCCCGATTATTAAGGGCGAACTCAGCCAAAGGCAAAAAGGACACCCAATCATCCTGATCAGCAGAAACAAAGCATCTCAGATATGTTTCCAAAGTCTGATTAATTCGTTTGGTTTGGCCATTTGTCTGAGGATGGAAAGCCGAGGAAAAAGACAAATCAATGCCCATCCTAGCACAAAAGGCTTGCCAAAACCTCGAAACAAACTGGGAACCTCTGTCAGAAACGATGTTCTCCGGAATGCCATGTAAACGAACCACATGCTGGAAGAACAATGGCACCAAATCAGAGGAGGAAGGCAATTTAGACAAGGGTACTAAATGGACCATCTTAGAGAAGCGATCACAAACAACCCAAATGACCGACATTTTTTGAGAGACGGGGAGATCCGAAATAAAATCCATAGAGATATGTGTCCAGGGCCTCTTCGGGACTGGCAAGGGCAAAAGCAACCCACTGGCACGAGAACAGCAGGGCTTAGCCCGAGCACAAATCCCACAGGACTGCACAAACGAACGCACATCCCGCGACAGAGACGGCCACCAAAAGGATCTAGCCACCAAATCTCTGGTACCAAAGATTCCAGGATGACCAGCCAACACCGAACAATGAACCTCAGAGATAACTCTACTCGTCCATTTATCAGGGACAAACAGTTTCTCCGCTGGGCAACGGTCAGATCTATTAGCCTGAAATTTTTGCAGCACCCGCCGCAAATCAGGGGAAATGGCAGACAAAATTACCCCCTCTTTGAGAATACCCGCCGGCTCAGACAAACCCGGAGAGTCAAGCACAAAACTCCTAGACAGGGCATCCGCCTTCACATTTTTAGAGCCCGGAAGGTACGAAACCACAAAGTCAAAACGGGAGAAAAACAGCGACCAACGAGCCTGTCTAGGATTCAACCGTTTGGCAGACTCGAGATAAGTCAAGTTCTTGTGATCAGTCAAGACCACCACGCGATGCTTAGCTCCTTCAAGCCAATGACGCCACTCCTCGAATGCCCACTTCATGGCCAGCAACTCTCGATTGCCAACATCATAATTACGCTCAGCAGGCGAAAACTTCCTGGAAAAGAAGGCGCATGGTTTCATCACCGAGCCATCAGAACTTCTTTGCGACAAAACAGCCCCTGCTCCAATCTCAGAAGCATCAACCTCGACCTGGAACGGGAGCGAAACATCTGGTTGGCACAACACAGGGGCAGAAGAAAAACGACGCTTCAACTCTTGAAAAGCTTCCACAGCAGCAGAAGACCAATTGACCACATCAGCACCCTTCTTGGTTAACTCAGTCAACGGTTTAGCAATACTAGAAAAATTATTGATGAAGCGACGATAAAAATTAGCAAAGCCCAGGAACTTTTGCAGACTCTTCAGAGATGTCGGCTGAGTCCAATCATAAATGGCCTGAACTTTAACAGGGTCCATCTCGATAGTAGAAGGGGAAAAAATGAACCCCAAAAATGAAACCTTCTGAACACCAAAGAGACACTTTGACCCCTTCACAAACAAAGAATTCGCACGCAGAACCTGAAACACCATTCTGACCTACTTTACGTGAGACTCCAAATCATCCGAGAAGACCAAAATATCATCCAAGTATACAATCAGGAATTTATCCAGGTACTCTCGGAAGATGTCATGCATAAAGGACTGAAACACTGATGGAGCATTAGAAAGCCCGAATGGCATAACCAGGTACTCAAAATGGCCCTCGGGCATATTAAATGCTGTTTTCCATTCATCGCCCTGTTTAATATGCACAAGATTATACGCACCACGAAGATCTATCTTGGTGAACCAACTAGCCCCCTTAATCCGAGCAAACAAATCAGACAGCAGCGGCAAGGGGTACTGAAATTTGACCGTGATTTTATTTAGAAGGCAGTAATCAATACAAGGTCTCAGCGAACCATCCTTCTTGGCCACAAAAAAGAACCCTGCTCCCAATGGCGACGACGACGGGCGAATATGACCCTTCTCCAAGGATTCCTTTACGTAACTCTGCATAGCGGTGTGCTCAGGCACAGACAAATTAAACAGTCGACCTTTAGGAAACTTACTACCAGGAATCAAATCGATAGCACAATCACAATCCCTATGCGGAGGTAGGGCACTGGACTTGGGCTCATCAAATACATCCCGGTAATCCGACAAGAACTCTGGAACCTCAGAAGGGGTGGATGATGAAATAGACAGAAAAGGAACATCACCATGTACCCCCTGACAACCCCAGCTGGACACAGACATTGATTTCCAATCCAATACTGGGTTATGGACTTGTAGCCATGGCAACCCCAACACGACCACATCATGCAGATTATGCAACACCAAAAAGCGAATATCCTCCTGATGCGCAGGCGCCATGCACATGGTCAGCTGGGTCCAGTACTGAGGCTTATTCTTGGCCAAAGGCGTAGCATCAATTCCTCTCAATGGAATAGGATACTGCAAGGGCTCCAAGAAAAACCCACAACGCCTAGCATACTCCAAGTCCATCAAATTCAGGGCAGCGCCTGAATCCACAAATGCCATGACAGAATAGGATGACAAAGAGCAGATCAAAGTAACGGACAAAAGAAATTTCGACTGTACCATACCAATGGTGGCAGACCTAGCGAACCGCTTAGTGCGCTTAGGACAATCGGAGATAGCATGAGTGGAATCACCACAGTAAAAACACAGCCCATTCTGACGTCTGTGTTCTTGCCGTTCAGCTCTGGACAAAGTCCTATCGCACTGCATAGGCTCAGGTCCATGCTCAGATAATACCGCCAAATGGTGCACAGGTTTACGCTCACGCAAGCGTCGACCGATCTGAATGGCCAAAGACATAGACTCATTCAGACCAGCAGGCATAGGAAATCCCACCATGACATCCTTAAGGGCTTCAGAAAGACCTTTTCTGAAAATTGCTGCCAGCGCACATTCATTCCATTGAGTGAGCACAGACCACTTCCTAAACTTCTGACAATATATCTCTACCTCATCCTGACCCTGAGACAGAGCCAGCAAATTTTTCTCTGCCTGATCCACTGAATTAGGTTCATCATACAGCAATCCGAGCGCCAGAAAAAAACGCATCAATATTACATAATGCAGGATCTCCTGGCGCAAGGGAAAATGCCCAGTCTTGACGGTTGCCACGTAATAAAGAAATAATGATCTTAACTTGTTGAACTGGGTCACCAGAGGAGCGGGGTTTCAAAGCCAGAAACAGTTTACAATTATTCTTAAAACTCAGAAACTTAGCTCTATCTCCAGAAAACAAATCAGTAATAGGAATTCTTGGCTCTAACATAGAATTCTGAACCACAAAGTCTTGAATATTTTGTACTCTTGCAGTGAGATGATCCATACAAGAAGACAGACCTTTAATGTCCATCACTACACCTGTGTCCTGAACCACCCAAATGTCTAGGGGAAAAGAAAGACAAAACACAGTACAGAGAAAAAAAAATGGTCTCAGAACTTCTCTTTTCCCTCTATTGAGAAGCATTAGTACTTTGGGCCTCCAGTACTGTTATGAACAGGTGATTCAGAACCACAATGGACCTAGTGGTTAAGAGCATACAAAGTGACCTGATAGTTACTAACATAGGACGAGCTCTGAGACGTGGGAACTCTGCTGACCGCAATCCCTAATCCTATCATACCACACTAGAGGTAGCTGTGGATTGCGCCTAACGCTCCCTATGCAACTCGGCACAGCCTGAGAAACTAGCTAGCCCTGAAGATAGAAAAATAAGCCTACCTTGCCTCAGAGAAATTCCCCAAAGGAAAAGGCAGCCCCCCACATATAATGACTGTGAGTTAAGATGAAAATACAAACACAGAGATGAAATAGATTTTAGCAAAGTAAGGCCCGACTTACTGAACAGACCGAGGATAGGAAAGATAGCTTTGCGGTCAGCACAAAAACCTACAAACAACCACGCAGAGGGGCAAAAAGACCCTCCGCACCGACTAACGGTATGGAGGTGCTCCCTCTGCGTCTCAGAGCTTCCAGCAAGCAAGAAAAACCAATATAGCAAGCTGGACAGAAAATATAGCAAACAAAAGTAACACAAGCAAAACTTAGCTTATGCAGGGCAGACAGGCCACAAGAACGATCCAGGAGAAAGCAAGACCAATACTGGAACATTGACTGGAGGCCAGGAACAAAGAACTAGGTGGAGTTAAATAGAGCAGCACCTAACGACTTAACCTCGTCACCTGAGGAAGGAAACTCAGAAGCCGCAGCCCCACTCACATCCATCAGAGGAAGCTCATAGACAGAACCAGCCGAAGTACCACTCATGACCACAGGAGGGAGCTTGACCACAGAATTCACAACACTGCTCAGTGATAGATGCGGAACCTATATAGGGATGATAGGACAGACAAGGTGACGTTAGATTGGTCTAGGGGTCTCCACTCCCCCCTTCCCTAGTATTTGGTTCCCCTACCCTTACCCCTTTGTGTTGCACGTAGTCTGTCCTATACTGTGCATGACACCTGCTAGGCCACAAATTGCACACTGGAGGCCACAGCCAGTTTTTTCTGACACTCTCATTGCCTTAAATCCCCAGAAAGACAACTCACGTTCCTCTCACCTCACACAATCAAAGTTCCTTTTCCCTATCCAAATCTCCGCTCAAACGATCAAGGTTCCGTTTCTCCACCCGAATCTCTGCTCAACCAATAGAGGTTTTGTTTCTCCAACTGGACTTCTGGTAACGTGATCGAGGTTTTGTTTCTCCAACAGAATCCTTGCTCATGCTATAGAGGTTTCCTTTCTCCAGCTGGGCATCCTATCGCTTGATTGAGGATCCATTTCTCCAACCAAATCTCTGCTCACCCGATATTTTGTTTTTCAACTAGGCCTCTGGTGACACGATCGAGGTTTCGTTATCTTAGCCTTGGCAATCAGGATCTCCCATCCTCCATAAAGACTCTGCACCACTTGCTTCATGCACTTCTGATGGTGGAATTCTGTTTCCGAACACGCTCTTGTTGGGTTTGGCTGTAAGCCAGTGGAGGCTTCGGCATCACAGGTTACTTTTTATAAGTCCAGTCAATGACTGATCTCATGCCAAGGCCCCTGTGGCTTTTCTATTTTCCTGCTGCATCACAGCAGATTACATGTTCCCCCTGTTTATCAAGCTTCTGCTTGCCTCCTGTTCAAAAAGTTCTCTTCCTTTTGGTTTCAGTGTTCTTACCTCTATTGTCTCTGATCAGTAGATGGCAGCATCCACAAATGCTTCCCAGTGCATTCCTGTTCTATGAATTACTCCACTCCCCTTACATGTACAAAATTATACACATGCAATATAAAATTCCAGTAATTAAGCAGGAATCATTATTTCTCAGAAGGTCAAAGAGCAATAGTCTCTTGGAGTACTACCAAGGAATGATGATAACTACTGATAGGCGAACCCCTGGATGTTCGGGTTCGGGATATGGCTGAGCCAAACATTTAAAAAAAATTTGGTTTGGGTACCAGAACAGTACCCGAACTTGGACCCCATTCAGATGAATGGGGGGCCCCGAAGATCTGTTGTTTACCATGATGTCATCTGCATGACAGCACGGCAAACACTGCCTCTGATCGGCGGTAAGGTTATTACCGACGGTCAGAGAGCTGCGGTTCCCACGCTGTCAGATGATAGCGTGAGCCAGTAGCTGTGACCGGCGGTAAAAAGTTTACCTCAGCGATTACGCTCCTGTCATTGTGTGTCGGCTGGCAGGGAAAGCAGTCACTTATGTGACCGCTCTCCAAATCATCCGAATCGTTGTGGAACAGTATGGATTAGCTGCACTTCGGACAGGTGAGGAATATGGTTGTTTATTATTTTTCTTTTGTTACAGGGGACATGGGCATCAGTGGATTAGGCGTAAGGTGAGTATTTGTTTGGTTTATTATTTCCTGTTTTTTTTCCACAGGTGACGAGGGCTTCAATGTAGTGGGAGTAAGGTGAGCATAACTTTGTTATTTTTAAATAAATTTGGAAAACAGGGAGTGGATTTTTTTTTTTTCAAATAAAGGACTTTATTCTGGGTGTTTTTTGATTACTATATGAGTAAAAGATAAGTGCACCAATCAGACACATATAAGCCAATTGCCAGTCATTTAATTGTCTGTTTGCACACCGAATGATCATTAATACAATAATTCTATACACATGGAATATATTTTTCTCGGCAGCACATTCAGGACGATGTGCTATAGAGAACAATGCTTTTTTAAGTATTCTTAAAAAAACATTTCACCCAACCGAACAAAGTGTTTTACTCATTTGTTGGGTTATTTGCAAAAATGCAGTATTGTTTTGGCCACTGTATGGCTACTTGTATATAGCGTTATTGAATTATTTGGCACACCATAAGGAGGGGCGTTAAAATGGGACATCGATGTTGAGAGCCTATCTTTAGGATAGGTCATCGATTCAGATTGGTGGAGGACCTGACACCTGGCGCCCCCACCAATCAACATGAGCTGGATGTACACAGTGTATGGATCTGGGACAGCACAGCTCCCCTGTATTGCATAGTGGATATTCTAGGGTAATACAGCTCAGGTCTCATTCACTTCAATAGAAGACTAGCTGCAGTACCTAAGAATGGCCACTGTAAGGGTGTGACAAGTACTGTTGTGTACCTGCCCCTGAAGACAACAATTGTAAAGTGTGTATTGTGATATGTGGTTTCATTGCAATTTATGGTGTAATGTGAAATGTGAAATGCGTAGAATGTTACAAGTACTGATGCTGCTGTGTGGGTACTGTCTGTATTGGTAATGCCTAAAGTCATTCTGTACACTCAGCTCAGGTTTATGGAAAGAATAGGTTATAAGTTAGTATTTAGATAGTGATAGATAAGAACTCTAGGACCCAGATTAGTTACAGATAGATTAAGATAGGCAGTGGTCGGCTTACTAGTGTGTTAGTATAAGTAGTGTTAGTATAATGTTAATGTAGCAAAGTAATGCAAGCTGGGTGTTGGAATATAGATGAAAGGTTAGATCATCCCAGCAACAGACTGCAGGAACAGATACAATTAAATGTTTGGGACCAGCCCAACATGGGAGGGGCTAGGTCAAGTAAAAAGGGGAAGCATTTCCTGCTTTAAAGCAGACAGAGTTGGTGTGTGAGGTTTGTGTCAAATGGAAGTTCAAGTGCCAGTGGGCTGAAGCACGTGGAGCGTTCTGACAGCATGTAGTTGTACCAAATTTCCTGTGGACATTCCTGTAACATACGGGGCTCATGGTCCTAATTAGGGACTGGGAAATATGCCTTATTCCCTTCCATACAGCAGAATCCGGCAGGGGAAAGGCATGAGGGAAACATAAAGTATCTCGGGTGTGCTGTGGGGCCGGATGGGTAATCCTTGGGGCTGACTAGAGGATCAATGGTCGAGATTGCGCTAGCTGAACGTAAACAGAGGCTTGAAATGTGGTGTATTGGGGCTTCCCAGTGCTAGGTACTGGGAAGTGTGCCTTATTCCCTTCCATACAGAGGAAGCCAGACAGGGAAATGCGTGAGGGAGATGGCAGATCTTCACAAGTATACAAAGATCGAAGCCAGAGGCTTATGGAAGGCCCCCAGCTACGATAGTCACCCATCGATAACCCACCATTCCCGTCGCTGGGGTCAAATACTCTGCTTAAACGCCTCTGCCAGAGATTGACAGTGGCATCTAAACAGTTACACGTCAGCTAAGCTCCGTCGGCTGCTGATAGAGACAGATAGAGGCTGCGTAACATACCGTAGACGGCATCTGCTGCTTCTTTACAGGTCTGATGTCCATTTTTGCTCAGGGGTAGCCCTGAGTGTCACTTCATGCGGAAGAAGAGGACCCTCATTAGGGGTGAGATTGTCCATTTGACTTTGATATGAAACTGAGAACTCCAGACGGTGGAGGAAAATTCTTCTTGTTCTCTACCATTTCCCCAAAAAATATTGTGACCTTATAGTTTTCACCTTTATTTGGCGCTGATCCGGAAACCTGCTGACGAGGCGAGACTGAATTGTGTGATAAATGGCAGCCAGCACGGCAGGGGGAACACCCGGAGAGACGGGAGACTAATTCACACTCCACATAAAAGCCAAATAACCCAGCGTGACAGCCGCGTGCTGCAATGCAGTAATATGTGCAGTAATAAGAATTGCTGTAATTGGAGTCGAGGTCGGAGCGCGCACTTCATCATCATCACACGCTCCGCGCGCCTGTCACGTATAATGCACCTGCCAGGACTCACCGCAAACTCCATCACAGTCCATTAATGGCGGAGGAAAAGCTGCACCAGCTGAGACCCTTCACTTCTCCGTGGAAAACACAGGCACAAAGATGGAAAATGGCGGCAACGGAATATGACGAGTAGTGACCGACGGCTGACGTGTTTTTATTAATGTCAGATGTGATGTGTTATGGTGTCAGTTCACAAGCCGCGCAGTCGGGGTGAAACTCTAGTGGGCGCAGGGGTTGCGGTTTAGTCTGGAGAGGCCAAAAGGGTCTTTTTGGCCAATAGGAGAAGACCAATAGACCTTATATAATTGGGGATTTCGCACTGGATCTCACGAGCTTCTGCATGTGGTTTTCCAATTACACACTTTTTTTTAAAGTAGGATCTCTGCTTGCTGTCAGTGAATTGGACTTGCAATTGGCATCCTACTGTAACATTTGCGTTTTTTCATCATTTTTTTTTTTTCTTAAGTCAAAATCTTCCCTCTCGGCAGTAAAAACGCTGCAAATAAAACGAGGCTGTTTGCTGCGTTTTTGTATCGTTTTTAGCTGCGTTTTTTGGGTACAGAACATGTGTGTGATTCGTCCATTGTGCATGTTTTTACTTACCAAAAAAAAAAAATGCAAAAATGGAGAAAAACCTGCACTTTCTCGTTGCTTTCTATGGTTGAAAAAAAAGTGCTGCAAAAATGTTGAAAAAACTGACATGCTGCAAATTTTAAAAAATGCTACAACTGCGCAAATTCAGTCCGGAAAGAAAAGACGCTTGTGCATGAGATTTGTGCAATCTCATAGCTTTTCCTGATCCTGTAAGTTGATATATTTTATCTACACTGATACAATGCTCCAAAATATTAGGAGACCTTTGTAGAACTGTTTTTATATTGAGAAACTAAAATGTAAAATATTTTTTGATAGGTTGTATCCCTAATAAAGTACCGTGAAACAGTGGGGATCCGGGTTGTGAGACCACCACTTCTTGCTTTTCCAAAGGGCAGAAATGCACAACTTATACAATGGGGAAAATAAGTATTTGATACACGGCTGATTTTGCAAGTTTTCCCACCTACAAGGAATGGAGGAGTCTGTAATTGTTATCGTAGGTACACTTCACCTGTGAGAGACAGAATCTAACAATAAAAACAAGAAAATCACATTGTATGATTATTAAATTATTAAATTGCATTTTATTGCATGAAATAAGTATTTGATCGCTGACCAACCGGGAAGAATTCCGGCTCTCACAGACCTGATGTTTTTCTGTAAGAAGCCTCCTACTCTGCACTCATTATTAATTGCACCTGTTTGAACTCGTTACCTGTATAAAAGACACCTGTCCACACAATCAATCACTATCCAACCTCTCCACCGTGGCCAACACCAAAGATCTGTTTAAGGACACCAAGGACAAAATTGTAGACCTGCACAAGGCTGAGATGGGCTACAGGACAATAGGCAAGCAGCTTGGTGAGAAGACAACTGTTGGCGCAATTATTAGAAAATGGAAGAAACTCAAGATGATTGTCAATCTTCCTCGGTCTGGGGCTCCATGCAAGGTCTCGCCTCACGGGATAATAATGATTCTCAGAAAGGTCAGGAATCAGCCCAGAACTACATGGGAGGAACTGGTCAATGACCTGAAGAGAGCTGGGACCACAGTCTCAAATATTACTGTTTGTAACACGCTATGCCGTTATGGATTAAAATCCTGGCGGGCACACAAGGTCCCCCTGCTGACGCCAGCACATGTCCAGGCCCGTTTCAAGCTTGTCAATGACCATATGGATGATCCAGAGAAGACATGGGAGAAGGTCATACAGTCAGACGAGACCAAAATAGAACTTTTTGGTATCAACTCCATGTTTGGAGGAAGAAGAATGATCCCAAGAACATCGTCCCAACCGTGAAGCATGGTGGGGGAAACATCATACGAAACATCATACTTTGTGGGGTGCTTTTCTGCAAAGGGGACTGCTCCATATTGAAGGGAGGATGGACGGGGTCATGCATCTCGAGATGCTCAGTAAGAGCATTGAAGATGGCTCAAAGCTGGGTCTGCAAGCATGACAATGACTGAAACATACAGCCAGGGCAACTAAGGAGAAGCCTCGTAAGAAGCATTTCAAGGTCTTGCAGTGGCCTGGGAAGTCTCCAGACCTGAACCCAATAGAAAATCTTTGGAGGGAGCTGAAACTCAATGTTGCCCAGCGACAGCCCCGAAACCTGAAAGATCTGGAGAAGATCTGTATGGAGGAGGGGGCCAAAATCCCTTCTGCAGTGTGTGCAAACTTGGTCAAGAACTATAGGAAACGTCTGACCTCTGTAATTACACATAAAGGTTTCTGTACCAAATATTAAGTTCTGTTTTTCTATTGTACCAAATACTTATTTCATGCAATAAAATGCAAATAAAGTATGTAAAAATCCTACAATGTGATTTTCTGGATTTTATTTTCAGATTCTGTCTCTCACAGGTGAAGTGTACCTACGATAAAATTACAGACCTCTCCATTCTTTGTAGGTGGGAAAACTTGAAAAATCGGCAGTGTATCAAATACTTATTTTCCTCACTGTATATGAGCAGAGCAATGTACGGACCCTACTCAGCTCCATATCGCTCTGCCTCGGCTCATGCTCTTGCTCCTTAGGTTTGAATGACTGGTGTGGGTCTCTAGACCCGGACCTCCAATGATCAACAGTCCTGAAGATGGGATATACAGTAGCAAAAAATATTTGAGATAGCATTGTCTTGGTTTGGATACGATCATAGTAAATTCTCAAGTATTAGGTCAGAATTTATTTTTTAATTGCTGAAAACAAGAATGTTCTTATTCAATGACAGCAAGTAGAGATGCTGAAAACGCAAAGGGAGTAATAAAGCTACGTAGGTATATTGGAAAGTTTCATATTTCATCGCACAGTGGTTAGGCATTACTTTCATAAAAATGGTTCTTGTGAGACCTGATTTATCACTATTCAAAGTCGTTTTTTTTTTTTTATGGTTCACGTTGCTGTTTTTGCACCAATATCTTCAAAATGATTAATTAGGTTCATGAATTTTGCGCAAAATCAAAAATGCTTTTTAATTTGTCTTTAAGTCATTTAATTTTGAGCTATTTTAGCTCTTTTTGTACTAAAAAGTAACAAAAGGGGACTTTTTAGTGCAAAAAGACCCATGTTCTGCTAAAATGGATCAAAATGTATAAAAAGATTTCAGGCCGGAGGATTGGGGGGACTGGAGTACAGTAGGACTAAAATTTTGCGATTTTTTAAAAAAAGTCACAAGTAATGAATCGGCCTCAAACATCTGGAGACCCCAAACGCACACCCAGAATGACAAACTTATAAAAAAAAAAGGAGGCGAACACATATAAAACAGACTGCAATTAACTTAATAAAGTACAAACGACAAACATGGAAATATAGACAAAAAATGAATGAATCAGGACCCCAAAAATTAATGATAAATCAGGGCCAAAAAGTTCTATAATTTCATCATATGTGGGAGGGGGTTGCCTCATCTTTCTTTTTGCACTTTCGCATTTTGAGTCATATTAATCCAAAATATTTTATTATTTGGCGCAAATTCAAAGCTGCTAATTTTTGGGGCTTTTTTTTTTTTTTTACTTTTGCTCATTTTTACAGTAAAAACTCCTGTTTTTCTCCTCCTGAATATTTAAGAAACAATTAAGAAAACTTCAACCTCCCCCCAAATCTTCCTGATGTCACTGGACACAATTTTCAGTCTTGCTTCTTACTAAGAAACAGGCTCAAATCAGATAATAGAGACTATTCTCTATGGACTTTCTTTGGCTTTCACCGACACTGGACCTTGCAAAAATCTTGGATTTTGTAAGAAGAAAACAGTTTTTTTCTTACTCGGGAGGATGGAAGTAATTGACTAAATGAATTTCAGACTACGGCTGTGCAAAATGACACGGAATGCACCATCAACGGATTAATGCGAATCAATAATGTCGCCGTCCTTTCCTGCAAAATGCAGAATTCAGATGATTTAGCAAATTCATTAATTTCTTCTTCCAGCCAGAATTATAGGGGATACAGCTCTCTCTAGTGGTAGACACATGTAAAACATAAGCAATGCTGCAAAATCCCAGTGAATCCCTCTGCTTTCTTCTAGACCTCCCTGCAATCTATGCAGAAACCCTGCCTAATACAGAGATATAGGCATACTATGCACTACGGCCATACGGTGCCTCTTCGAAAGGACAGTATGCGTAATTTTTTTCCATTTGTACTGTGTTCCACCATGTTGGTGACACTTCTGTAGGGCGTATCGTTCTTTCTTGATCACTTATTATATTTATTCTACAGAATACATTCATAGATTGCGAAGTGTGCAAGGATGGCACCGGCCACACGGCTCCGGACTCAGGATTCCTGTGTGATTGCGTAGTAGGTGGCTCTGGAAGATCCGAAGTAGTACCAATGAGAGTAGTAGTGCTGCAGCAGCAGCGTAAAAGTGCATCTGAGACTTTAGTTTCAGACACTTGTTATTCCCTTTCCTTCACACCCCGGTGCTTTCCTCTGTTACATGTGAGTGAATATTTGGTATGCCTGGAGTTTTCTGCTAACCCTTGTTTGTGTTGCCTTGCTTGTGGGGTTGGTGTACTACGGTGCACAGTAGTGCCCCCTCTTCCCTGGGTGGGTAAGGAGAACAGACGGAGGGCTAACTCAGGAGATAAGGCAAGGGCGGAGGCCCCGGCATCTTCGCCATCTAGAGTATCCTGAGGAGCAGACCGAGTTAGGGCGCCCCCTAGTGTTAGGTACGGGGAAGGAGCCCGTGGTCCTGGGTCACCCGGCAGCTGTGTTGTGACACCTGCCTTATCTATCCTACTTTATCTAGGCGTCCAGCGCTACAATTGACCTGTCATAATATCCCTTACTATCTAATAATAATGAGATGACTCTGCTCATTCTTACCCAGTCTATAAAGCCAAGCTGACAAGTGAGCTACGGAAAACAGATGTCAGCCTGTTTTGTCTACCCCCTCTGTGCCCCCCCCCCCCCCCCCGCTGTTATTAAAATACTCAGCCGGCTCCCTCGCTGGCTGGCGCTGCTTCCTGTCCTGGCCGCACCTTCTACTGTATGAGCGGTCACGTGGGGCCGCTCATTTACAGTAATGAATATGCGGCTCCACCCCTATGGGAGGTGGAGTCGCATATTCACGACTGTAATCGTTGGCCCCACGTGACCGCTCATACAGTACAAGGTGCGGCCAGGACAGTAAGCAGCGCCAGCCAGCGAGGGAGCTGGGTGAGTATTTTAATCACAGGGGGTGGGGACCTGGATCTTGATTTTACACACAATTATTCATATCTTCTCTACAGCAAACGCTGCTGCAGGGAAGATATGAATGGGGCTTCAGCACCAGATGCAGGGGACAGCACTAAACTTTAGCGCTGTCTCCGGCACGGTGCGTGTGGTACCCAGTGTGCACATGTGCGGCACACGTGTGCCGCACGTGTGCCACACTGATGTGCCACAGAAACACACCGGCACACGGACACGGATAATTCCTGTACCGATTTTTCCGGTACCGGAATTATCTGGACATGAGACTGGCCTTAGGCAGAGTGCACATCATGTTTCACCCTATGACTCCATCAGGGGCTTCCTCACCAAAGAAATGTCAGAGAATTGCATTTTTTTTAACAATTTCACAGCACTTGGAATTCTTTTTCCTGTTTCCCAGTACATTATGTGATAAAATGAAAGGTGTCATTCAAAAGTACAAAAAAAACCAAGCCCTCATATGGCTACGTGGACAGGAAAATAAAAAGTTATGGCTCTGAGAAAAAGGGGAGGAAAAAAGAAAAAATGCAAAAAATGGAAACTGGCCATGTTAGGAAGGGTTTAAAAGAGCATGTGAAGAGTCATGTGGGCGGCCCTAGTCGCCTGAGATGTTTTTCCAGGCTTGACTGACATCCCACAGCTAGGGATACATTCTTAAAAGCCATCTCCAGCAGGTACAACACACCATAGTATCATTTTTAGCATCCTAAATACGCTATGATGGCGCTTTCGGAGTTGTTTCTATCAAGAAAACGAAATTATGTACTAAAACGAATTTTGTATCTCCCAATATGTAATCCAACAAAATTATAGGTACAGTTTGCCGCTCAAGACCACGAAGAACAATGGAAGGAAAGGGCTTGTTCACACATTGCGCTTTTGCTGCATTTTTTTCTGCCATGCATTTTACAGTACCAGCAAAGTGAATGAGATTTCTGAAACCTGCTGCATCTCAGTTCTCTCAGTGTTTCTGAGCCGTTTTTCACCCGTTCAAATGAATGGGAAAAAAACACATAAAAAATGCAAGTAAGGGCCCGCTCACATTAGCATATAAAAATAGCTCCAATGTTGCTCCTGAAAAGTTGGACAAGTGGAATTCGTTTCAACTTATGTTGTGGACTGTGTGATTTTTTTCTCCTCACCTCGCATCTGTATGCAAAGCGTTTTAACATACTGTAATTCTCTATGTAATGTAAAGCTAATTTACAAACTAATAAAGTAATCTTAAGGTACCGTTACACTAAACGACTTACCAACGATCACGACCAGCGATATGACCTGGCCGTGATCGTTGGTAAGTCGTTGTGTGGTCGCCGGGGAGCTGTCACACAGACAGCTCTCTCCAGCGACCAACGATCAGGGGAACGACTTTGGCATCGTTGAAACTGTCTTCAACGATGCCGAAGTCCCCGGGTAACCAGGGCAAAAATCGGGTTAGTAAGTGCAGGGCCGCGCTTAGTAACCCGATATTTATCCTGGTTACCATTGTAAAAGTAAAAAAACCCCAAAACACTACATACTTACATTCCGATGTCTGTCACGTCCCCCGCCGTCAGCTTCCCGCACTGACTGTGTCAGCGCCGGCCGTAAAGCAGAGCACAGCGGTGATGTCACCGCCGTGCTCTGCTTTACGGCCGACGCTGACAGTCAGTGCGGGAAGCTGATGGCGGGGGACATGACAGACATCGGAATGTGAGTATGTACTGTTTTTTTTTTTTACTTTTACAATGGTAACCAGGATAAATATCGGGTTACTAAGCGCGGCCCTGCACTTAGTAACCTGATATTTACCCTGGTTACAAGTGAACACATGGCTGGATCGGCGTCACACACGCCGATCCAGCGATGACTGCGGGTGATCAGCGACCAAAAAAAGGTCCTGATCATTCCCCAGCGACCAACGATCTCCCAGCAGCGGCCTGATCGTTGGTCGCTGTCACACATAACGAGATCGTTAGCGGGATCGTTGCTACGTCATAAAAAGCGTGACGTTGCAACGATATCGTTAACGAAATCGTTATGTGTGAAGGTACCTTTACAGATAGATAGATGATAGATAATAGATAGATAGATACTAGATAGATAATTGATAGATAGATAGATAATAGATCGATAATAGATAGATAATGGATATATAGATAATAGATAGATAGATAGATAATAGATAGATAGATAATAGATAGATAACAGATAGATAATAGATAGATAGATAATAGATAGATAATTGATAGATAATAGATAGATAACAGATAGATATATAGATAGATAATAGATAGGATCGATGTCACAAGCCATCTACATGTAATAAATTTACACCCTCTATTGCCTTCCGGGTGGGTGTTTAGCTTTGTTTAACCAAATAAATAAATAAAAGACGTGCTGTTCCTCCCTATTTTTGATAACTAGAGAAGGAAAAACAGACAGCTGGTCTTATGTCTGGAATAACCATGGAGCTTCCCAGCTTATTAATAACAGCTCACAGCTGTCTGTGTAACCTTTACTAGTAAATAAAAAGGGGGACCAAAAAAAATTACCTAGACTCCCCCCTATTTGTAATAACCAACAAAGGTTAAGCAGACAGCTAATATTAATAGGCTGGGAAGGGAAATGTTTATTGGCCCCTTCCCAGACCAATAAGACAAGCTCACAACTGTCTTCTTTCCCTTAGCTGGTTATTAAAAAATAGGAGGGACCCCACGTAATTTCTCATTTATTTAATTATTGGCTAAATACAAGTTCAGAAAACTACACACGTAAAGCACTGATTCTATATCTCACTGGCATATTTCTCTCTATTCTGACGGTTCTGGCTGTGAATTTACTTGTACTTGTCGGGTTGTGATTTCTGCTCAAAAATCAGGCGGCATGCGCATGCTCAGTGTGCCGTGCAATTTTTCCATCCATCGACTTGCACCGGCGAGTGTGGTCCGATTTTCGCAGACGATCGCAGCATGCTGCAATTTTTTCCTCAGTCTGATCCGAGCTGAGAAAAAAACTCGCAGATGAGCAGGGGCTCATTTACTAACATTGGTCAGAGGGCGATGCGATGTTTTGTTCCCATTGTACTCCTCTGTATTATACGCCAGTGTGAGCGAGACCTAAAAATGAGCATATTTTAAGCAACATTTTTCCGGTTAACAATCTACTGCAAACACTGAACATGTCCACATGCCCAGCTTCCAATCTGTAAGGAAAAAAAGAAGTAGTATGTGCATAAGATTTCAGAAATCTCGTTCACTTTGCTGGTACTTTGAAGCGGTGTTTTTTTTTTGCGCCAAAAATACATTAAAAAAAAATGCAGCAAAAATGTAGAGTGTGAACAAGCCCTTACTGTAGTCTCTCCTGGTGAAGTGGATCCTAAAAGTCCTTGGTTCAAATTAGCATCTGTATTGTTGTATGGACAGAGGACGTTGATGCAGTGAGGTGATCTGACCGGAGAAAATTGGCTGTAGAGACGGGATAGCAGCTGGAGGAACGTGGCTGCAGATTAGGGATGGCAATTTTAGGAATGGAGGCTGCAAAGGCTGAAGTGACAGCAAAGGAAGGCCAATGAAGCAGAGTTGGCACAATGGCACAATAGAGTAGTATGACAGATAGTAGAGTTGAGCAGGCCAGGAAAGGAGTTGAGTGTTATAGTAGTAGAGCCCAGTAGTCTAGCAGAGCCAATTACCGTATGTTAACTATCATACGATTACCGTATGTCCGGAAGCACACAATGTAGTAGAGCCCAGCATCGTAGCAGAGCTGTGTGTGCCAGCAGGCACCTTGATGTAGAAGATGTCCAAAATAGTGTTGAGGATGCCAACTTCTTGAATACTCAGATGTCGATCTTTCGATTGAGGTGGCCTACAAGGCTTAAAGGCGTAAGATTGGAAGTACTCAGGTGTTATGGACTGACCTGGGATGGAGTAGTGGTATTGCAACCACTAGGGGCAGCATCGGCAGGTAGCATAGTCAGTGATAGCCATCGGTCGGTACACAGGAGAAGCAATGTAGTTAAAGGATCAGCAGCTAGCGTAGTCAGGGGTCGGTACACAGCAGTATAATCTTGAAATCGAGAAGCACGTGACAGGAAGCTTGACTAAAGGCTGGGAGCTCAATAATCTCGCAAGTAAGGAAGTGCAATGCCAAGTTTAGGTAGGGTGTTGAATCAGGGTGGAGCAAATCATGAACTCAGGGTGGAGACAATCAGAAACAGCACAAATATGAGTACCTGGGTTAGCAAGGAACTATCCAGTGAGCTGAATACCTCAGGGAAGAGCTGCTGCCTGGTGCTCAAGAGCTGCTGGGTTCAAGTCCTGACATCGGGATTACAGAAGAGCACGGAGAGCTGTCTACAGGAAAGGGGAAGCAGCACTTGGTGCTGGATCCTGGAGAGACCATCAAAGATACTCAATATAAGACCGGAGACACACTGCTGCGAGATACGGCCGAGTCTCGCTGGTTAAAAGCAAGCTGTGGCATCGGCACTCCGGAGTGGAGCGTGCAGCTCCATGTATTGCTATGCAGCTGTACGCTCCGCTTCGGAGTGCAGGTGCCACAGCTTGCTTTTAACCAGCGAGACTCGGCCGTATCGCGCAGCAGTGTGTCTCCAGCCTAAGTAGATGAATCTGGAGCCCAGGGATATTACAAGATTCCTAATATTAACCCCTTAAAATGCCATTGTAAAGTGATTGTAAGGCTGGAATTTCTGTACGGTGCTAAGTTGCAGCATAATGCAAGTGGACGAGATCGAATCGCAACTCACAAGGTACCGCAACAAGTTAGGAATAATTGGACTTTTTGTGATATGTTTGTCAATGTACCTTGTAGGTTGCATTGAGACCCCATTCACTTGCATTGTGCTATGATGTCGCAGCGGCATACACCAATCTTTAGCCAAGTGACCTGTGTCTTGAATTAAGTCTCCATGGAGCTCCAGCTCTAAAGGGAAGGTTGAAGGTAAAGTAGGCACATTTGTGTTGTGAATTCTGTTTTCGGGCTCCCTCCTGTGGTCATGAATGGTACTTCGGCTGGTTCTGTCTATGGACTTTCTCTGATGCCTGTGGGTGTTTCTGAGTTTCCTTCTACAGGTGACGAGGCTAATTCGTTAGTGGGCTGCTCTATTTAACTCCACTTGGATCCTTGTCCGATGCCAGCTGTCAATGTTGTAGCATTGGTCTAGTTCGCTCCTGGATCTTCCTGGTTACCTGTTTCCTCCAGCAGAAGCTAAGTTTTGCTTTGCTTTTTTCTTGTTTGCTATTTTTTCTGTCCAGCATGCTTATGTGAATTTTGCCTTGCTTGCTGGAAGCTCTGAGACGCAGAGGGGCGCCTCCGCTATGTTAGTCGGTGCGGAAGGTATTTTTCCCTGCACTCTCTGTGTGGCTTTTGTAGGGTTTTTTGCTGACTGCAAAGTGACCTTTCCTATCTTCTGTCTGTTTAGTAAGTCGGGCCTCTCTTTGCTAAATCTATTTCATCTCTGTGTTTGTGATTTCATCTTACTCACAGTCAATATATGTGGGGGGCTGCCTTTTCCTTTGGGGAATTTTCTCTGAGGCAAGATAGGCTTATTTTTCCTATCTCTAGGGCTAGCTAGTTCTGAGGCTGTGACGAGGCGCCTAGGTCATGATAGGAGCGCTCCACGGCTATTTCTAGTGTGCATGATAGGATTAGGGATTGCGGTCAGCAGAGGTTCCACTTCCCAGAGCTTGTCCTGTATTAATGTGCTATCAGGTCTTTTCTGGTGCTCTAACTACCAAGTCCACTATTTGTCCTAACCACCAGATCATAACACATTTGGCTCCTGCACATCTCTGTGGTACCACCTCAAAGGCTAGCAGCACCCAATGCCTTGTGGTCATCCACCAGATACCCTGATAGAAAGGGGTCTGTGACTGTGACATTTTCTCTTTGGCAGAAATTTGACAAAATGCTGCAGGCAATAGATTCCTTATTGCATAACAATTACTCTGTGCCTCCATAATACGTCCTTTGTTTCCAGCTGTCGTTGTGGTGAGGATCGTTTCTAAAGGCTAATCCTCTGCTTCTATGACTGCAGCTTGTGCAGCTAATTACTTTTCCTACTTTTCCTCTAATTATGACAAACCCGGATTTGATTGGCTGTAGTTTAATCTGCATTTTAATCCGGGGTTTAGTTTATGATCCTGTCCCTAGAACAATTGGCTGTGACTATGATGCCTTGGATTATATCAACGGTTTACAGCCAGATTGGAGTTTGTAAGTAAGGACCAGTCCTTAGGAAGAACCACAAATTAGCCTTAAGCTTCATTTAAAGGACCAGGAGCTTGTGAGCCACTGGAAGATTTAAGGGGGGTATTCCCCAAAATGTTCTCATGTCATTTGAGCACTGTTCCCATCGATTTCAATTGTTTTTAGTCCCCAAAAGGACCCCCAGGGGGATTGTGGCAAAATTGCTTGGTTTTCCCATAGACTTACATTGGGCTCGTTGCTGGGGTCTTTTGTGGATCAGACGACCGCAGATCTTTCCATGCAGCCGCCCCCCTTTTCCCCCCACCTCCTTCACCCCCGGGCCATTTTCCCTTTTTTTCCCCGTTTTTCCTCCCATTCTTCCATGAGCCATAACTTTTTTTTATTATTCCATCCATATCAGTGTATGAGGGCTTTTTTTTTGCGTCCTTAGCTGACAGTGGACACAATGATTTGATCGCCTCTTCTTGTATTTCTATTACAATGTTACACCATTTACCAATTGGATTAATTTATTTTCTATTTTGATGGATCAGACATTTCTGAACACAGCAATACCAGATATTTATATATTTTTTATTTATTTCTTTTTTTTAAAAGGCACAAAGGGGGGATTTGAATTTTTTTTTATATATATATAGATTTTTATGACATCTGGCTTAACTGCAGTAGAAAACAAGACGGGACTGACAGCACTCACTCAAGGGGGGCGCTCGTTCTTTGTCCAGGGAACCAACCTGGATATTCCAAACAGTCCAAAAGAAGATGAACAGCGCTCCAGCCGGGTGTAATAGTATAAAAAAAGATTTATTTCGCCATGAAACAGCAACGTTTCGACCAGAAACCTGGTCTTTTTCAAGCATACACAAAGATACAAAATGCCGGCTTAAATGGTGTGGATACCACGCAGTTCACCAATCACCATCCGGCCACTAATTGCTCATAAAAATATAACATATAATACAGATCAGACAAATACAAAGTCCATATAGATTGACATAAAATCACCCACAGCATAGATAATTGTGAAAACATTACAAAATACAACAATGGTGCAATGTTTATCCTCCGTCGAGCAAATCAAAATCCAGCGTTGTCGCATCCATGGTTACAAACCACCAATGTCATTGCTCCTATAGCGATCTTCTTAGCCAATCCGGATCATCCATGGAGTTGGCGCCGAAAGATAAAATTAGCCTATCCCACTTCCATATACACCAGGAGAAGACCTAAGTAACAAATCGGGCAACCACTTTCATAGTGCGTCCATACCTGCATCATATCCCTGCGTCGTCCACCTATCGAACCACAGAGTCGCAGAATACCCAGCAGCCGCCTGGTGAGAGCGCCTGCACATCACGGCACAGGACCACCCACATCACGTGACCGCAGGATGAGCCCGCCCAGCGACGCCGCGTCTGTCACTATCCCAGAGCAGAAACCACCGCAGGAGTGCGCAGGGGCACCACCGCCGGGAACAGCCTGCATCACATGAAGCGACACGGGCAGGCCCAACAATGACGCGACAGCCACACCCCCGCAGCGTTAACTGCACAATAGGAGCGCAGGCGCGCCACCCCCGAACCACCCAAGCCACATGACCGCGACGTGGGAGTGTCAGGCGCCCGCGCGCATGCGCACAAACCAATAACGGACCTGCGAGACCACGACTACAATAGGTTACCAAGGTGACCTGAAAGACACTATTGAAAACTGTATAAATCACATCAATAAATCAAAGAATCAGGAAGTCCATACAGCTGGCAATATTGAATGCAGCATATTACTCAAGACAGCGCTGTTCATCTTCTTTTGATCTGACTTAACTGCGTCATATTTCGGTAA
This sequence comes from Ranitomeya imitator, assembly GCF_032444005.1. Lineage (NCBI taxonomy): Eukaryota > Metazoa > Chordata > Amphibia > Anura > Dendrobatidae > Ranitomeya > Ranitomeya imitator. The sequence continues at coordinate 47,256,757 of NC_091282.1, read as the reverse complement.
TGGATTAATACTATAACTAGTGGACTAAAAGACCAGGTTCCTAGGAGTGTTTTAGTACCGGACTTAGTGGGTAAAAGGACCAGGTCCCTAGGAGTGGTTTAATACCAGACTTAGGCTGGGATCACACATGCGAGAAACACGGCCGAATCTCGCATGTTAATACCAGGCCCTGCCGCCGTCACTCAGGAGCGGAGCGTGCGGCTGCATGTATTGCTATGCGGCCGCACGCTCCGCTCCGGAGTGCAGGCGGCAGGGCCGGGTATTAACATGCAAGACTCGGCTGTGTTTCTCGCATGTGTGATCCCAGCCTTAGGTGGTGGCTTCCATGCCACCCTTAGGCCGGGATCAAACATGCGAGAAATACGTCCGAGTCTCGCATGGTAATACCCGGCATTGCCGTCACTCAGGAGCGGAGCGTGAGGCCGCATGTATTGTTATGCGGCCGCACTCTCCGCTCCTGAGTGACGGCAGCAATGCCGGGCATTACCATGCGAGACTCGGATGTAATTCTCGCATGTGTGATCCCGGCTTAAGCGTGTGTACGGCGGAAACGGGGAGAGGTCAGATTTTAGGATGTCAATGTTGCCTCTGTATGTATTGGAGCCAGGGATCGTCTTGGGAACTCGATGTGGATTACACGGGACCTTGTGGATTACATTGGACCTGCAGTTGTCTTTTTTTGTAAATAAATGGGTGAAAGAGGGTGTGTTTTTATATTTAACCCCTTTACCCCCAAGGGTGGTTTGCACGTTAATGACCAGGCCAATTTTTACAATTCTGACCACTGTCCCTTTATGAGGTTATAACTCCGAAACGCTTCAACGGATCCTGGTGATTCTGACATTGTTTTCTCGTGACATATTGTACTTCATGATAGTGGTAAAATTTCTTTGATAGTACCTGCGTTTATTTGTGAAAAAAACGGAAATTTGGCGAAAATTTTGAAAATTTCGCAATTTTCAAACTTTGTATTTTTATGCAATTAAATCACAGAGATATGTCACACAAAATACTTAATAAGTAACATTTCCCACATGTCTCCTTTACATCAGCATAATTTTGGAACCAATTTTTTTTTTTGTTAGGGAGTTATAAGGGTTAAAAGTTGACCAGCAATTTCTCATTTTTACAACACCATTTTTTTTTAGGGACCACGTCTCATTTGAAGTCATTTTGAGGGGTCTCTATGATAGAAAATGCCCAAGTGTGACACCATTCTAAAAACTGCACCCCTCAAGGTGCTCAAAACCACATTCAAGAAGTTTACTAACCCTTCAGGTGTTTAATAGGAATTTTTGGAATGTTTAAATAAAAATGAACATTTAACTTTTTTACACAAAAAATTTACTTCAGCTCCAATTTGTTTTATTTTACCAAGGGTAACAGGAGAAATTGGACCCAAAAAGTTGTTGTCCAATTTGTCCTGAGTACGCTGATACCCCATATGTGGCAGTAAACCACTGTTTGGGCGCATGGGAGAGCTCGGAAGGGAAGGAGCGCTATTTGACTTTTCAATGCAAAATTGACAGGAATTGAGATGGGACGCCATGTTGCGTTTGGAGAGCCACTGATGTGCCTAAACATTGAAACCCCCCACAAGTGACACCATTTTGGAAAGTAGACCCCCTAAGGAACTTATCTGGATGTGTGGTGAGCACTTTGACCCACCAAGTGCTTCACAGAAGTTTATAATGCAGAACCGTAAAAATAAAAAATCATATTTTTTCACAAAAATTATATTTTTGCCCCCAATTTTTTATTTTTCCAAGGGTAAGAGAAGAAATTGGACCTCAAAAGTTGTTGTCCAATTTGTCCTGAGTACGCTGATACCTCATATGTGGCAGTAAACCACTGTTTGGGCGCATGGGAGAGCTCGGAAGGGAAGGAGCGAAGTTTGACTTTTCAATGCAAAATTGACAGAAATTGAGATGGGACGCCATGTTGCGTTTGGAGAGCCACTGATGTGCCTAAACATTGAAACCCCCCACAAGTGACACCATTTTGGAAAGTAGACCCCCTAAGGAACTTATCTAGAGGTGTGGTGAGCACTTTGACCCACCAAGTGCTTCACAGAAGTTTATAATGCAGGACCGTAAAAATAAAAAATCATATTTTTTCACAAAAATTATATTTTTGCCCCCAATTTTTTATTTTTCCAAGGGTAAGAGAAGAAATTGGACCTCAAAAGTTGTTGTCCAATTTGTCCCGAGTACGCTGATACCCCATATGTGGCAGTAAACCACTGTTTGGGCGCATGGGAGAGCTCGGAAGGGAAGGAGCGCCGTTTGACTTTTCAATGCAAAATTGACAGGAATTGAGATGGGACGCCATGTTGCGTTTGGAGAGCCACTGATGTGCCTAAACATTGAAACCCCCCACAAGTGACACCATTTTGGAAAGTAGACCCCCTAAGGAACTTATCTGGATGTGTGGTGAGCACTTTGACCCACCAAGGGTTTCACAGAAGTTTATAATGCAGAGCCATAAAAATAAAACAAAATTTTTTTCCCACAAAAATTATTTTTTAGCCCCCAGTTTTGTATTTTCCCTAGGGTAACAGGAGAAATTGGACCCCAAAAGTTGTTGTCCAATTTGTCCTGAGTACGCTGATACCCCATATGTGGGGGGGAACCACCGTTTGGGCGCATGGGAGGGTTCGGAAGGGAAGGAGCGCCATTTGGCATGCAGACTTAGATGGAATGGTCTGCAGGCGTCACATTGCGTTTGCAGAGCCCCTAATGTACCTAAACAGTAGAAACCCCCCACAAGTGACACCATTTTGGAAAGTAGACCCCCTAAGGAACTCATCTTGATGTGTTGTGAGAGCTTTGAACCCCCAAGTATTTCACTACAGTTTATAACGCAGAGCCATGCAAATAAAAAATATTTTTTTTTCCACAAAAATTATATTTTAGCCCCCAGTTTTGTATTTTTCCAAGGTTAGCAGGAGAAATTGGACCCTAAATGTTGTTGTCCAATTTGTCCTGAGTACGCTGATACCCGATATGTGGGGGGGAACCACCGTTTGGGCGCATGGGAGGGCTCGGAAGGGAAGGAGCATCATTTGGAATGCAGACTTAGATGGATTGGTCTGCAGGCGTCACATTGCGTTTGCAGAGCCCCTAATGTACCTAAACAGTAGAAACCCCCCACAAGTGACCCCATATTGGAAACTAGACCCCTCAATGAACTTATCTAGATGTGTTGTGAGAACTTTGAACCCCCAAGTGTTTCACTACAGTTTATAATGCAGAGCCGTGAAAATAAAAAATCTTTTTGTTTTCCCACAAAAATTATTTTTTAGCCCCCAGTTTTGTATTTTCCCAAGGGTAACAGGAGAAATTGGTCCACAAAAGTTGTTGTCCAATTTGTCCTGAGTACGCTGATACCCCATATGTTGGGGTAAACCCCTGTTTGGGCACACAGGAGAGCTCGGAAGGGAAGGAGCACTGTTTTACTTTTTCAACGCAGAATTGGCTGGAATTGAGATCGGACGCCATGTCGTGTTTGGAGAGCCCCTGATGTGCCGAAACAGTGGAAACCCCCCAATTATAACTGAAACCCTAATCTAAACACACCCCTAACCCTAATTCCAACGGTAACCCTAACCACACCTCTAACCCTGACACACCCCTAACCCTAATCCCAACCCTATTCCCAACTGTAAATGTAATCTAAACCCTAACCCTAACTTTAGCCCCAACCCTAACTGTAGCCCCAACCCTAACCCTAACCCTAACCCTAGCCCTAACCCTAGCCCTAACCATAGCCCTAGCCCTAGCCCTAACCCTAACCCTAGCCCTAACCCTAGCCCTAACCCTAACCCTAGCCCTAACCCTAGCCCTAACCCTAGCCCTAGCCCTAACCCTAGCCCTAACCCTAGCCCTAACCCTAACCCTAGCCCTAGCCCTAACCCTAACCCTAGCCCTAGCCCTAACCCTAGCCCTAACCCTAGCCCTAACCCTAGCCCTAGCCCTAACCCTAGCCCTAACCCTAGCTCTAATGGGAAAATGGAAATAAATACATTTTTTTTTATTTTTCCCTAACTAAGGGGGTGATGAAGGGGGGTTTGATTTACTTTTATAGCGAGTTTTTTAGCGGATTTTTATGATTGGCAGCCGTCACACACTGAAAGACCCTTTTTATTGCAAAAAATATTTTTTGCAATACCACATTTTGAGAGCTATAATTTTTCCATATTTTGGTCCACAGAGTCATGTGAGGTCTTGTTTTTTGCGGGACGAGTTGACGTTTTTATTGAAAACATTTTTGGGCACGTGACATTTTTTTATCGCTTTTTATTCCGATTTTTGTGAGGAAGAATGACCAAAAGCCAGCTATTCATGAATTTCTATTGGGGGAGGCGTTTATACCGTTCCGCGTTTGGTAAAATTGATAAATCAGTTTTATTCTTCGGGTCAGTACGATTACAGCGATACCTCATTTATATCATTTTTTTATGGTTTGGTGCTTTTATACGATAAAAACTATTTTACAGAAAAAATAATTATTTTTGCATCGCTTTATTCTCAGGACTATAACTTTTTTATTTTTTTGCTGATGATGCTGTATGGCGGCTCTTTTTTTGCGGGACAATATGACGCTTTCAGCGGTACCATGGTTATTTATATCTGTCCTTTTGATCGCGTGTTATTCCACTTTTTGTTCGGCGGTATGATAATAAAGCGTTGTTTTTTGCCTCGTTTTTTTTTTTTTTTTCTTACGGTGTTTACTGAAGGGGTTAACTAGTGGGACAGTTTTATAGGTCGGGTCGTTATGGACGCGGCGATACTAAATATGTGTACTTTTATTGGTTTTTTTTTTTTATTTAGATGAAGAAATGTATTTATGGGAATAATATTTTTTTTTTTTTTTCATTATTTTGGAATATTTTTTTTTATTTTTTTTACATATTTGGAAAAATTTTTTTTTACTTTTTTACTTTGTCCCAGGGGGGGACATCACAGATCAGTGATCTGACAGTTTGCACAGCACTCTGTCAGATCACTGATCTGACATGCAGCGCTGCAGCCTTCACAGTGCCTGCTCTAAGCAGGCTCTGTGAAGCCACCTCCCTCCCTGCAGGACCCGGATCCGCGGCCATCTTGGATCCGGGGCTCGAGCAGGGAGGGAGGTGAGGAGACCCTCGCAGCAACGCGATCACATCGCGTTGCTGCGGGGGGCTCAGGGAAGCCCGCAGGGAGCCCCCTCCCTGCGCGGTGCTTCCCTGCACCGCCGGCACATCGCGATCATCTTTGATCGCGGTGTGCCAGGGGTTAATGTGCCGGGGGCGGTCCGTGACCGCTCCTGGCACATAGTGCCGGATGTCAGCTGCGATAAGCAGCTGACACCCGGCCGCGATCGGCCGCGCTCCCCCCGTGAGCGCGGCCGATCGGCTATGACGTACTATCCCGTCCAGGGTCAGATAAGCCCAGGGCACCTCGACGGGATAGTACGTCTAAGGTCACAGAGGGGTTAAAATACATGTTTTATATATAATTTTTTTTACAGTGTTAGTAATCGGGGTGTTTCATAGACACCTTATTTTTGATAAATCACAGTTTTAATTATACTTATATATTACCCCAATTGCCACTGCACAAAAGCAATCAGGAAGAGCTGAGGTGAAGCGCAAGAATTAGCGCTTCTAATAGATGCTCCATTTGTCGTGCCACTGAGGATTAGTCGTATTAGTGTGGGACGGGGCGAATATCCATGGACCTTCACAGCTTTTTAATATCAGCCCTTAGCTGTCTGTTTTGCCTTAGCTGGTTATTAAAAATGGAGGGGACCCCAATTCATTTTTTGGGGGAGTCCACCCATTTTTTTAATAACCAGCAAAGAAAAAGCAGACAGCTGTTAAGTGATTAATAGGCTGAAAAGGTTAATATTTATTGGGCCCTTCCCAGCATAATGAGAGCAGCTCACAGCCAATAAAAGCCAATGTGGTCTTGACCTTTCGTGCTGTAAAATGGGGGTAGTAAGGGGTAAAGCTGACAAATGGAACAAAATGGGGGTAAGCAGGACAATAGTTATAAAGCGTGGTGCGTTTATCCAACAAGAGGTCAAGTATGTAATAGCAATTGGATATAATAAAACATAACCTTTATTAGGGCTAATAAAAAATGACTACAACATTTGCAATAGATAAGGAGGGGGGAAGGGAAAGAACCCTGGTGTGATTATGTGCCCTATTACCAACACAGAATGGGGGAACAAGAACAAACAAAAAACAAATACAAACTTGATAAAAACTGACAGTGCTAGATGATCACAATAACTATACCCTTGTTACCCAATCAAGGCTGTGACCAGTAAGGGTTTACTATAGTGTGAAGCCTGAAATATACAATTGGGTTTAAGAGTAATATAATATGGAATACTAATTGATATTTTGGACCAAGCCAGTTTCAGGATGGTGTCAAATATCCGCCTTATATTTCAGACCATGGTATAGAAAATGCTCAGCACAGCCTAGAAGGGGAGGTGCACAGTCATAGGTTCCCAAACCTTGATATATACAATGCAAGTGACTAGCACACTCCAAAGTGTTGTGATGCAAACATGGGGGGTTTATTTACATACAGTAATCAAACGTTTCGGTCGATACTGGACATTCATCAGTGTACTATAAGGGAATATATACAGAGAAAGTGACATCAAATGTAAAAACAAAACAAAACGCAGAAAATAACAAAAACAAAAGAACAAAAGCTAAACAAAAAATTATTATGTACATCACATAGAACAATACAGTCATGTATATGGATGAAGACAAACAACTTCAATGGAGTACACTCAAAACATCATGGAGCTCTGTTGTATAGAGTGTGCACGCATGCACTAGGACACATGGGTGGGGTGACGAGGGTACGAAAGAGGACTATGAAGATTAATTGTGACCGTGGAACAGAGTCTATATGTATATGTGATAGACAGAGGGAGAGGGAAAACGTACCTAATTGTAGCAGTATACTTGGTAGAGCCCCCAAATTAAGTAAACATTGCATCTATGAGAGAAGCAGTGTTAGATGCTGTGGCCGAGGGAGTAAGCTATATCTAGTAGTGACTAATATAGATGCGGAGTTACATACCCAAATAGCTGGCCTAAAAGGTATGGGCCACAAGCGCAGTGGAACCTGCCTGGTGAGAAAAGGCATATGAAATAAGTGTTGGCGCAATGAACCGCTGGTCCAAAGGGGACACGTGCGGTGTGTGAGAGACTTACCCACAGGAACGAGATACACGCGGTGTCCACCGCAAGTGTAGTGGGGGAGGTTTGTGCCCGGTGCCTCTATATATAGTGAGGGGAAGAGCGCTAGTATGTGCGCTACGATCCTGGCAAGTGAAACCAGAAGGGGCGGGGCGGTGATGACGCGAGCGTCACATGACCGCTGGGGGCAGTGTGTGGTGCGTTCCACAGAGACAGGAGAAGATGGAGGTGCGTTCCAGATGGTGAACCGCTATGCAGGGTGCAGTACGGTGGCCGTAGAGTGTCACAATTGTCAAAAGGTGGAGTCAAAATGGCCGGTTCTGTGGGAAGAGGAACACAATTAGTATGCGAATAAAAGACAGCGCATATATGTAAGATAAGTCACAATGGGCACCTAATATGCCTAAATACTAAAGCATACAAATAAATGGCAATACATGGAGTGCATACAGTATAACACTCTGCTTGGTGCAGAAATCATATGACAGTACACGGAGAACAAATGGCAGTACACGGAGAGTATACAGTGTACCCTCTACTTGGCACAAAAACCATATATTGGAATGTGAAATCTGAATCTGAAATGTGATCTCACAGAGGAAAAAGGACACAAGACTATGACCTACTACAGAACAGCATCCGATCAGTTAATGCATATTAATGATGTATGTACAGTAACCTGGAAGAAGCGGGCATCACACATAGGACCCCACTGGTACTCGTGGTAAAGGAAAAGCTGAAATAATAGATGGTCATACAGAAATAAAATAAATTAAATGAGGTATAGCACAAAAAAACATCACCGAAGATGTATAACCCTAATGGCCCCCTGAACATGAACCGGGAACTCATGTTCTGTATGTTAATATGTCAGGCGGAAGGGGAACCATAGAGGGTGTAGGTTGGGATAGTGTCGAAGGGGTAGAGGTTATATTTTTAAATGAAAGATGATAACTCATAGTCCCTATTTAGACCTTTAGGGCTCAGAGTGTTAAGCTCATGGATCCAGTACGCCTCTCTACGTTTGAGTATAGCGATACGGTCCCCGCCACGTCGGGGTGGTGTGACGTGTTCAATAATTTGAAATTTAAGTTGGGACAAGTTATGGCCTTTTTCGATGAAGTGTGATGGTAAGGGGAGTAGGAGATTCTTGCATCGTATGGTTGATTTGTGTTTGGAAATCCTGGATTTGACTGGTTGGGTAGTTTCGCCTACGTACAACAGTCCGCAGGGGCATTTGATTAAATATACTGCAAAGTTGGTATTGCAGGTAAAGAAATTATTGATGGGGTATCTCTTGCCCGTATGCGGATGATGGATGGTATTGCCCCTGAGTATGTTGTTGCATTGGTTGCAGCTTAGACACGGAAAAGTCCCTGTTTTGGGGTGACTCAAAAAACGTTGGGTAGTATGTGGTTGAGTTGAGCCGATGTCAGCTCGTACTAGACCATCTTTAATGTTGCGAGGCCTCTTGAAACATGGTAAGAAGGGGTGTTGGAATTCATTGATAGTGGGGTATGCAGTTTGTAAAATATGCCAATGTTGGCGGATAGTTTTATGGAGTCTATAGGCAGCGGGGTGATATTGGTGTACGAAGGGGATCCGTGATGTAGCGGAATTCCTTTCCTTAATGGTGTGATCCATGGTGGCATGGTCTAAAATGCGTGATGGATAGCCTCTTTCACGGAATTTAGACTTCATTTCTGATATTCTCTGATCTTTTGAAGCGGGGTCGGAGACAATTTTAGTCACTCTATTGAGCTGAGATTTGGGGATTGATTTTTTCATATTGAGCGGATGGAAGCTATCATAGTGCAACAGACTGTTGCGATCCGTGGGTTTGGAATACAGGTCAGTGGATAAATTGCCGTTGGTGTCCTTGCTGACCAATGTGTCGAGAAAGCTAATTTGATGGGAATCGTGTGTCATGGTGAAGTCCAACCCGGGCCACGCGGTTTTAAGGAATTGAAAAAACGGTCTGCAAAGAATCAAGATCACCCCTCCAGATACAGAACACATCATCAATGTATCTTTTCCATGTCAAAACATGGTTACGGAAGAGCTCATGGGTGTATCTCAGGGTGTCCTCATAGTGGGCCATGTAGGCATTAGCATATGGAGGTGCCACATTGGAGCCCATGGCCGAGCCCTTGGTTTGGAGATAATAAGTATCTTCGAACAGGAAAAAATTGTTATTTAAAATGATTGATAAAAGTGTACAGCAAAACTCTGTGAGGTCGGGGCTCATGTTATTATTGGAGAGGAGCCAACGGGTAGAGTGGATGCCATTTGTGTGTGGTATAGATGTATACAGATCCTTAACGTCAAAAGACACCAAAATGGCATTAGAAGGGACAGGGGTGATATTCCTAATGATTTGGCGGAAGGCTCCAGTGTCAAGTAGAAAGGAGCGGGTATTCCTGATCAGGGGTGTAAGAATCTTTTCTAGATAAATTGAAATAGGGGCCAGAACCGAGTCCGTGGAGGCCACAATTGGTCTGCCTGGCGGGTTGTGTACGTCTTTGAGAATCTTCAGGAAAATGTAAATAACAGGCGTGATCGGATGTTTCTTTGTTAGGAAATCACGTGTTTTGCCATCAAGTATGCCACATGTCTGGAACTCATCTAATGTAGTTTTGATGGTATTCTGAATGCTAGTTGTGGGGTTATGGTAGAGTTTATTGTAAGTGGTAGTATCACCCAGTTGGCGGTACACTTCATTCTTATAATGGAGTTTGTCCATTACCACTATGGCCCCACCCTTGTCTGCCGGCTTAATAATTATGTCCTTCTCTTGTTGTAATGATTTTAAGGCCTGCCTTTCTGATACGGAAAGGTTTGAGGGATAATGGATTCGTCCCCTATCTGTGTCGTTGCGTAGTTTTTGAAATGACCTGTCTACGAATTGAATAAAGGTCTCTAAGGGGTGTGAACCCTTGGGTGGTTGATATGTGCTCCTGTCTCTAAGGCCAAGACTGGCTGCAGTGATACCCACTGGAGGAGACTGTACAATAGAAGATGTAACCTGATTGATCTGAGAGAAATGTAGTTTTAATCTTAAGGACCTATAGAATTTCTGTAAGTCCATTTCCATCTGAAAGGTGTTGTGTTTATAGCTGGGGCAATAAGAAAGGCCTTTGTGTAAAACGCTGTGTTCAGCAACCCCTAAAGATTTGGAAGAAATGTTGACAACTAGTGGTTGTGTACCTGGGATCTGGTCACTCGTGTGAAATCCATGTTTCTTGGACCTGTTGAGTCCCCGTCTGGTCCTCTTCTTTTCTCTCGTCGCTTCTGCCGGCCTAAAAAACGACCCTGGTATGGGTACCTTCCGGGTTTCTCCGGGTCCGAGTCGGAGGTTGTGTTTTAGGTGCCCATTGTGACTTATCTTACATATATGCGCTGTCTTTTATTCGCATACTAATTGTGTTCCTCTTCCCACAGAACCGGCCATTTTGACTCCACCTTTTGACAATTGTGACACTCTACAGCCACCGTACTGCACCCTGCATAGCGGTTCACCATCTGGAACGCACCTCCATCTTCTCCTGTCTCTGTGGAACGCACCACACACTGCCCCCAGCGGTCATGTGACGCTCGCGTCATCACCGCCCCGCCCCTTCCGGTTTCACTTGCCAGGATCGTAGCGCACATACTAGCGCTCTTCCCCTCACTATATATAGAGGCACCGGACACTAACCCCCCTACTACACTTGCGGTGGACACCGCGTGTATCTCGTTCCTGTGGGTAAGTCTCTCACACACCGCACGTGTCCCCTTTGGACCAGCGGTTCATTGCGCCAACACTTATTTCATATGCCTTTTCTCACCAGGCAGGTTCCACTGCGCTTGTGGCCCATACCTTTTAGGCCAGCTATTTGGGTATGTAACTCCGCATCTATATTAGTCACTACTAGATATAGCTTACTCCCTCGGCCACAGCATCTAACACTGCTTCTCTCATAGATGCAATGTTTACTTAATTTGGGGGCTCTACCAAGTATACTGCTACAATTAGGTACGTTTTCCCTCTCCCTCTGCCTATCACATATACATATAAACTCTGTTCCAAGGTCACAATTAATCTTCATAGTCCTCTTTCGTACCCTCGTCACCACACCCATGTGTCCTAGTGCATTCGTGCACACTCTATACAACAGAGCTCCATGATGTTTTGAGTGTACTCCATTGAAGTTGTTTGTCTTCATCCATATAAATGACTGCATTGTTCTATGTGATGTACATAATAATTTTTGTTTAGCTTTTGTTCTTTTGTTTTTGTTATTTTCTGCGTTTTGTTTTGTTTTTACATTTGATGTCACTTTCTCTGTATATATTCCCTTATAGTACACTGATGAAGGTCCAGTATCGACCGAAACGTTTGATTACTGTATGTAAATAAACCCCCCATGTTTGCATCACAACACTTTGGAGTGTGCTAGTCACTTGCATTGTATATATCAAGGTTTGGGAACCTATGACTGTGCACCTCCCCTTCTAGGCTGTGCTGAGCATTTTCTATACCATAGTACCTACCCATATGCTTAGCACGCCTTATGGTCATGTCAGCCTTAACTTTCTCCTACAACCCAGAGGAGACATCTAATATCATCGCTCTGTCCAAAATCCCGAGCGATTTCCTTAAAATCCCCCTTGTGAAACGCGGGGTAGGGATTGGGAACGCGAACTCAGACGATGCACTAATCTCGAACTTCACGGGGCCACTTTAACCGAATATCTTAAAGCCCAAAGGATTCCCCGGGGCTTGAGGGTCTCACTTCGTCCCACTCTATTCAGTAATTCCACAGACTTTTGCACTAAATTCGAACAAATCTTGAATAAATGCTCCTTTGATCTCATGGTTCTCACACTAGAACATCTGCACAAGGAGATTTCTTCTACCCAGGAACAGATCAAGAACATCGAAAGTCAACTTTGCTCCGCTGTACCCGTGGACGAGTTCAACGCACTCAAAAAGAAAATCGAAACCAACATCAATCAACACCGTCGCGACATCGAACTCAAAAAAAGGACCAAATTCCAGAGGGATCTCGAGGATTACGAACTCAATAGAGTCTACCAATGGCAGGACAAATCTACAACCAGAAAATCCTTCAGACAGGATGGCTTTCGCTCCTCCGTGGACTACACAACCTCTGACTCGGACCCGGAGAAACCCGGAAGGTACCCATACCAGGGTCGTTTTTTAGGCCGGCAGAAGCGACGAGAGAAAAGAAGAGGACCAGACGGGGACTCAACAGGTCCAAGAAACATGGACTTCACACGAGTGACCAGATCCCAGGTACACAACCACTAGTTGTCAACTTTTCTTCCAAATCTTTAGGGGTTGCTGAACACAGCGTTTTACAAAAAGGCCTTTCTTATTGCCCCAGCTATAAACACCACACCTTTCAGATGGAAATGGACTTACAGAAATTCTATAGGTCCTTAAGATTAAAACTACATTTCTCTCAGATCAATCAGGTTACATCTTCTATTGTACAGTCTCCTCCAGTGGGTATCACTGCAGCCAGTCTTGGCCTTAGAGACAGGAGCACATATCAACCACCCAAGGGTTCACAACCCTTAGAGACCTTTATTCAATTCGTAGACAGGTCATTTCAAAAACTACGTAACGACACAGATAGGGGACGAATCCATTATCCCTCAAACCTTTCCGTATCAGAAAGGCAGACCTTAAAATCATTACAACAAGAGAAGGACATAATTATTAAGCCGGCAGACAAGGGTGGGGCCATAGTGGTAATGGACAAACTCCATTATAAGAATGAAGTGTACCGCCAACTGGGTGATACTACCACTTACAAAAAACCCTCCCATAACCCCACAACTAGCATTCAGAATACCATCAAAACTACATTAGATGAGTTCCAGACACGTGGCATACTTGATGGCAAAACACGTGATTTCCTAACAAAGAAACATCCGATCACGCCTGTTATTTACATTCTCCCGAAGATTCACAAAGACCTACACAACACGCCAGGCAGACCAATTGTGGCCTCCACGGACTTGGTTCTGGCCCCTATTTCAATTTATCTAGAAAAGATTCTTACACCCCTGATCAGGAATACCCGCTCCTTTCTACTTCACACTGGAGCCTTCCGCCAAATCATTAGGAATATCACCCCTGTCCCTTCTAATGCCATTTTGGTGTCTTTTGACGTTAAGGATCTGTATACATCTATACCACACACAAATGGCATCCACTCTACCCGTTGGCTCCTCTCCAATAATAACATGAGCCCCAACCTCACAGAGTTTTGCTGTACACTTTTATCAATCGTTTTAAATAACAATTTTTTCCTGTTCGAAGATACTTATTATCTCCAAACCAAGGGCTCGGCCATGGGCTCCAATGTGGCACCTCCATATGCTAATGCCTACATGGCCCACTATGAGGACACCCTGAGATACACCCATGAGCTCTTCCGTAACCATGTTTTGACATGGAAAAGATACATTGATGATGTGTTCTGTATCTGGAGGGGTGATCTTGATTCTTTGCAGACCTTTTTTCAATTCCTTAAAACCACGTGGCCCGGGTTGGACTTCACCATGACACACGATTCCCATCAAATTAGCTTTCTCGACACATTGGTCAACAAGGACACCAACGGCAATTTATCCACTGACCTGTATTCCAAACCCACGGATCGCAACAGTCTGTTGCACTATGATAGCTTCCATCCGCTCAATATGAAAAAATCAATCCCCAAATCTCAGCTCAATAGAGTGACTAAAATTGTCTCCGACCCCGCTTCAAAAGATCAGAGAATATCAGAAATGAAGTCTAAATTCCGTGAAAGAGGCTATCCATCACGCATTTTAGACCATGCCACCATGGATCACACCATTAAGGAAAGGAATTCCGCTACATCACGGATCCCCTTCGTACACCAATATCACCCCGCTGCCTATAGACTCCATAAAACTATCCGCCAACATTGGCATATTTTACAAACTGCATACCCCACTATCAATGAATTCCAACACCCCTTCTTACCATGTTTCAAGAGGCCTCGCAACATTAAAGATGGTCTAGTACGAGCTGACATCGGCTCAACTCAACCACATACTACCCAACGTTTTTTGAGTCACCCCAAAACAGGGACTTTTCCGTGTCTAAGCTGCAACCAATGCAACAACATACTCAGGGGCAATACCATCCATCATCCGCATACGGGCAAGAGATACCCCATCAATAATTTCTTTACCTGCAATACCAACTTTGCAGTATATTTAATCAAATGCCCCTGCGGACTGTTGTACGTAGGCGAAACTACCCAACCAGTCAAATCCAGGATTTCCAAACACAAATCAACCATACGATCAGCGTCGGACTGGAGTACCTTGGGCCCACCAGAGAAAAATCATTCTTGGGGCCCACCTTGCAGTTATATAGAAATAATACCAATTATGTTCAAAAATGATGTAATATGAAACGTAGTGTTTATTAACCAATAAATAACCAATTTAACTTAATGTATAAGTAGCAAACTAAAGAAACACTCCAATACTTTGACAACAATACTTTCAAGGTACATTTCCTTAACCCCTTAGCGACCGCCGATACGCCTTTTAACGGCGGCCGCTAAGGGTACTTAAACCACAGCGCCGTTAATTAACGGCGCTGTGGAAAAAGTCCATAGCGCCCCCCAGAGGCCGATTTTCTCTGGGGTCTCGGCTGCCAAGGGTAGCCGAGACCCCAGAGAACATGATTCGGGGGGTTTTTAACCCACCCCGCATTTGCGATCGCCGGTAATTAACCGTTTACCGGCGATCGCAAAAAAAAAACAAAAAAACCAAAACGCGATCTCTTTTTAATTTCTCTGTCCTCCGATGTGATCGCACATCGGAGGACAGAGAAAAGGGGTCCCAGGTGGCCCCCCAATACTCACCTAGCTCCCCCGATGCTCCTCGTGTCTCCCGGTGGGCGCCGCCATCTTCAAAATGGCGGGCGCATGCGCAGTGCGCCCGCCGGCCGGCACCGGGACAATCTTTGGGGTCTCGGCTGCCGGGGGTAGCCGAGACCCCAAAGAGCATGATCGGGGTCGGTATTACCGACCCCTGTTTTGCGATCGCCGGTAATTAACTGTTTACCGGCAACCGCAAAAAAAAAAAAAAAAAAAAGTAAAGTGTAATTCTCTGTCCTCTGATGTGATCGCACATCAGAGGACAGAGAAATAGGGGGATTCGGGGACCCTAGCATACTCACCTAGGTCCCTGGATCCTCTTGCTGCTCCTCCTGGCCGCCGGCAGAAGAACATGGCGGACGCATGCCCAGTGCGCCCGCCATCTGTCTCCATCTGCCGGCCGGCAGGAGAACAGCAGTTGGGGCTAAAATTAGGGTTAGGGGTAGGGTTAGGGTTAGGGTTAGGGCTAGGGTTAGGGCTAGGGTTGGGGCTAAATTTAGGGTTAGGGTTGGGGCTAAATTTAGGGTTAGGGTTGGGGCTAAATTTAGGGTTAGGCTTCTTTCACACTTACGTCGGTGCGGGGCCGTCGCAATGCGTCGGCCCGACATACCGACGCACGTTGTGAAAATTGTGCACAACGTGGGCAGCAGCTGTAGTTTTTCAACGCATCCGCTGCCCAATCTATGTCCTAGGGAGGAGGGGGCGGAGTTACGGCCACGCATGCGCGGTCAGAAATGGCGGATGCGACGTACAAAAAAACGTTTCATTGAACGTTTTTTTGTGCCGATGCTCCACCAAAACACAACTGATCCAGTGCACGACGGACGCGACGTGTGGCCATCCGTCATGATCCGTCGGCAATACAAGTCTATGGGCAAAAAACGCATCCTGCGGGCACATTTGCAGGATCCGTTTCTTGTCCAAAACGACGGATTGCGACGGAATGCCAAACGACGCAAGTGTGAAAGTAGCCTTAGGGCTAGGGTTAGGGTTGGGGCTAAAGTTAGGGCTAGGGTTGGGGCTAAAGTTAGGGTTAGAGCTGGGATTAGGGTTAGGGTTTGGATTAGGGTTGGTATTAGGGTTAGGGTTGGCATTAGGGTTACGCTTGGGATTAGGGTTAGGTTTGGGATTAGGGTTAAGGTTAGGGTTGTGATTAGGGGTGTACTGGGATTAGGGTTAGGTTTGAGGTTAGGGTTGAGATTAGAATTAGGGGTGTGTTGGATTTAGGGTTTTGATTAGGGTTATGGTTAGGGTTGACATTAGGGTTGTTTTGGGGTAAGGGTTGTGATTATGGTTAGGGTTAGTGATTAGGATTATGGATCAGGTTGGGATTAGGGTTAGGGGTGTGTTGGGGTTAGGGTTGGAGCTAGAATTGGGGGGTTTCCACTGTTTAGGTACATCAGGGGGTCTCCAAACACGACAGCCAATTTTGCGCTCAAAAAGTCAAATGGTGCTCCCTCCCTTCTGAGCTCTGCCGTGCGCCCAAACAGTGGGTTACCTCCACATATGGGGCATCAGCGTACTCGGGATAAATTGGACAACAACTTCTGGGGTCCAATTTCTCTTGTTACCCTTGTGAAAATAAAAACTTGGGGGCTACAAAATCTTTTTTGTGAAAAAAAAAATATTTTTTATTTTCACGACTCTGCATTTTAAACTTCTGTGAAGCACTTGGGCATTCAAAGTTCTCACCACACATCTAGATAAGTTCCTTGGGGGGTCTAGTTTCCAAAATGGGGTCACTTGTGGGGGGTTACTACAGTTTAGGTACATCAGGGGCTCTGCAATCGCAACATAATGCCCACAGACCATTCTATCAAAGTCTGCATTCCAAAAAGGCGCTCCTTCCCTTCCGAGCTCTGCCGTGCGCCCAAACAGTGGTTTACCCCCACATATGGCGCATCAGCGTACTCGGGATAAATTGGACAACAACTATTGCAGTCCAATTTCTCCTGTTACCCTTGTGAAAATAAAAACTTGGGGGCTACAATATCTTTTTTGTGGAGAAAAAAAAATATTTTTTATTTTCACGACTCTGCATTCTAAACTTCTGTGAAGCACTTGGGCATTCAAAGTTCTCACCACACATCTAGATAAGTTCCTTGGGGGGTCTAGTTTCCAAAATGGGGTCACTTGTGGGGGGTTACTACAGTTTAGGTACATCAGGGGCTCTGCAATCGCAACATAATGCCCACAGACCATTCTATCAAAGTCTGCATTCCAAAAAGGCGCTCCTTCCCTTCCGAGCTCTGCCGTGCGCCCAAACAGTGGTTTACCCCCACATATGGTGCATCAGCGTACTCGGGATAAATTGGACAACAACTATTGCAGTCCAATTTCTCCTGTTACCCTTGTGAAAATAAAAACTTGGGGGCTACAATATCTTTTTTGTGGAAAAAAAAATATTTTTTATTTTCACGACTCTGCATTCTAAACTTCTGTGAAGCACTTGGGCATTCAAAGTTCTCACCACACATCTAGATAAGTTCCTTGGGGGGTCTAGTTTCCTCACTTGTGGAGGGTTTCTACTGGTTAGGTACATCAGGGGCTCTGCAAACGCAACATAATACCCGCACACCATTCTATCAAAGTCTGCATTCCAAAACGGCGCTCCTTCCTTCCGAGCTCTGCCGTGCGCCCAAACAGTGGTTTACCCCCACATATGGGGTACCAGCATACTCAGGACAAATTGGACAACAACTTTTGGGGTCCAATTTCTCTTGTTACCCTTGTGAAAATAAAAACTTGGGGGCTAAAAAATCTTTTTTGTGGAAAAAAATTTTTTTTTTATTTTCACGGCTCTGCATTATAAACTTCTGTGAAGCACTTGGGCATTCAAGGTTCTCACCACACATCTAGATAAGTTCCATGGGGGGTCTAGTTTCCAAAATGGGGTCACTTGTGGGGGATTTCTACTGTTTAGGCACATCAGGGGCTCTCCAAACGCGACATGGCGTCCGATCTCAATTCCAGCCAATTCTACATTGAAAAAGTAAAACGGCACTCTTTCTCTTCCAAGCTCTGCGGTGCGCCCAAACAGTGGTTTACCCCCACATATTGGGTATCGACGTACTCAGGAGAAATTGCACAACAACTTTAGTGGTCTAATTTCTCCTGTTTCCCTTGTGAAAATAAAAATTTGTGGGCAAAAAGATCATTTTTGTAGAAAAAATGCAATTTTTTTTTTTCACGGCTCTACGTTATAAACCTCTGTGAAGCACATGGGGGTTCAAAGTGCTCGCCACACATCTAGATAAGTTCCTTAAGGGGTCTAGTTTCCAAAATGGTGTCACTTGTGGGGGGTTTCCACTGTTTAGGCACATCAGGGGCTCTCTAAACGCGACATGGCGTTCAATCTCAATTCCAGCCAATTCAACATTGAAAAAGTAAAACGGCGCTCCTTCACTTCCAAGCTCTGCGGTGCGCCCAAACAGTGGTTTACCCTCACATATAGGGTATCGACGTATTCAGGAGAAATCGCACAACAACTTTTGTGGTCTAATTTCTCCTGTTACCCTTGTGAAAATAAGAATTTGTGGGCGAAAAGATCATTTTTGTGTAAACAAAAGCGATTTTTTATTTTCACGGCTCTACGTTATAAACTTCTGTGAAGCACTTGGGGGTTCAAAGTGCTCACCACACATCTAGATAAGTTCCTTAAGGGGTCTAGTTTCCAAAATGGTGTCACTTGTGGGGAGTTTCCACTGTTTAGGCACATCAGGGGCTCTCTAAACGTGACATGGCGTCCGATCTCAATTCCAGCCAATTCTGCATTGAAAAAGTCAAACGGCGCTCCTTCACTTCTAAGTTCTGCGGTGCGCCCTAACAGTGGTTTACCCCCACATATGGGGTATTGGCGTATTCAGGAGAAATTGCATAACAAAATTTATGGTTACATTTCTGTTTTTACACTTGTGAAAATAAAAAAAATGGTTCTGAATTAAGATGTTTGCAAAAAAAAGTTAAATGTTCATTTTTTCCTTCCACATTGTTTCAGTTCCTGTAAAGCACGTAAAGGGTTAATAAACTTCTTGAATGTGGTTTTGAGAACCTTGAGGGGTGTAGTTTTTAGAATGGTGTCACACTTCATTATTTTCTATCATATAGACCCCTCAAAATGACTTCAAATGTGATGTGGTCCCTAAAAAAAAATGGTGTTGTAAAAATGAGAAATTGCTGGTCAACTTTTAACCCTTATAACTCCCTAACAAAAAAAAATTTTGTTTCCAAAATTGTGCTGATGTAAAGTAGACATGTGGGAAATGTTATTTATTAACTATTTTTCGTGACATATCTCTCTGATTTAAGGGCATAAAAATACAAAGTTTGAAAATTGCAAAATTTTAAAAATTTTCGCCATATTTCCGTTTTTTTCATAAATAATCGCAAGTAATATCGAAGAAATGTTACCACTAACATGAAGTACAATATGTCACGAAAAAACAATCTCAGAATCAGCGGGATCCGTTGAAGCGTTCCAGAGTTATAACCTCATAAAGTGACAGTGGTCAGAATTGCAAAAATTGGCCTGGTCATTAAGTACCAAATTGGCTCTGTCACTAAGGGGTTAAAGTAGAAGTCCCACAAATGGAACTTGCATCTAATTTGAGCACGTGGCCCTGTCACACAGTGATGTAAGTGGTGAGGTAGTCAAAATTCTGGCCATCTCTCCACTAACCGCAAAACAGATGCCTGTTCCATTTGTGAGAACCACATCTACTATTCTGGCACATCCTGAAAATATGGGAGCACCCATTAAAGTGCAGTAACAAAAAATGAGTATTGTTTACTAGATAAAAATAAATCTAATATATAATTGCCTAGAATACTACTTCCTGCAATTTGTGCCAACTTCCGTGGCTTTGTCCGGAGCTAATGTCCGGAGCTAATGTCCGGAGATAATGTCCGGAGATTAATTGCCTAGAATACTACTTCCTGCAATTTGTGCCAACTTCCGTGGCTTTGTCCGGAGCTAATGTCCGGAGCTAATGTGCGGAGATAATGTCCGGAGATAATTGTCATGATCCCAATGGCAGGGGATCACAAAAAGGACAAGCACAGATACAAACAAGCTCTAGGGCGATGGAACCTGAGCTGACCGCGACCCTGAACCTAACACACAAATAAAAGTAGCCGGGGAACGTGCCTATGATGATCCTAGACGTCTCGCTCCAGCCGAAGATCTAACTTTCCCTATCAGAAGAAACACAGACCTCTCTTGCCTCCAGAGAAATACCCCACAGCAAATAGCAGCCCCCCACATATAATGACGGTGAAATGAGAGGAAAGCACATACGTAGTATGAAAACAGTTTCAGCAAAATGAGGCCCGCTAAAGCTAGATAGCAGAGGATACAAAAGTGAACTGCGCGGTCAGCGAAAAACCCTTCAAAAAACCATCCTGAAATTACTTGAACTCATGTGCCAACTCATGGTACATGAAAAGCAATTTCAGCCCACTAGAGCAACCAGCAGCAGAGAATCACATATCTGCAGGCTGGACTAAAAACCAAATTAAGCAAAACACAAAACAGGAAAATCCAAACTTAGCTTGTCCAGAAGGTTCTAGGAGCAGGGAGCAGAGGTAACAAGACACACTGGATACATTGATAACCGGCGAGGAAATGCCAGCAAAGCCAGGTTAAATAGGAAACTCCCATATGCTGATGGAACAGGTGGAACCCAGAAACCCAGGAAAGACAAGTCACCCAGTACCATCAGTAACCACCAGAGGGAGCCCAAAAACAGAACTCACAACAGTACCCCCCCCCCTTGAGGAGGGGTCACCGAACCCTCACGAGAACCACCAGGGCGACCAGGATGAGCCCTATGAAAAGCGCGAACCAAATCATCAGCATGAACATCCGAGGCAACCACCCAAGAATTATCCTCCTGACCATAACCCTTCCACTTGACCAAATACTGGAGTTTCCGTCTGGAAACACGAGAATCCAAGATCTTCTCCACAACATACTCCAATTCTCCCTCCACCAGCACTGGAGCAGGAGGCTCAAGAGAAGGAACAACAGGTACCTCATACTTCCGCAACAACGACCGATGAAACACATTATGAATAGCAAACGATGCCGGGAGATCCAAACGAAACGACACAGGGTTAAGAATTTCCAAGATCCTATAGGGACCGATGAACCGAGGCTTGAACTTAGGAGAAGAGACCTTCATAGGAACAAAACGAGAAGACAACCACACCAAGTCACCAACAAGAAGTCGAGGACCCACGCGGCGACGGCGATTAGCAAACTGCTGAGCCTTCTCCTGGGACAACTTCAAATTGTCCACCACATGACTCCAAATCCGATGCAACCTATCCACCACCATGTCCACTCCAGGACAATCAGAAGGTTCCACCTGACCAGAGGAAAAACGAGGATGAAACCCCGAATTACAAAAGAAAGGAGAAACCAAGGTAGCAGAACTAGCCCGATTATTAAGCGCAAACTCGGCCAGCGGCAAAAAGGTAACCCAGTCATCCTGATCAGCAGAAACAAAACACCTTAAATAAGTTTCCAAGGTCTGATTAGTTCGTTCAGTCTGGCCATTCGTCTGAGGATGGAATGCAGACGAAAAGGACAAATCAATGCCCATCTTAGCACAGAAAGTCCGCCAAAATCTAGACACAAACTGGGATCCCCTGTCAGAAACGATGTTCTCAGGAATCCCATGCAAACGAACCACATTCTGAAAAAACAGAGGGACCAACTCAGAGGAGGAAGGCAACTTAGGCAAGGGTACCAGATGAACCATTTTAGAAAAGCGATCACACACAACCCAGATGACGGACATTTTTTGAGAGACAGGGAGATCCGAAATAAAGTCCATGGAAATGTGCGTCCAAGGCCTCTTCGGGATAGGCAAAGGTGACAACAATCCACTGGCCCGAGAACAGCAAGGCTTAGCCCGAGCACAAACCTCACAAGACTGCACAAAAGAACGCACATCCCTCGACAAGGAAGGCCACCAAAAAGACCTGGCCACCAAGTCTCTAGTACCAAATATTCCAGGATGACCTGCCAACGCAGAAGAATGGACCTCGGAGATGACTCTACTGGTCCAATTATCCGGAACAAACAGTCTCTCAGGCGGACAACGATCAGGTTTAGCCACCTGAAACTCCTGCAAAGCACGTCGCAAGTCTGGGGAGACAGCAGACAAAATCACCCCATCCCTAAGGATACCAGAGGGCTCAGAATTTCCAAGGGAGTCAGGCACAAAACTCCTAGAAAGAGCATCCGCCTTCACATTCTTTGAACCTGGCAGGTATGAAACCACAAAATTGAAACGAGAGAAAAACAGCGACCAACGAGCCTGTCTAGGATTCAGACGCCTGGCAGACTCAAGGTAAATCAAATTTTTGTGATCAGTCAAGACCACCACACGATGTCTAGCACCCTCTAGCCAATGACGCCACTCCTCAAATGCCCACTTCATGGCCAAAAGTTCCCGATTACCAACATCATAATTCCGCTCAGCCGGCGAAAACTTTCTAGAAAAAAACGCGCATGGCTTCATCACTGAGCCATCGGAGCTTCTCTGTGACAAAACCGCCCCCGCTCCAATCTCGGAAGCATCAACCTCAACCTGAAAAGGGAGCGAAACATCTGGCTGACGCAACACAGGAGCAGAAGAAAACCGGCGCTTAAGTTCCTGAAAGGCCTCCACAGCCGCAGGAGACCAATTAGCAACATCAGCACCCTTCTTAGTCAAATCCGTCAAAGGCTTAACAACACTAGAAAAATTAGTTATAAAACGACGATAGAAATTAGCAAAGCCCAAGAACTTCTGTAGACTCTTAAGAGATGTAGGCTGCGTCCAGTCACAAATAGCCTGAACCTTGACGGGATCCATCTCAATTGTAGAAGGGGAAAAAATATACCCCAAGAAAGAAATCTTCTGGACTCCAAAGAGACACTTTGAGCCTTTTACAAACAAGGAATTGGCCCGCAGGACCTGAAACACCTTCCTGACCTGCTGAACATGAGACTCCCAGTCATCAGAAAAAACCAAAATATCATCCAAATACACAATCATAAATTTATCCAGATATTCACGGAAAATATCGTGCATAAAGGACTGGAAGACTGAAGGAGCATTAGAAAGTCCAAAAGGCATTACCAAATACTCAAAATGGCCCTCAGGCGTATTAAATGCGGTCTTCCACTCATCACCTTGCTTTATTCGTATAAGATTATACGCACCCCGAAGATCAATCTTAGTGAACCATTTAGCCCCCTTAATGCGAGCAAACAAATCAGTCAACAATGGCAAAGGATACTGATATTTTACGGTAATCTTATTCAAAAGACGATAATCTATACAAGGCCTCAAGGAACCATCTTTCTTGGCCACGAAAAAAAAACCTGCTCCCAAAGGGGACAAAGATGGACGGATATGTCCCTTTTCCAAGGACTCCTTAACATAATCCCGCATAGCAGTATGCTCTGGCACTGACAGATTGAACAAACGACCTTTAGGAAATTTACTGCCCGGAATTAAATTTATAGCACAATCGCAATCCCTGTGAGGAGGAAGCGAACTGAGCTTAGGCTCCTCAAAAACATCCCGATAGTCAGACAAAAACACAGGAATCTCAGAAGGAGTAGATGAAGCGATAGAAATCGGAGGTGCATCATCATGAACCCCCTGACAACCCCAGCTTAACACAGACACTGATTTCCAGTCAAGGACTGGATTATGAGTTTGTAACCATGGCAGACCAAGTACTAGAACATCATGCAAATTATACAGTACCAGGAAGCGAATCACCTCCTGATGAACGGGAGTCATACGCATGGTCACTTGTGTCCAGTACTGAGGTTTATTCATAGCCAAAGGTGTAGGGTCAATTCCCTTCAAAGGAATAGGGACTTCCAGAGGCTCCAGACTAAACCCACAGCGATTGGCAAATGACCAATCCATAAGACTCAGGGCAGCGCCTGAATCCACATAGGCATCGACGGAAATGGATGATAATGAACAAATCAGAGTCACAGACAGAATGAACTTAGACTGTAAAGTACTAATGGCAACAGACTTATCAACCTTTTTTGTGCGTTTAGAGCATGCTGATATAACATGAGCTGAATCACCACAATAAAAGCACAACCCTTTTTTCCGCCTATACTTTTGCCGTTCACTTCTGGACTGAATTCTATCACATTGCATTATCTCAGGTGACGGTTCAGACGACACCGCCAAATGATGCACAGGTTTGCGCTCCCGTAAACGCCGATCAATCTGAACAGCCATAGTCATAGACTCATTCAGACCAGCAGGCGCAGGGAACCCCACCATAACATCTTTAATGGCCTCAGAAAGGCCATCTCTAAACTTTGCAGCCAGAGCGCACTCATTCCACTGAGTAAGTACCGACCACTTCCGAAATTTTTGACAATAAATTTCTGCTTCATCTTGCCCCTGAGAGAGGGCCAACAAAGCTTTTTCAGCCTGAATCTCTTGGTTAGGTTCCTCATAGAGCAAACCCAATGCCAGAAAAAACGCATCTGCATTAAGCAACGCAGGGTCCCCTGGTGCCAATGCAAATGCCCAATCCTGAGGGTCACCCCGCAGGAAAGATATAATTATCTTGACTTGCTGAGCAGGGTCTCCAGAGGAGCGAGATTTCAAAGAAAGAAACAACTTGCAATTGTTCCTAAAATTCAGAAAACGAGATCTATCTCCAGAAAAAAACTCTGGGACAGGAATTCTAGGTTCAGACATAGGAGCATGTACAACAAAATCCTGTATATTTTGAACCTTAGTGGCAAGATTATTCAGGCTGGAAGCCAAACTCTGGACGTCCATGATAAACAGCTGAATCAGAGCCATTCAAAGATTAAGAGGAGGAGGAAGTAGCCAGGCTGCAATAAGGCTAGGCAGCAAACTCTGAGGGGGAAAAAAAAAAAAAAAAAAAACTTCCTCAGACTACTTATCCTCCTACTTCAGCCAATACAATTAACACTTTGTGGGCCGGTTATACTGTCATGATCCCAATGGCAGGGGATCACAAAAAGGACAAGCACAGATACAAACAAGCTCTAGGGCGATGGAACCTGAGCTGACCGCGACCCTGAACCTAACACACAAATAAAAGTAGCCGGGGAACGTGCCTACGATGATCCTAGACGTCTCGCTCCAGCCGAAGATCTAACTTTCCCTATCAGAAGAAACACAGACCTCTCTTGCCTCCAGAGAAATACCCCACAGCAAATAGCAGCCCCCCACATATAATGACGGTGAAATGAGAGGAAAGCACATACGTAGTATGAAAACAGTTTCAGCAAAATGAGGCCCGCTAAAGCTAGATAGCAGAGGATACAAAACTGCGCGGTCAGCGAAAAACCCTTCAAAAAACCATCCTGAAATTACTTGAACTCATGTGCCAACTCATGGTACATGAAAAGCAATTTCAGCCCACTAGAGCAACCAGCAGCAGAGAATCACATATCTGCAGGCTGGACTAAAAACCAAATTAAGCAAAACACAAAACAGGAAAATCCAAACTTAGCTTGTCCAGAAGGTTCTAGGAGCAGGGAGCAGAGGTAACAAGACACACTGGATACATTGATAACCGGCGAGGAAATGCCAGCAAAGCCAGGTTAAATAGGAAACTCCCATATGCTGATGGAACAGGTGGAACCCAGAAACCCAGGAAAGACAAGTCACCCAGTACCATCAGTAACCACCAGAGGGAGCCCAAAAACAGAACTCACAACAGATAATGTCCGGAGCTAATGTCCGGAGCTAATGTGCGGAGATAATGTCCGGAGCTAATGTCCGGAGCTAATGTCCGGAGCTAATGTCCGGAGCTAATGTCCGGAGATAAGTGACGTCAACAGTGTCCAGTGTCTGATTGGTTGCCGCCTGCTGCGAGCGACCAATCAGAAACGTGCCGTACTGTGACACACTCCGCCCGCCATTTTGGTGTGACTTTTGAATTTTTACCTCACAGCAAGTTTCTACTGGGTGGAGGCGGGCCCAGTGACGTTGCTCTTCAAGCTCCTGCCGAATTTCGTCAAAAAAATGATAATACCATTTACCAAAACTATATATATTTAGTTGTGAAGTGGTTCAGTGACATTTTCACACCAATTTTGAACTTTTGTTTGGTGTTTTCTCCATATACTGCCTATTATTTTTGTTCTTTCTTACTATTATTTATTAATTGTATTATTCTTACATTTGAATAAATAAAGTATATATGGATTCTAGACTCCCGATTCTTTAGAATCGGGCTGCCATCTAGTATTATATAAAACCGATTTTACTAAACAAAATGTATAATTCCCAAAGAAATAGGAATTTCACTTTTCCCAATTTTAAAAATTGGTAATCAAATTTGCCTACAAGCCTTCTCAGCATATTCTTAGAATTTACTCAGTAATGCAAATACGCAACATTAGCTCTAAGCATGATGAGAATAAGCTGGGAATCGGGAATCACCCAGCAGCACCATTGAAGCAGCACATCAAACTTGCCCCACTGGGAAACGGTTTAAAAATTATATGAACATTGTCAACTTTAGTTGTGCATGATTCCTATATTGCCCAGCCACGTAGTATATTGCCCAGCTACGTAGTATATTGCGCAGCCACGTAATATATTGCCCAGCCACATAGTATATTGCCCAGTCACATAGTATATTGCCCAGCTACGCAGTATATTGCCCAGTCATGTAGTATATTGCCCAGTGATGTAGTATATTGCCCAGCCACGTAGTATATTGCCCAGCTACGTAGTATATTGCGCAGCCACGTAATATATTGCCCAGCCACATAGTATATTGCCCAGTCACATAGTATATTGCCCAGCTACGCAGTATATTGCCCAGTCATGTAGTATATTGCCCAGTGATGTAGTATATTGCGCAGCCACGTAGTATATTGCCCAGTCACATAGTATATTGCCCAGTGATGTAGTATATTGCCCAGCCACGTAGTATATTGCCCAGTCACGTAGTATATTGCCCAGTCACGTAGTATATTGCCCAGTCACGTAGTATATTGCCCAGCCACGTAGTATATTGCCCAGTCACGTAGTATATTGCCCAGTCACGTAGTATATTGCGCAGCCACGTAGTATATTGCCCAGTGATGTAGTATATTGCGCAGCCACGTAGTATATTGCCCAGCCACGTAGTATATTGCCCAGTCACGTAGTATATTGCCCAGTCACGTAGTATATTGCGCAGCCACGTAGTATATTGCCCAGCCACGTAGTATATTGCCCAGCCACGTAGCATATTGCCCAGCCACGTAATATATAGCCCAGTCACGTAGTATATTGCCCAGTCACGTAGTATATTGCACAGTCACGTAGTATATTGCCCAGCCACGTAGTATATTGCACAGCCACGTAGTATATTGCCCAGCCACGTAGTATATTGCCCAGTCACGTAGTATATTGCCCAGCCACGTAGTATATTGCCCAGCCACGTAGTATATTGCCCAGTCACGTAGTATATTGCGCAGCCACGTAGTATATTGCCCAGCCACGTAGTATATTGCCCAGTCACGTAGTATATTGCCCAGCCACGTAGTATATTGCCCAGTCACGTAGTATATTGCCCAGTCACGTAGTATATTGCCCAGTCACGTAGTATATTGCCCAGCCACGTAGTATATTGCCCAGCCACGTAGTATATTGCCCAGTCACGTAGTATATTGCCCAGTCACGTAGCATATTGCGCAGCCACGTAGTATATTGCCCAGCCACGTAGTATATTGCCCAGCCACGTAGCATATTGCCCAGCCACGTAATATATAGCCCAGTCACGTAGTATATTGCCCAGTCACGTAGTATATTGCACAGTCACGTAGTATATTGCTCAGCCACGTAGTATATTGCCCAGCCACGTAGCATATTGCCCAGCCACGTAATATATAGCCCAGTCACGTAGTATATTGCCCAGCCACGTAGTATATTGCCCAGCCACGTAGCATATTGCCCAGCCACGTAATATATAGCCCAGTCACGTAGTATATTGCCCAGTCACGTAGTATATTGCACAGTCACGTAGTATATTGCCCAGCCACGTAGTATATTGCACAGCCACGTAGTATATTGCCCAGCCACGTAGTATATTGCCCAGTCACGTAGTATATTGCCCAGCCACGTAGTATATTGCCCAGCCACGTAGTATATTGCCCAGTCACGTAGTATATTGCGCAGCCACGTAGTATATTGCCCAGCCACGTAGTATATTGCCCAGTCACGTAGTATATTGCCCAGCCACGTAGTATATTGCCCAGTCACGTAGTATATTGCCCAGTCACGTAGTATATTGCCCAGTCACGTAGTATATTGCCCAGCCACGTAGTATATTGCCCAGCCACGTAGTATATTGCCCAGTCACGTAGTATATTGCCCAGTCACGTAGCATATTGCGCAGCCACGTAGTATATTGCCCAGCCACGTAGTATATTGCCCAGCCACGTAGCATATTGCCCAGCCACGTAATATATAGCCCAGTCACGTAG
The DNA here is from genome assembly GCF_032444005.1 of Ranitomeya imitator. Taxonomy (NCBI): domain Eukaryota; kingdom Metazoa; phylum Chordata; class Amphibia; order Anura; family Dendrobatidae; genus Ranitomeya; species Ranitomeya imitator. The sequence continues at coordinate 47,228,115 of NC_091282.1, read as the reverse complement.
TATATTGCCCAGTCACGTAGTATATTGCACAGTCACGTAGTATATTGCTCAGCCACGTAGTATATTGCCCAGCCACGTAGCATATTGCCCAGCCACGTAATATATAGCCCAGTCACGTAGTATATTGCCCAGTCACGTAGTATATTGCACAGTCACGTAGTATATTGCCCAGTCACGTAGTATATTGCCCAGTCACGTAGTATATTGCGCAGCCACGTAGTATATTGCCCAGTGATGTAGTATATTGCCCAGCCACGTAGTATATTGCCCAGTGATGTAGTATATTGCCCAGCCATGTAGTATATTGCCCAGTGATGTAGTATACAGCACAGAGCCACGTAGTATGTTGCCCAGTGATGTAGTATATTGCCCAGTCACGTAGTATATTGCACAGTCACGTAGTATATTGCACAGTCACGTAGTATATTGCACAGTCACGTAGTATATTGCACAGCCCGCATAGTATATTGCCCAGTGATGTAGTATATTGCGCAGCCACGTAGTATATTGCCCAGTCACGTAGTATATTGCCCAGTCACGTAGTATATTGCGCAGCCACGTAGTATATTGCCCAGTGATGTAGTATATTGCCCAGTCACGTAGTATATTGCGCAGCCACGTAGTATATTGCCCAGTGATGTAGTATATTGCCCAGCCATGTAGTATATTGCCCAGTCACGTAGTATATTGCGCAGCCACGTAGTATATTGCCCAGTGATGTAGTATATTGCCCAGTGATGTAGTATATTGCCCAGCCATGTAGTATATTGCGCAGCCACGTAGTATATTGCCCAGTGATGTAGTATATTGCCCAGTGATGTAGTATATTGCCCAGTCACGTAGTATATTGCGCAGCCACGTAGTATATTGCCCAGTGATGTAGTATATTGCCCAGTGACGTAGTATATTGCCCAGTGATGTAGTATATTGCCCAGTCACGTAGTATATTGCGCAGCCACGTAGTATATTGCCCAGTGATGTAGTATACAGCACAGAGCCACGTAGTATATTGCCCAGTCACGTAGTATATTGCGCAGCCACGTAGTATATTGCCCAGTGATGTAGTATATTGCCCAGTGATGTAGTATATTGCCCAGCCATGTAGTATATTGGCCAGTCACGTAGTATATTGCGCAGCCACGTAGTATATTGCCCAGTGATGTAGTATATTGCCCAGTCACGTAGTATATTGCGCAGCCACGTAGTATATTGCCCAGTAATGTAGTATATTGCCCAGCCATGTAGTATATTGCCCAGTGATGTAGTATACAGCACAGAGCAACGTAGTTTATTGCTCAGCCACGTAGTATATTGCCTTCCCCACTGTGCCACCTAATTTCTTGAGGGCCCCCTGTGTGCCCCTTTTTGGCCCTTCCCCAGAGGTGAAATGGGGGGAGAGGTGACCCCACAGTAAATTAGGAGACAGTGGGGAAGGGGGACCACAGGAAATTAGAAATTTTCTATGGGGGCCGGACCCCCACCTTGTGTCACCTTTAGATTGCAGGGGGGCCTCCCATAATAACTGTCTCAGTGGCTGTGTAGAACTATGCTGCAGGGTGCAGGCTGCCTGCAGGCATATTTTACTGTAAGTTACACATTACATTAGTGTTAGTGACAATGTACATTACATTAATTAATACTGACTCAGTAGTAATCAGCAAATGTCCGGACCCTCAGCTCCAGCCTTTCCGACTCCGACTGTATGATATTGCAGACAGTGCGCCTGTGGTGCTTGGGCAGGACAGCCAAGCCGACCAATCACAGCACAGCTCATTGTCTGAGGTGTGCTGTGAGCCGAGGTCACACAAAGAAAACTAATGCTGATTGGCTGCATGTCAGCCAATCAGCATTAGAAAACCATAGTCCACACACAGTTTTGGATGATGAAGAGGAGGCGAGGCGGAGTCTAGGTCATGATGCAATGCATCATGGTATGGTTTGTGAGTGTGTGCGTGCGGTGCGTCCGTGTGTGTGTCAGTCTCTCTGTCCTCAGCTCAGCCTCACACAGTCAGTCAGCTGTTCCTCTGACTGTCCTGGTTGGCTGAGAGGTCGGCATGCACACACCCGCACGCTGCGCACGGCCGCTTCTATGAATGAACAATAGCAGGCTAGCAGCACTGTCTGTGGGTGTCGGCAGCAGAGCAAACAGCAGCAGGCATTGAGTGAGGTGATGAATCATGTGGTGAGTCATGATCACATTCACAATCACATCACTCATTTCTTCCGTGCGCCGGGCCCCGGCTATTCAATAAAGTGTGCACCGCTTGGTGCACAGTCAGACTCAGCTGTGAGCACACTATGCATGATGCAGCCTGGGCAGAAGCCAGGGACAAATGAAGGAGGCAGGCGGGGCCCACCGGAGGATTCTCCGGTGTCCCGGTGCCCCAGTCCGACACTGCATACGATGCAAGAATCTCCTACTCCCCTTACCATCACACTTCATCGAAAAAGGCCATAACTTGTCCCAACTTAAATTTCAAATTATTGAACACGTCACACCACCCCGACGTGGCGGGGACCGTATCGCTATACTCAAACGTAGAGAGGCGTACTGGATCCATGAGCTTAACACTCTGAGCCCTAAAGGTCTAAATAGGGACTATGAGTTATCATCTTTCATTTAAAAATATAACCTCTACCCCTTCGACACTATCCCAACCTACACCCTCTATGGTTCCCCTTCCTCCTGACATATTAACATACAGAACATGAGTTCCCGGTTCATGTTCAGGGGGCCGTTAGGGTTATACATCTTCGGTGATGTTTTTTTGTGCTATACCTCATTTAATTTATTTTATTTCTGTATGACCATCTATTATTTCAGCTTTTCCTTTACCACGAGTACCAGTGGGGTCCTATGTGTGATGCCCGCTTCTTCCAGGTTACTGTACATACATCATTAATATGCATTAACTGATCGGATGCTGTTCTGTAGTAGGTCATAGTCTTGTGTCCTTTTACCTCTGTGAGATCACATTTCAGATTCAGATTTCACATTCCAATATATGGTTTTTGTGCCAAGTAGAGGGTACACTGTATACTCTCCGTGTACTGCCATTTTTGGCTCCGTGTACTGTCATATGATTCCTGCACCAAGCAGAGTGTTATACTGTATGCACTCCATGTATTGCCATTTATTTGTATGCTTTAGTATTTAGGCATATTAAGTGCCCATTGTGACTTATCTTACATATATGCGCTGTCTTTTATTCGCATACTAATTGTGTTCCTCTTCCCACAGAACCGGCCATTTTGACTCCACCTTTTGACAATTGTGACACTCTACGGCCACCGTACTGCACCCTGCACCATCTGGAACGCACCTCCATCTTCTCCTGTCTCTGTGGAACGCACCACACACTGCCCCCAGCGGTCATGTAACGCTCGCGTTATCACCGCCCCGCCCCTTCTGGTTTCACTTGCCAGGATCGTAGCGCACATACTAGCGCTCTTCCCCTCACTATATATAGAGGCACCGGGCACAAACCTCCCCCACTACACTTGCGGTGGACACCGCGTGTATCTCGTTCCTGTGGGTAAGTCTCTCACACACCGCACGTGTCCCCTTTGGACCAGCGGTTCATTGCGCCAACACTTATTTCATATGCCTTTTCTCACCAGGCAGGTTCCACTGCGCTTGTGGCCCATACCTTTTAGGCCAGCTATTTGGGTATGTAACTCCGCATCTATATTAGTCACTACTAGATATAGCTTACTCCCTCGGCCACAGCATCTAACACTGCTTCTCTCATAGATGCAATGTTTACTTAATTTGGGGGCTCTACCAAGTATACTGCTACAATTAAGTACGTTTTCCCTCTCCCTCTGCCTATCACATATAAATATAGACCTGGTTCCACGGTCACAATTAATCTTCATAGTCCTCTTTCGTACCCTCGTCACCACACCCATGTGTCCTAGTGCATGCGTACACACTCTATACAACAGAGCTCCATGATGTTTTGAGTGTACTCCATTGAAGTTGTTTGTCTTCATCCATATACATGACTGTATTGTTCTATGTGATGTACATAATAATTTTTGTTTAGCTTTTGTTCTTTTGTTTTTGTTATTTTCTGCGTTTTGTTTTTACATTTGATGTCACTTTCTCTGTATATATTCCCTTATAGTACACTGATGAAGGTCCAGTATCGACCGAAACGTTTGATTACTGTATGTAAATAAACCCCCCATGTTTGCATCACAACACTTTGGAGTGTGCTAGTCACTTGCATTATATTTCAGACCAGGCCTAAGGGTAGCCTTCACAACATATATAACCAAATACTCTATCAGTAAAGCGGTTTTGACTGGTTTGTCTAGTCTATTTAGCAGAGGGCTGGTTCATAAGGCGCCCATATTCCATTGTCCTACTTTCAAGTACCATATTTATGTATAACGTAAAAAGTCTGTTCACCATAAATAGGTATATTTAAGCACTGTCAGTGCGTATAGCAGCATTTCAATTAGGCTTCAAACCCGTGACAAGACTACAAATGCTCATCCATATACTTATGAGACCCTGCTTCCTCATCTAATCATTATGAGCGTCCCCTATGGAGTCTTTGTTACAATTATTATAGCGGTGCATTGTGAGTCTCATGCTCAAACGCTAATATGTGTTGAACAGCATATTAAATAAGCCCACATATGTGGGTGGATCTCACCACAGGTTGGCGGAACTCCATTCAATGTTCAGTCACTGTCCACTCTAATCGAGTAAAATGCGGTTGAAGCTTGTGCTATAGAAGGCGTCTCCGGATGCGTTTCGCCCTTACGGACTCATCAGGGGAGAATAATGATCTGTATCTGTCGCTCTTAGGCTACTTTCACACTTCCGTCCTTATTAAGACGTTGCAATGCGTCGTTCTGTGCAAAAAACGCATCCTGCAAAGTTGCCCGCAGGATGCGTTTTTTGCACATAGACTTGTATTACCGACGCATCGCAACGTATGGACACACGTTCCATACGTCGTGCACTGGATGCGTCGGTAATTGGCGGACCGTCATCACAAAAAAAGTTCAATGTAACTTTTTTTGTGCGACGTGTTCGCCATTTCCGACTGTGCATGCGGTTAATGCTTGATGGCGCGTTGGGTAGGCTCCGCCCCCAGCGTGTTACGCGTCTGCGAGCTATGCGACGTATTTCCGGTATCCTGGAGCAATTCTCCCGGTCAATGGAACGCAGGGACTCGCTACAGAGGAACGCAAGCGTTGATCTTGGCAGAGACCAAGCGTAACTCCAACATCGTAATGAATGTTGAATTTATGTTATTCCTGTCCCGAATAGTGCCCCGCATACTTCAATAAACGTCTGGGTACATGTTAACTATGTCACATATGCCTCGGGCACTCTAAAATAGGACCAGTTATAGTATAGGCGTTGCCCTATTCACCAATTGGTATGATTCAGTGTTCTCTCAGCATATTACTATGTCACCAGCAGTGGCAATCAAAGGTTTGGTGTGTTAAAATCATACAGAACATGACACAAACTGAGTTAAGGGATGAGAGTGAGCAAAAGATGGAAAATCTAGGGATGGATTTAGGTTACAATAGGAGAAATGACATAAAAAAATAACACCGTGCCTCACTTTTTGCATAAAAACTCCTACAATCAAAAATATGGTGAGGCATAAAAACTGTTTGACCAAAAAGGGTAAAAATGAATATGCGCGGAACAACACCTACCCCATATAATAGGTTGGAAAGAGTGACCCTAATATGCCCTATAAAGAGATATACCAACACTCCTTTTCCCCTACCTATCGTGGAGGTTGGCACCCTAGGAGAAACCTGCGCATGTGGCGCCCCCACTCAACGTAGGCTGTCCCCAAATAACTATCCCTACTAGTCCCTGAAACTTGGACAGAAAAGCTGGAAGGATAGACCCTTATATATGGTACAGAGTAGTGGACCACGTTTTATGTTCCATACAGTTAAGAGTGGGTGTTCGAGTGGGTATGGCCAAGAGATATTTATACTGCTGCTTTTTTAATACAGATCTGCCTGACGTGGGGGTTGGCGCCCTAAAGACCTGCGCATATGGAGCTCCCACCCAACGGCGGCTGCCCCTACCAGTCTACCCCTACTGGTTTAATCCAATGAACTAAATAAGAGGGGATATGTCCTTAAGAGTAAGTGAAAGGATGGATACTACAGGAAACAGCTGTAGGGTTGCAGCTCATTCATTCCCAGAGGCTGGACAGTTCTAAGCGTAAATATCCTTCTGCTCTCCTTTTAGAGTATCTGTTTATCCCAGTCCCCCACTCTTGGTGGAGGCAATATCTTGTCAATACCCACAAAATTGATTTTTTTAGGATTTCCTTGGTGGAAAAGGTTCATGTGGGTTGCCACTGGGGTTTCTCTTTTGTTTGCAATGTCACGAAGGTGCTCGTCAACCCTCTTGAGAAACTCCCTTTTTGTTTTTCCCACATATTCCAAACCACATTCACATGTGGCTTTGTAAATGACACCTTTCGTGCGGCAGTTAATAAAGCGTCGAATGGAATACGTGGTACCTGTGACAATGCTTGAGAAGCTTTTTGTAGATCTGATGGAAGCACACCCTTTGTAACTGCCACATTTACAACAACCCTTAATTTGATTTGCCATCAGGCTGGATCTGCTTTCTGGATGATAATGGCTGTGAACCAGTCTGTCACTCAGAGATCTCCCATTTTGTATGTAATCTGTGGTTCTGATGGAATGTATTTCTTTATATCCCTATCCATCTGGAGAATTGACCAGTGTTTTTGAAAAATCTCTCTGATGTCTTTTGCTCCATTGGAGTACCTAGTAATGAAGCGTCTAGTATTGTCTTCCTCAGATTTAGATCTTGGAGTCAATAATTCTTTTCTTTCCTTGCTCAAGGACTCTTTGTAGGCTTTATTCAGAACACCCTCCGGATAACCTCTCTCCAAAAACCAACTTTTGAGGTCATTTGCTTGTTCCTGGGATGTATCCATATTGGAACAATTCCTGCGTATTCTGAAGTATTGCCCCTTCGGAATACCTCTTTTGAGTGGAACGGGATGGCTACTCTCCCATCTGAGGAGAGAAATTTGTGGCTGTGTCCTTTCTGTGGGTTTTTGTTGTTAGCTCACCCTAGGAATTTCTTTCAATGCAAATATCAAAGAATGCCAATTTAGTTGGACTGGCCTCGTGAGTAAAACAAAGGCCTAGATTATTGACATTTAGACCATTAACAAAGCTACCAAACTCAGTAGCTCCTCCTCTCCAAAGGACAATGGCCCTGAAAACAAATGTGGATAGTGAGATCACTTAAAAAAAATCTAGAAAAAAGAGGCATAGGTCCAAATGTAGGAGGTGTAGTAGGTGGATGAGCTTGAGGTGGACGTGGCGATGAAGGTGGAAGAGGCAGTTGGTGTGGGTTTTTTTTTTATTACTTTTTTTTTAGGGACAGACCTAACAAGAACATAGTATAAAGTAAAATAAAAAAAGAACAATGTAGATGTAGTAGTCATATGTCCAAGTGGAGGGGGAGGTGATGTAAGTGGACCAGCAGTAGGTGGACATTGCGGTGTAGGTGGAAGAGGCAGGGCAGATGGTATCCAACATTATTTTTGTGGATTTTTTTTTCGGTTCCTTTTTGGTGACAAATCTACTATATAATTGTCTAAGGGTCACTTCCGTCTTTCTGTCTGTCCTTCTGTCACGGTTATTTATTCGCTGATTGGTCTCGCCAGCTGCCTGTCATGGCTGCCGCGGCCAATCAGCGACGGGCACAGTCCGGAAGAAAATGGCCGCTCCTTCCTCCCCACAGTCAGTGCCTGTTGCCCGCATACTCCCCTCCTGTCACCGCTAACACAGGGTTAATGCCGGCGGTAACGGACTGCGTTATGCCATGGGTAACGCACTCCGTTACCGCCGCTATTAACCCTGTGTGTCCCAAACTTTTTACTATTGACGCTGCCTATGCGGCATCAATATTAAAAAATGTAATGTTAAAAATAATATATATATAAAAAAAAACCCTGCTATACTCACCCTCAGTAGTCGCTCGCACCGGCCGCCATCTTCCGTTGCAGGTTCCGGTGGCAAACATGGTATGAGAGAAGGACATGCCATGACGTCAAGGTCATGTGACCACGACGTCATCACAGGCCCTGCGCTCATACCAACCCTGGAACTGGAAGCTGCCGCGGACTACAAGGGGCCATCGGAAAGGTGAGTATATGTTTATTTTTTAACCTGTGACCAACCTGGCTGGGCAATATACTACGTGGCTCTGTGCTGTATACTACTTCGCTGTGCAATATAGTACGTCACTGGGCAATATACTACGTGGCTGGCCAATATACTACTTCGCTGTGCAATATACTACGTGGCTGGCCAATATACTACTTCGCTGTGCAATATACTACGTGGCTGGGCAATATACTACGTGACTGGGCATTATACTACATGGGCTGTGCAATATACTACGTGGACATGCATATTTTAGAATACCTGATGCCTTAGAATCGGGCCACCATCTAGTAGAATATAACAATGTCTGGGTGCAGACGGTAAATTTGTCTGGTCAGCCAAAGGTACAGACGAGTCCTGTGAGCTCCACTTATTTTAATGAATGCGAGAGTGCCCACGTTGGCTTTGGACAGGTGGATGAGCCTATGTCTGGTTACATCCTCTGCTGTGATAAACACACGTTCTGACATTACACTTGCCATGGGGCATGCCAGCACTTCCAAGTCCATAAGTACAAACCTAGACCATGTGTCCCGTTTGGAAATGAAAAAGTTAAATGGGCAGACCCATCACGTAGTATGTGCAAATGTGTGGACATGGACACGTACTCTTCCACCATGTTGTTATAACGCTGGCACCTGGTTGTATGGACCGTATAAGATGGTGGTGCTGGATGTTGTGGCGTGCTGATGAATTTTTTTTTTTTCACATTTTAGCCATGCTAACCCTCCCTTACAAGGCGGTGCCCCAGCTGCGTTGGTGACTTCATCCTCCTCTGCCGTATGTCCTCTGTCAGGTGGAAACGCCATCAGTAGTGCCTCTACCAGCATGTGCTTGTATTCACACATTTTGCCATCCCGCTCCAGTGACAGAAGTAATGAAGTACTTTGTCTTTCCAGCAGGGTGGCCACCCAGTAATCAGTAGGGGTACGATCTGGGTAACTCTGCGGTCGTTGCGCAGGCACAGCAGCATGTATTGGCTCATTTGTGCCAGGCTGCCCAGAGGCAAAGACAAGCTGTCCTCTGTGGTAGGTGTATGATGACCTACAATCTCTGCAGCAGTTCTCACATATGGGTAATTTTTAAGAAAGATTTGCACCACTAAACTTAACACGTGCCAGGCAAGGGATGTGCGTCAAACCGGCTAGGCCAAGAGCTGCTGCCAGATTTCACCCGTTATCGCACACCACCAGGCCGGGATTTAGGTTCAGCAGCACCAACCACTCATTGGTCTCTTGTTTAATCCCTGTCCACAGCTCCTGTGCTGTATGGACCTTGCCCCCCAAAATGATGAGTTTGAGAACAGCCTACTGTCTTTTCCCCCAGGCTGTGTTGAAGTTACTGCTAGGTGGTGGAGTAAGCCGAGTAGGAGGCCACATGGGCAGAGCAATGTCCAGCAATAGTTGTAGGACATGTGCTAGAACGCCTTCCACCTATGTCCCAGCCGCCACATTTACACAGTGTGCAGATAGGGAGATGTAACGTCCCTGCCCATGCTTACTGGTCCACGTATCGGTACTTATCTGGACCTTGCCACTGATGGCGTTGCGCAGTACACACCCGATTTTGGCTGCAACATGTGTGTGCTGGGCAGGGATGGCCAACTTGAAACATTAGTGGTGGATGGGAACCACGTACTGCGCAACAGCCACCACCATCAGTTTTTTAAAACGTTTTTTCTCCATCAGCTGGAATGGCAGCATTTCAAAGGCCAGGAATTTGTAAATGCTGTTATTCAGGACCAAGTCCTGTGGGAGGGTTTGGGTGATGGAGAGCTGAACGCTTCCATGGTACAGGGTGGAGATGCTTGGTGACACTGCTGGTGGAGATGCTCGGTGACACTGCTGGTGGTGGCGCTGTCACATCCTGTCTTTGCGGTTCGGCTGTTGTTTGTGAGCTGGATGAAGAGGTCAAGACCGCAGCAGGAGGAAGCTCACATCTGTCATGTTTTTTAAGGTGTCTACTCTACTGCAGCTCGTAACTGGAACTCAGATGCAGGTGGTGCTCCGGTTAAGAAAATGTTTAAAAAAAATAAAATAAAAAAATAATCAGAAGAGACTGCTTCATTACTTTGGGCTGATACTGCATGGTCGATTTGTAAGAGGGTGAGGTGGAAGAAAGATACCCAAGGTCCTCAGGTGAAAACTCTGCGCTTTCAGCGGTGGACCCAGTGGAAGGAACTGGAGGAGCTCTCAGTTATCCAAACTACCACCTCCACATGTTCTTGACTCACCATTAGTGATGGGCGAGCACGCTCAGGTGATCTCAAGTATTTGTTTGTGTTCGGAGATTTCGTTTTTGTTGATACAGCTGCAGGATTTACATCTGCTAGCCAGCCTGAGTACATGTGGGGGTTGCCTGGTTGCTAGGAAATCCCCACATGTATTCAAGCTAACAGTCGCAAATCATGCAGCTGCAGTGACTAAAACTAAATCTCCGAACACTAATACTCGGAGATCACCGGAGCGTGCTCTGAAAAACCCAAACGAGTACACTCGCTCATCACTACTCACTCTCCATCCAGCTCCAGTGGTGCTCGTGCCTAGGATATGATGCCCAACATCCTGTGAACTGCATGTACCAGAGGAGCGTGTTTCATGTAGACATGAAGCGGGCACAGATCAACCATGTCATCTCCTTGCAGCAGCTACATCTCCACCACGTCCTTCATTTCATGCTCTCCTCATGTCCCCCCCCAAAAAAAAAATAATTCTCAGTAGAGAAGAGGATGATTTAGGGCACACTGAACCATGCTTCATTACTGGCAGCGTGCATCAGGTTGTTATGGCATGCTGCACCAGGGTGATAAATAAACAGTATACGGTAATTGTCAATTTTTCTTTTATAAAAAAAATAAATTGTAAAATATTAAAATTTAAGAATATCAGTGGTTGATAGCCTTTTAAAGGAGAGGTGTAACAATGATTGTACTCAGCATCTTGGGAGTGTTCTCCGGTCTCTATCAGGCTCAGTATAGGAGGATACAAAGGAGAGGGAAATACAAAGCCAAAAAATAAAATATAAAATATTTTATTCACATTGAATTAAAATTTAACAAATTATCATTAGTATGTACAAGGGACTCAAAAACGGGGCAGAGTGAACTCCATATAATCCATAACATAATCCAAGGTAGAAAATACAAAATTCCAATGGCCAATATGCCAATACAATATATAAAAATATAAAATTATTAAAGTGCAAGTGCGTGACCCGAAAACTATATCACTATAAGAGGTCAAAAGGAAAATCCTAAAAAAAAAAGTTTTCAATAAGGTGCTAGTGCCTTATAATCAAATAAGATAAAATGGCTTTTAACCCCTTAAGCCCCGAGGGTGGTTTGCACGTTAATGACCAGGCCAATTTTTACATTTCTGACCACTGTCCCTTTATGAGGTTATAACTCTGGAACGCTTCAACGGATCCCAGTGATTCTGACAATGTTATCTCGTGACATATTGTACTTCATGATAGTGGTAAAAATTCTTTGATATTACCTGTGTTTATTTGTGAAAAAAAAATGGAAACTTGGCAAAAAAATTTAAAATTTCGCAATTTTCCAACTTTGAATTTTTATGCAATTAAATCCAGAGATATGTCACACAAAATACTTAAGTAACATTTCCCACATGTCTACTTTACATAAAAAAAATTTTGGTTCCAAAATTGTGCTGGTTAGGGAGTTATAAGGGTTAAAAGTTGACCAGCAATTTCTCATTTTTACAACACCATTTTTTTTTTTTTTTTTTTAGGGACATCTCATTTGAAGTCATTTTGAGGGGTCTATATGATAGAAAATACCCAAGTGTGACACCATTCTAAAAACTGCACATCTCAAGGTGCTCAAAACCACATTCAAGAAGTTTATTAACCCTTCAGGTGTTTCACAGGAATTTTTGGAATGTTTAAATTAAATAAAAATGAACATTTAACTTTTTTTCATAAAAAATTTACTTCAGCTCCAATTTGTTTTACTTTAGCAAGGGTAACAGGAGAAAATGGACCCCAAAAGTTGTTGTCCAATTTGTCCTGAGTACGCTGATACCCCAAATGTGGGGGTAAACCACTGTTTGGGCGCATGGCAGAGCTCGGAAGGGAAGGAGCGCCATTTGATTTTTCAATGCAAAATTGAATGGAATTGAGATGAAACTCCCCACAAGTGACACCATTTTGGAAAGTAGACCCCCTAAGGAACTTATCTGGATGTGTGTTGAGCACTTTGACCCACCAAGTACTTTACAGAAGTTTATAATGCAGAGCCGTAAAAATAAAAAATCATTTTTTCACAAAAATGATCTTTTCGTCCCCAATTTTTTATTTTCCCAAGAGTAAGAGAAGAAATTGGACCCCAAAAATTGTTGTCCAATTTGTCCTGAGTATGCTGATACCCCATATGTGGGGGTAAACCACTGTTTGGGCGCATGGCAGAGCTCGGAAGGGAAGGAGCGCTATTTGACTTTTCAATGCAAAATTGACTGGAATTGAGATGGTTATTTATATCCGTCTTTTTGATCGTGTGTTATTCCACTTTTTATTTGGCGGTATGATAATAAAGTGTTGTTTTTTGCCTCGTTTTTTTTTTTTACGGTGTTCACTGAAGGGGTTAAAGGGAACCTGTCACCCCGTTTTTTCAGATTGAGATAAAAATACTGTTAAATAGGGCCTGCGCTGTGCGTTACTATAGTGTATGTAGTGTACCCTGATTCCCCACCTATGCTGCGAAATACATTACCAAAGTCGCCGTTTTCGCCTGTCAATCAGGCTGGTCTGATCAGGTGGGCGTGGTGACATCGCTCATTTCTTCCCCAGCTTTCCGTTGGTGGCGTAGTGGTGTGCGCATGTCCAAGTTCCGAATTCCCTCTCGGCTTTGGGAAAATGGCCGCCGCGATCTCTTCTGCGCACGCGCGGCCATTTTCCTGAAGCCCCGTGCAGCAGAACACTCCATCTGCGCACGCGCGGCCCCAGGAAGGTGGCCGCCCCCACCGATGACAGGTGCAATAGCGCAGATCGCGCGCTGTTTCTTCACGTGCGCGCAGGGAATTCGGAACTTGGACATGCGCACACCACTACGCCACCAACGGAAAGCTGGGGAAGAAAAGAGCGATGTCACCACACCCACCTGACCAGACCAGCCTGATTGACAGGCGAAAACGGCGACTTTGGTAATGTATTTCGCAGCATAGGTGGGGAATCAGGGTACACTACATACACTATTGTAACGCACAGCGCAGGCCCTATTTAACAGTATTTTTATCTCAATCTGAAAAAACGGGGTGACAGGTTCCCTTTAACTAGTGGGACAGGTTGATAGGTCAGGTCGTTACGGACACGGCGATACTAAATATGTGTATTTTTTTTTTTTTTTATTTAGATAAAGAAATGTATTTCTAGGAACTATATATATATATATATTTTGTTTTTGTTTGGGGGGGGGTGCATCATGTTATAGCGTAAGATCGCTGATAGTGACACTTTGCTGTGCACTGTGTCAGATCAGCGATCTGACATGCACAGCAGGGAGGCTTCCCGATGCTTGCTCTGAGCAGGCGCTGTGAAGCCACCTCCTTGCAGGACCCGGATGCAGCCCCGTGGCCATTTTGGATCCGGGCCTGCAGGTAGGAGGAGGTAAGAGACCCTCGAGCAACACGATCACATCGCGTTGCTCCGGGGGTCTCAGGGAAGCACGCAGGGAGCCTCCTCCCTGCGCGATGCTTCCCTTTACCGTCGGAACACTTTGATCATGTTTGATCGCAGTGTACCGGGGGTTATTGTGCCAGGGGCGGTCCGTGACCGCTCCTGGCACATAGTGCCGGATGTCAGCTGTGATACTCAGCTGACACCCGGCTGCGATCGTCCGCGCCCCCCCCCCCCCGTGAGCGCAGCTGATTGCGCTGGACGTACTATCCCATCACTGGGAATTAAGTCCCAGGTCACCTTGACGGGATAGTACGTCCAAGGGAATAAGCGGTTAATTAGATGCAAAATTACAGGGTAGATATAAGTATAAGAAAGCCATTGATAAATGCCAAAGCACAGAACAAGAAGGTAGTGACACCATATTATTACCTGCGTTAGTATGGATTAATAGGAGTGCACTTGCACTTTAATAGTTGAATAGCTTTGATCTTATAGGTAGTTTATTGACAATCCAGGGCCTGCTGTTTCATTCAATTGTTATATATTGTACTAGCTATTGAACCCGTTCTACGCCCGGGTGGCGAGCATTTATATTGGTATATGGTCTCCATCCTGGTATGTGCTGCTCCATCCTGCGTCCCCATCCTGTCATGTGCTGCTCCATCCTGCGTCCCTATCCTGTCGTGTGCTGCTCCCATCCTGCGCCCCCATCCTGTCATGTGCTGCTCCATCCTGCATCCCCATCCTGACATGTGCTGCTCCATCCTGCGTCCCCATCCTGTCATGTGCTGCTCCATCCTGCGCCCCCATTCTGTCATGTGCTGCTCCATCCTGCGCCCCCATTCTGTCATGTGCTGCTCCATCCTGCATCCCCATCCTGTCATGTGCTGCTCCCATCCTGCGCCCCCGTTCTGTCATGTGCTGCTCCCATCCTGCGCCCCCGTTCTGTCATGTGCTGCTGCCATCCTGCGCCTCCATTCTGTCATTTGCTGCTCCCATCCTGTCATGTGCTGCTCCCATCCTGCGCCCCCGTTCTGTCATGTGCTGCTCCCATCCTGCGCCCCCGTTCTGTCATGTGCTGCTCCCATCCTGCGCCCGTTCTGTCATGTGCTGCTGCCATCCTGCGCCCGTTCTGTCATGTGCTGCTCCCATCCTGCGCCCGTTCTGTCATGTGCTGCTGCCATCCTGCTCCCATTCTGTCATGTGCTGCTCCCATCCTGCGCCCGTTCTGTCATGTGCTGCTGCCATCCTGCGCCCGTTCTGTCATGTGCTGCTCCCATCCTACGTCCGTTGTCATGTGCTGTTCCCATCCTGCGCCCGTTCTGTCATGTGCTGCTGCCATCCTGCGCCCGTTCTGTCATGTGCTGCTCCCATCCTGCGCCCGTTCTGTCATGTGCTGCTGCCATCCTGCGCCCGTTCTGTCATGTGCTGCTCCCATCCTGCGCCCGTTCTGTCATGTGCTGCTGCCATCCTGTGCCCATTGTCATGTGCTGCTCCCATCCTGCGCCCGTTCTGTCATGTGCTGCTGCCATCCTGCGCCCGTTCTGTCATGTGCTGCTGCCATCCTGCGCCCGTTCTGTCATGTGCTGCTGCCATCCTGCGCCCGTTCTGTCATGTGCTGCTGCCATCCTGGGCCCGTTCTGTCATGTGCTGCTGCCATCCTGCGCCCGTTCTGTCATGTGCTGCTGCCATCCTGCGCCCCCGTTCTGTCATGTGCTGCTGCCATCTTGCGCCCGTTCTGTCATGTGCTGCTCCCATCCTGCGCCACCATGGTATGATATGCCCCCCATAAGATGCTCCAGTGTGTATGCCCCCGTATGCTGCTGCCATATAAAAAAAAAAAAATACCACTCACCTATCGTCCGGCTCCACTGCAGGTGTGTCTTCAAGAAAATGGCGCCGGAAAGCGCGGACTGCGCAGGCGCCGATTCCGGCAGCAGGAATCGGCGCCTGCGCAGTCCACGCTTTCCGGCACCATTTTCTTGAAGACACACTCCGGCTCCTCTGCCTGTGACTGGTAAGTCAGAGGGCGGCGAAGGCGCGCATTAAGCGCGTCATCGCGCCCTCTGAACTGTCACAGCAGAGGAGCCGGGAGACGGAGCCGCACGCAGCGCTGGAACGGGGAAAGGTGAATATACTTACCCTCCTGGCGGTCCCTGACTCTCCGGTGGAGATCGCGGTATGCGTTCAGTGTTTACGCATACCGCGATCTCCTGGGAGCGTCACTCTGTGGGGGCCAGACTGCGCCGGCGCTTGCACAGTCTATAAAGGCTTCGGACAGAGTGACGCTCCCAGCGTTATATTATAGATTGGCATATTGGCCATTGGAATTTTGTATTTTCTACCGTGGATTATGTTATGGATTATATGGAGTTCACTCTGCCCTGTTTTGAGTCCCTTATATATACTAATGATGATTTGTTGAATTTTAATTCAATGTGAATAAAATATTTTATATTTTATTTTTTGGCTTTGTATTTCCCTCTCCTTTGTATCTATTAATTTTGGAAATATACCATCTGATGAATTCTGGTCTGTAATCTTGTGGTATCAGTATAGGAGGACGCTTACAGTAGTGTATAAAGAAAGCGCTGCCATTCTCAAACAGGAGAGCGGGATGATTGGTTCTCACTTCATTGGTGTACTAGACCAGTTTTTATTAAACTTTTATAGGACCATTTTCATCCTTCCATATTACAGAATTGTAGCTTTATAAATGTCGCACGGACGGGTCCTATGGCGTCCAATGTTTTCTGCTCACACCCATCTGATTTCAGTCATAATGCAGCAGAGAAAAACTCCACAGATCTGCCCGGCCTGATAGAAGAACACTGCTCCGAGTGTGGCCGATATTTACAGGACTGCGCTCATCTGATTGTTACGCCAGCACGAGCGAGACACAAAATGTGAAGAGTCCCATATTATACAGAACAGGCCGTAAATAAGACAAGTGACCCAGAACCATCAGTATGGGAGGGGGGAAACAGTTGTGGCCATAAATATTGGGGCAGCTCATAGATGAGGAGGGTGAGGTTTTATTGTCCTGGGATTTAGGTCAGATCCAGGGTTGTGAATTCTCCAGGTCTGAGGAGCACATGCCTTAATTGATGGAGCAAGCCATAAATCCGCGGGAAACATTCATTCCAGCTCTGTCACAGGTCGTCAGAATTTTGTAAACCATTAGTACAAAAAATAAAAATGCAGATCCAGCTGCAATTACTCTCCACTAATGTCACCCCGAGCTTTAGAATTATAGAAAGGAAAATTCAACTCATAGCTGTCAAACTATTTTATTACAAGTCAAATAGAACTAAAAAAACTGAAATATATGCATACATACAAACGTCAATACCAAAGTTTACCTAATAAGGTAAGAAGTGACGCAAGAAATAGTAAAATATAACAATATTTTATTAACAAAAATGTTTAAAACAACTAATTAAGTATAAAAAGACAGGGAGATGACAAAGAAATTGTAGGACCTCCCAAAAAATAATCAGGACGTCACACAAAAAGACGGTCATTTTTCGATAATAGGTCTGCTCCCAGAAAGTGTTCTCCGAAGGAGGTTGAAAAGGTATATCTCAAAAAGGTGATGGACGCCGAGGCGTCTCAGAAGTTTCACCTCATAGTCCTCTATCCTACAGAGAATAAGAACAAGGAAAAGCCTAACACCACAGGTATGCAATAAAAATTGCTGAAAAACAGCTCCAAAAAAACTAAAGCGAATCACAGTCTATATTAGAGCATCGAAATATCCCATGGTCTGTAATTTACATGAACAACCACCAGATGGCAGGCACGTATAGGATAATATGCGGTGTATAAGAAATATAGGATTCGGAGATAAGCATGATATAATGGAGCTGATAAAACATGATCATAGGTTACCTGAGTCGAGAGGCTGGAAAGGAATGCAGCATAAAGATGTAATGATGTAATTGTGTCAGCGTCCTGCGCAGGTACTTAACACAGAATTCCTTTCTCATTGAACACACTATAAGGCTATGTGCACACGCTGCGGACTTTGCTGCCGATCTGCAGCCGTTTTCCATGCGTTGTACAGTACCATGTAAACCTATGGAAAACAAAATCCGCAGCGCACATGCTACGCAAAAAAAAACTGCAGGGAAACGCAGCGTTGTATATTGCGCAGCATGTCAATTGTTTGCGCGGATTCTGCAGTGGTTTACACCTGCTCCACAGTAGGAATCCGCAGGTGGAAAACCGCAGGTGGAATCCGCACAAAAACCACGGAAAAAAACTGAGGTAAATCAGCAGTAAATCCGATAGGAATTCCTGCAGATTTACCAAAATCAGTGCGGAAAAATTTGAACACCATTCAGCAGCGTGTGCACATACCCTCAGGACGGGACAGAGGGCCGACGGGACAGAGGGCCGACGGGACAGAGGGCCGACGGGACAGAGGGCCGACGGGACAGAGGGCCGACGGGACAGAGGGCCGACGGGACAGAGGGCCGACGGGACAGAGGGCCGACGGGACAGAGGGCCGACGGGACAGAGGGCCGACGGGACAGAGGGCCGACGGGACAGAGGGCCGACGGGACAGAGGGCCGACGGGACAGAGGGCCGACGGGACAGAGGGCCGACGGGACAGAGGGCCGACGGGACAGAGGGCCGACGGGACAGAGGGCCGACGGGACAGAGGGCCGACGGGACAGAGGGCCGACGGGACAGAGGGCCGACGGGACAGAGGGCCGACGGGACAGAGGGCCGACGGGACAGAGGGCCGACGGGACAGAGGGCCGACGGGACAGAGGGCCGACGGGACAGAGGGCCGACGGGACAGAGGGCCGACGGGACAGAGGGCCGACGGGACAGAGGGCCGACGGGACAGAGGGCCGACGGGACAGAGGGCCGACGGGACAGAGGGCCGACGGGACAGAGGGCCGACGGGACAGAGGGCCGACGGGACAGAGGGCCGACGGGACAGAGGGCCGACGGGACAGAGGGCCGACGGGACAGAGGGCCGACGGGACAGAGGGCCGACGGGACAGAGGGCCGACGGGACAGAGGGCCGACGGGACAGAGGGCCGACGGGACAGAGGGCCGACGGGACAGAGGGCCGACGGGACAGAGGGCCGACGGGACAGAGGGCCGACGGGACAGAGGGCCGACGGGACAGAGGGCCGACGGGACAGAGGGCCGACGGGACAGAGGGCCGACGGGACAGAGGGCCGACGGGACAGAGGGCCGACGGGACAGAGGGCCGACGGGACAGAGGGCCGACGGGACAGAGGGCCGACGGGACAGAGGGCCGACGGGACAGAGGGCCGACGGGACAGAGGGCCGACGGGACAGAGGGCCGACGGGACAGAGGGCCGACGGGACAGAGGGCCGACGGGACAGAGGGCCGACGGGACAGAGGGCCGACGGGACAGAGGGCCGACGGGACAGAGGGCCGACGGGACAGAGGGCCGACGGGACAGAGGGCCGACGGGACAGAGGGCCGACGGGACAGAGGGCCGACGGGACAGAGGGCCGACGGGACAGAGGGCCGACGGGACAGAGGGCCGACGGGACAGAGGGCCGACGGGACAGAGGGCCGACGGGACAGAGGGCCGACGGGACAGAGGGCCGACGGGACAGAGGGCCGACGGGACAGAGGGCCGACGGGACAGAGGGCCGACGGGACAGAGGGCCGACGGGACAGAGGGCCGACGGGACAGATCCTAGCAAGACAATATAAATGGATATAAAGGGAGTTTTTTGGGGGAGAATTATACTCATCAATCTGACATTATCAGACGTCCACAGTGTCATCCCTTTGGCTCCTCACATGGATTGTGAGCATTCCACTTGGTGAAGAGAAGTCCAGTGATGAAATTTCATCTGCAGGGAGGTCACTGCTCTGGGGGGGCACAGGATGGGGAAAAGCCACGATACCTAGAATAAAACAGAAAAAAAATCATGCAGAAAACACGATACAAGTAGTGGCCACCGGGCTAATACTGAACAGCACAGCGTGCGAGGAGAGAATAAAGCCCGGGATCTGGAGACATTATTGTCACGCATTGTCGCTCCCAGAGGTCATAGGTCAGTCATTAACCTGACGGCATTTGTCACCAATAATATTAACGAGGAAACGTTTTATGTAAAAAAACACAGGACTGACTCCTCACCTTCAGGGAGAGATTGTCATGTTGAGGCCGGGTTCACACTGCGTTCAGCGTCTCCATTAAACGGACTACGTTACACCACGGCATAACGCGGTGTAACGTAGTCCGTTAACGGTGCCATTGAATGCAATGTCAGACGCATCGCTAGCGCACGCCCACAACGTATGCGTTGAACGGACTGCACTAACGCAATGTGAACCTAGCCTAAGTGATATCAATCCCTCAGATCCCCAACATCATTCATCCCCTCCCCTGTTCGCACCCGCACACATAGCACTATACTTCCCGGCACCCCCCACCGCAAGAGACATCACACACTGACCTGCACGGCGCACGTAACATCAGCCCCCTACCCCATGCAGACCCACGCATGAAGCATGACCCCCTTCCCCACAGAGACCCCCAGCACGCAGCCCCCCACACAAACAACATCACCCCTTCTCCCCAGGCAGACCCCCCTTCAGCATGCACACGCAGCCCCATGCAAGCAGCATCACCCCTTCTCCCCAGGCAGACCCCCCCCTCCAGCATGCACATGCAGCCCCATGCAAGCAACATCACCCCCTTCTCCCCAGGCAGACCCCCCCTCCAGCATGCACATGCAGCCCCATGCAAGCAACATCACACTCTTCTCCACAGGCAGACCCCCTTCCAGCATGCACATGCAGCCCCATGCAAGCAACATCACACTCTTCTCCACAGGCATACCCCATTCCAGCATGCACATGCAAGCAACATCACCCCCTTCTCCCCAGGAAAACCCCCCTCCAGCATGCACACGCAGCCCCATGCAAGCAACATCACACTCTTCTCCACAGGCAGACCCCCCTCCAGCATTCACATGCAGCCCCATGCAAGCAACATCACCCCCTTCTCCCCAGGCAAACCCCCCTCCAGCATGCACATGCAGCCCCATGCAAACAACATCACCCCCTTCTCCACAGGCAGACCCCCCCTCCAGCATGCACATGCAGCCCCATGCAAACAACATCACCCCCTTCTCCCCAGGCAGACCCCCCCTCCAGTATGCACATGCAGCCCCATGCAAACAACATCACACTCTTCTCCCCAGACAGACCCCCCTCCAGCATTCACATGCAGCCCCATGCAAGCAACATCACCCCCTTCTCCCCAGGCAGACCCCCCCTCCAGCATGCACATGCAGCCCCATGCAAGCAACATCACACTCTTCTCCCCAGGCAGACCCCCCTCCAGCATGCACATGCAGCCCCATGCAAGCAACATCACACTCTTCTCCCCAGACAGACCCCCCCTCCAGCATGCACATACAGCCCCATGCAAGCAACATCACCCCCTTCTCCCCAGGCAGACCGCCCCTCCAGCATGCAGATGCAGCCCCATGCAAGCAACATCACACTCTTCTCCTCAGGCATACCCCCCTCCAGCATGCACACGCAGCCCCATGCAAGCAACATCACACTCTTCTCCACAGGCAGACCCCCCTCCAGCATTCACATGCAGCCCCATGCAAGCAACATCACCCCCTTCTCCCCAGGCAAACCCCCCTCCAGCATGCACATGCAGCCCCATGCAAACAACATCACCCCCTTCTCCCCAGGCAGACCCCCCCTCCAGTATGCACATGCAGCCCCATGCAAACATCACACTCTTCTCCCCAGACAGACCCCCCTCCAGCATTCACATGCAGCCCCATGCAAGCAACATCACCCCCTTCTCCCCAGGCAGACCCCCCCTCCAGCATGCACATGCAGCCCCATGCAAGCAACATCACACTCTTCTCCCCAGACAGACCCCCCCCCTCCAGCATGCACATGCAGCCCCATGCAAGCAACATCACCCCCTTCTCCCCAGGCAGACCCCCCTCCAGTATGCACATGCAGCCCCATGCAAACAACATCACACTCTTCTCCCCAGGCAGACCCCCCCTCCAGTATGCACATGCAGCCCCATGCAAACAACATCACACTCTTCTCCCCAGGCAGACCCCCCCTCCAGTATGCACATGCAGCCCCATGCAAGCAACATCACCCCCTTCTCCCCAGGCAGACCCCCCCTCCAGCATGCACATGCAGCCCCATGCAAGCAACATCACTCTTCTCCCCAGACAGACCCCCCCTCCAGCATGCACATGCAGCCCCATGCAAGCAACATCACCCCCTTCTCCCCAGGCAGACCCCCCTCCAGTATGCACATGCAGCCCCATGCAAACAACATCACACTCTTCTCCCCAGGCAGACCCCCCTCCAGCATGCACATGCAGCCCCATGCAAGCAACATCACACTCTTCTCCCCAGGCAGACCCCCCTCCAGCATGCACATGCAGCCCCATGCAAGCAACATCACACTCTTCTCCCCAGGCAGACCCCCCTCCAGCATGCACATGCAGCCCCATGCAAGCAACATCACACTCTTCTCCCCAGGCAGACCCCCCTCCAGCATGCACATGCAGCCCCATGCAAGCAACATCACACTCTTCTCCACAGGCATACCCCATTCCAGCATGCACATGCAAGCAACATCACCCCCTTCTCCCCAGGAAAACCCCCCTCCAGCATGCACACGCAGCCCCATGCAAGCAACATCACCCCCTTCTCCACAGGCAGACCCCCCCTCCAGCATGCACATGCAGCCCCATGCAAACAACATCACCCCCTTCTCCCCAGGCAGACTCCCAGATCGTGTATGAACATCCACTTACCAGACCCGTGACCCCAGATCCCGCCATGAGAACACTCGTACAAATCCCGCCAGGACATCAACAACTACGTCATGTCTGCTCTCAGTGCTCTGCTCTATGGAGGAAGAGGCTCCGCCCCATCTGGTCACATAGCCATGACGTCCGCAGAGGTCCTTTAGCCGAGTTGGATTTAGCCTCTACTCAACCGGGACGGAGCTGCAGCATGGAGAGCTAAAGGACCTGTGGTGACGTCACCATGTCATGTGACCAGTGCTGGAAGGGGCGGAGCGGAGGAGAAGATAGCATGTAGTGAAGGACCTGTAGAGATGGTCATGTGACACGGGGCGGAGCTAACCAGTGACAGAGAATTATGGCGCTGAAGGACCCGTGGTCATGTGATAGGAAGAGGCGGAGTGATAGCCAGTCTGTCTGTCCTCGCTACTACTAGAAAGCGCGGGAACGTTCTGTCCGCACCCAGGCAATAGAGAAAGTCGCGTTCAGTCAGTGCTAGAGAAGTCATGAGGGGGAATATGAGATAAGGGCAGAATCTGCTGCAGGCACGGGGGAATAAGACACGCTGTGTATGGAGACCGCAGAGGGCTCGCTCAGACACCGCCATATTGTTACCATGTAGTGATGACAGACGACTTCTCAGAGAAGCTGTGTCGCCTCCATGATGGCTGCAGATAAGGGGAATATACAAAAAAGGTTGCACTCTATCGTGCAAAAGCATGTCTAATATGAAATATATGAAATATGAATAGCAAAATGGCTTTTGAACATTAGGAAAATATTTAAGAGACGCTTTGCACAGAATTTGATATAATCAAATAGTGTGAGCCCATCAACCAATCGTCAAGGTGGTCTCATAAAACTGATGGGTCCCTGATCTCCCTGTCCAAATGTGAACACTTACCGAAGGCCAATGTCTGTATGCCTGGGTGAATGTGGACACCTCTGTTCAGCAAAGCCTACATATGGGTTGACCGGGACCAAGTGTGTTGAGATGCAATTAAAAACCACATGGTGATGGGAGGAGTGCGCAGTCAGTCAGCTAACATAGAAATGACAGAAAAAAGACTCGCACATCCAAACTAGTGTGAATAGGTGCATACCAGGAGCAGCTACCTCCATACATAAATATACAAAAAAGGTTGCACTCTATCGTGCAAAAGCATGTCTAATATGAAATATATGAAATATGAATAGCAAAATGGCTTTTGAACATATTTAACATATTTATGCAGATAAGGGGAAGCCATCACCATGTGCGGGGCCGAGGCATGACCGTGTGTGGGGCCAAGGCATCGCCGTGTGCGGGGCCGAGGCGTCGCCGTGTGCGGGGCCGAGGCATCGCCGTGTGAGGGGCCGAGGCATCGCCGTGTGCGGGGCCGAGGCATGACCGTGTGAGGGGCCGAGGCATCGCCGTGTGCGGGGCCGAGGCATGACCGTGTGCGGGGCCGAGGCATCGCCGTGTGAGGGGCCGAGGCATGACCATGTGCGGGGCCGAGGCATCGCCGTGTGAGGGGCCGAGGCATCGCCGTGTGAGGGGCCGAGGCGTTGCCGTGTGCGGGGCCGAGGCATGACGGTGTGCGGGGCCGAGGCATCGCCGTGTGAGGGGCCGAGGCATCGCCGTGTGAGGGGCCGAGGCATCGCCGTGTGCGGGGCCGAGGCATGACAGTGTGCGGGGCCGAGGCATGACCGTGTGCGGGGCCGAGGCATCGCCGTGTGCGGGGCCGAGGCGTCGCCGTGTGCGGGGCCGAGGCGTCGCCGTGTGCGGGGCCGAGGCATCGCTGTGTGCGGGGCCGAGGCATGACCGTGTGAGGGGCCGAGGCGTCGCCGTGTGCGGGGCCGAGGCATCGCCGTGTGCGGGGCCGAGGCATCGCCGTGTGCGGGGCCGAGGCATGACCGTGTGAGGGGCCGAGGCATCGCCGTGTGGGGGGCCGAGGCATCGCCGTGTGAGGGGCCGAGGCATTGCCGTGTGAGGGGCCGAGGCATGACCGTGTGAGGGGCCGAGGCATCGCCGTGTGAGGGGCCGAGGCATTGCCGTGTGCGGGGCCGAGGCATGACAGTGTGAGGGGCCGAGGCATGACCGTGTGAGGGGCCGAGGCATCGCCGTGTGAGGGGCCGAGGCATCGCCGTGTGCGGGGCCGAGGCATGGCCGTGTGAGGGGCCGAGGCATCGCCGTGTGAGGGGCCGAGGCATTGCCGTGTGAGGGGCCGAGGCATCGTCGTGTGAGGGGCCGAGGCATGACCGTGTGAGGGGCCGAGGCATCGCCGTGTGCGGGGCCGAGGCATGACCGTTTGCAGGGCCGAGGCATCGCCGTGTGCGGGGCCGAGGCATCGTCGTGTGAGGGGCCGAGGCATGACCGTGTGAGGGGCCGAGGCATCGCCGTGTGAGGGGCCGAGGCATGACCGTGTGAGGGGCCGAGGCATTGCCGTGTGAGGGGCCGAGGCATCGTCGTGTGAGGGGCCGAGGCATCGCCGTGTGCGGGGCCGAGGCATGACCGTTTGCAGGGCCGAGGCATCACCGCCGACCATAGAGGGAAAATGCTGCACATTGTGAGAGTGGCCGTCACCCTGGGCTTCATAGTAGGCGGCGATGTGCACGGTGTCCGCTGTACTGTAGTCGCCATGAACGGACGCTAAATTATCACAAATATACAATAATATCGCCATCTCTACTGATACAACACCTCTATAAATATCTATATAACATCGCCTCGTCTAATGAAAAGCATAAAAGTGAAAAAGAGCCGCAAGGTCCCAAAACTGCGAACAATAAGGACATCATCTCGCCACAAAAAGTCCTGTAAAACGGCAACACAAACCAAAGCATTATCTGTGTTTTAGCAACAAATCTTTGCCCCGAGCCCTCGCTATATTTACATTTATTATTTACCTGGAAAGTCATGTTTTCAGGTCATTTTTACCATAAAACAAATACTGTAAGATCAAAACCCTGAGGCTATGTGCACGCTTAGGAAAAGAAGTGCAGATTTTTTTGCACACAATCCACATCTCCTGGCAGAATCCGCAGCCGCGGATTTACTGCGATTTTTATGCCGATTTTGTGCGGATTTTCTGCGTTTTACTGCGGATTTCTATCATGGAGGAGTGCAGAAACGCTGCAGATCCGCACAAAAGAAGTGACATGCACTTCTTTGAAATCCGCAGCAATTCCGCACTGATTTTTCTGCACCGTCAGCACAGCTTTTTTTTTTTTTATCCCATTGAATAACATTTTACTGTACATCACAGTGCGGAACTGCAGCGTTTCTGCGCTGAAAAATCCGCTGCGGATCCACAGCAAATCCGCATCGTGTGCACATAGCCTAAGAAAACACGGCAGAAATGCATTTTTATCACCATTTCTTTAAAATCAATTTTGCGCTGTAGTACACTTAAGTTGCAGGAGTCAAACTTCTTCAATCAAGTGTGTGCAGGCTGTGGCTGCTAAGGATTCCTCAGTTACACCCAATGAAATTCTTCCACAAATAAGATGAAAATGACACGGGTGTACAAAAATGTATTTTTTTTAAAAAAAGCCAAAAATTGCTTATTTGTGTATTTTCGTCACTAAGAATAAGTTTATAAATAACACAACATATACATGCAACATAACACAACATATACACACAACATATACAAAAATGCAGATATCTCAACATAAAACATGGTCTCCTACAACCGTGTCAGCAAAACGTCAACCTGTGATGCTCTTAACCCCTTTCTGACATATGACGTACTATCCTGTCGAGGTGGGGTGGGCCCCTATGACCACGACGGGATAGTACGTCATACGCGAACGGCCGCTCTCACGGGGGGAGCGCGGCCGGGTGTCAGCTGCCTATCGCAGCTAACATCCGGCTCTATGTGCCAGGAGCGGACACGGACCGCCCCCGGCACATTAACCCCCGGCACACCGGGATCAAACATGATCGCGGTGTGACGGCAGTATAGGGAAGCATCGCGCAGGGAGGGGGCTCCCTGTGTGCTTCCCTGAGACCCCCCGCAGCAACGTGATGTGATCGCATTGCTGTGAGGGTCTCTTACCTCCCTACAGCAGGCACGGATCCAAGATGGCCGCGGCATCCGGGTCCTGCAGGGAGGGAGGTGGCTTACCAAGTGCCTGCTCAGAGCAGGCGCTTGGTAAGCCTGCAGTTCTCTAAGAAGTCAGATCGTTGATCTGACAGAGTGCTGTGCAATCTGTCAGATCAACGATCTGTGATGTCCCCCCCTGGGACAAAGTAAAAAAGTAAAAAAAATTTTTCCAAATGTGTAAAAAAAAAAAAAAATCCTAAATAATGAAAAAAAAAAATATTCCCATAAATACATTTCTTTATCTAAATAAAAAAAACAAAACAATAAAAGTACACATATTTAGTATCGCCGCGTCCATAACGGCCCGACCTATAAAACTGGCCCACTAGTTAACCCCTTCAGCAAACACCGTAAGGGAAAAAAAAAACAAGGCAAAAAACAATGCTTTATTATCATACCGCCGAACAAAAAGTGGAATAACACGCAATCAAAAAGACAGATATAACTAACCATGGTACCACTGAAAACGTCATTTTGTCCCGCCAGAAACGAGCTGCCATACAGCATGATCAGCAAAAAATAAAAAAGTTATAGTCCTGAGAATAAAGTGATGCAAAAATAATTATTTTTTCTATAAAATTGTTTTTATTTTTATAAAAGCGCCAAAACATAAAAAAATGACATAAATGAGGTGTCGCTGTAATCGTACTGACCCGAAGAATAACACTGCTTTATCAATTTTACCAAACGCGGAACGGTATAAACGCCTCCCCCAAAAGAAATTCATGAATAGCTGGTTTTTGGTCATTCTGCCTCACAAAAAGTGGAATAAAAAGCGATCAAAAAATGTCACGTGCCCGAAAATGTTACCAATACAAACGTCAACTCGTCCCGCAAAAAACAAGACTTCACATGACTCTGTGGACCAAAATATGGAAAAATTATAGCTCTCAAAATGTGGTAACACAAAAAATATTTTTTGCAATAAGAAGTGTCTTTCAGTGTGTGATGGCTGCCAATCATAAAAATCCGCTAAAAAACCCGCTATAAAAGTAAATCAAACCCCCCTTCATCACCGCCTTAGTTAGGGAAAAATTTAAAAAATGTATTTCCATTTTCCCATTAGGGTTAGGGCTAGGGTTAGGGCTAGGGTTAGGGTTAAGGCTACAGTTAGGGTTGGGGCTACAGTTAGGGTTAGGGTTTAGATTACATTTGCGGTTGGGAATAGGGTTGGGATTAGGGTTAGGGGTGTGTCAGGGTTGGAGGTGTGGTTAGGGTTACCGTTGGGATTAGGGTTAGGGGTGTGTTTGGATTAGGGTTTCAGTTATAATTGGGGGGTTTCCACTGTTTAGACACATCAGGGGCTCTCCAAACGCGATATGGCGTCTGATCTCAATTCCAGCCAATTCTGCGTTGAAAAAGTAAAACAGTGCTCCTTCCCTTCCGAGCCCTCCCGTGTGCCCAAACGGGTTTACCCCAACATATGAGGTATCGGCGTACTCAGGACAAATTGGACAACAACTTTTGGGGTCCAATTTCTCCTGTTACCCTTGGGAAAATACAAAACTGGGGGCTAAAAAATAATTTTTGT
The DNA here is from genome assembly GCF_032444005.1 of Ranitomeya imitator. Taxonomy (NCBI): domain Eukaryota; kingdom Metazoa; phylum Chordata; class Amphibia; order Anura; family Dendrobatidae; genus Ranitomeya; species Ranitomeya imitator. Next base: position 47,199,834 of record NC_091282.1, on the reverse strand, counting down.
GGGGAAAAAAAAGATTTTTTATTTTCATGGCTCTGCGTTATAAACTGTAGTGAAACACTTGGGGGCTCAAATTTCTCACAACTCATCCAGATAAGTTCCTTGGGGGGTCTAGTTTCCAATATAGTGTCACTTGTGGGGGGTTTCTACTGTTTAGGTACATTAGGGGCTCTGCAAACGCAATGTGACTACTGCCGGCCATTCCATCTAAGTCTGCATTCCAAATGGCGCTCCTTCCCTTCCGAGCCCTCCCATGCGCCCAAATGGTGGTTCCCCCCACATATGGTGTATCAGCGTACTCAGGACAAATTGGAGAACAACTTTTGGGGTCGAATTTCTCCTCTTACCCTCGGGAAAATACAAAACTGGGGGCTAAAAAATAATTTTTTGGGGAAAGTTTTTTTTTTTTAATTTTCACGGCTCTGCGTTACAAACTGTAGTGAAACACTTGGGGGTTCAAAGCTCTGACAATACATCTAGATGAGTTCCTTAGGGGGTCTACTTTCCAAAATGGTGTCACTTGTGGGGGGTTTCTACTGTTTAGGTACATTAGGGGCTCTGCAAACGCAATGTGACGCCTGCAGACTATTCCATCTAAGTCTGCATTCCAAATGGCGCTCCTTCCCTTCCGAACCCTCCCATGCATCCAAACGGTGGTTCCCCCCCACATATGGGGTATCAGCGCACTCAGGACAAATTGGACAAGAACTTTTGGGGTCCAATTTCTCTTGTTACCCTCGGGAAAATACAAAACTAGGGGCTAAAAAAAATAATTTTTGTGGGAAAAAATTTTTGTTTTATTTTTACGGCTCTGCATTATAAACTTCTGTGAAGCCCTTGGTGGGTCAAAGCGCTCAGCACACATCTAGATAAGTTCCTTAAGGGGTCTACTTTCCAAAATGGTGTCACTTGTGGGGGGTTTCAATGTTTATGCACATCAGTGGCTCTCCAAACGCAACATGGCGTCCCATCTCAATTCCTGTCAATTTTGCATTGAAAAGTTAAATGGTGCTCCTTCGCTTCCGAGCTCTGTCATGCGCCCAAACAGTGGTTTACACCCACATGTGGGGTATCGGCGTACTCAGGACAAATTGTAAAACAACGTTTGGAGTCAATTTTCTCCTGTTACTCTTGGTAAAATAAAACAAATTGGAGCTGAAGTAAATTTTTTGTGAAAAAAAGTTAAATGTTCATTTTTATTTAAACATTCCAAAAATTCCTGTGAAGCACCAGAAGGGTTAATAAACTTCTTGAATATGGTTTTGAGCACCTTGAGGGGTGCAGTTTTTAGAATGGGGTCACACTTGGGTATTTTCTATCATATAGACCCCTCAAAATGACTTCAAATGAGATGTGGTCCCTAAAAAAAAATGGTGTTGTAAAAATGAGAAATTGCTGGTCAACTCTTAAGCCTTATAACTCCCTAACAAAAAAAAATTTTGGTTCCAAAATTGTGCTGATGTAAAGTAGACATGTGGGAAATGTTACTTATTAAGTATTTTGTGTGACATATCTCTGTGATTTAATTGCATAAAAATTCAAAGTTGGAAAATTGCGAAATTTTCGCCAAATTTCCGTTTTTTTCACAAATAAACGCAGGTACTATCAAATAACTTTTACCACCATCATGAAGTACAATATGTCACGAGAAAACAATGTCAGAATCACTGGGATCCGTTGAAGCGTTCCAGAGTTATAACCTCATAAAGGGACAGTGGTCAGAATTGTAAAAATTGGCCCGGTCATTAACGTGCAAACCACCCTTGGGGGTATAGGGGTTAAATATAACGGGAAGGTCCGTAATGACAACAACCACCTATGGTGAAAAAAGGATCTTCTAACAATTAAAGTCAAAAATAAGCAATTTTTATTTGCTAAAGACATAAGAGAATATATAAAATCCAGAGATGCCGAATACCCAGATGGAGAACAGAAAAGGACACTGAAATGAACCGTGTCAGAGACAAAGTTTAGAAAATAATATCCAGTATCACAGTGCAAAAATAAAGATTATTAGAACTCACTGCTCAGGAAAAGAATCTATCAAATTGTACTAATATATACCGTATACAGGGATGAGAAAATCTAAGTGTAAGGTATACATATGCTCATAACACCAATAGGAGATTCAGGTAACCGGAGTAGAGAGTCACTAGAGAAGAACTTGGCACTCAAAAAATTTTTTTGGGTTGAAAAAAGTCCATTTATTGGCATCCAGAAAACATATTTGTTAAACGTTTTCAGTCCCTGAATGGACCGTCATCAGAACTATATTTGATCCAGATGGTGGTAAACGTATACAATATGAAAAAAATTAAAGAAAAAAGATATTAGATGCTGCAAAAAGAAAATGAGAACACATGTTTCTGTATACTTCAAGAGTGTCAAAGTACATTACAAAAATTGGCTGTTGCCATGGAAACGATATTCAAGGAAGAAATCACCCATCTGGGTGAGCAGTGCAGAAACTTTATCTGTGAAATAAAATTATATTTATTCGATTAGTTTCGTGGCAATAAGGAGATAAAGCTGAATATATAGCTAAATACAGTATGTCATTTGTAAAGGCTATACGTGCACCGTGGTTATGACGCTTAGAGACGTAGAGAGAGTCCATTAAGACCTGGTTCAGGGAAAAGTTCAGAGGAGGTTTCTATAGTCCGCTCTGTGTAGTGACACTTCAATGAGAATGAATGCCCGAGGAGTTAAAATTGTATACCAATTAGTTTCACAACATATTGTTCAGCTGCACATTATGTAAGAATAGTAAAAGCTGTCCATATGGCGGTACTTGAGATACATCACAATTTCGTACAGGATGCCAAGTATTTCATGGTAGGAAGTGAAGGAAAATTGGGATATATGATGAAATACAGTGTGGCTTGTAAATCCAAGTTATAATTAGGCATGATGGGGTGTAAACCCCCAGAAAAGTGCCATAAGGTACTAATTGGTATAGAGGGATACCTATATAAATGGCTTTGTGGCTATCTGCACGTTCAATTATGCCACAAGCATGTAATGAATATGCTGGTCAACCGTAACAATGCCCTTATAGGTCAAAAATGATATGAGAATGCCGATAACCTCCGCAGCTTAATTACCTGGATGACGTTCATGGACCTATGTGGAGCAGCGCGTCTGGTGTATGCGACCACCGTCGCTGTGGATGAGCGCTGTTAGACCAGGGAACACTTCCGGGTATAAAGACTCTAAAAACCAGAAGTGCTCACCTGACCCGGTGCCGTGTCGTCGTAGTGGTCACGTGTGTAACTGCGTAGAAGAATCCTGCAGTTGCGCAGTGTAACCTATGTTGCCGGATGAATCAAGTACAATTTGACCCATATCGGGCACGGGATTAACCGTTGCTGCTAACTGCGTGGGTTCATAAACGGTATTGTAACAGGACATATGCTAAATATTGTTAGTGACTATGTGAGTTGATACTCATACTGTATTAATGAAGAATGGAAAAATAGGGTTAGAAAAAATCTAATGTATAATATGGTAAATGATTTATACTCTACCATGGGGTAATAGTAGTGCCCACTGAGAGAAATGAAGCGGTATTTAACGATTCTGAGGAGAATAGAAGAGAATGGTGTCATTACACGATTATGCATTTTTGACAAAATGAACCTAAGTAATCCTACTATTGTACTATTGTTTGACATGACAGTATGGTACCGACCTATTGGACAAAATAGATCATTTATTATACAATCATGTTATATTGAAGCGCATAATCCCATCCTGTCCAAGTATCAATTTTACAAAAATCCAGACGTGTCATAGTCTTTTGTTTAACCCCTTTGGTTCCAGGGATTGTTGGGTGAAAATCCAGTACACCTCTCTTCAGGATTTTAGTTCTATTCTGGACTCTCCTATAAGGATCAATTTGTTCCAATACCTGGAATCTTGAGTTGTGCGATGTTGTGTCCTTTCTCATGGATATGGTGTGGAAGCTCCTGTTGCACCTGATGATAGATTTATGCTGTGATATTCTATCTCTCACAGCCTGCGTTTTTTCTCCCACACAGACGGAGCCACAAGGGCGCTTGATGGCATATACTACGTGTGTAGATTCACATGTGAAATACCCTTTTATCGGAATACTTAGTCCTGTATGAGGGTGAGAGATTTGATGGCCCTTTTGGACATTGTTACATTGCAAACAATTGAGGCAGGGAAATGTGCCATGTCTTTGGGAATATCTGTTTTGGAACAATTGTCTTAGGACCCCTATCATCCCTCACCAACGTGTCCTTCAGATTAGTCAGGCGGCGAAAGCAGGGGAGGAAAGGATTTTGAAACTCTGGGATGTTAGGGTAACTTTTACCCAAAATGATCCAGTGCCTACGAATAGTAGCATTTACTATATAGGGTGATAGGTATGGACGAAAGGTATCTGTTAATGGATTCCCCTTGTTCTTGTGGTGGCAATGTCACGTTTAACCGACGTTAAGAGGCTGGTGGGGTAACCCCTGGAGATAAATTTAGTCTCCATCTCCTCCAGTCTTAGTTGTTTGATATCCTCTTTAGTTACAATTCTCTCTACTCTCCGGAATTGTGATTTGGGAATTGATTTTTTAACAGCCGAAGGGTGAAGACTGGTATAAAATATCAGACTGTTTCTGTCGGTAGTTTCAGAAAAAAGATCAATAGAAAGTTTGCCCTCTCCATCCTTACAAACCAGTGTGTCCAAAAAACTTATACTACCAGTATCATAATGGAGTAGAGAGTCAGATGTAAACTAGACTGTACAAGGTGGCAATAGAGTATTTAAGAAAAAAGCAACTTCTTAGAGGATTGAAAGTTATCATAAGTACATGCCACAAAAATGGGAGATTTTAAGAATGTCTAGATGGGAAAAGTATTGTATAAGAGTAAGGAATCTAATCATTGTGACAGGTAGACCCCATTTAGATATAGTTCACAAATAGCAATGACCGAGCTCACAATAGCAATGATGTGGAATGTTAAAACATGGCTGCACATGATACAATTTGACAATCAATGATACACATTACTTAGAGGACACGGTTCAGGACAGCGTCACCCCTTGACTTACATTTTGACATAACTTTCTCAGAAGGGGCTTGTAGGTAATAGGGCAAAACAGAGTCTGTATGTAGGGTGAGCACTCATTATACACCTACCTGAGGCAAAATGACTGTAGCTGAAAGCCATATGTTTACCGCGTTCCAAAAGTGCTGCGGTGACCCTCATGATACCCCCATGCTCGCATGATAAGGATGTCACCTCCCGTGAACGCGTCACGAAGGAGACCGCGAACGTGTCACGAAGGAGACAGCGAACTCGTCACGAGGGCATGCCTCCCGCACTGGCATGTCCCGGGATATTAATGATCAGAGAGATCACTGCGTAGTTGTCCTGTGTTGTAGTCTGCTCCATCACATCATTTCATGACGGTTTACGACAAGGACGCTTATATGAGTCAAACTAAAGATTAATTCGAGGTAAAAGGAGTAGGATAAGAATAAGTAATGAAAATGATGGACAATGTAAAAGTCAGAGAAACCGATAAGTAAAAGTGGGCATTCTTTGCGTCTGGAGGAGAGAAGGTTTTTCCACCAACATAGAAGAGGATTCTTTACTGTTAGGGCAGTGAGAATCTGGAATTGCTTGCCTGAGGAGGTGGTGATGGCGAACTCAGTCGAGGGGTTCAAGAGAGGCCTGGATGTCTTCCTGGAGCAGAACAATATTGTATCATACAATTATTAGGTTCTGTAGAAGGACGTAGATCTGGGGATTTATTATGATGGAATATAGGCTGAACTTGATGGACAAATGTCTTTTTTCGGCCTTACTAACTATGTTACTATGTTACTATGTTAGAAGCACCTAGTTTCATTTGGTGATAAGGAGACATGCGGGCCCACATATCTCACAATATTGTTGACCAAATGAGGCAAAAAATTGGTGAAAGAAGGTGCAAAAAAAGAAAAGAAAGGTGTATGTGTAAAAATTATATGAAAATGTGAATAACGCAAAATTGCAAAAAAAATTGAATCAACAAAATTTAAAAAATTAAAATTTAAATAATGTAAAAGTGGTAAATAAAAAGGAATAATAAAGGGGACATATATTAAAGAAAAGGGGGAAAAAGAAGACTTAAAAAGGGGACCGTGAAGGTGAAGTGCACATGTGTGAATGAACACAAAACACATGGTAAAGTGAAGTGGACAGTGTAAAATACAGAAATGATGAATGAAGTGAATGCTACCGTCATCTGATGGATGACGGTGAAATAAACCACAATTATAAATAGGTGAAAAGCAAGTGATTTTATTGTGAAACTTATTTTTTATTGTAAAAATGAGTCTAATAACAATACAGCAACAAGCTGAACATGGTGCAAAGCCTAGGCAACAGGAAGGTAATATTGCATAATACACAGAATGATGCCAGAATGGATCATAGTTGTGTGTTCGGCATTAAAAAAAGGCATGTATGAAAAATAGGTAAATACAAATAGTAGCAATATAAATAAGGTGCAGTCAAAACCTTTATGTGGACCTAAATGGCATAAGAATGAAAGCGGTAGTGTAGCGGTGAGTTTATCTTGGTGTGTACCAAAACTCATAAAAACGCTTTAACTGAAAAAATATCCTGGAGACCTACATCACGAATGGGATTATAGATTTCAGTTAGAAGAAAGCAAAAGACCACACAAGTTAAGATGGTCAATATCTATCAGTGTTGACAAAGTGTGTGGAGCAGAAAGAAAAAGATCCTCACAGAGTCTGTTGCTGTAAATGGGTAGACAGCTAGTGCAGCATGTTCACAAGAGCATATCAAACCCACAGCACAGTGCAATACATAATGTATTCCATAAAAATAAATGAGTATACATAATTTCTATTGTAATAAAGCGAATTTGCCCATGAATGGAGTCATCAATAGGGTCAAACCAACAGCTATGGATTATGTCCCAAGATCATTAGACCATTTGAATTATTTTGCATGTGGTATTTCTCTGTATGGGATGTTCGTTTTTGAAGAACAAAATCAGAAACGTTAGGAACAGAATATTTTTGGTCCATCGGGGATGATGAGTCAGTTTAGAATTGTGGATGAACGGAGAATGAAATGAACGGCACTAGAGGCAAACTAGTTCTAATGGAATAAGACTCTGATGAGAAGCCGAACTGCAGGTGTCACGAAGCTAGTGGGTATAAGGTGCTCTGCATACCAAGCATATAAGCTGAATACAAGTCCAAGCAAAAAGAGAAAAATATGCGGCACTCACCCGTCTTTATGCTGAGTATTCGTGTTCTTTATTGGAATAAAGTAGTAGAATGATTATACATCCATTAAAACATCAGGTACATGTGAGGGTGCGGTATTGGAGAAAGGACGATGGCCGTTTCGCACACTGAGTGCTTCAACGGGTCCAGGTGATTGATTACCTTCACGTCATTTCCTTTTAAAGGATTCCTGACGCGTGTACAACAACATACCGTATATACTCGAGTATAAGCCGACCCGAGTATAAGCTGACCCCCCTAATTTTGCCACAAAAAACTGGGAAAACTTATTGACTTGAGTATAAGCCTAGGGTGGAAATGCAGCATTTACCGGTGAATTTCAAAAATAAAAATAGATCATTATTTCCCCATAGCTGTGCCATATAGTGCTCTGCACCGTTCATATTTCCCCATAGCTCTGCCATATAGTGCTCTGCACCGTTCATATTTCCCCATAGCTGTGCCCCATATAGTGCTCTGCACCGTTCATTTTGTCGCATAGCTGTGCCCCGTATAGTGCTCTGCACCGTTCATTTTGTCCCATAGCTGTGCCCCGTATAGTGCTCTGCACCGTTCATTTTGTCCCATAGCTTTGCCCCATATCTGTACCCCATATACAATGCTCTGCACCGTTCATTATTGCCCCATATCTGTGCCCAATATACAATGCTCTGCACCGTTCATTTTGTCCCATAGCTGTGCCCCATACTGTGCTCGGCACCGTTCATTTTGTCCCATATCTGTGCCCCATACTGTGCTCGGCACCGTTCATTATTGCCCCATATCTGTGCCCCATATACAGTGCTCTGCACCGTTCATTGTGCCCCATAGCTGTGCCCCATATACAGTGCTCTGCACCGTTCATTGTGCCCCATAGCTGTGCCCCATATACAGTGCTCAGCACCGTTCAATGTGCCCCATATACAGTGCTCTGCACCGTTCATTGTGCCCCAAAGCTGTGCCCCATATACAGTGCTCTGCACCGTTCAATGTGCCCCATAGCTGTGCCCCATATACAGTGCTCTGCACCGTTCATTGTGCCCCATAGCTGTGCCCCATATACAGTGCTCTGCACCGTTCATTTTGTCCCATAGCTGTGCCCCATATACAGTGCTCTGCACCGTTCATTGTGCCCCATAGCTGTGCCCCATATACAGTGCTCTGCACCGTTCATTGTGCCCCATAGCTGTGCCCCATATACAGTGCTCTGCACCGTTCATTGTGCCCCATAGCTGTGCCCCATATATAGTGCTCTGCACCGTTCATTGTGCCCCATAGCTGTGCCCCATATACAGTGCTCTGCACCGTTCATTGTGCCCCATAGCTGTGCCCCATATACAGTGCTCTGCACCGTTCATTGTGCCCCATAGCTGTGCCCCATATAGTGCTCTGCACCGTTCATATTTCCCCATAGATTCTCTTCCATTGTCGCTGCTGCTGCTGCAATAAAAAAAAAAAACACATACTCAACTCTCTTGCTTGCAGCTCCCAGTGTCCGGTCCCGGCGCCTCCATCTTCCCGGCGTCTCTGCTCTGACTGATCAGGCAGAGGGCGCCGCGCACACTATATGCGTCATCGCGTCCTCTGACCTGAACAGTCAGAGCGCAGACGCCGGGAAGATGGAGGCGCCGGGAAGATGGAGCGACGCCCGGTGGCTGGAACGCGGACAGGTGACTATAAAATACTTACCTAGTCCCAGCGATCCTGACGCTCCCTCTGCCTGGTCTTCGGTGCCGCAGCCTCTTATCTCTATCAGCGGTCACCGACACCGCTGATTAGAGAAATGAATACGCGGCTCCACCCCTATGGGAGGTGGAGCCGCCTATTCATTTTTTTAATGAGCGGTCCCACGTGACCGCTGAAGAGGGGAAGAACTGCAGCACCGAAGACCGTGGGATGGCAGGGGGAGCGCCAGGATCGCCAGGACTAGGTAAGTATGCCTCATCGCCCTCACCCCCTCACCCGCCGACCCTGCCACCCACCTTGACTCGAGTATAAGCCGAGAGGGGCACTTTCAGCCCAAAAATTTGGGCTGAAAATCTCGGCTTATACTCGAGTATATACGGTACATTACAAATTGCTGTGAGATATAGAGTGAACTGTGCAAAAAACATATATTTATAACAAGTAATCATATCTATTTGCAGAATTGTAATCCTAAACATTATATGATACCAGAGCTATTTTATATATCTGGTCTTATTTAGTTATCAACCTTTTAACCTAGTTTGTTACAAAAATACTGCCATATCTAAACGATCATTGAGGCCGATCGGACCTTGCGCATTAGCGTATAAAATCCATCTGGCTTCTTTTCTTAAAAGCAGTTTATTTTGATCTCCTCCTTGCGGAGGATTTTTTACAATCTCAAGACCAGCGAAACTGAGCAGATTAGGATTAGAATTATGTTTCTCCTTCATATGCTGAATCAACCTTAATCAGCCTTTGCCTGTTACAATCGAGTTATAATGTTCTTTAAATCTCGTAGCCATTGGTCTTATCGTTTTACCGATATAAAAATATCAACAGGGACAAAATAAAACATAAACTACAAATTTAGTCTTGCAAAAAATGAAATCCTGAACTCTGTGTATTATTGGGCCAATCTGGATAGGGTTATGTGTTATATGTAGATGGCAAAACCTACAGTTACCGCATTTATAATTACCCACTAGGGTGTTATTTTTCAACCAATTATTTTCATTTTTGGGGACAAAAATTCTATTATGCACAAGCATATCCGACAAATTATGGGCACGATATGCAAATTTAGGGGCACTGGCGTGTATGGATACTAGATCCTTATCCGTTTGTAGGACATGCCAGTTCTTCCGTATAGAAGCATGTATAATATTGTCTAGATTACTGTGCTTAAAACAAAAAGAAAATCTATTTATTTCTTTATTACCCTCTACAATGGGTTCCGTTTTCTTTTTTAAAAAATCCCCTTGGGAAAATTTTTTAATGCGATTTTCAGCTACTTCCAAAGCCTGTAGGGGATAACCTCTATTCAAAAAGCGTGTTTTTAACTCGTCTATTTGTTCATCAAGAGGAGGGAATTCGTCACAGTTTATACCACCTACCTCCCCAGGCAATGTTATAGACCTATTCCACGATTTAGTGGTTAAAGATGTAGAAGCAATTGTATATCAGACACCTAATAAAAATTTAACCAATAAAGAGACACAGGCATTAAAAGAACTAAAAAAATGGGAAGATATAATAATTAGAAGAGCAGACAAAGGTGGTAATATTGTGGTGTTAGATAGAGACTATTATATCAAAGAAGCTCTCACCCAGTTAAATGATTCTGTGACTTATTGCCCGCTGCCTAATAATTCTACTCAAAATTATAAAACTAAATTGAGAACTTTTCTAAGAAAGTATGTAGAAAAAGGAGTTTTATCAAAGAAACGTGCTGAAAGTTTATTGCCTGAATTTCCGCAATACCCAAACTGGTATAGTATACCTAAAATTCATAAATGTTTGAAGGAGCCGCCAGGACGCCCTATAATTTCGGGTGTTAATTCGGTTACAGAACCATTATCCCAGTATATTGATTGGTTATTAAAACCGCTTGTGCATACTATTCCATCTTATATAAAAGACTCGGGAGATTTAATTTTGGCCCTTAATGAAATAAATTGGCAATGTACATTTTCTTTGACATCTATAGATGTAGTGAACTTATATACACGTATTCCTAAAGAGAAAGGTCTATTAGCTATTCAAAAATTTTTACAAAGTAGAAATTTAGATCCAGGAGTAATTGATTTTATTCTGGAAGGACTGGAATTTATTCTTTCGCATAGCTCTTTCAGATTTATGGATAAATGGTATAACCAATTAGTCGGTACTGCTATGGGTACGCCCACCTCATGTACTTATGCAAATCTTTTTTTGGCAAATTTTGAGGATACATACATTAATAATTTAAATAACCCATTTTTGAAACATTCGTCTTTTTATAAGATTTGTGGACGATATTATGATAATATGGGATGGAAATAAGGCAGAATTTGATAATTTTGTAGAATATCTTAATGTCTGTAATACGGAAAATATGTTATTCACATCATGTTATGGAATTGATAGCCTCGAATATTTGGATGTTAAAATAGAAATTATAAATGGTGAAATAACAACAAAACTGTTTAAAAAATTAACAGCAACTAATAATCTGTTACACTATGAAAGCGCGCACCCTGCACATACGAAGAGAGGACTACCATATAGCCAGATGGTTAGATTACGCAAAATAAATAATAATGAGAAAATTTTTGATGAACAAATAGATGAGTTAAAAACACGCTTTTTGAATAGAGGTTATCCCCTACAGGTTTTGGAAGTAGCTGAAAATCGCATTAAAAAATTTTCCCAAGGGGATTTTTTTAAAAAGAAAAAGAAAATGGAACCCATTGTAGAGGGTAATAAAGAAATAAATAGATTTTCTTTTTGTTTTAAGCACAGTAATCTAGACAATATTATACATGCTTCTATACGGAAGAACTGGCATGTCCTACAAACGGATAAGGATCTAGTATCCATACACGCCAGTGCCCCTAAATTTGCATATCGTGCCCATAATTTGTCGGATATGCTTGTGCATAATAGAATTTTTGTCCCCAAAAATGAAAATAATTGGTTGAAAAATAACACCCTAGTGGGTAATTATAAATGCGGTAACTGCAGGTTTTGCCATCTACATATAACACATAACCCTATCCAGATTGGCCCAATAATACACAGAGTTCAGGATTTCATTTTTTTGCAAGAGTAAATTTGTAGTTTACGTTTTATTTTGTCCCTGTCGATATTTTTATATCGGTAAAACGATAAGACCAATGGCTACGAGATTTAAAGAACATTATAACTCGATTGTAACAGGCAAAAGCTGTTTAAGGTTGATTCAGCATATGAAGGAGAAACATAATTCCAATCCTAATCTGCTCAGTTTCGCTGGTCTTGAGATTGTAAAAAATCCTCCGCAAGGAGGAGATCAAAATAAACTGCTTTTAAGAAAAGAAGCCAGATGGATTTTAAACGCTAATGCGCAAGGTCCGATCGGCCTCAATGATCGTTTAGATATGGCAGTATTTTTGTAACAAACTAGGTTAAAAGGTTGATAACTAAATAAGACAAGATATGTAAAATAGCTCTGGTATCATAATGTTTAGGATTACATTTCTGCAAATAGATATGATTACTTGTTATAAATATATGTTTTTTGCACAGTTCACTCTATATCTCACAGCAATTTGTAATGTATGTTGTTGTACGCACGTCAGGAATCCTTTAAAAGGAAATGACGTGAAGGTAATCAATCACCTGGACCCGTTGAAGCACTCAGTGTGCGAAACGGCCGTCGTCCTTTCTCCAATACCGCACCCTCACATGTACCTGATGTTTTAATGGATGTATAATCATTCTACTACTTTATTCCAATAAAGAACACGAATGCTCAGCATAAAGACGGGTGAGTGCCGCATATTTTTCTCTTTTTGCTTGAGTTTAGAATTGTTCCAACATCTTCAGAAGTGGATATCTTGTTTCAGTCATGTGAGGTCTTGAAGTGCCTGGGGATATGTTTCATTAATGTTAAGTCAATTACTTTTTTGGCATTCTGAATGTCTGGAATATGTTCCCTGGTCCGCACACATTTTTCTGCATGCTAGGCCCACGTAGATAAGAATGCAAGGGTAGATTGCATAGTACACAACCCCTTTCCGTATTTCATGTAATGTGCTGGGTGATTTTATATTCTTTCTGCCCATTGCTAGATTAGCCCAACGGGTCAAATGACCACATTACAAAGGATCATACCATAATTCTGTAATCTAAGTGTAAGCATGGACCAAAAATAGGGCCCAACTGCCAATATAATTAACTACAAAACCACAGAAACAACAGTCAAAAAGACCCATAAAATCACAAACTTTATTAAACAGCCATATAAAACATTACAAACATCAGGTAAATGTCACAGGGTGGATGATAAAATGTGCCCAAAATAAGGCACGGACAAGCATAAGGGACTAGAACAGCAACCTACCCCCGCAGCACCACACGCCCATTCATAATGAGAACGTATGGTCAAAATCACAATAGCGGTATAAGTGTACCCTCACTAATAATAACAGCACATGGCTACAAGTATCATACCTGGGTGATGCAGGAGCAGGGAGCCGCCAGTCCTATCCCCGACGCGCGTTTCGGAGTTGAAACAACTCCTTCCTCAGGGGGCATACAAGAATGTGCCATACGTCCGACATTTATATCCCTTGTGCGGTGCCCATACGCCGCGCTGTTATGACCTGGTGGTTAGGACAATAATGGACCTGGTGGTTAAGAGCACACGGAATGACCTGATAGTTACCAATAATACAGGACAAGCTCTGAGACGTGGGAACTCTGCTGACCGCAATCCCTAATCCTATCACACACACTAGAAATAGCTGTGGATTGCTCCTAACGCTCCCTATGCAACTCGGCACAGCCTAAGGAACTAGCTAGCCCTGAAAATAGAAAAATAAAGCCTACCTTGCCTCAGAGAAATTCCCCAAAGGAAAAGGCAGCCCCCCACATATATTGACTGTGAGTTAAGATGAAATTACAAACACAGAGATGAAATAGATTTAGCAAAGTGAGGCCCGACTTACTGAACAGACCGAGGATAGGAAAGGTAAATTTGCGGTCAGCACAAAAACTACAAAAAGACCACGCAGAGGGCGCAAAAAGACCCTCCGCACCGACTCATGGTGCGGAGGCGCTCCCTCTGCGTCCCAGAGCTTCCAGCAAGCAAGACAAAAATCAAAATAGCAAGCTGGACAGAAAAATAGCAAACCAGAGAAAAACAAGCAGGATCTTAGCTTCTGCTGGGAAGACAGGTCACAAGAACGATCCAGGAGCGAACTAGACCAATACTGGAACATTGACAGGTGGCATGGAGCAATGATCTAAGTGGAGTTAAATAGAGCAGCCAGCTAACGAATTAACCTCGTCACCTGTGGAAGGAAACTCAGAAGCCGCAGCCCCACTCACAACCACCAGAGGAAGCCCATGGACAGAACCAGCCGAAGTACCATTCATGACCACAGGAGGGAGCTTGACAACAGAATTCACAACAGTACCCCCCCCTTGAGGAGGGGTCACCGAACCCTCACCAGAGCCCCCAGGCCCACAAGGACGAGCCAAATGAAAGGCACGAACCAGGTCGGCAGCATGAACATCAGAGGCAAAGACCCAGGAATTATCTTCCTGACCATAACCCTTCCACTTGACCAGGTACTGGAGTTTCCGTCTCGAAATACGAGAATCCAAAATCTTCTCCACCACATACTCCAACTCCCCCTCAACCAACACCGGGGCAGGAGGATCAACGGATGGAACCACAGGCGCCACGTATCTCCGCAACAACGACCTATGGAATACATTATAGATGGCAAAAGAAGCTGGAAGGGTCAAACGAAATGACACTGGATTGAGAACCTCAGAAATCTTATACGGACCAATGAAACGAGGCTTAAACTTAGGCGAGGAAACCTTCATAGGAACATAACGAGACGACAACCAAACCAAATCCCCAACACGAAGTCGGGGACCCACACAGCGCCGGCGGTTAGCGAAACGTTGAGCCTTCTCCTGGGACAATGTCAAATTGTCCACCACATGAGTCCAAATCTACTGCAACCTATCCACCACAGTATCTACACCAGGACAGTCCGAAGACTCAACCTGCCCTGAAGAGAAACGAGGATGGAAACCAGAATTGCAGAAAAACGGCGAAACCAAGGTAGCCGAGCTGGCCCGATTATTAAGGGCGAACTCAGCCAAAGGCAAAAAGGACACCCAATCATCCTGATCAGCAGAAACAAAGCATCTCAGATATGTTTCCAAAGTCTGATTAGTTCGTTCGGTTTGGCCATTTGTCTGAGGATGGAAAGCCGAGGAAAAAGACAAATAAATGCCCATCCTAGCACAAAAGGATCGCCAAAACCTCGAAACAAACTGGGAACCTCTGTCCGAAACGATGTTCTCCGGAATGCCATGTAAACGAACCACATGCTGGAAAAACAATGGCACCAAATCAGAGGAGGAAGGCAATTTAGACAAGGGTACCAAATGGACCATCTCAGAGAAGCGATCACAAACCACCCAAATGACCGACATCTTTTGAGAAACAGGGAGATCCGAAATGAAATCCATAGAAATATGCGTCCAGGGCCTCTTCGGGACCGGCAAGGGCAAAAGCAACCCACTGGCACGAGAACAGCAGGGCTTAGCCCGAGCACAAGTCCCACAGGACTGCACAAAAGAACGCACATCCCGCGACAAAGACGGCCACCAAAAGGATCTAGCCACCAAATCTCTGGTACCAAAGATTCCAGGATGACCAGCCAACAGCGAACAATGAACCTCAGAGATAACTCTGCTAGTCCATTTATCAGGGACAAACAGTTTCTCCGCTGGGCAACGGTCAGGTCTATCAGCCTGAAATTTTTGCAGCACCCGCCACAAATCAGGGGAGATGGCAGACAAAATTACCCCCTCTTTGAAAATACCCGCCGGCTCAGGAACACCCGGAGAGTCGGGCACAAAACTCCTTGACAGGGCATCAGCCTTCACATTCTTAGAGCCCGGAAGGTACGAAACCACAAAATCAAAACGGGAGAAAAATAGCGACCAACGAGCCTGTCTAGGATTCAACCGTTTGGCAGACTCGAGATAAGTCAAATTCTTGTGATCCGTCAAGACCACCACGCGATGCTTGGCTCCTTCAAGCCAATGACGCCACTCCTCGAATGCCCACTTCATGGCCAACAACTCTCGATTGCCAACATCATAATTGCGCTCAGCAGGCGAAAACTTTCATCACCGAGCCATCAGAACTTCTTTGCGACAAAACAGCCCCTGCTCCAATCTCAGAAGCATCAACCTCGACCTGAAACGGGAGCGAAATATCTGGCTGGCACAACACAGGGGCAGAAGAAAAATGACGCTTCAACTCCTGAAAAGCTTCCACAGCCGCAGAAGACCAATTGACCACATCAGCACCCTTCTTGGTCAAATCAGTCAACGGTTTAGCAACACTAGAAAAATCACTGATGAAGCGACGATAAAAATTAGCAAAGCCCAGGAACTTTTGCAGACTCTTCACAGATGTCGGCTGAGTCCAATCATAAATGGCCTGGACTTTAACAGGGTCCATCTCGATAGTAGAAGGGGAAAAAATGAAACCCAAAAATGAAACCTTCTGAACTCCAAAGAGACACTTTGACCCCTTCACAAACAAGGAATTAGCACGAAGGACCTGGAACACCATTCTGACCTGCTTCACGTGAGACTCCCAATCATCCGAGAAGACCAAAATATCATCCAAATACACAATCAGGAATTTATCCAGGTACTCTCGGAAGATGTCATGCATAAAGGACTGAAATACTGATGGAGCATTGGAAAGCCCGAATGGCATAACCAGGTACTCAAAATGGCCCTCGGGCGTATTAAATGCTGTTTTCCATTCATCGCCCTGTTTAATACGCACAAGATTATACGCACCACGAAGATCTATCTTGGTGAACCAACTAGCCCTCTTAATCCGGGCAAATAAATCAAACAGCAGCGGCAAAGGGTACTGAAATTTGACTGTGATCTTATTAAGAAGGCGGTAATCAATACAAGGTCTCAAAGAACCATCCTTCTTGGCCACAAAAAAGAACCCTGCTCCCAATGGTGACGACGACGGGCGAATATGACCCTTCTCCAAGGATTCCTTTATATAACTCCGCATAGCGGCATGTTCTGGCACAGATAAATTGAACAGTCGGCCCTTAGGAAACTTACTACCAGGAATCAAATTGATAGCACAATCGCAATCCCTATGAGGAGGTAGGGCACTGGATTTGGGCTCATCAAATACATCCCGGTAATCCGACAAAAACTCCGGGACTTCAGAAGGGGTGGATGACGAAATAGACAAAAATGGAACATCACCATGTACCCCCTGACAACCCCAGCTGGACACAGACATAAATTTCCAATCCAATACTGGATTATGGACCTGTAGCCATGGCAACCCCAAAACGACCACATCATGCAGATTATGCAACACCAAAAAGTGAATATCCTCCTGATGTGCAGGAGCCATGCACATGGTCAGTTGGGTCCAGTACTGAGGCTTATTCTTGGCCAAAGGTGTAGCATCAATTCCTCTCAATGGAATAGGATACTGCAATGGCTCCAAGAAAAAACCACAGCGCCTGGCAAACTCCAAGTCCATCAAATTCAGGGCAGTGCCTGAATCCACAAATGCCATAACAGAATAGGATGAGAAAGAGCAAATCAGAGTAACGGACAAAAGAAATTTCGACTGTACCATACCAATGGTGGCAGATCTAGCGAAACGCTTAGTGCGCTTAGGATAATCGGAGATAGCATGAGTGGAATCACCACAGTAAAAACGCAGCCCATTCCGACGTCTGTGTTCTTGCCGTTCAGCTCTGGTCAAAGTCCTATCACATTGCATAGGCTCAGGTCTATGTTCAGATAATACCGCCAAATGGTGCACAGCTTTACGCTCACGCAAGCGTCGAACGATCTGAGTGGCCAAGAACATAGACTCATTTAGACCAGCAGGCATACGATCTGAGTGGCCAAGGACATAGACTCATTCAGACCAGCAGGCATGGGAAATCCCACCATGACATCCTTAAGGGCTTCAGAAAGACCCTTTCTGAAAATTGCTGCCAGGGCACATTCATTCCACTGAGTGAGTACAGACCACTTCCTAAACTTCTGACAATATATCTCTACCTCATCCTGACCCTGACACAGAGCCAGCAAGATTTTCTCTGCCTGATCCACTGAATTTGGTTCATCATAAAGCAATCCAAGCGCCAGAAAAAACGCATCAACATCACGCAATTCCGGATCTCCTGGCGCAAGGGAAAATGCCCAGTCTTGAGGGTCGCCACGCAACAAAGAAATAATGATTTTCACTTGTTGAACAGGGTCACCTGAGGAGCAAGGTTTCAAAGCAAGAAACAATTTACAATTATTTTTGAAATTCAAAAACTTAGATCTATCCCCAAAAAAACAAATCAGGAATTGGAATCCTAGGCTCTAACATCGGATTCTGAACCACAAAATCTTGAATGTTTTGTACCCTTGCAGTGAGATTATTCATACAAGAGGACAGATCTTGAATGTCCATATCTACACCTGTATCCTGAACCACCCAGAGGTAAAGGGGAAAAGAGACAAAACACAGTGCAAAGAAAAAAAAATGGTCTCAGAACTTCTCTTATCCCTCTATTGAGATGCATTAATACTTTGGGCCACCTGTACTGTTATGACCTGGTGGTTAGGACAATAATGGACCTGGTGGTTAAGAGCACACGGAATGACCTGATAGTTACCAATAATACAGGACAAGCTCTGAGACGTGGGAACTCTGCTGACCGCAATCCCTAATTTTATCACACACACTAGAAATAGCCGTGGATTGCTCCTAACGCTCCCTATGCAACTCGTCACAGCCTAAGGAACTAGCTAGCCCTAAAGATAGAAAAATAAAGCCTACCTTGCCTCAGAGAAATTCCCCAAAGGAAAAGGCAGCCCCCCACATATAATGACTGTGAGTTAAGATGAAATTACGAACACAGAGATGAAATAGTTTTAGCAAAGTGAGGCCCGACATACTGAACAGACAGAGGATAGGAAAGGTAACTTTGCGGTCAGCACAAAAACTACAAAAAGACCACGCAGAGGGCGCAAAAAGACCCTCCGCACCGACTCACGGTGCGGAGGCGCTCCCTCTGCGTCGGCGCTCCCTCTGCGTCCCAGAGCTTCCAGCAAGCAAGACAAAAATCAAAATAGCAAGCTGGACAGAAAAATAGCAAACCAGAGAAAAACAAGCAGGAACTTAGCTTCTGCTGGGAAGACAGGTCACAAGAACGATCCAGGAGCGAACTAGACCAATACTGGAACATTGACAGGTGGCATGGAGCAATGATCTAAGTGGAGTTAAATAGAGCAGCCAGCTAACGAATTAACCTCGTCACCTGTGGAAGGAAACTCAGAAGCCGCAGCCCCACTCACAACCACCAGAGGAAGCCCATGGACAGGACCAGCCGAAGTACCATTCATGACCACAGGAGGGAGCTTGACAACAGAATTCACAACACCGCGTGCCACATCCGGCATGTCCCACATCCGGCATGTCCCACATCCGCCGGCATCCTGAACACGTGGGGCCCCACGTGACCGGAAACCAGCAGGAGCAGAAAGCCAGAGCTACGCCGCAGTGACCGGTGCGCACGCGCACAGTGACCAGGATCAAATGGTGGCCATTTTAAAACAGGGCAAAACAATGGGAAAACACATAAATGGAGAGTGCCGGTATATACGGCATTGTCCCTCTCCACATGCATCGCAGCACCACTGCACCGCACAACATTGTGGATAAACGGAAACATACCGGCCAGCATACAGGTCATGTGGGAAAACCTAGATGACCTGCAAAGATCAAAAGCCGGTGAAAAAACGCCAGATAAGGTGCGCAAACGCACACCAACAAAGAAGCGGGCGGCAGATAAAGTGCTGAGGGGCATATCAACAAGGCAATGCCAAATAGGGGGTTCATATATAAGATAACACAACAAAATACATATTGCAATACAGCAGGGAAATAAACTACATATAAAGATGACAAAATATATTCCCACCACTATGAGGCAATGTAATAAGCAGCAGGAGCTCCATAAAGTAATACAATGATGCATGTTTTATACATAAATATTCAATATAACAAATGGACCCCACAGCCACACTATACATCCCTGAAAATTATTCAAAACCCCAATAACAAATTCCCTACCACATAAACATATACAAAAAGAACATAGTCCAATTGCTAGCACACTTATAACAATTTATCCAGATGAATTGATATCCGACGACAGTTGCCACATGATGACCAAATCCCAGGAAGCCACACCGATAACGATGTCGAAGCAGATCCAATCCTGTATACGTGCTTGGGTAAAGTATGCAGTATTCAAGTCAGTACTACCTTAACCTATATAAAACTACAAAAAAACTACAAAAAAACATAAAACACTACATTAATAAAACACATAAAACCATGCAATGTCAGTACCACCGATAAACACACATCAGCCGGAAGATCACAGGAATGGGGCAAACGATAAATTTTCATTTAACCTATATGGATGAATCGTGTTCAAAGTCCAAATCCACCTTGTTTCTAACTGAGCAAGGCGTTTGGATAAATTACTCCTCCTGATATTAATATTCAGTTGGTCAATCCCCTTCACTCTTAGTCCCGTAGCGTCACATTGATGACAGTCTTTAAAATGTCGTGGCAGCGTTTTAAGGCTGGCTACGTCCGTGCTGGCAGCAGCTGCTAATATGCCCAGAACGTGTTCGCGGACTCTGATCTTCAGTTGTCTAGTTGTGAGCCCTATGTATATCAGCCCACACGGGCATGTCGCATGGTATATAACGTACCTAGTGGTACATGTTATCCTGTTTTTAATTGTAAATTTTTTAGTACCATCAAAATTACTAAATGAGGTACCACGTTCGATATTGGGGCATGCAACACATCTGCCGCACGGTACGCAGCCAGCCTGTGACGGGGCAGAATCAAGAAAGGTAGGTATGGGCTGACCAACATAATAACTCCGAGTCAATCTATCTCTTAAATTTCTTACCCGACGGAAAGTAATTGAAGGGCTTCTGGGAAGGAACTTCATGATAGTAGGGTCCGCCTGTAGAATAGGCCACGCCTTCTCCAATGCTAACCGTAAACTAGCGTGTTGGGGATGGTAAGATGTAATAAATCTAGCTTTCCCCTCCCCTTTGCTTTTAATATTTGGGGTGCCATATAATAGATAGTTTCGGCATGAATATTTTGCACGGTGATAAGCTCTTTTCACCATCCGCCTACTAAAGCCCCTGGCAATAAAGCGTGAATAAAGCTCACCAGCACGGACCTCAAAGTCATCATTAGAACAGATCCGGCGAAGCCGGAGGAATTGCCCCACCGGAATTGCTCTGATCATATGGTGTGGGTGACAGGACGTGGCATGCAAAAGAGTGTTAGTAGCTGTCACTTTTCGGAAAATATCCGTCTGTAATATACCATCACCATCCTTCCGAATGGTCACATCCAGGAAATCAATTCTCTCAACATCCCACACCGGGGTGAGACGAATATTATAGTCATTGTCATTAAGGGCAGATATGAATTGCAGAAGGTCGGTGGGGGTACCCTGCCAGACAAAGAAGATATCGTCAATGTAGCGAGCCCAAAAAAGGACCTGCTCAATTGACCCCAATTTGTCGGATAGAAAAAGGTCCCTCTCCCACATCCCCAGGAACAGGTTAGCATAGGAAGGCGCGAACGCCGCCCCCATGGCCGTTCCCTGGATCTGCAGGTAGAAGGACCCTTTAAACACAAAAAAGTTGTGTGTGAGGGTGAACTCAAGAAGCTCCAGGATGAGGTCCCTCAAACCGGTATGAAGAGTGGATGTATTCAAAAAGAATTGGACAGCACGAAGGCCATCCTGATGTCTAATGCTGGTATAGAGGGACTCTACATCCACAGAAGCCAAAAGAGTATCACCCTCTAAGCACAACCCATCGACCTTGCGCAATAAGTCCCCAGTATCCTTGAGGAACGAGGGCAAATTAAGCACTAACGGCTGTAAATAATAGTCAATCCATTTATTGACGCGCTCGAGAAAGTTCCCCCGTCCAGAGACAATAGGTCACCTAGGGGGTACAGTAGCATCCTTGTGGATTTTAGGCAGCAAGTATATGATGGAATGATGGAATATAGGCTGAACTGGATGGACAAATGTCTTTTTTCGGCCTTACTAACTATGTTACTATGTTACTATGTATAGAGTAGCTACCGTTGGTTCCTTCACAGTAAGTGCCTGTACTACGTCCTTGGTGACAATGCCGTCATCCAGAGCTTTCCCAAGGAGAGCATCCAGTTTTGCAGAAAAAACAAAGCGGGTTATAAGTAAGCTTTTTATAACAAGTGATGTTATTTAACTGACCCAAGGCCTCATTCTCGTAAATTTTCTTGGGCCAGATGATGACATTGCCACCTTTGTCCGCTGGTTTTAGTACAACATCAGGCAAATTCTGAAGGAACCTAAGGCGGACTCTTTCATCCTTTGTAAGGTTGTCCATCTTACCAAATTTAGGGATTTTCAAGATATCATTGGTCACAACCTTAACAAATAAATCGATACTAGGACAGGTGGAAAAAGGGGGGAACTTAGTCGAGCGCGGACGAATGGATGGAGGGATCTTACCTCCAATATTCTCATGTTCAACAGCCAACTCCTCCAATGTTCTTATTGCCTCACGTTTCTCCTCTGTGGGGAAAAGAGTATGCAACTCATCATTAAAAAAATGCCTTTTAAAAAACAATGATCTTGCAAAAATATGGAGATCTTTCACCACAGAAAATGTGTCAAACCCCGGTGTGGGAGAGAAGGATAGACCCCTGCCCAAGAGTGCAAGATCTGTCTCAGTCAGGATGTGATCTGTTGTGAATTCTGTTGTCGAACTCCCTCCTGTGGTCGTGAATGGTACTTCGGCGAGTTCTGTCCATGGACTCCCTCTGGTGGCTGTGAGTGGAGCTGCTGCTTCTGAGGTTCCTTCCACAGGTGACGTGATTTATCCTTTGGTTGGCTGCTCTATTTAACTCCACTCAGATCGTTACTCCATGCCAGCTGTCAATGTTCCTGCATTTGTTCAGTTCGCTCTTGGATCTTTCTGGTGACTTGTCTACTCCAGCAGAAGCTAAGTTCCTGCCAGTTATTATTTGTTCATTTGTTGCCTTGTCCAGCTGGATATCATGATTTTGCCTTACTAGCTGGAAGCTCTGGGATGCAGAGTGGCACCTCCGCACCGTTAGTCGGTGCGGAGTTCTTTTTGCACACTCTGCGTGGTCTTTTGTAGTTTTTTTGTGCTGACCGCAAAGATACCTTTCCTATCCTCTGTCTGTTTAGTAAGTCTGGCCTCCCTTTGCTGAAACCTGTTTCATTTCTACGTTTGTGACTTTCATCTTTACTCACAGGCAATATATGTGGGGGGCTGCCTTTTCCTTTGGGGAATTTCTCTGAGGCAAGGTAGGCTTTATTTTCTATCTCTAGGGCTAGCTAGCTCTTAGGCTGTGAAGAGGCGTCTAGGGAGAGTCAGGAACGCTCCACGGCTATTTCTAGCTGTTGTGATAGGATTAGGGGTTGTGGTCAGCAGAGCTCCCACATCCCAGAGCTTGTCCTGTGTCAGTTTAACTATCAGGTCGTGCCGGGTGCTCCTAACCACCAGGTCCATAACAGTGATCACTCAAATTTATCACCTTGTTATCTCTCTTATTAGGCATGGATGTGCCCGTTGGATGTCTTTTATAGGAGAATGGTCCCGCAATCTATGTTCACCCACACCATATGAACGGGCAGAAGTAGACGAAATCCCAGATAAACTGCCAGCTGACGTAAGGGAGGTATTAGACGAAGTCCTAGAGAGACCTGGATTTGTCCTATTTCTCCATAGATAGACTTTTTTTTATTGGAATAGTCTTTTAAATCTCTGTTATACGTATTTGGACAACTGATTCTCATTAATCTTTTTCACCAATTGATCCATGGCTTTATCCAGCTCCGTTTCAAATAGCTATACCCTCTCAGCTGGGCAGCCTTTATTAATCTCCATCTGGACAGCATCAATAGATTTATCCAACTCAAGAATATTGGAGGAATTGTAGTTGATCAATAGTTGTATTAAAGTCTGAGAGCACATATTACATGCTTCCTCCCATTTCAATATAAATTGACCGTCATCAACCGGAAAGGCAGGGATAACTTTGACTCTTAAGCCACGAGGGATCATATTGGTAGCAGCATATTTTTCCAACATTACCCGATTCCACCATAATCTAGACCTCCTAAAAAGGAGATTCTTCATACGTGTCAATTGCTCTTCATAACTGTGATCAACCATCTGACGTACATCCCCCCCCAGTGCCAAAGACCTGATCCATCTGATTGAGCCAGATTTTCTCTCTCGCTCGATAGTCCATCTTGGCCACAATTACAGAACCTGTGCATAACACAGAAAGAATATAGCAACAAAGATTAATTGTAGCAGGCATACTAAACGTAGATTAGCCCAACGGGTCAAATGACCACATTACAACGGATCATACCATAATTCTGTAATCCACGTGTAAGCATGGACCAAAAATAGGGCCAAACTGCCAATATAATTAACTACAAAACCACAGAAACAACAGTCAAAAGGACCCATAAAATCACAAACTTTATTAAACAGCCATATAAAACATTACAAACATCAGGTAAATGTCATAGGGTGGATGATAAAATATGCCCAAAATAAGGCACGGACAAGCATAAGGGACTAGAACAGCAACCTACCCCCGCAGCACCACACACCCATTCATAATGAGAACGTATGGTCAAAATCACAATAGCGGTATAAGTATACCTGTTATGACCTGGTGGTCAGGACAATAATGGACCTGGTGGTTAAGAGCACACGGAATGACCTGATAGTTACTGATAATAAGGACGAGCTCTGGGACGTGGGAACTTTGCTGACCGCAATCCCTAAACCTATCAAACACACTAGAAATAGCCGTGGATTGCGCCTAACGCTCCCTATGCAACTCGGCACAGCCTAAGAAACTAGCTAGCCCTGAAGATAGAAAAATAAAGCCTACCTTGCCTCAGAGAAATTCCCCAAAGGAAAAGGCAGCCCCCCACATATAATGACTGTGAGTAAAGATGAAAATACAAACACAGAGATGAAATAGATTTAGCAAAGTGAGGCCCGACTTACTGAACAGACCGAGGATAGGAAAGGTTACTTTGCGGTCAGCACAAAAACCTACAAAAAGACCACGCAGAGGGCGCAAAAAAGACCCTCCGCACCGACTCACGGTGCGGAGGCGCTCCCTCTGCGTCCCAGAGCTTCCAGCAAGCAAGACAACAAATTAAATAGCAAGCTGGACAGAAAAATAGCAAACCAAAGAAATACAAGCTGGAACTTAGCTTCTGATGGGAAGACAGGTCACAAGAACGATCCAGGAGTGAACAGACCAATACTGGAACATTGACAGGTGGCATGGAGCAAAGATCTAAGTGGAGTTAAATAGAGCAGCAGCTAACGAATTAACATCGTCACCTGTGAAACTCAGAAACACCCACCAGAGGAAGTCCATGGACAGAACCAGCCGAAGTACCATTCATGACCACAGGAGGGAGCCCGACAACAGAATTCACAACATATACCCTCACTAATAATAACAGCACATGGCTACAAGTATCATACCTGGGTGATGCAGGAGCAGGGAGCCGCCAGTCCTATCCCCGACGCGCGTTTCGGAGTTGAAACAACTCCTTCCTCAGGGGGCATACAAGAGTGTGCCATACGTCCGACATTTATATCCCTTGTGCGGTGCCCATACGCCGCGCGCCAAATCAGGCATGTCCCACATCCGCCGGCATCCTGAACACGTGGGGCCCCACGTGACCGGAAACCAGCAGGAGCAGAAAGCCGGAGCTACGCCGCAGTGAACGGTGCGCACGCGCACAGTGACCAGGATCAAATGGTGGCCATTTTAAAACAGGGCAAAACAATGGGCAAACACATAAATGGAGAGTGCCGCTGTATACGGCATTGTCCCTCTCCACTGCACCGCAGCACCACTGCACCGCACAACATGGTGGATAAACGGAAACATACCAGCCAGCATACAGGTCACGTGGGAAAACCCAGATGACCTGCAAAGATCAAAAGCCGGTGAAAAAACGCCAGATAAGGTGCGCAAACGCACACCAACAGAGAAGCGGGCGGCAGATAAAGTGCTGAGGGGCATATCAACAAGGCAATGCCAAATAGGGGGTTCATATATAAGATAACACAACAAAATACATATTGCAATACAGCAGGGAAATAAACTACATATAAAGATAATATAAAGATAACAAAATATATTCCCACCACGATGAGGCAATGTAGTAAACAGCAGGATCAGAGAGATCACTGCAGTACCGCGTCGTTGTCCTGTGTTGTAGTCTGCTCCATCACATCATTTCATGACAGTTTAGGACAAGGATGCTTATATGAGTCAAACTAAAGATTAATTCGAGGTAAAAGTCGTAGGATACGAATAAGTAATGAAAATGATGGACAATGTATAAGTCAGAGAAACCGATAAGTAGAAGCACCTAGTTTCATTTGGTGATAAGGAGACATGCGGGCCCACATATCTCACAATATTGTTGACCAAATGAGGCAAAAAATTGGTGAAAGAAGGTGCAAAAAAAGAAAAGAGAAAGGTGTATGTGTAAAAATTATATGAAAATGTGAATAACGCAAAATTGCAAAAAAAAAATTTGAATCAACAAAATTTAAAAAATTGAAAAATTTAAGTAACGTAAAAGTGGTAAATAAAAAGGAATAATAAAGGGGACATATTAAAGAAAAGGGGGAAAAAGAAGACTTAAAAAGGGGACTGTGAAGGTGAAGTGCATGTGTGTGAATGAACACAAAACATACATGGTAAAGTGAAGTGGACAGTGTAAAATACAGAAATGATGAATGAAGTGAATGCTACCGTCATCTGATGGATGACGGTGAAATAAACCACAATTATAAATAGGTGAAAAGCAAGTGATTTTATTGTGAAACTTATTTTTTATTGTAAAAATGAGTAATAACAATACAGCAACAAGCTGAACATGGTGCAAAGCCTAGGCAACAGGAAGGTAACATTGCATAATACACAGAATGATGCCAGAATGGATCATAGTTGTGTGTTCGGCATTAAAAAGTGCAACCTTGCAAAGAAGATAAAAAAGGCATGTATGAAAAATTGGTAAATACAAATAGTAGCAATATAAATATGGTGCAGTCAAAACCTTTATGTGGACCTAAAGAGCATAAGAATGAAAGCGGTAGTGTAGCGGTGAGTTTACCTTGGTGTGTACCAAAACTCATAAAAACGCTTTAACTGAAAAAATATCCTGGAGACCTACATCACGAATGGGATTATAGATTTCAGTTAGAAGAAAGCAAAAGACCACACAAGTTAAGAAAGAAAAAGATCCTCACAGAGTCTGTTGCTGTAAATGGGTAGACGGCTAGTGCAGTATGTTCACAAGAGCATATCAAACCCGCAGCACAGTGCAATACATAATGTATTCCATAAAAATAAACGAGTATACATAATTTCTTTGGTAAAGCGAATTTTCTGGGGGAAAATGTGTGTAAATGGGTTAGTAACTGGCTTAGTGATAGAAAGCAGAGGGTGGTTATAAATGGTATAGTCTCTAACTGGGTCGCTGTGACCAGTGGGGTACCGCAGGGGTCAGTATTGGGACCTGTTCTATTCAACATATTCATTAATGATCTGGTAGAAGGTTTACACAGTAAAATATCGATATTTGCAGATGATACAAAACTATGTAAAGCAGTTAATACAAGAGAAGATAGTATTCTGCTACAGATGGATCTGGATAAGTTGGAAACTTGGGCTGAAAGGTGGCAGATGAGGTTTAACAATGATAAATGTAAGGTTATACACATGGGAAGAACCATTACACACTGAACGGGAAACCACTGGGTAAATCTGACAGGGAGAAGGACTTGGGGATCCTAGTTAATGATAAACTTACCTGGAGCAGCCAGTGCCAGGCAGCAGCTGCCAAGGCAAACAGTATCATGGGGTGCATTAAAAGAGGTCTGGATACACATGATGAGAGCATTATACTGCCTCTGTACAAATCCCTAGTTAGACCGCACATGGAGTACTGTGTCCAGTTTTGGGCACCGGTGCTCAGAAAAGGATATAATGGAACTAGAGAGAGTACAAAGGAGGGCAACAAAATTAATAAAGGGGATGGGAGAACTACAATACCCAGATAGATTAGCGAAATTAGGATTATTTAGTCTAGAAAAAAGAAGACTGAGGGG
Organism: Ranitomeya imitator; assembly: GCF_032444005.1. NCBI lineage: Eukaryota > Metazoa > Chordata > Amphibia > Anura > Dendrobatidae > Ranitomeya > Ranitomeya imitator. The sequence goes on along the minus strand of NC_091282.1, from coordinate 47,171,524 downwards.
CGATCTAATAACCATGTATAAGTATATAAGGGGACAATACAAATATCTCGCTGAGGATCTGTTTATACCAAAGAAGGTGACGGGCACAAGGGGGCATTCTTTGCGTCTGGAGGAGAGAAGGTTTTTCCACCAACATAGAAGAGGATTCTTTACAGTTAGGGCAGTGAGAATCTGGAATTGCTTGCCTGAGGAGGTGGTGATGGCAAACTCAGTCGAGGGGTTCAAGAGAGGCCTGGATGTCTTCCTGGAGCAGAACAATATTGTATCATACAATTATTAGGTTCTGTAGAAGGACGTAGATCTGGGGATTTATTATGATGGAATATAGGCTGAACTGGATGGACAAATGTCTTTTTTCGGCCTTACTAACTATGTTACTATGTTCCCATGAATGGAGTCATCAATAGGGTCAAACCAACAGCTATGGATTATGTCCCAAGATCATTAGACCATTTGAATTATTTTGCATGTGGTATTTCTCTGTATGGGATGTTCGTTTTTGAAGAACAAAATCAGAAACGTTAGACACAAAATTTTTTGGTCCATCGGGGATGATAAGTCAGTTTAGAATTGTTCTAACATCTTCAGAAGTGGATATTTTGTTTCAGTCATGTGAGGTCTTGAAGTGCCTGGGGATATGTTTCATTGATGTTAAGTCAATGACTTTTTTTTGGCATTCTGAATGTCTAGAATATGTTCCCTGGTCCACACACATTTTTCTGCATGCTAGGCCTACGTAGATAAGAATGCATGGGTAGATTGCACAGTACACAACCCCTTTCCGTATTTCATGTAATGTGCTGGGTGATTTTATATTCTTCCTGCCCATTGTTGGAAGTGAAAATAAAGTCCCTTTCCATGAACAGACTTGCTATCTAGGACCCTTGGAGCCAAGCGCATTGTTCATCGTTGTTCCTGTGTAATAACTCTTGACCAGGTTGCCCTTCAGATTCTTTGCTCTCCTATACATAATTGCTGGTTGATCTGTAACATACTGTTTGAGCATAGAAACTGTGGTCAGAAAAAAACAATATTTGTTGAAATGTTGAACCATTGTTCATTGTATTGGAAAATGAATCTCTCCTCGACATTAGTTGGTTTCTTGGGTCATGGTTTGAATAGGTCTTCTTGGTGTGTGCTCAATGCTCGTTTAAAACTTCTCCTGATTGTCCTGCTGAAGGCTATGTCTAGAAATCTCTTAGTGAGTTTCGTGACTGATGGAAAAAGGAGAGGTCGTCAGAACAATTAAGCCGTAATCTGAAAAATTGGCCAACAGGAATGTTTTCTTTGGGATGTCAAGGATGAGCGGATGAGGCATGCAGTAAAGAATTAACTTGTAGTCTCTTTCCAAAACACATTAGTTTGTATGTAGCCCATGGCCGGAATTGTCTTTGTAAAGTAGAATGTCCAAAAACTTGATAGATGTCGGACTATGTTGACTAGTGAGGCAGATGTTGTAGTCATTATTGGTCTTGTCCTGCCATAACTAGAGAACATCTATTTATACAAAAAAGTTTAGTGTCTGCTCACCTCCTCCTAGAGCGCGCAGATCCTGCTGTGCGGCAAGTTTTTCAGAACTTAAAAGGAATAAGTCCAGCGCTGTATGTCCATAAAATCTATTTTCTTTTATTCCATAGCTTCAAATAACATTAAAACAATTAAGTCATAGTCCAGACATTAAAATCAAATGCGTTTCAACGCAAAAACGTGTGTCTTAATCATTGGCCAATGATCACAGACACCCTTGCCTGTCTGTAGCAGCATGGAACACGTGAACCCTGGTGATCAAGTGGTGGAAAATGATAAGAGGTTTCTTTGGAATGCACTACCCAGGTTAATGCGATTAATCCCCAATCCCCACAGTTTTAAGCGTGCCCTAAAAACTCATTTGTTCAGATTGGCCTATCAATGCATTAACCTAACTATCCATGTGTGGCCCATTAAAAAAAAAAACTTGAACCATAATCAGGTTCCTCGCAACATGTTCTCATACACTGTATACAGTTAATAGCCCTTTGTATCTGTACTGCTACATACTTAAACAGTAAACTGGTTCATGCAGCTTTACATGAACACCCAAGCCTTACACTATGGCTGGTCCGAATAACTAAAACAATTGTTACCATCCACCTCTCGTGTCTCCCCTTTTCCTCATAGATTGTAAGCTTGCAAGCAGGGCCCTCATTCCTCTTGGTATCTATTTTGAACTGTGATTTCTGTTATGCTGTAATGTCTATTATAGTCCCCTCTATAATTTGTAAAGCGCTGCGAAATATGTTGGCGCTATATAAATAAAATTATTATTATTAGAGGAAGAGGAAAGCCTCATTAAAAACTAGGCCCAATGTTAAGGAGCGTGTCTCCTAGACTTGTAATGCCCATACACTAAGTGTATGGGCTGACAAACATTTCCCCATGGGGGATACATTTGTAAAAAAATATTTAATTGGGATCACAGACACCCTTGCCAAAAAATTGACTGTAGCAGCACGGAACACGTGAACCCTGGTGATCTAGTGGTGAAAAATGAGAGGTGGAGGAAGGCTTCATTAAAAACGGCCCAATGATAAGGATCATGTCTACTAGGCTTGAAACAACCATACACGAAGTGCATGGGCTGAGAAACATTTCACCATGGGGGATACCTTTTAAAAAAAATCTTTTATGGATATCATAGACAAGCTTGGCAAAAATTGGACTGCCTGTAGTATCACAGAGCATGTTAAGGGTGGTGATCTAGTGGTGGAGAATGATGAGACGTTGATGAAGGCCTCAGAAAAAAAATAGACCCAATGTAAAGGAGTGTGTCTCCTAGACTTGTAATGCCCATACACGCAGTGCATTGGCTGACAAACATTTCCGGAAGGGGGATAAATATTTTAAAAAAGATTTAATTGGAAGCACAGACACCCTTGCCAAAAAATAGTCTACAGCAGCATGAAACATGTGAACCCTGGTGATCTAGTGGTGGAAAATGATGAGGTCAAGGAAGGCCTCAGTAAAACTAGGCCCAATTTAAAGGAGCGGGTCTCCTAGACTTGTAATGCCCATACACTAAGTGCATGGGCTGACAAATATTTCTCCAAGGGGGATACATTTTTAAAAAATATACTATGGGCATCATAGACACCCTTGCCCAAAATTAGACTGCCTGTAGCGGCACAGAAGACATTAAGCCTGGTGATCTAGTGGTGGAGAATGAGGAGACATTGCTGAAGTTCTCATGAAAAAATAGGCCCAATGTAAAGGAGTGTGTCTCCTAGACTTGTAATGCCCATACACGCAGTGCATGGGCTGACAAACATTTCCCCAAGGGGGATACATTTAAAAAAAAAGATTTAAATGGGATCACAGACACCCTTGCCAAAAAATTGACTGTCTATAGCAGCACGGAACACGTGAACCCTGATGATCTCGTGGTGGAAAATGATGAGAGGTGGAGGAATGCCTCATTAAAAACTAGGCCCAATTTAATGGAGCGGGTCTCCTAGACTTGTAATGCCCATACACTAAGTGTATGGGTTGACAAACATTTCCCCATGGGGGTTACATTTTTAAAACATTATTTATGGAAATCATAGACACCCGTTGTTAGGGCTAGCGGAACGCACCGACTAAATAGAGATTTTTATTGATATTGGTGCGTTCGCAGCCCGGGGTCCACCGTGCAGGAGTACCTGCTGCTAGCAAACGGCGGAGCTATATGGCGGTATAGACTAACTGTAGCCGTGAAAGGAAAGCACTGTGCCCTGTTAGACTCCACAGAGGCACAGGCTAACTGCCCAAACAGAGAGCAGTCAGTGGTCACACAAACACACAAAACTCCTCGCCGGAGGAGCCAGCATTCTAGGGGCTTATTTCAGCCGGGTCCCTGAATACACTCAGACTCAATCTCCTCGCCGGAGGAGCCAGCATTCTAGGGGCTTATTTCAGCCGGGTCCCTGAACACACATACATGTGACCACACTGGCGCAAAGCACATAACATAAGACAATACTAGCGCATGGCCGTGCGGTCATGCGCAGTTTATATAGTTGCAGCACAGGAAGCTGCTACTGAAGTTTTTGCCCTTTCAGGACCTTCCAGAAGGACCAATGGAAAGTGCTGCAGTACCTGAGCATGTTTTGCCCTTTCAGGACCTTCCAGAAGGACCAATGGAATGTACTGCAGCACCTGAGCATGTGACCGAACATGTGGCCTTCGACCTCCAATGGGAGACCCTGCCCTGAGCATGCTCAGTGTGAGTAAACAAGGACTTAGTCCCAGAGAGGCTCGCTCGCCGCAGATCAGTGCAGGGTACCATAGGAAAGCCAGAAAAGGCAGTAGTGACCCTATGCACCAAATCAGCCCCAGCGAGACGCTGGGAGCGTCGTCTCCGCTGAGCAGAGCCCACTGCGGCCGATACCGAATGGGAGACCGCAGCAGACACGGATCAAGATTCCCCCTGTGCAGCAGAGGAAACTCGACTCCTAACACCCGTGGCCAAAAATTGAATGGCTGTAGCAGCACAGAAGACGTTAAGCGTGGTGATCTAGTGGTGGAGAATGAAGACATTGCTGAAGGTCTCATGAAAAACTAGGCGCAATGTAAAGCAGTGTGTCTCATAGACTTGTAATGCCCATACATGCAGTACATGGTTTGACAAACATTTCCCCAAGGGGGATACATTTTTAAAAAATATGCTATGGGCATCATAGACACCCTTGCCAAATATTGGACTGCCTGTAGCGGCACAGAAGACATTAAGCCTGGTGATCTAGTGGTGGAGAATGAAAAGACATTGCTGAAGGCCTCATGAAAAAATAGGCCCAATGTAAAGCAATGTGTCTCCTAGACTTGTAATGCCCATACACGCAGTGCATGGGTAGATAAACATTTCCCCAAGGGGGATACATTTAAAAAAAAAAGATTTAATTGGGATCACAGACGCCCTTGCCAAAAATTTTACTGTAGCAGCACGGAACATGTGAACCCTGGTGATCCAGTGGTGGAAAATAATGAGAGGTGGAGGAAGGCTTCATTAATAACTAGGGCCAATGAAAAGGAGCGGGTCTACTAGGCTTGTAATGACCATACACAAAGTGCATGGGCTGAGAAACATTTCACCATGGAGGTACCTTTTTTAAAAACCTTTTATGGACGTCATAGACAGGCTTGGCAAAAATTGGACTGCCTGTAGCATCACAGAACACGTTAAGCCTGGTCATCTAGTGGTGGAGAATGAGGAGACATTGCTAAAGGTCTCATGAAAAACTAGGCCCAATGTAAAGGAGTGTGTCTCCTAGACTTGTAATGCCCATACATGCAGTGAATGGTCTGACAAACATTTCCCCAAGGGGTATACATTTTTTAAAAATATACTATGGGCATCATAGACACCCTTGCCAAATATTGGACTGCCTATAGCAGCACAGAACATGTTAAGCCTGGTGATCTAGTGGTGGAGAATGAGGAGACAAAGTTAAATCATACTGAAATAAAATTAAAAAAAAGGATGCGAATCCATCGATGAAAGTAAATAACAAAAGGGAGGGGCGAACACAGGTTCATATATATAATGCCAGATTGTGTCCAACAAGATATGTTTGTCCCTAGCAACAGCTCAGAGACAGGGATATAAAAAAATATATATAATAGTATTTCAATATTTTCATATTGTAGACTTATAAACTGGGTCTTAATAGGATGGTGCAGAGATATTAAAACTGGAATATGTAAGAATAAATGGGAAAAATATACTTAAATCTCATTTTGATGACAGTTTCCCCTGGGGGAGTTTATTTTAGTTTCTAATTAGTAACTGGCATCTGAAAAACACCCTTGCACAAAAATTGAGTGACTTTTGCATCACGGAATAAGTTCACCCTGGTGTCGTATTGGTTGTGGATGATGAGGATGAGAATAAGGAGGATAACACCAAACAGACGAAATCAGGAAGCGGATACCCATGTGTGGTTTGGGAGAGGTGCATGACAATACACCTCCACAAAAAAGACAATGTATTACAGGTTATGTTTCGCTGTTTTCACTTGGTGGTGTACAGAACTCTTGCCTAATCCAGCCCTTGTTCATTTTTATAAGAGTCAGCCTGTCAGCATTTTCAGTTGACAGGCAGATGCGCTTATCTGTTATAATTCCACCAGCAGCACTTAAATCCCTCTCTGACAGAACGCTAGCAGCAGGGCAGGCCAGGACCTCCAAGGCTTAAAGAGCCAGTTCATGCCACGTGTCCAGCTTGGATACCGAATAATTAAAAGGCACAGGGGAATCACGGAGGACGTTTGTACAATCTGCAAGGTACTCCCTCAGCATCTTCCCAAACATTGCACTTCTTGTGACAGCACCCCTTGCCTCTGTGCCAGCACAATGGTAGGGTCTGAGAAAACTGTCCCAGAACTTGGCCATTGTTCCCCTGCCTGAGCTGGATTGTACTTTTGTCTCTCTCGTTTGGACTCCTTGGTTGTACAACAAACTCTGACATCTGCTACCAGCGTTCTCACATGGGAATTTTCTAAGTAATTCCGCTACAAGGGCCCTCTGGTACTGCAACATTTTAGTTCACCTCTCTGCCTCTGGTAGAAGAGATTGAAAGTTCTCCTTGTAGCATGGGTCTAGAAGTGTCACCAACCAGTAATGAGTGTCACCAAAATTTTTTATAATGTGACGATCACGTGAAAGGTAGCGCAACATAAAGTCAGCCATGCATGCCAGACTGCTAACAGGCAAGACTTCCGTGTCATCGCCAACAGGACGACTGACCATGCTGTCCTAGACGGTATGACAGCTGTGCTTGTATTACCGTCTATAGCGCATGAAAGTAGCTCCTGTTCTTCCTCCTCATTGCCTACCAATCCACATTGGGAAGACATGAGGCTGGGCTGAGTGTAATCCCCTGTATGGTTCCTTGCTCCATGTCCTCATGCTCTGCCTGCAATGCATCCTCTTTAATTGTGAGCAGAGAGGTTTTCAGAATGCTGAAAAGCAGGATGGTGACGCTAATTATGGCGTCATCGCCGCTCCCCATCTTGTTGCAATCCTCAAAGTTTTGTACGATGGTACATGTTAGTTCTCGAGTTCCCGCTTCTGCACAGGGGGAATCTCGAGCCATCTCCGCTGCGGTCACCCATTCTCATCCAGCCGCAGTGGAGTCTGCTCAGCAAGGACGTCGGTCCCAGCGTCTTGCTCAGTCTCACTCTGTACTGAGAGTTACTGCTGCTTCTTCAGCTTCTGCCATTAAAGCCAGTGCTGGTCAGCAGCGAGCGGACTTCTCTGGGTCTAAGTCCTTGTCTGCACACACTGAGCATGCCCAGGGCAAGATCTCCCGTTGGAGATCGAGGGTCATGTGCTCAGGCTCTGCAGCACATTCTATTGGTCCTCTTGGCAGGTCTTGGAAGGGCAAAGTTTCTGTGGCCACTTCCTGTTCTGCAACTATATAAACTGCGCATGACCGCACGGCCATGCGCTAGTGTACAATTGTTAATGTGTATATGTTGTGAGTGCAAGTCGTCCTTGGATACCCCTACCCTATTGAATGTCTGTTCGCGGAAGGTGTATGGTTGCTATCTAGCGCCCGACTTGACCTACAGCACTAATCACACATTACAGCGTCCAGTTGCTGTGACCGCCAGTACGGCGCCGTGCACTTCCTCTGTGCTTTCCTTACCCAAGCCTGGGTGGTTAGTGGCGTTCGTCAGTGCGGCACCGCATGCACTCTTGTGCCTTAAAATTGTTATTGAGTTTCCTTACACACCCAGTTGCGGTGTTGTGCCAGCAAGGGTCTAATCGGACTTCAATCTTAGTTGGGGTTGAGTTCGCTGACTACTTGCTCGCGCTCTATGTGCGGTACCGCGGTCCTGTGACGCAACAGGATCGCTTCCTTCACGCTGGGTGAAGTTTAACCCACGTGTGTATACTTATGAGTACCGCCATATAGTCCGTCATTACTTGGCAGCAGGTTCCATCTCTGCACGGTGGACCCGGGCTGCGAACGCACCATACTCTATCTGTCTTATTATTTGGTGCGTTCCGCTAGCCCTAACATTACACTAGCGCCAGGGTCTGGCTAGTAATGACGGACAAACAGCAATCCTTGCGGTATATCCAGCAGCTGGAGGGTAGGTTGGCGGCTCTTGAGAGCGCAACCTCAGCTGTGGATGTTACCGCAGTTGCTGTACAGGCTGCTAGCGTGGCTGCAGCAACCCTGTCCATTGCCACCCCTGCTCCGACATTTTCTCGCCTCCCGCTGCCAGAAAAATTTTCTGGTGATAGCAAATTTTGTAGGGGATTTGTGAGTCAGTGCTCTATTCACCTCGAGCTCCTGGCTGCACGTTTTCCCACAGAGCGGGCTAAGGTGGGATTTATACTGTCTCTCTTGTCGGACAGGGCGTTGGAATGGGCTACGCCGCTGTGGGAGTATGGCGATCTTGTGGTGCAGAGTGCTCCGCTATTTCTGAGCACTCTGAAACAGGTCTTTTTAGGACCTCGAGTCACCCATGATACTGCGCTTCAACTGCTGGCATTAACTCAGGGTGAGTCCTTGGTCAGTCATTTTGCCGTCCAATTCCGCACTTTAGCTTCTGAGCTGGATTGGTCGGATAAAGCTCTTATCCCCATATTTTGGAGGGGCCTGGCTGACCACGTTAAGGACGCTCTGGCCACTAGGGAGATTCCTGCCACACTGGAGGAGTTAATAACTGTCTCCACTCGAATTGACCTCCGTTTTAACGAGCGGAGGTTAGAGCGAGCCCAGTGTAGGCAGAGGTTTCGGCTGGCTCCTACCTTCGCCAAACCTCTGGAAACTCCGGTCCTGGTTCCTGAGTCACATGAGGCCAGGGAAGTGTCACAAGCGGGATCTAAGTCCCGGACCGCAGGTGCACTCAAGGTCTGTCATGTATGCCAGCAGTCGGGACATCTAGCCACCAGATGTTCTCAGCGGTCGAGGAAACGTCAGCGTCTAGTGGTAGTAGGTAGAGGTGCACTAGACACGGCGACGTTTGCCTCCAAATTGTCCTTTAAGGGGACAATTACTATAGGCTCATTCTCCCACTCGGTAGAGCTCTGCGTGGATTCTGGGGCGGAGGGCAATTTTATGTCTTCTGCCTTCGCCCAACGTCACGCAATACCCCTGGTTATGCTAGCTCAACCAGTAACGGTACGAGTGGTGAATGGGTCGACACTGCCCTCACAGATAACACACCAGACCATCCCTTTTACTCTGTCCATGTCCCCATCTCATCAGGAGATTATATCTCTGCTCGTCATTCCTGAGGGAATCGATGAGGTCCTGTTGGGAATACCTTGGCTACGGTACCACTCTCCTCATATCGAGTGGTCCTCTGGCAGAATCCTGGGATGGGGCGAATCTTGTGGGGGTAGGTGTCAGAGGGAGTGCGTTCAGGTTGCTACTACTGAGGTACCCGCAGATCTTTCCTCTCTCCCCAAGCAGTATTGGTCTTATGCAGACGTGTTCTCCAAAAAGGCGGCGGAGATCCTTCCGCTCCATCGCCCCTATGACTGTCGTATTGATCTCTTGCCTGGTGCTGAGCCTCCCCGGGGTCGAGTCTATCCACTATCTCTCCCGGAGACGGAGGCAATGTCACAGTACATCCAGGAAAATCTGGCAAGAGGATTCATTAGGAAGTCAGTGTCACCTGCTGGGGCAGGGTTCTTCTTCGTGCAGAAGAAGAATGGGGAACTACGTCCATGCATAGACTACAGGGGTCTTAACGCCATCACCGTTAAAAATAAGTATCCTTTGCCCTTGATATCTGAGCTCTTCGATAGGCTTCGGGGAGCAAGGGTATTTACTAAACTAGATCTGCGGGGTGCTTACAACCTGATTCGCATCCGTGAGGGGGACGAATGGAAGACGGCTTTTAACACCAGGTATGGGCACTATGAATATCTGGTGATGCCCTTCGGGCTCTGTAATGCCCCGGCCGTTTTCCAAGACTTTGTGAACGATATCTTCCGGGATATGCTTTCCACCTCGGTCGTAGTCTATCTGGATGATATTCTCATCTACTCTCCAGATATTGACTCCCACCGGAGAGATGTTTGCAAAGTCTTCGACCTCCTACGGGCAAACTCCCTCTATGCCAAGTTGGAGAAGTGTATGTTTGAGCAGGAGTCCTTACCTTTCCTAGGCTACATCATCTCTGCCCAGGGATTGGCTATGGATTCTGCTAAACTACAGGCTGTGATGGACTGGCAGGAACCCCATTCTCTTAAAGCGGTGCAGCGCTTTATGGGGTTCATTAATTATTATCGCCAGTTCATTCCGCACTTCTCAACTTTGGTAGCTCCCTTGGTTGCCCTCACCAAGAAGGGGGCGAATCCCAAATTGTGGTCTGAGGAGGTCTCCAAGGCCTTTAACTCTATAAAGTCACACTTCGCTAGCGCTCCCATCCTACATCGCCCCGATGTTGATAAGCCATTTATCATGGAGGTGGATGCCTCTTCTGTTGGTGCTCGAGCAGTCCTCTTCCAAAAGGATGCTCAAGGTCGGAAGCATCCTTGCTTTTTCTCCAAGACCTTCTCACCAGCAGAGAGGAATTATTCCATCGGGGACAGGGAGTTGCTAGCCATGAAGTTGGCTTTCTCGGAGTGGAGACATCTCTTGGAGGGAGCACGTTTTCCCTTCCAAGTCTTCACAGACCATAAAAATTTGGTGTACCTGCAGACAGCCCAGCGGTTGAATTCTCGCCAGGCCAGATGGTCCTTATTCTTCTCCTGGTTTCATTTAACCCTCCATTTTCTTTCTGGGGAGAAGAACATTCGGGCCGACGCTCTCTCTCGCTCCGTTGTGTCATCTGCGGAGGAGGAGCCTCGGCTTATTGTCCCCACCGAGAGATTGAGAACTGTGGCCCCGGTTTCGCTAGAGTCTGTGCCTCCGGACAAGACTTTTGTTCCATCCAGTTTGCGACCGGAGGTTCTCTCTTGGGCACACTCGTCCAGGGTGGGTGGACATTTTGGTACCAAAAGGACATCTGAGTTACTGGCGAGGACATACTGGTGGCCGCATATGGCTCGTGATGTCGCAGAGTATGTTCGGGCGAGTGTCTCTTGCGCCAAGAACAAGACTCCTCGGCAACGGCCAGCTGGTTTGCTTTATCCTCTGCCGGTGGCGGACAGGCCCTGGGAGATGGTCGGATGGACTTTGTGGTGGGCTTACCCAAGTCTCGTAACTGCACCATTATCTGGGTGATCACCGACCATTTTTCCAAAATGGTGCACTTAGTGCCTCTTCCACGGCTACCTTCTGCACGGACGTTGGCTGTCTTGTTCGTCAAGCATATCTTTCGCCTACACGGTATGCCAGACAAAATTGTTAGTGACCGGGGTCCCCAGTTTGCGTCTCGATTCTGGAGAGAGCTTTGTCGTCTACTCAGTATTGAGTTAAATCTCTCTTCCGCATATGATCCCGAGACGAATGGGTTGGTAGAGAGGGCCAACCAGACCTTGGTCACATATTTACGACATTTTGTTTCTGCCAGGCAGGATGACTGGGCATCCTTGCTACCGTGGGCAGAGTTTGCACTTAACAATGCCGTAGCCGACTCCACCGGTCAGACTCCATTCCTCCTAAATTACGGCCAGCATCCGCGTGTTCCTGTGCCCATGCCTGTGTCTTCTGCTGACTGCAGGGTGGCAGACTGGGCTGTGGAGGCACGGGACATTTGGGACCGCACGCAGGATGCCATTCGGGCCTCCAAGGAGAGAATGAGGTCCTCCGCCGATGTTCATCGGCGCCCCACTCCGACCTTTGCTCCTGGCGACTTGGTGTGGCTCTCCGCCCGTAACATCAGGCTGCGAGTTGAGTCCACTAAGTTTGCTCCTCGCTACTTGGGTCCCTTCAAGGTTCTCGAACGGGTTAATCCTGTGGTCTACCGTTTGGCTCTTCCTCCACGCTTGGGTATCACCGACACCTTTCATGTGTCCCTCTTGAAACCCGTATACATGTCCCGATTTTCCGAGTCATCTGCCGGGACATCGGGTTCGTCTACGGACGATTACGAGGTGAACGCTATTTTGGGGTGCAAGGTGGTACGCGGCAAAAAGTTCTATCTGGTGGATTGGAAGGGTTATGGCCCAGAGGACAGGTCATGGGAGCCTGCTGAAAACATTCGGGCCCCACAGCTCATTGCTGCCTTCGAGCGTAGGGGGGGCAATGTTAGGTCTCGAGTTCCCGATTCTGCACAGGGGGAATCTCGAGCCATCTCCGCTGCGGTCTCCCATTCTCATCCAGCCGCAGTGGAGTCTGCTCAGCAAGGACGTCGGTCCCAGCGTCTTGCTCAGTCTCACTCTGTACTAAGAGTTACTGCTGCTTCTTCAGCTTCTGCCATTAAAGCCAGTGCTGGTCAGCAGCGAGCGGACTTCTCTGGGTCTAAGTCCTTGTCTGCACACACTGAGCATGCCCAGGGCAAGATCTCCCGTTGGAGATCGAGGAGGGTCATGTGCTCAGGCTCTGCAGCACATTCTATTGGTCCTCTTGGCAGGTCTTGGAAGGGCAAAGTTTCTGTGGCCACTTCCTGTGCTGCAACTATATAAACTGCGCACGACCGCACGGCCATGCGCTAGTGTACAATTGTTAATGTGTATATGTTGTGAGTGCAAGTCGTCCTTGGATACCCCTACCCTATTGAATGTCTGTTCGCGGAAGGTGTATGGTTGCTATCTAGCGCCCGACTTAGCCTACAGCACTAATCACACATTACAGCGTCCAGTTGCTGTGACCGCCAGTACGGCGCCGTGCACTTCCTCTGTGCTTTCCAAACCCAAGCCTGGGTGGTTAGTGGCGTTCGTCAGTGCGGCACCGCATGCACTCTTGTGCCTTAAAATTGTTATTGAGTTTCCTTACACACCCAGTTGCGGTGTTGTGCCAGCAAGGGTCTAATCGGACTTCAATCTTAGTTGGGGTTGAGTTCGCTGACTACTTGCTCGCGCTCTATGTGCGGTAACGCGGTCCTGTGACGCAACAGGATCGCTTCCTTCACGCTGGGTGAAGTTTAACCCACGTGTGTATACTTATGAGTACCGCCATATAGTCCGTCATTACTTGGCAGCAGGTTCCATCTCTGCACGGTGGACCCCGGGCTGCGAACGCACCATACTCTATCTGTCTTATTATTTGGTGCGTTCCGCTAGCCCTAACAGGTACATATGTCTGACATCCATGTCCATTCCTCAGGTCTTATGTGTGGAATCTGAACTGAATATCGACTGCCTTGTTGATGTTGGTAGTCAACAACTGCCCTCTTCTGCTCACAAATCCTTTCCAACATATGCAGCGTAGAGTTCCAATGCGTGGGGACATCACACACCAGTCGAAGAGCCGGAAGCTGCAAACACTGCTGAAGCACGGCAAGGGCTGAAGCTGTAGCTGTCTTTCTAAAATGGGCAGACAGACGGCGTACTTTCACTAGCAGATCCGGCAGCTCCGGGTAGCTTTTCAGAAAACATTGAACCACGAGGTTAAGCACATGAGCCAGGCAAGGTACAATGAAATTGAATTACCATATATACTCGAGTATAAGCCGACCCGAGTATATGCTGAGGCACCTAATTTTGCCGCGAAAAACTGGTAAAACTTATTGACTCGAATATAAGCCGGGTATGCATCTATCCTTGTATGCATGGCCATTTAATCCCCATCCTTGTATGCATGGCCCCTTCATCCCCATCCTTGTATGCATGACCCCTTCATCTTTCTTTTTTTAAATGATTTTCTACATGGTGACAGCTGAATCTATGTGGATATAAACTATTAATATGTTCCAGTGATACAGAGCTGATACATGTCCTCTTAATTCTAAAGTTTATTGTAAGAAACAATCTAGGCTGACAATAGTGTTGACCACAACTGTACAGTACCTTCTACTATATCCCTAATAGACCTTTTGTGCAAAGATATTTCTAATGTTTTATTCAGAATTTTACCTATCACCCTATCTCGTATTTCTTGGTTTTCATTCAGTACAATGATAACTACAAGATGGAATATGGAGATAGCAGAGACAAATTGGAAAATCGAAAATAGCATGAATAGATATGTGGGATGTTAATTTTATTTTCATAAGGAATACAATTATTAAGAAAGAGTTAGCAGAAAGGAAACAAAAGGAGAAAATGTGCAAAAAATTAAAGATACTGGATAACAAAAAGTAAAGCAAACCTGGAAATATACATTGTAAATAACCTATACGGTAACGTACCAGCCATTCTTCATATTTTTCCAGAGCTATTTTCTTCTTCTCCCTTTCAGCATGCAGTGTCTTCAGTTTCTGTTTCTCATAAATTATTTGTTTTTTCTTTTAATTCGTGTTCCTTCCGATCATTCCTACATTTTGGTAAAGTAATAACGGAACAGTTATTTCACATGATTTTAACTCGACAAGATGAATGTTAGTAAATGGAGAGCTAGTGAAACAACAAGGAGCTTCCCTAGAATAGAAACCCATACCATTAGGTTTCTACAAAATGCCTACCTGTCCCCAATTTTTTTTATAAAGTCCAAGTTTCCATCAAGTATGGAATGTTCTGCAATATCCACAGTTCTGCTGTAATTTGAGATCTCTAATAAATATTACAATACAGCAAAACATCCTATGATTTACCTTAAACCAATAGGGTATGTTCATATGATGCGTTTTCTTGCCTGTAATGTTCTTAAAAAGTCCACACTTTTTACAGTGTTTTCTTGAAACTCAAAACAAATGCACATTTAGCAATTTGAAAAATTGTGGGGAAAAACGCAATGTAAATGCACTGTGCGAACACAGCCATAAACATGTTGTTGCTTTTTTCTATTTCACGCTATCCTGGCACACATTAATGTTTTTGATTGTTAAATATCACCTTTTGCAAAATTGTACAGCAACATCTCAGAACTGAAGAAATACCGGTCATTTCTGACGTCGGTGAGCATGTCTTTCAATTTTGATATTTAAGGTCATCGGTGTTTATTCTGGATCGCCCCCAGAGTAGGGCAATGGGGCACTCGGCACTGGGTCCTGCGATTCGGGGGGATGTCACTGTGGCTGACCCGGTCCGTGGCCCTCAGGGGTGTCTAGTAACAGAGTTTATATATGGGCCAGGTGCAGTAAAGAACGAGGAGACAGGTTTGCAGTCTTTTACCTTGTTTACTGAAGACTTCAGATAGTATCCTCAGCCCAGTGCGCCAGATGACAAGGCAGGCAGAGTCCGGTCAGTCTGAAGGCAATTCCAGAGTCCCCTTATCCAGGTGGAAATCAGTAGCCTTCCTTCTAGCGCCTGTGTGGTGTTGTAGTACCTCCCTGTTGAGCTCGGTAAGGTCCTCACAACTCTTGTAGATGTTCTATATGTTACTTCTTCCTCTCTGTCCCCCAGATGGTGTGGATAGGACAAACCCGTATGACTGATGGCCTGGGGCTTGTTTATAGGGACCCTAGAGACTCCCCGACCCCCACAAGTTGCCACCGTGTCTTCTTAGGCATTAAGGTCGGGCAGCCAACCTGGAATTGACTGTCCTGCCGGTCTCTGGAGCAAGGCTTAGAGACAGTTGCTCCCTCGGTGTTCCTGGCTACCGGCTTAAGTTGCTCCCTCGGTGTTCCTGGCTACCGGCTTCTGCGCCTCAGAAAGTAGCAGCTTGTTCCTGGCTGATCTCCCTCTGGTATTTCTCTCCTGTGCTCTGCTTTCCTGCACACTCTCTGCAGTATGGTCACCTCTTAGTGTCTTTTCCCAGGAGTTGCAGCACGTCATGCCAGCAGAGCTCCTCTCCTCACTGCCTGACAGGAACTGAACTCCTTTTCCCTCCAGATCAGGATGTAAGTCGAGGAGCTCACCCTAAACAGGCTTAGAGCTCCCCCTTCTGGTCTGGAGTGTGAACATGTTGCATGTGTGTGATACCTGAACGTGGTTGTCTTTCATTGCATCAGACATGACATCATTTCTCCTGTTATGATCCGGTGACCTTGGAGCAGCATGAAAACTTTCACTGGAGTAGGTGGTAACTGTACTGACCGCAAATCCTGATCTTAACACCGCAACTAGAAGTAGCCGTGGGGTGTACCTAACAAACCCTAGACACCTTGTCACAGCCAGAGGACTAAATACCGCTATAGATGGAAATAGGAATTCTACCTTGCCTCAGAGCAGAACCCCAAAGGATAGGCAGCCCCCCACAAATATTGGCTGTGAGTGGGAGAGGAAAGACACACACAGGTAGAAAACAGGACTTAGCACAAGAGGCCACTCTAGCTAAAATAGGAAAGGATAGGACAGAGTACTGTGCGGTCAGTATTAAAACCCTTCCAAAAATATCCACAGCAGATTATACAAAAAATTCCTCCATCTAACTAAAGACGTAGAACGTATATCTGCAACTCCAGAGACTCCTACACTCAGAGCAGGAATACAATAAAAAAACAAGCACACAGCTTGTGTGCCATAGAAAAAGAAACACACTTATCTTTGCTGAATTGGCAGCTAAGCAGGAGAAGCCAGACAGAGGTCCAACACTTCCCAAGAAACATTGTCAACTGAAAAGGACTAATGAGTCCTGCAAACCTAAATACCCTAGTCAGAATTGCAATCAGCAGATACACCTGTCCAGGACTGCAGCCCAGGGACAACTGCATTACCACCTACAACCACCGGAGGGAGCCCAAAAGCAGAATTCACAACAGTACCCCCCCCTTTGAGGAGGGGTCACCAAACCCTCACCAGAGCCCCCAGGCCAATCAGGATGAGCCAGATGAAAGGCACGAACCAAATCAGCGGCATGGACATCAGAGGCAAAAACCCAAGAATTATCCTCCTGGCCATAACCCTTCCATTTGACAAGGTACTGAAGCTTCCGCCTCGAAAAACGGGAATCCAAAATCTTCTCAACAACATATTCCAACTCCCCATCAACCAACACAGGGGCCGGAGGATCAACAGAGGGAACAACGGGCTCCACATATTTCCGCAATAAAGATCTATGGAAGACATTATGGATCGCAAAAGAGGCCGGAAGCGCCAGTCGAAAAGAGACCGGATTAATAATCTCAGAAATCCTATGAGGACCAATAAACCGAGGCTTAAACTTAGGAGAAGAAACCTTCATTGGAACATGACGGGAAGACAACCAGACCAGATCCCCAACCCGAATCCGGGAACCAACACACCGACGACGGTTAGCAAAACGTTGAGCCTCCTCCTGAGACAACACCAAATTGTCCACCACATGAGCCCAAATCTGCTGCAACTTGTCAACCACAGAATCCACACCAGGACAGTCAGAAGGCTCAACCTGCCCAGAAGAAAAACGAGGATGAAAACCAAAATTACAAAAGAAAGGCGAAACCAAAATAGCCGAACTAGCCCGATTATTAAGGGCAAACTCGGCCAATGGCAAGAAGGCCACCCAATCATCCTGATCAGCAGACACAAAGCATCTCAAAGACAGACATTACATAATTTCTCCCCTGAAAGGATAACGACATCACTGCGACGACCAGGACACTGGGGCGACCAGGACACTGGGGCACCGCACTCCCCCCTGTTAAATCCAGTCCTCCGGGACTGGGAAAAGAAGAACAACAATACATGTTAGCAAGAGACATGCAATTTTTAAATGCTATAAACAGCTTGTGCAAAAGTGGTGCTTCCCTTTATGGGAGGTGAGGACACTTAAACGTCGCAAAAGTATTGGACATGCACAGTTCATAACTCCCAGTTCAGTGAGTGCAAACTTGAAAAAACAAGGATCCCGGGTAAACAAAGGGATCCCTTTTAAAAGTATAATGAAAGTTTTTGAGTAATTCACTGTCCATTACTCCATTGTCCATTTTAAACCTGTAACACAGATATATATATACAGACATTTTAAAGTTTTGTAGCGAATTGGGGTTTGATTTTTGGTGCTACAGTACGTGTAGACCTCCGCAGTACAGGGGTTGCTAGTGACCTAACAGGGTCTGTTGTGCTTGCTATCGCTGGTGTAGTGCACTGTCTTTTGGCTACACTTCTAGTGAGTCTAGGTAGCACTGGTAAGCTGGAGCTCTCAGGACTGCTTCTACTAACTGTAGGCATGGCAGATTCACTGATAACAGAGAGTGGACTCGCTGATTCAACTGTTGGCATAGTATCGTCTGTTGGAGTCTGCTGTTGAGTTACGGCTGGGATCGCATCAGCTGTCGGGATCTGTTGGTGTAGAGTCTCTCTTGGCTCAAGATGATCTGGCATCACATTAGGTTCCGACAGTTTCGGCTGACGAAACATCAAAACAGGTACCACGATGGCCTGATTTATTTGAGTCCAGGACTGGGGAAAATCTCCAAGAACAGTGTGTATCACCTCCTCTTCCACGGGTGGAGATGTTCTTGGATCTGTTTCTCTATCTCTTAACTTGTCAGGGCATACTTTGAGGTGGTCTCTGGATACTGCTGTTGAGGTTTCTCCTCCATCTTTGCTGATGAATCAGACTTTAGTATTGTCAAAGTTGGATGGCAGGATAGTATATGGTTCTGCTTCCCATTGGTCGTCAAGTTTGTGTAGCCTTTTTTTCCTCTTGAGTACTTGCTCACCTGGCGACAGGGGAATTGCAGGAGCATGCTGGTTGTAGTCTCTTTCTTGTTTTTATCAAATATAAATAGTAAAGCCGCACCCTATAATGGCAATGTCTCTATGGACAGCAGAGTGCACGTCCTCACCAGGGGATCCATTCCAGTAGGTAAATCCAGAAGCACATGAAGAAAAGGACAGCACCACAGCAATTGTGAAAAGACAGCTCCAAAGTTTATTCTGCCATCTGCAACGTTTCGGTCCGTGCTTGAAAAAAGCTTGAAAAAGGTCCACGGACCGAAACGTTGCAGATGGCAGAATAAACTTTGGAGCTGTCTTTTCACAATTGCTGTGGTGCTGTCCTTTTCTTCATGTGCTTCTTTCTTGTTTTTGTCTGGCTTGGGCTAGACTTCTTTCCACGCATTCCTGAACCTTGTGATACTTTTGCTGTCTTTCTGTATCCCAATCTGCGTCTGGTGAGATATCTTCTGGGGTTAGGACTCCCATGTCTAGATCAACAGGTAACTTACAGGATCTTCCTATCATCAGGTATGCTGGGGTACAGTTGGTGGAATTCACTGGGATGTGGTTGTACATGTCTACCAAGTCGGGCAACTTTGCTGGCCATAAGTTCCGTTCCTCCACAGGCAAGGTTTTCAGTAAGTCGATTACCACTTGGTTCATTTTTTCACACATTTCGTTGGTTTGTGGATGATACGGTGTCGTTCTGATCTTTTTACACCCGTATAAAGTGCAGAATTCCTGGAACACTTCCGCTTCAAAGGCCGGTCCTTGATTAGTCAGTACCCTTTCCGGGTACCCGTGCAGTCTACAGAAGTACTGCTGGAAGGCTTTGGGTGCTGTCCTTGCTGTCAGATCTTTGACAGGCACAACTACCAGAAATCTAGGGTAGTGGTCCACGATGGTTAGGGCGTAGACATAGCCTGACCGGCTGGGTGTTAACTTCACGTGATCCAGCGCGACCAGTTCGAGCGGTCGTTTGGTGATTATGGGCTGTAGGGGAGCCCTTTGGCTGTCACGGTCCTTCCTGCATAGGCTGCATGGGCCACACTCTCGGCACCACTTTTCGATGGCTTTCTTCATGCCAACCCAGTAGAACCTTCCGCGAAGTAGACTCCAACTTCCTCCATCCGAAGTGTCCTGCTCCATCATGGTACGCTTCCAGATCCATTGGCGCATCTTGCTTTGGGACTACTATCTGCCATACCAACTCATGAGTGCGTGGGTCGATGCTTCTTCGGCACAGCTTACTGTCGTAGATAAACAGCTTGCCTCTCCCCTTCCACTTCTCTTGTGGATCATCCGGGCCAGGGTGTGAACCTACCTGCGTCAGGAGCTCTTTCACCCGACGGACCGCGGGGTCACTGTCCTGGGTCTCTGCCCATCCATGGTGGTGCAGGGGATTCAGCATGGCGTCCTGCTTGTTCCTGCACCCGTTCCTCACATGATGGGAATACTGAGTGGCCTTGGGGCGATGGAAAGCTGGCAACTCTATTTCTTCGAGTGCTTCCAAGTCTTCTCCCGTTTCCGGCAAGTTGGGCATCCTGGACAATGCATCAGCATTCGCATTCTTGTGCCCTGCCCGGTACTTGATGGTGAAATTGTAATTGGACAACCGGGCCATCCACCACTGAATCACTCACTGTGACACGGCCAATTTCTCCACCAGTCAGTTCTACCTGCTGTCTCTGCACTAGAGCTTTGATTTCTTTCTCCAGGGCACATTGTTCACTGTAACCAGCTGTTTCTGCCACCTGCCGTAACAAGACAATAACTTCGGACAGACAATTTTCAATAACATTAGTGCCAATGGTCATCATAGGGTTACATTCACAGCGATCAATATCAACAATCATGATCCCTTGGGACTGTAATTCTACCCACCCCATTTTAATGGTGACCTCTTTGTACCCCACTTGTGGCAATGGCTGGCCGTTACTGGCTACTATGGTGAAATCGTCATCAGGGCCGCGGGTAATGTCAGAATCAGCCCAATAACGCTTATAAAGAATGTAAGGCATAGTGGTCACCTAAGAACCAGTGTCCAACGAAGCGTTCATGGGGATACCGTCGATCACAATGGGGAGAGCAGGTCGTCCTCCAACGTACAGTGGGGCAAAAAAGTATTTAGTCAGTCAGCAATAGTGCAAGTTCCACCACTTAAAAAGATGAGAGGCGTCTGTAATTTACATCATAGGTAGACCTCAACTATGGGAGACAAACTGAGAAAAAAAAATTCAGAAAATCACATTGTCTGTTTTTTTAACAATTTATTTGCATATTATGGTGGAAAATAAGTATTTGGTCAGAAACAAACAATCAAGATTTCTGGCTCTCACAGACCTGTAACTTCTTCTTTAAGAGTCTCCTCTTTCCTCCACTCATTACCTGTAGTA
The DNA here is from genome assembly GCF_032444005.1 of Ranitomeya imitator. NCBI lineage: Eukaryota > Metazoa > Chordata > Amphibia > Anura > Dendrobatidae > Ranitomeya > Ranitomeya imitator. The sequence goes on along the minus strand of NC_091282.1, from coordinate 47,150,582 downwards.
ATGGCACCTGTTTAAACTTGTTATCAGTATAAAAAGACACCTGTGCACACCCTCAAACAGTCTGATTCCAAACTCCACTATGGTGAAGACCAAAGAGCTGTCAAAGGACACCAGAAACAAAATTGTAGCCCTGCACCAGCCTTTGAAGCCTGAATCTGCAATAGCCAACCAGCTTGGAGTGAAGAAATCAACAGTGGGAGCAATAATTAGAAAATGGAAGACATACAAGACCACTGATAATCTCCCTCGATCTGGGGCTCCACGCAAAATCCCACCCCGTGGGGTCAGAATGATCACAAGAACGGTGAGCAAAAATCCCAGAACCACGCGGGGGGACCTAGTGAATGAACTGCAGAGAGCTGGGACCAATGTAACAAGGCCTACCATAAGTAACACACTACGCCACCATGGACTCAGATCCTGCAGTGCCAGACGTGTCCCACTGCTTAAGCCAGTACATAAAGGGGCCGTCTGAAGTTTGCTAGAGAGCATTTGGATGATCCAGAGGAGTTTTGGGAGAATGTCCTATGGTCTGATGAAACGAAACTGGAACTGTTTGGTAGAAACACAACTTGTCGTGTTTGGAGGAAAAAGAATACTGAGTTGCATCCATCAAACACCATACCTACTGTAAAGCATGGTGGTGGAAACATCATGCTTTGGGGCTGTTTCTCTGCAAAGGGGCCAGGACGACTGATCCGGGTACATGAAAGAATGAATGGGGCCATGTATCGTGAGATTTTGAGTGCAAACCTCCTTCCATCAGCAAGGGCATTGAAGATGAAACGTGGCTGGGTCTTTCAACATGACAATGATCCAAAGCACACCGCCAGGGCAACGAAGGAGTGGCTTCGTAAGAAGCATTTCAAGGTCCTGGAGTGGCCTAGCCAGTCTCCAAATCTCAACCCTATAGAAAACCTTTGGAGGGAGTTGAAAGTCCGTGTTGCCAAGCGAAAAGCCAAAAACATCACTGCTCTAGAGGAGATCTGCATGGAGGAATGGGCCAACATACCAACAACAGTGTGTGGCAACCTTGTGAAGACTTACAGAAAACGTTTGACCTCTGTCATTGGCAACAAAGGATATATTACAAAGTATTGAGATGAAATTTTGTTTCTGACCAAATACTTATTTTCCACCATAATATGCAAATAAATTGTTAAAAAAACAGTCAATGTGATTTTCTGGATTTCTTTTTCTCAGTTTGTCTCCCATAGTTGAGGTCTACCTATGATGTATATTACAGACGCCTCTCATCTTTTTAAGTGGTGGAACTTGCACTATTGCTGACTGACTAAATACTTTTTTGCCCCACTGTATTTAGCTCTCCAGTTTTGCGGGCCTGGACGTACTACTCCTGGGGGTTGGCCCTCTGCCCCAGGGGTTGCTCGTTTAAATGACAGTACCTTGCAATGTGACCTGCTTTATTGCAGCGGTGGCAAATGGGTTGTCCGTCCTGATGGTAGCGACGGTCGTCTCTCCCTCTGGTTGGCGGGATCCGCTTCTGTCGTCGCCAGGGAACATCCTCCAGTCCGGAAGCCAGCTGGATCTTCTCCTTAGGGGCCTGCTCTAGGGACTGCACGGTCCGAGCTAAGGCATCAACGCTCTTAGGCAGCTCCTGCATCTGGAGGCTAAGTCCTGCAGGGGAATCGTCTTCCAGGATCTGGGCATCGGCCTCGGCAGAAACTTGAGGATCTGGCTCCACCTCCTGGTGGTACGTGAGGGTTTGACGCCTAGGAAGTACTGCACGGCTGGGCTGTCTCTCCTGTAGCACTTGGATGGCGTTGTCTTTAAATTTCGCAAAGGTCAGGTCAAGATTCTGCATGGCCAGAAGGTGCAGTTGGGCCCTTTGGTGATTGCACAGGAGCCCCTCGATGTACCGCTCCTTTAAGAGTTTATTCTCATCCTGCATGCCGTCTGGATCATCCTGCTTGATTGCCCACAGTGCCTCCTGGAGATTAAGGGCATAGTCCCGTAAGGTATCCTGCGGCCTCTGCTTGCACCCATAGAACGTTAATTTAATTTCTGTAGCGGTGCGGGTGTCAAAGGTGGTTTTGAGCTTTGCAAAGAGCTATTGCACGGTCCCTTTATCCGCAGCGGGCCAGGATTTCACTTCTCTAAGAGCTGCTCCAAACAATTGGCCCGTTACCATGTGAACCTTCTTGGGCTCTGTCAGGGGATAGAACTCGAGCAGGCTGCAGATCCCTTCTTTAAAGTCAGTTAATGTATGCGATTCTCCAGAGTATCACGGGAGCCAGGCTGCTCCAGGTATGTACGGCATAGAGAAGGGCATTATGGCCGCTGTAGCTGTGGCGGTGTCCGGCTGGCTGATAGAAGCGGCAAGCTCTGCGGGACACGGCGGCGGTACAAGGCCTGCGGCTGCACCTATTGCGGGGCCTGGAGGTGCCTCTAGGTCTGCGGCTGCGACCGCCGCTACTTCCCTTCTCGGATCGGACATGGCCGCTCCTCCCCTCTGCTAACCTGGTGGAAGTTGAGGCTCCTCTCCAGAATCGGCACTTTGTAGCGTCTCTTCTGGCAGCTCTGCTGCGCGGCGTCTCCACTTCCAGCTTTTCAGGCAGCAGCACGGTACCCGTCTTCTTGCTTCTCGCTCTTCCTGGCTGGCTCCGCCCACGAAGGTATGACCCTTCCCTTCGCGCTCCACACGGCGTGGCAATGGCGGATTTTGGCGGCAAATTGCAACACACAGTCTTTAAGCAAATCACAAATACAGTTCTTAGGCGCACATGACCCGATTTTCAGGCATAAGTAGATCCTGTTCGTTACGCCAATTTGGATCGCCCCTAGAGTAGGGCAATTGGGTACTCGGCACCAGGTCCTGCGGTTCGGGGGGATGTCACGGTGGCTGACCCGGTCCGTGGCCCTCAGGGGTGTCCAGTATCAGATTTTATATATGGGCCAGGTGCAGTAAAGAACGAGGAGACAGGTTTGCAGTCTTTTACCTAGTTTACTGAAGACTTCAGATATTATCCTCAGGCCAGAGCGCCAGATGACAGGGCAGGCAGAGTCCGGTCGGTCTGAAGGCAATTCCAGAGTCCCCTTATCCAGGTGGAAATCAGTAGCCTTCCTTCTAGCGCCTGTGTGTTGTAGTACCTCCCTGCTGAGCTTCTCGGTAAGGTCCTCACAACTCTTGTAGATGTTCTATATGTTACTTCTTCCTCTCTGTCCCCCAGATGGTGTGGATAGGACAAACCCGTATGACTGATGGCCTGGGGCTTGTTTATAGGGACCCTAGAGACTCCCCGACCCCCACAAGTTGCCACCGTGTCTTCTTAGGTATTAAGGTCGGGCAGCCAACCTGGAATTGACTGTCCTGCCGGTCTCTGGAGCAAGGCTTAGAGACAGTTGCTCCCTCGGTGTTCCTGGCTACCAGCTTCTGCGCCTCAGAAAGTAGCAGCTTGTTCCTGGCTGATTTCCCTCTGGTATTTCTCTCCTGTGCTCTGCTTTCCTGCACACTCTCTGCAGTATGGTCACGTTTTAGTGTCTTTTCCCAGGAGTTGCAGCACGTCATGCCAGCAGAGCTCCTCTCCACACTGCCTGACAGGAACTGAACTCCTTTTCCCTCCAGATCAGGATGTAAGTCGAGGAGCTCACCCTAAACAGGCTTAGAGCTCCCCCTTCTGGTCTGGAGTGTGAACATGTTGCATGTGTGTGATACCTGAACGTGGTTGTCTTTCATTGCATCAGACATGACATCATTTCTCCTGTTATGATCCGGTGACCTTGGAGCAGCATGAAAACTTTCACTGGAGTAGGTGGTAACTGTACTGACCGCAAATCCTGATCTTAACACCGCAACTAGAAGTAGCTGTGGGGTGTACCTAACAAACCCTAGACACCTTGTCACAGCCAGAGGACTAAATACCCCTATAGATGGAAATAGGAATTCTACCTTGCCTCAGAGCAGAACCCCAAAGGATAGGCAGCCCCCCACAAATATTGGCTGTGAGTAGGAGAGGAAAGACACACACAGGTAGAAAACAGGATTTAGCACAAGAGGCCACTCTAGCTAAAATAGGAAAGGATAGGACAGAGTACTGTGCGGTCAGTATTAAAACCCTTCCAAAAATATCCACAGCAGATTATACAAAAAATTCCTCCATCTAACTAAAGACGTGGAACGTATATCTGCAACTCCAGAGACTCCTACACTCAGAGCAGGAATACAATAAAAAAACAAGCACACAGCTTGTGTGCCATAGAAAAAGAAACAGACACTTATCTTTGCTGAATTGGCAGCTAAGCAGGAGAAGCTAGACAGAGGTCCAACACTTCCCAAGAAACATTGACAACTGGCAAGGACTAATGAGTCCTGCAAACCTAAATACCCCAGTCAGAATTGCAATCAGCAGATACACCTGTCCAGGACTGCAGCCCAGGGACAACTGCATTACCACCTACAACCACCGGAGGGAGCCCAAAAGCAGAATTCACAACATTCTCCCCTGAAAGGATAACATCACTGCGACGACCAGGACACTGGGGCGCCGCACTTCCGTAAACCTCTGATGATACAGTTAAAACTAGCAGGGTCATACCTGGTCACTAAATGTACAGTGGGCTTGAAAAAATATTCATAGTCTGTGAACTTTTCCACATTTTTTCACATTACACCCACAAACTTAAATGTGTTTTGGGGGGATTTTTTTTGTATATATTATTTAGAAAATTTCTTTTCAAATGGTCTTTATTGAAAATTTTTAACAACACAAACAAGACAGAATACGATAGGTAGGGGAGGGTGAGGGGACCATAGGGACGGATGGGTGGGGAGGGTGTAAATATGGGGGCAAGAGGAAGGAGGGAAGGAAAAGGAAAGGACGAGGGAGGGGTAAGAAGACAAATATGATCTACGTACGCAGCGTAGACAACGTAAACATCTGATGATCATAGTTGAACAATTGCAAAGGGGAATAGCAATCAAGAAAAACAGGTTAAAAACAGCAAACTAGAAATAACATTGGTTTCAACTATTAGGGAATTCAATGACTCTCAATGTGTTTAACTTGGTTTTACTTAGAAATGTATAGTAATATATAGTATAGTAGAGTAAGTCCCACATATAAGCAAACAGTCATCTTAGGGGAATACCTCCAACCAGCGATGCCACTTATTGGCGAATTTTTTGAAGCCTACGTTAGCAATGGAGAACTTGTAGTCATAAGACTTATGGAAAGAGACAAAATCTACGATTTCTTGCGCTGTGGGGGGAGATGGGTTTTTCCAGTTGAATGCAATTGAGTTCTTGGATACTAGAAGAATGGGTACTATGATGGACCTAAGAGAAGGGTTTATGTGGTCAATGCCTATAGACAGTAATGCTAGTTGAGGGGAAGATCAATCTTCTCTTTTGCCAGGATGTCTATAATATTAGAGATATTCTGCCATAATGGTTTTATTTTGGGGCAATTCCAAAAAACTTGGAGCAGGTTTCCTCTTTGCCCACAATTTCTCCAGCAATCAGGAGAGTTGTGGTTGTTAATTAAAGATAATCTTGCAGGTGTTAAATACCACCTAGAGATTACCTTGTAGTAAGGATTCTTGCAGGGTCATAGAGATTGTGGATGCGTAAGTATTGGATAGGGCACCCTCCCACTCCTCTATTTGAAACGTGGTCTGAAAGTCCTTTTCCCATTTGACCATGAAGGGGGTTTTAACAGAAGCCATGTTGTGGTTAAACCACCCGTAAATATATCTGTAGCTCCAGAAAATATTGTGTCCTGGATTTACATATAAGTTTAATAGTAGGTTACGAGAAAAATGGCTTATTTAAGAGAAAATTTTCTGCTTGGTCTTCAACGATCTGATATTCACAGAAGGCTGTGGAAGGGACGGCAAAGATTTATTTTAGGGTCTTAAAGATAAGGAAGTTTCTTCCTTTAAAGATGTCTTTGAGTTTTAGGATTTTATAGTTTGCCCATAGGGGATTCATTATTTTTCTGTATATATCGAAAATGAAGGACAAAGGTAGGTTGCCAAGGGAGACGAACTTAGTTGAGCCTCTGCCTGGTTTAGCCAATTTAAGCCATGCCAAGCAAGATGCCCTGAATATCGGATGCGATTTATGGTTAGAGTTTTTAGTATTAATTAGTTGCTTGATGATGAGATCTTTGGGTGCGTAATTTAGATTTAAAGAAGTTTCTAGATCCAACCATGCAGGTGCATCGTCAGTAGCCCACCAATAATAGCTCTGCTTCACTAAGTTTGCGTTGTAGTGCGCTATTATGTTAGGGAGACCCATACCTCCTGCTGATTTGTTTTTATAAAGTGTTCCCATGGCAACCCTAGCCCTTTTGTTTCTCCAGATATACAGTGGGGCAAAAAAGTATTTAGTCAGTCAGCAATAGTGCAAGTTCCACCACTTAAAAAGATGAGAGGCGTCTGTAATTTACATCATAGGTAGACCTCAACTATGGGAGACAAACTGAGAAAAAAAAATCCAGAAAATCACATTGTCTGTTTTTTTAACATTTTATTTGCATATTATGGTGGAAAATAAGTATTTGGTCAGAAACAAAATTTCATCTCAATACTTTGTAATATATCCTTTGTTGCCAATGACAGAGGTCAAACGTTTTCTGTAAGTCTTCACAAGGTTGCCACACACTGTTGTTGGTATGTTGGCCCATTCCTCCATGCAGATCTCCTCTAGAGCAGTGATGTTTTTGGCTTTTCGCTTGGCAACACGGACTTTCAACTCCCTCCAAAGGTTTTCTATAGGGTTGAGATCTGGAGACTGGCTAGGCCACTCCAGGACCTTGAAATGCTTCTTACGAAGCCACTCCTTCGTTGCCCTGGCGGTGTGCTTTGGATCATTGTCATGTTGAAAGACCCAGCCACGTTTCATCTTCAATGCCCTTGCTGATGGAAGGAGGTTTGCACTCAAAATCTCACGATACATGGCCCCATTCATTCTTTCATGTACCCGGATCACTCGTCCTGGCCCCTTTGCAGAGAAACAGCCCCAAAGCATGATGTTTCCACCACCATGCTTTACAGTAGGTATGGTGTTTGATGGATGCAACTCAGTATTCTTTTTCCTTCAAACACGACAAGTTGTGTTTCTACCAAACAGTTCCAGTTTGGTTTCATCAGACCATAGGACATTCTCCCAAAACTCCTCTGGATCATCCAAATGCTCTCTAGCAAACTTCAGACGGGCCCGGACATGTACTGGCTTAAGCAGTGGGACACGTCTGGCACTGCAGGATCTGAGTCCATGGTGGCGTAGAGTGTTACTTATGGTAGGCCTTGTTACATTGGTCCCAGCTCTCTGCAGTTCATTCACTAGGTCCCCCCGCGTGGTTCTGGGATTTTTGCTCACCGTTCTTGTGATCATTCTGACCCCACGGGGTGGGATTTTGCGTGGAGACCCAGATCGAGGGAGATTATCAGTGGTCTTGTATGTCTTCCATTTTCTAATTATTGCTCCCACTGTTGATTTCTTCACTCCAAGCTGGTTGGCTATTGCAGATTCAGTCTTCCCAGCCTGGTGCAGGGCTACAATTTTGTTTCTGGTGTCCTTTGACAGCTCTTTGGTCTTCACCATAGTGGAGTTTGGAGTCAGACTGTTTGAGGGTGTGCACAGGTGTCTTTTTATACTGATAACAAGTTTAAACAGGTGCCATTACTCAGGTAATGAGTGGAGGAAAGAGGAGACTCTTAAAGAAGAAGTTACAGGTTTGTGAGAGCCAGAAATCTTGATTGTTTGTTTCTGACCAAATACTTATTTTCCACCATAATATGCAAAAAAAATGATAAAAAAACAGACAATGTGATTTTCTGGATTTTTTTTTCTCAGTTTGTCTCCCATAGTTGAGGTCTACCTATGATGTAAATTGCAGACACCTCTCATCTTTTTAAGTGGTGGAACTTGCACTATTGCTGACTGACTAAATACTTTTTTGCCCCACTGTATGTATTAATCAGGGTTTATATATTGTTTCGGTACGAAATGGGGATAGGGACGGGAATGGATCTAAAGATATAAAGTATTTTAGGGATTACGAAACATTTAACAGACAAATTTCTTCCCCACCATGTTAAGTCTTTACCAAAGAAGTGATTCAGGTCAAGTGAGATGTTTTTAACTAGTGAATCCAAATTCGTGGAAACTAACAAATCAAGCTTCCTAGTTATTTTTACACCTAAATATGTGATTTCTTCTTTCGCCCAGCTCCAGGACATTAGCTTTTTGATCTCATCAATCTCTGAAGAGTTGAGATAGAATTGTAGAATTTGGGACTTTGTCTCATTTACCTTGAAATAGGATATTCTAGAGAATGCCTCGATTATACTCCGAACTCTAGGGATAGAGATTAGGGGGTTGGCCAAGGTTAATATCACATCATCGGCAAACAAACCAATCTTAAAATTTTTAGGTGTTTTAATTTCCGAGACATCTGATTCCTCCCTGATAGATTGGGCCAGAGGCTCCATCGCCAGAGCGAAGAGCAAGAGGGAGTGGGGACATCCCTGCGTCGTACCATTAAAGATATTAAAGGGCGTTGATAGGTGGTTGTTTGAAAAAACTTTGGCCGAGGGCCTAGAGTAAAGGGCCTGGCTCTGTGAGTTGAAGCCGAAATTTAGTAATGTTGATCTCAAATATTTCCAGTTAAGGAGGTCAAAGGCTTTCTCAGCATCCAACGAGATGACGACAGAAGGTGTTTTTTTTGGTTAATTAGCTTTATAATGTCGATTATTCTCCTTGTGCCATCAACCGATTGTCTGCTTCTCACAAAGCCTATCTGACCTTTATTTTGGGTAGAAAGTTATTAATTCTATTGGCCAGAAGTTTGGCATAGATTTTTATGTCAGTATTAACCAATGAGATCGGCCAATAATTTGTGATATGGGTCAGATCACCTTTACTCTTTGGGATTAAAAAAATTGTAGCTTGCAACATTTCAGGAGGGAAGATACCTGAGCTAGCTGCTACATTAAAGATTTGGGAAACAAAAGGGGCAGCAGTTCTTTAAAGGATTTATAATATTCATTTATGAAGCCGTCTGGCACGGGGATTTAAACTGCTTCAGTTCCCCTATCGTCTCCAAAACCTTTTCTGTTGTAAATGGTGTGGTAAGGTCTGTGAGGTTGTCCTCAGAAAGTTTGGGTAGGGAGAGCTTAGCTAGAAACGAAGAAATTTCTGTTTGGATAGGTTGGGATTGATAGGGACCCATTTTAAATTGTAGAGTTCAGAGTAGAATGAGGCAAAATCGTTCACTACATCTTGAGGGTGATGCAACAAAGTTCCTTTTGAGGAAATTATTCTATTGATTCTATTATTTACTCTTGGTCTTTTTAGTCTGTGCATCAGGTGCCTTGTTGGCTTATTTAATGAATAATTTTTAAATTTAGAAGACTTGACTGATGAGTCATAAAACGAGAATATAAGAGTTCTCAACTCTCGTCTTAGACCCATAATTTCAGATTGGATGGTGGAAGAGTGGGGATTGGAGTTCAATTGAGTCGTCTCTTTAGATCTAATTAAAGATTGTATTTCCTTTATTTTTGCCCTGATTAACCTTTTTTCTTTTGATGAGATTTGTAACATTGTACCTCTGATCACCGCCTTGTGAGCGTTCCAGAGAACAAAAGGGTCTATTGACTCTGAATTATTTTCTTTGAAATAATTTTTAATTGCTATGCTAATTGTTTCTTTGTGGAACGGGTTATTAATAATAAGTGCGTTACTTTTCCACAGAAATTGCTTCTTTAAAGGTGGGCTGAGGACGAGTTCGCCAGTGACCGGGGTGTGATTGGAAATTGTTTTAGATAGATATTTACACTGCTAAATTTTGTCAGGGAGAAAACATCAGAAATAATGAGATCTATTCTAGAGGTGATTTGGTATACGTCAGAAGTGGGTGTATTCTTTTGACGATGTATTGAGGCATCTGAATACATCGTAGAGTTCGTTTTGGAACAACCAATTGTTTAGAGTGAGGGATTTGTGTCAATTGTTGGCCGATGAGTCCATATGCCCCTCTGGGACTACGTTAAAGTCTCCTGCTAAGATTAATTCCCCCTTTTTTACTTCTGTGACTTTTTTAATTAGTCTGTTGAGGAATCTGATGTGCCCTGTATTGGGAACATATGTGTTTACTGTTGTAAATTCTTGGTTGTTGATATTGCAGATCAAAATGTGAAAGTGCCCCTTGTCGTCCACAATCTCTTCTGAAAATTCAAACGGTAGGTTATTTCCTATTGTCATAACCCCTGCTTTTTTCCTTGAATCATAAGATTCAAACATATGCGCAAATTTCCTGTCTTCAAATTTGGGATGGTCGTTTTTCCTAAATTTAGTTTCCTGGACACATATGATGTCCATTTTAGATTTGGAAAGTTCATTTTTTATGGAAAATCTTTTGGGGGGGCTGTTGAGGCCTCTAACGTTGTATGTCATTAATTTAATTGACATGTTGCGATGAGTTTGAATTTTGCGGTAATGATTCAGATATCGGTTTAGAAAGAGAGTGGAGTATTGTCGCTGGTTGGAGGCGATTACCTAGATGTGGGACCACTGGAAACCTGAAAACAGTAGTAAAAAAATACGGTAACCAGTAAGAAAAAGGTAAGCAGTTAAATATGATAATTACGTTAGACTTGGAGTCCAATTATAGATAGCTTGAGAAGGTATTTCTTGTCCTCTTAAAGGAATCTCGTGGTGAGTTCCTTTCTGTCCAGGGGAAAGTTCATGAAAGCTCTAAATGGAGAGCATCCTCCGAGTTGAGAAGACATAACAAATCAACAACAAACAGTTACAGGCAACAAAACGTGTATAGCGCATTAATAGCATAGCTGTCCTTTGAGACTAAGGCGTTAGTCATAGGAGCAAAAGGATTATGGGAGAGGAATGATTAAAGGGAACCCGTCACCCCGTTTTTTCAATATGAGCTCAAAATAACGTTCAATAGGGCCTGAGCTGTGCTTTGCAATAGTGTCTTTATTGTTCCCTGATTCCCCACCTTTGCTGCCAAAATACCTTAGTAAAGGCGCCGTTTTCGCCTGTCAATCACGCTGGTCCGGTCAAATGGGCGTTGTGAAATCGCTGTTTCTCCCCCCGCTCCTCGGCGTGTCTGACATAACTCGATCTGTGAATAGCACAGATCGCGCTTTTTTTTGCAGTTGCGCAGTGCTTTCTTCTCTCTTGCGCATGCGCAGCATGTATTACCCAACAGTGGGCAAAGCATACAATACATCATTGTGCATGCGCCGGTTTTTTACTGTAACATCTGTGCCCCGGAAGTCTCAGTATGCAAATTTGCATATCCAGACTTCCGGGGCACACAGGTTACAGTGAAGAGCAGCGCATGCGCAGTGATGTGCTGTATGCAATGCCCACAGTTGTGCAAAGCATATTGCGCAGGCGCGAGAGCGGAATGCACTGCGCAGGCAACTGGACTGCGAAAACTTGTGTTGTGGTAATCCCGCAAGGTGGTTTCTGACACATTTTCCTCCAGGGAGACATGTTCTTTGGATAATAGTAACATAGTAACATAGTTAGTAAGGCCGAAAAAAGACATTTGTCCATCCAGTTCAGCCTATATTCCATCATAATAAATCCCCAGATCTACGTCCTTCTACAGAACCTAATTGTATGATACAATATTGTTCTGCTCCAGGAAGACATCCAGGCCTCTCTTGAACCCCCCGACTGAGTTCGCCATCACCACCTCCTCAGGCAAGCAATTCCAGATTCTCACTGCCCTAACAGTAAAGAATCCTCTTCTATGTTGGTGGAAAAACCTTCTCTCCTCCAGACGCAAAGAATGCCCCCTTGTGCCCGTCACCTTCCTTGGTATAAACAGATCCTCAGCGAGATATTTGTATTGTCCCCTTATATACTTATACATGGTTATTAGATCGCCCCTCAGTCGTCTTTTTTCTAGACTAAATAATCCTAATTTCGCTAATCTATCTGGGTATTGTAGTTATCCCATCCCCTTTATTAATTTTGTTGCCCTCCTTTGTACTCTCTCTAGTTCCATTATATCCTTCCTGAGCACCGGTCCCCAAAACTGGACACAGTACTCCATGTGCGGTCTAACTAGGGATTTGTACAGAGGCAGTATAATGCTCTCATCATGTGTATCCAGACCTCTTTTAATGCACCCCATGATCCTGTTTGCCTTGGCAGCTGCTGCCTGGCACTGGCTGCTCCAGGTAAGTTTATCATTAACTAGGATCTCCAAGTCCTTCTCACTGTCAGATTTACCCAGTGGTTTCCCATTCAGTGTGTAATGGTGACATTGATTCCTTCTTCCCATGTGTATAACCTTACATTTATCATTGTTAAACCTCATCTGCCACCTTTCAGCCCAAGTTTCCAACTTATCCAGATCCATCTGTAGCAGAATACTATCTTCTCTTGTATTAACTGCTTTACATAGTTTTGTATCATCTGCAAATATCGATATTTTACTGTGTAAACCTTCTACCAGATCATTAATGAATATGTTGAAGAGAACAGGTCCCAATACCGACCCCTGCGGTACCCCACTGGTCACAGCGACCCAGTTAGAGACTATACCATTTATAACCACCCTCTGCTTTAATAATAATAATAATAATAATTTTTATTTATATAGCGCCAACATATTCCGCAGCGCTTTACAAATTATAGAGGGGACTTGTACATACAATAGACATTACAGCATAACAGAAATACAGTTCAAAACAGATATCAAGAGGAGTGAGGGCCCTGCTCGTAAGCTTACAAACTATGAGGAAAAGGGGAGACACGAGAGGTGGATGGTAACAATTGCTATAGTTACTAGCTTTCTATCACTAAGCCAGTTACTAACCCATTTACACACATTTTCCCCCAGACCAAGCATTCTAATTTTGTGTACCAACCTCTTGTGCGGCACGGTATCAAACGCTTTGGAAAAATCGAGATATACCACGTCCAATGACTCACCGTGGTCCAGCCTATAGCTTACCTCTTCATAAAAACTGATTAGATTGGTTTGACAGGAGCGATTTCTCATAAACCCATGCTGATATGGAGTTAAACAGTTATTCTCATTGAGATAATCCAGAATAACATCCCTCAGAAACCCTTCAAATATTTTACCAACAATAGAGGTTAGACTTACTGGCCTATAATTTCCAGGTTCACTTTTAGAGCCCTTTTTGAATATTGGCACCACATTTGCTATGCGCCAATCCTGCGGAACAGACCCTGTCGCTATAGAGTCCCTAAAAATAAGAAATAATGGTTTATCTATTACATTACTTAGTTCTCTTAGTACTCGTGGGTGTATGCCATCTGGACCCGGAGATTTATCTATTTTAATCTTATTTAGCCGGTTTCGCACCTCTTCTTGGGTTAGATTGGTGACCCTTAATATAGGGTTTTCATTGTTTCTTGGGATTTTACCTAGCATTTCATTTTCCACCGTGAATACCGTGGAGAAGAAGGTGTTTAATATGTTAGCTTTTTCCTCGTCATCTACAACCATTCTTTCCTCACTATTTTTTAAGGGGCCTACATTTTCAGTTTTTATTCTTTTACTATTGATATAGTTGAAGAACAGTTTGGGATTAGTTTTACTCTCCTTAGCAATGTGCTTCTCTGTTTCCTTTTTGGCAGCTTTAATTAGTTTTTTAGATAAAGTATTTTTCTCCCTATAGTTTTTTAGAGCTTCAATGGTGCCATCCTGCTTTAGTAGTGCAAATGCTTTCTTTTTACTGTTAATTGCCTGTCTTACTTCTTTGTTTAGCCACATTGGGTTTTTCCTATTTCTAGTCCTTTTATTCCCACAAGGTATAAACCGCTTACACTGCCTATTTAGGATGTTCTTAAACATTTCCCATTTATTATCTGTATTCTTATTTCTGAGGATATTGTCCCAGTCTACCAGATTAAGGGCATCTCTAAGCTGGTCAAACTTTGCCTTCCTAAAGTTCAGTGTTTTTGTGACTCCCTGACAAGTCCCCCTAGTGAAAGACAGGTGAAACTGTACAATATTGTGGTCGCTATTTCCTAGATGCCCGACCACCTGCAGATTTGTTATTCTGTCAGGTCTATTAGATAGTATTAGGTCTAAAAGTGCTGCTCCTCTGGTTGGATTCTGCACCAATTGTGAAAGATAATTTTTCTTGGTTATTAGCAGAAACCTGTTGCCTTTATGGGTTTCACAGGTTTCTGTTTCCCAGTTAATATCCGGGTAGTTAAAGTCCCCCATAACCAGGACCTCATTATGGGTTGCAGCTTCATCTATCTGCTTTAGAAGTAGACTTTCCATGGTTTCTGTTATATTTGGGGGTTTGTAACAGACCCCAATGAGAATTTTGTTACCATTTTTCCCTCCATGAATTTCGACCCATATGGACTCGACATCCTCATTTCCTTCGCTAATATCCTCCCTTAAAGTGGACTTTAGACAAGACTTTACATAGAGACAAACCCCTCCTCCTCTCCGATTTTTACGATCCTTTCTAAACAGACTGTAACCCTGTAAGTTAACTGCCCAGTCATAGCTTTCATCTAACCATGTCTCGGTTATTCCCACTATGTCAAAGTTACCTGTAGATATTTCTGCTTCTAGTTCTTCCATCTTGTTTGTCAGGCTTCTGGCGTTTGCAAGCATGCAGTTTAGAGGATTTTGTTTTGTTCCAATCTCCTCGCTGTGGATTGTTTTAGAAATGTTCTTACCTCCCTTCTGAGTTTGTTTTCCTGGATCTTCTTTGTTCAAGTCTAATGTTTTTCTTCCCGTCCCCTCTTCTTCTAGTTTAACGCCCTCCTGATGAGTGTAGCGAGTCTTCTGGCGAATGTGTGTTTCCCAGGTTTGTTGAGGTGTAGTCCGTCTCTGGCGAGGAGTCCATCGTACAAGTAATTCACACCGTGGTCCAGGAATCCGAATCCTTGTTGTCTGCACCATCGTCTTAGCCAGTTGTTTGCATCAAGGATCCTGTTCCATCTCCTGGTGCCATGCCCGTCTACTGGAAGGATAGAAGAAAAAACTACCTGTGCATCCAGTTCCTTTACTTTCTTCCCCAACTCTTCAAAGTCTTTGCAGATTGTCGGTAGGTCCTTCCTTGCCGTGTCATTTGTGCCAACATGTATCAGAAGAAATGGGTGGACGTCCTTGGAGCTGAAGAGCTTTGGTATCCTATCGGTCACATCCTTGATCATCGCACCTGGAATGCAGCATACTTCTCTTGCGGTTATGTCTGGTCTGCAGATGGCTGCTTCTGTGCCTCTCAGTAGTGAGTCTCCCACCACCACCACTCTTCGTTGCTTCTTGGCTGTACTTTTTGCTGTCACTTGTTGCTGTGTGCCCTTTTCTTTTTTGCTTGCTGGTATTGCTTCATCCTTAGGTGTGCCATCTTCATCCTCTACAAAGATTTGATATCGGTTCTTCAGTTGTGTGGTTGGTGATTTCTCTATGGTCTTCTTGCTTCATTTGGTCACATGCTTCCACTCATCTGCTTTTGGAGGTTCTCTGACACTTTTTTCACCTTCTGTGACCAGTAGAGATGCTTCTGTTCTGTCTAGAAAGTCTTCATTCTCTTTGATGAGTTTCAAAGTTGCTATTCTTTCTTCCAGACCCCGCACCTTTTCTTCTAAAAGGGCCACTAGTCTACACTTCTGACAGGTGAAATTTAATTCTTCTTCTGGTCGATCTGTGAACATGTAGCACATGATGCAGCTCACCATGTAGGTTGTCACATCTGCCATGTTGCTCCTAGATCCTGCTGACTTGCTGTGTGTTTTCCTTCTTGTGTAATCTACTCAGCCAAGCTCTCTTGCAATAATGTCCTACAGGCAAAAATTGATTGGTGATTCTTTCCAAGCAGCTGGTCCCGGCTGTACCCAACGATCTTCTAGCTTAGGGAGACTCTTCGCTTTCCCAGAAGGCACCTGGAATATGCAAATTAGCCTCCTCAAGCTTGAATCCCTGGTTTGGTGATTCTTTCCAAGCAGCTGGTCCCGGCTGTACCCAACGATCTTCTAGCTTAAGGAGACTCTTCGCTTTCCCAGAATGCACCTGGAATATGCAAATTAGCCTCCTCAAGCTTGAATACAAATTTTTGAAGTATCACACAAGCCTGCACCACATCATCAACAGTCTCAGTCTGCAGTTTAATTGCTGTTAGCAGGACTCTCCATTTAGCAGTAAATATGCCAAAGGCACATTCAACAACTCTTTGTGCTCTGGTTAACCGATAATTAAAAATTTTCTTCCTCTGGGTCAGTCCACTACTTCCATAGGGTTTTATCAAGTGTGGTGAAAGCTGGAAGGCGTCATCTCCAATGCACACAAATGGCAATGGTGGAGCGGTGGTTCCAGGGAGAGGTCTAGGCGGTGGAAAGTCAAATGTCTCGCCATACAAACGACGCCCCATTGGTGAAGTTTTAAAAATCTAGGAGTCATTTGCGTGTCCATACGCACCGATATCCACAGCGATAAATTTGCAGTGTGCGTCGGCTATGGCCATCAACACAATTGAAAAGTACTTTTTGTAATTGTAAAATTCAGATCCAGAGCCAGAAGGTTTGACAATCCTTATATGCTTCCCATCGACTTCTCCAACACAATTTGGGAACTGGCATATTTCTTCAAAATTGTGGGCAATCTCCAGCCACCTCTCCTGTGATGGCTCTGGAATGTATTCCGCCTGTAAGCAATCCCACAATGCCCGGCAGGTCTCTCTGATGATCCCTGAGATTGAGGATATCCCAAGCCTGAACTGGAAATGTAGGGATGAAAACGATTCTCCAGTTGCAAGGAATCTTAACAAAAGGAAAAGACAATAATTAATAAAAAATTCAAAAAACAACATTACAGTTATAAGTCTGATGAATGAGAATCATTAAAAAAAAAAAACTTACCGAATAGTCACCATCAGACGCTCCGCTGGTGATATGGAGAAGCGCATCTGGGTGTCTCGTCTCTGTATTGATTCTCCAACACGGCCCAACAAAATTTAAAAATTTTCCGCTTTCATGCGCACATAGCTGAAGAATTTTTCAGGATTTTCCCTCAATCCAATATACAGTGTGGAATAAACGCCACGGGTCATGTGTTGGGCTGTGATGGGATGGATCCACAGCCTTCTCTTCCGCCGCTGCCGCAGGATGCGCAGTCTTTTTTCCTCTTTGTCCCGAACGATGACTGCCAACCGATTAGCCTCAAAAGTGAAATCTGCACATATCTTCACAATATTCGCCAGTACTCCTTCCATCTTTCTCTACAAGCCACTTTCTCTACAACCTTTCAAAGATGTGGTGTAAATACACTGTATATATAGTTTCCCAGTAGCTTCCATTAGCCAGTCACATTTCCCTGTACTTTGCATAGCCAATATCATTGAGATTGAGATTTCCAAAAAAACAGATCCGTCAAAAAACGGATCCAACGGATGTAAAAAACGGTCGCAATGGTTCTAACCCATCCGTTTTTTTTACGCATCTGTGATACGTCAAAAAACCGGATCCGTTAGAACCGTTTTCTTAACAATTTTGACGGATCTGTCGATCCGTCACGATGTCGGAGCAGACTGACGCCAAACAACTGAAGTGTGAAAGAAGCCTTAGATGCTTCACCTGGAGTGCAATAACTACAGAGCACCATAAACATTTATATTGGCAATGGTGAACACTTGTATTTGACATATAAACTACAAGGCTCATGATGGCACTGCTCAGTCCTCATGTTGGCATGGCACAGCACTGATAGTTTTAGGACTCCCTGAACAAGTGTAAATGCTAGTGTAGTGCAGTGTTAGTGTGTTAGTATACTCACTGACCGCTGTCTTATCCGCTCCTGTTCTGAGTCACCTGACAGCGATTCAGACTCTCTGGATCACACTGCAGTCTCTGTGTGACCCTACGGAGCATCAGAACAAAGCCCCATAGACTTCCATTGTAAAAGAGACTTCCGTCTCGCACACTGAGCGCAGCTCACACACAGTACAGCTCACACACAGAGCACAGCATGATCTGGAGAGACTGAATCGTCCTCACATGATTCAGTAGAGGAGTGAAGCTGTGTTGGATACTGGAGAAGACGGCGATCAGTGACTAATAACACACTGACACTGCACTACACTAACATTTACTGAGATTTACAGCATTAAAAAAAAAAATTTTTACGGGTGTGCTGCTTTAACTTTGAAGCATGTCCGGCTCCATAACACTGCCCAAATTAAATCTAACTTAGAGGGGTATTCCAATTATAACTACTAGATCTGTGGAGGATTGACCTCTAAGAGCCCCAACTGATGAATAGAAGGGGGTCTTCCATTTCAGTTACTCTATAAGACTGGACATTACGGAGCGCTGTACTCCGCTTCCTCCGCCAGTGCAATAACCTGAGATTGGAGTGACAGCAAAAATGCTCGACCACCAGTCTGATCCACCGGGGAGGGGACACAAGTCCCCATTAATGGTCTCAGCAATCAGACCCCTGACTGATCCCACAGTCACCACCAATAATTATTAACTCATTAGAACTGGAGTACCCCTTTAAGTTTACTTTATGTGGCCAGTTACAGGTTTTTTCATCAGTCGCAGCTCTCGCTTCCGTGTTGCCTCCTCCGCCAACTGCTGAGAGATGTGCAAGTCTGTCGGTAAAGCGGCCAAAATGATTCCCTGAGGCAGTCCAGAGCCCGGTGTATGAATATGGTGCACTGCCATCTCTCCATGAGCCCTACATAATTTTTTTATATATATTGTGCCACATATAGACTTTAAATTAACATATTGGGGCCAAAGTAACCTTCCATTTGATAAAATGGGCACCACATAGCCTTTCATTTAACATAATGGGTCTGCATAATTCTTAATTTAATATAATGGGACCCACGTATCTTTCCATTTAATTATATTTAATTCTTCATTTAATAAAATGAACCACACATACACCACTATTTAATGTAATGGGCACAACAAAGCTTTCCATACTGTGAGAATCAGACTGCACTCAGATGTCATCCGAGTGCAGTCCTATTGGAATACCTGGGGTGGACCCGCAGATCCACGACAACGAACCTCCCAAGGGTGAGCTGACCAGGTAGACCACCCCCTATACAGGGAGCGTTAGGGGCAGACCCAAGGGAGACTATTGCCGCAGAAGCTGGAACCCGGAGACAGGTAGTAGGAAGTACAAGATAGAGAAGCTAGGTGCAGGACGGACAGAGTGAGACAAGATGAAGTACAGTTAGGTAAGAGCTGGGAACCGGTGAGACCAAAGGAGAACTGCGAAGGGGAAGACACAAAGGAAGCAGGACAGAGACACCAGACTAACAGAGTACGGAGAGGACACTGGGAGGACTGGACTGGACGAGGATACAAGGAAGCCTGGGAAGGCAGAGAAGCTGAACTAGCTGGACAGAGCGGAGACTCAGAACAGGCAGTGCAAAGACAATGGAAGACCTGAGTCACAGAAGCAGAAATGACAGACAGGCAAGGAGCAGAGGAAGGAATCCCCTTATATACATGGAGTGCTGGAGGACTTCCAGGTCACGGTCCTCCAGGATCACAGAGAGGAAATACAGAGCGCCTGCAAATCAGAAAGAGGAAGTGCTGGAGTGGGTGGTGCGCACGCGCACCCGACGAGAACCAGAGAGCAGAGAATGAAGGAGAGGACGCGCGCCGCAGCGGGTAAGAATGAGCGGAAGGAGTGGCCGTGACACATACAATATAATGATCCCACATAGTCTTCCATTTAATATAATGGTCCCATATAGTCTTCCATTTAATATAATGGTCCCATATAGTCTTCCATTTAATATAATGGGCCTCAATATAGCCTTTTTTACGTAGTGGGCAACACAAGGCTTTCCATACCATATATAAGAAGTGAACTCTTTGACTTTGTGCCATTGGTGTGCCACCAGACCACCCTTTTGGCTGTTGGCCTGCCGTCGCAGCACACTGTTTTCCATTTGTTTGCCACCGGAGCGTACCCTTCATTGATGACTTGCCACTGGAGCATAGTTTGCTGCTGGCATGCCACCGGAGCACAACCTTTGCCACGGCATGCTACCGGAGTATGCTTTTAGCCGCTGGCATGCCTTGGGAGCACACAATATACCGTTGGAGTGCCATAGGAGCATATCCTTTGCCGTTAGGATTCCAGCGAAGCATATCCATTGCCGTTGGCGTGCCACTGAAACACACCTGTCAGGATTTGAACCCAGCAGCTCTTGTGCACCTGGCGACAGCTCTTCCCTTTGAGCCATTCAGCTCTCTGGACAGTTTTGTGTTAACCCAAATAACTTGTACCTGTGTTGCTTCTGAGTGTCTCCACTGTGAGTTCCTGATTGTCTCCACCTTGATTGAACACCCTATTTAAACCTGGCATAGCACTCCCTTCCTTGCAAGATTATTGAGCTACCAGCCTCTAGTCAAGCTTTGTTTCACCTGCTGCTTATCCTTGAAACTCTACTGCTTCTCCTGTCAGAACCTGTGGTGGGCTGGAGGGGCCAGTAAAGGGGGGCTGATGGAGTCCGTGGGCCTGGTAGTGGGCTGCCGGAGGCTGTGTGGTGCTGAAGAGAGGGCTGTGGAGGCTGTGTGGTGCTGTAGCGGGGGCTGTTTGGAGCTGTAGAGGACTACAGAGCCACACAGCCCCATGGTGTGACTTCCCCAAGTGTCATGACAGCTGAATGTATATACATATCTACACATACATGTATGTACATGTAAATAACAAAATCCCAAATATAATAGATACCTTTACCAAAACATTATAGAACAAAATTCCCCCTTTGTATGTGGGGAAACAAAGGCATACTCAAAAGAATAAAATTGAAAAAACTTTATTAAATATTGCACTTAACAATAAAACCCATGAAAATAACCAAGCAAGGAAATCTCAATAAAAACAAGCAGCTAAAGCAGACACGATATACTAATCACATTATATGGGTATTGATTGTGAAAAATGTTGTAAACACTCTCAAATAAACACCAACACATATTTTATAAAGGCTGACAAATTCAGTCATGTGGTGTATGTTATATACCCACAAACTATGAAAAAGCTCTAAAAGGCACAAGGGAGAAATTGCAATAATAACAATAATAATCTTTATTTTTATATAGCGCTAACATATTCCGCAGCGCTTTACAGGTTGCAAACATTATCATCACTGTCCCCGATGGGGCTCACAATCTAGAATCCCTATCTGTATGTCTTTGGACATACAATACATATAATAATCCAGTATCATTTATGCAGGCCATAAGGGCCAAGGACACATGTGGAAAAAACTTGCTAGATGGAGATAGTAAACTGGAACGCATGTATATTGCTGAGGTTGTGAGACCAAATATAACAATAAATGAGTTTTGCTACAAAGACTACTGCAGTAAACAAGTTCAAATATGTATTGGGATATATAGTAAAGTGCAATCAGTGCTACAAAGCCTATAGTTGAAATGCAACCCAATAGGCACAATACGCTACCCCTATGTGAGTCCTGCAGGTATCGCAAAGTCTATCAAAGTATATATGGACTGAAAACAACCATATGCCAAAGGCCAGGTAAAGTTAACTTACATGGATGTGGTGATAGATCTCGTGTGCCTGTGCTGCAACCCCGACAGCGCCGTTTCGCCAATCAGTCTTCTTCCATATGGTGGCAAGTGTGTTATGTGTTGAAGGCGCTCATTATAAATGGCAAAAATCAGCCTTAGTGCTGCGAACAGCTGATAGCTGCGATCGCGTCCCGGAAGTTGTACGGCGCATGCGCTGGTTCACGGCCGTGCACTGTGCAATACAGATATCTAATAATATAATCTAAGGTGATGCACACATCTATATTAAGACAAACCTAAAAAACTCTATACTAATCCGAATGCCACATTAATGAGCAAAAATTGTCTAAACATTTGCAAATGTTAAACATTTCCAAACAATTTTTAAACAATTTATAAACAGTTTTTAAAACCTGGACAACAGGTAGTATGTTAAATAATGTGAACCCATGGTAAACATATATACATAAGATATGATGACACGCAGGATGAGTTTTGATAGAAGATGCTCAACCTAAATGCACAGGTCCATACAATGGCTGTTGTCCAAGTTCCGGACCTTAAGATAAAATAGATTACATTGCAATATACAGTCCTAAAATCAATATAAACAAAAGAAAATTATAGAAAATAAACACACTAAAAACTACACAGGATTTTGTGGCCAAAAAACAAAGATAAACCTGTCAACATAGATGACCCAGTAGGGGAATTACCGTGATTAGAGAAAATGAATAATAAAAGGGGACAGCCATGATGAAAACCATAATCAAAAACCATGATGGAAAAAGGGACAAATGAACAAAAACGAAAAAAAGATAAAAGAAAACAAGGGGAAGGATAGGGTAATAAGAGAACTACTTAAATATCCCAAAATAAAGGGAGAAAGCTATATAGGTAAAGACAGATGAGGTTGACAATAGGGGGTTCATAAAAATGAACTGAAACCCATTGCCTCATTGAGCCCTTGTGGGGCAAGGGTACCAAGTTGGTATATCCATCTGCTCTCTTTGCGTGCAAGGATTTTACCCAAATTGCCACCTCTATCATTCAAAATAACTTGGTCAATAGCTTGAATTTTCAGATCAATTGGATTGGAATTATGGTACAGCCTAAAATGTTTGGGCAAAGTTTTAAGCGAATTAATATCTTCTACACTGGCAGCTTTCTCAATGTCAAGGATGTGCTCCCTGGTTCGTATCTTGAGCTCACGTGTAGTGAGCCCAATATACACCTTTTTGCAAGGGCATTGTGCATGGTACACAATGCCCTTTGAAGAACAGGTAAGATGTTTGCGTATAAAGTACGACCTTGAACCATCATGATTGACAAAAGAGACACTTTTAATATGGTTTTTGCAATCTTTGCATTTTTTACACGGAAAGAATCCATTTCCACTTGCTGTATAAGACATACCAGTTGTATTCATCCCTGAATAATGACTGTGGACTAAGATGTCTTTCAAATTCCGTGCTCTTCTGGGTGTCATAGCTGGACGATTGGGAAGGGTCTTTTTTAGGACAGGGTCACTGAGCAAGATATTCCAATGTTTTTGGAGGATTGCCATTAACTCAGGCCATTGTTTATTGAAGTTCGTAAAGAACCTCACCTAATTGTTGTCGTTTCTACTACGAGATGTCCTACTACCTTATAATAATTCCTCACTTGAAATTTTACATGCTCTGTTGTATCCTTTTTTTAATTTGTCTTTTACTATACCCTCGATCCTGAAAACGCTGTGCTAGTTCTATTGCTTGAGCTTGGAAATTATCCTCAGTAGCACAGATTTTTTTGACCCTTAAAAATTGTCCAATCGGGATCCCATCAATTGTCGGTTTATAATGGGCCGATTATGCATGGAGATGGGTGTTCGTAGCAGTTGGTTTTCTGAAGATATCAGTGACAATCCTGCCATTAGAAGCCACTGTCATTTTAAGGTCCAAAAACTCTAAAGATCTGCCCCATTTATATGTGAGCTGATGTTATAGCTGGTATTTAGATTTAACATGTCGATCAAGGATGTTAATTGATCAATACTGCCCTCCCCAAAAAACAGGACATCATCAATATACCGACTCCATCTTTGAACCAAATCCATTCCTATCAGTTGATCATTGTGAAAAATTTATTTCTCCCAATAGCCCATAAATAAATTGGCGTAAGTGGGGGCGCAAGTTGCGCCCATGGCCGTTCCCTGTTTTTGGAGAAAAATTGTCTTGTTGAAAATAAAGACATTATGTTCCAAAACGAACCTTAGCAAAACCAGAATCAAATCAATCAAGGCTTTATCCAAATTACTTTGGTTTAAGTAATATGAACCCGCATTTAGACCATCACTGTGTCTAATTGATGAATAAAGCGCTTCTACATCCGCTGTGACTAGAATAGCCCCATCCTCTAGATATATAGAATCCAATCTTTTTAAGACAGATGTAGTGTCTTTTATATATGACAGGAGTGTTAGCACCAGCGGTTGTAAATAGTAATCTATGATGGTACAGATCGACTCACATAAACTCTCCTTGCCCGAGACTATCGGTCTTCCTGGGGGGTCATCCGGATCTTTGTGTAGTTTCGGCAGGAGGTAAAATATGGCCGTTTTAGGTTGTAATTTTATGATGCAATTGAGTAAACGTTTTGGGATAATCCCTTTTTCGTGTGCTTCTTCCGAAATCTTAATTAGTTCCTATTGGAACTGTGTGGAAGGATTATACGTCATTTTTTTATAGCACGTTTTAACAGATAATATTTTATCTGCTTGCTTCTCGTACATGCTTATTGGCCAGATAACGGTGTTTCCACCTTTATCCGCCTGTTTTATGACGACATTTTTAAGATTTTGTAATTCTGTTAATGCCAAAGACTCCTCCCTATTCAAATTCGTGTTCCAACCTGGGCTATTGGGTAATGCCTTAATGTCTTTAGTAACTAGCCTCGTAAAAACATCAATTGCTGGACATGTATTAAAAACTGGGGAAGGTTTTAGACTTAACAATCAGATGAATCGGGAACTTACCAGCCTCAATTTGGGCATTTTCCTCAAGTAATTCTTCGAGATCCCTCAAAGCCTCTCTTTCCGTATCAGTAGGGAAAGGGAAATCCAAATCCACTTTGTAATGCATTTTTTGTAGGACTATCTTACGGGCAACAAGGTGTAGGTCTTTTACCACTGTGAATTTGTCTAATGTAGAAGAAGGGGAAAATGTTAGACCCTTCTCTAATAATTTAATCTGGGTTTCTGATAATAAATGTTCTGATATATTGATTACCTTCATGCGGTCATTAGTCTGTTTAGCCTTCCTTTTGGAAAAAATGTCAGCATATTTCGTATTATTCCCGACTCTTGTCCGCATGAAGTAATCATTTGTGCTTTCTGATTCGCTACATGAAGCACTACTCTCAGAACCAGATAATGTCTCTTTAGACGTTGTATTTCCATTTGGAGAAGTTACTTTAGATCTTTTTTTAGGAAGTTGCCATTTGTAAATTTTGTCCATTTCATAATCTTTGGAGTCCCCCAGATATTTCTTCAATTTTAATTGGCTGATATCGTTCTCCCATTTGTCTATATCTTTCTCTATAGCTTGCATATAATTCTCAAGTTTTTCTGAAGTTAGATGTTTTTTCAGATTTTTCTCTACCTCATCAATTTCTTTTTCAATCAAAGTTAATGATGTTGAGTTTTTATCAATTATGATTTTGATGAATTCTAAGGAGCAAGCGGTAGCCGCTTTTTTCCATCTCTGTACTAGCTCCACATCCTCTAGAACAAAAGAAGGGTACACTTGCACTCGCAGACCTCGAGGGATGATATTTTGTTCAGCATAATTCTCTAAAGCAGTTTGTTCCACAACGTTTTGAGCTTTCTGTGTATAGCATTTTTATATTGAATTGTTAAATCTCGATTTTCAGAGTTACCATCCTGTGTAGTAGAGATTCCCTGCTTGAATAAATCCGTGGCCTTGGACCGCCAGGATGTTTCCCTAGCCTTAAGGTCCATCTTAAATAACCAGGATAATCTGTGAAAACAGCAACATAAATGTAAATATAACAAAATCCCAAATATGATAGATACCTTTACCAAAACATTATAGAACAAAATCCCCCCTTTGTATGTGGGGAAACAAAGGCATACTCAAAAGAATAAAATTGAAAAAACTTTGGGTTGCATTTCAACCATAGGCTTTGTAGCACTGACTGCACTTTACTATATATCCCAATACATATTTGAACCTGTTTACTGCAGTAGTTTTTGTAGCAAAACTCATTTATTGTTTTATTTGGTCTCACAACCTTAGCAATATACATGCGTTCCAGTTTACTATCTCCATCTAGCAAGTTTTTTCCACATGTGCCCTTGGCTATTATGGCCTGCATAAATGATACTGGATTATTGCAATTTCTCCCTTGTACCTTTTAGATTTTTTTTTATAGTTTGTGGGTATATAGCATACACCACATGACTGAATTTTTCAGCCTTTATAAAATATTTGTTGGTGTTAGTGTTTACAACATTTTTCACAATCAATACCCATATAATGTGATTGGTGTATTGTGTCTGCTTTAGCTGCTTGTTTTTATTGAGATTTCCTTGCTTGGTTATTTTTATGGGTTTTATTGTTGTTAAGTGCAATATTTAATAAAGTTTTTTCAATTTTATTCTTTTGAGTATGCCTTTGTTTCCCCGCATACAAAGGGGGAATTTTGTTCTATAATGTATGTACATGTGCCATGACAGCTCCTTAGACTATTCATACATGGATTATCACTTACCCAAACCGAGGATGAAGAGGCTTAGCTGCTGCACATGATGATGGATCCCGGAGAGCAGCATTTCTCCATAGTGATGTCACCTATTAGGGAAACTTCTTAGTCCTTGCCCCACGGAGCCAGTTTAGTCTCAACAAAACCGCGTTACTTATTGGAAAATAAGTTAAAAAAGGAAATTACTGAATCTTGATATATTTTTATTCTAAGTCCTATTATTTCTATTGGTACATTAAATACCCCTTCTTCCATGAGGGTATATTCCCAGGAGACACACAGCAAGCCGGGCGACTGCCCCAAGTATTACCTGTGGGTAACGCTCTGTTACCTACTGAGACACAGGGAAAGAAAAAAAAATTAATGAGGGAAATATTGTATTTTATAATTAGTGTTCGTAGCAGAGTGACAACACGGCCCCCTGAACCCTCCCCTCCTGCATGTCAGCTCCCCTTCCCCCCACTGAGTCAGCCTGTACCCCCGCAGCGCCCCCACAGCTGACCCCATACACTGATCTCATACACTGATCTGAGCTCCCCCCACCGGACAGGAACAGCCTGTCTCCCCGCAGCGCCCTCACAGCCTGGCTCTATCGCAATACCTTTATCAATCTAAATGATATATGTCGTAATTAGTTGGATTTTTATGTTGTCTAGTCTGATGTTTTTAAGGCATACCTAATGATTGATTTTATATAGTTTTTTAACTCATGTTAGCCATCTATCTTTAAAAAAAATCTTGACTTTAAAAATTGCTAAAAAGAAAAAAAAATATATGTATTCATTTGTTTCACAATTCACATCATGGCATGGAAAATGTGTGAAAAAGCTGCCATATCAATAATAACACAATATAAGCATATATACAGATTTTTGTATTTGTTTTGCGATTTTTCCTATTTGCTATAAAAGATATACAAAAGGCCGATTTGTGACAATCTATAGCTATATTTTAATATTTTAGGAATGTCAGAGTAGCTTCATTAGGTTGTTGAATTTGCGCTGAGAGAATCCGTATTTCTATAAATTTCCAGCTCTTGCGTCAGCTCCTTGATATGTCCTTCCAGAATGACGTTGTGCTTCTCTAGGCATCTAACGACATGGTGTCCAATGAGATCCCATTGAGTTGTGTGTAGTGTGAGTTTTACCTGAATCCAGGTGTAGTATGGGAGCAGAACTCAAGAAAAGGGAAGGGATGTCCCTGTAGTATCCAGGGACTGTAAGAGACAATCATGTTATTAAAACTAGTTCCCATCCATAGACTAGAATGGTTAAAGAGAGCCTGATTTACCTAATAATCCCAGAAATTCAGTTGTAATGGTATAGGGTGCCTATTGTGGCTGTGGACCTCTAGGATCACAAGTGTGATGTCAAAAGGTATGTGGGCCAAAGTATGTTGCAAGTGCTGAATAAAGCATGGGTAGCCTAATTACCTTGTTTGCAGTGTGAATCAGCGATGCTCCTGCACCTTGCTGTGCCATGCTGTGCACCTTGCTGTGCTGTGCACCTTGCTGTGCTGTGCACCTTGCTGTGCTGTGCACTTTGCTGTGCTGTGCATAATTGCTTTCAGCAGGCGAAAACTTACGGGAAAAGAAGGCACACGGTTTCATCAAGGAACCAACAGGATCCCTCTGAGACAAAACGGCCTCTGCCCCAATCTCAGAAGCGTCAACCTCAACCTGAAACGGAAGAGAAACATCCGGTTGGCGCAACACCGGAGCAGAAGTAAATCGACGTTTAAGCTCCTGAAAGGCAGAGACAGCCGCAGAGGACCAATTCGCCACATCAGCGCCTTTCTTAGTCAAATCGGTCAAGGGTTTAACCACACTGGAAAAATTAGCATTGAAACGGCGATAAAAATTTGCAAAACCCAAAAATTTCTGAAGGCTCTTCACGGATGTGGGCTGAATCCAATCATGAATGGCCTGAACCTTAACAGGATCCATCTCTATAGACGAGGGAGAAAAAATAAAACCCAAAAAAGAGACCTTCTTAACTTCGAATAGGCACTTAGACCCTTTCACAAACAAAGCATTGTCACGAAGGATCTGAAATACCATCCTGACCTGTTGCACATGAGACTCCCAATCATCGGAAAAAATCAAAATATCGTCCAAATATACAATCAAGAATTTATCAAGATAAGTCCGGAATATATCATGCATGAAGGACTGAAAAACAGATGGAGCAGTAGAGAGTCCAAATGGCATCACAAGGTATTCAAAATGGCCGTCAGGCGTGTTAAACGCAGTTTTCCATTCATCACCCTGCTTAATACGAACAAGATTATATGCCCCCCGAAGGTCAATCTTAGTAAACCAACTAGCTCCCTTAATCCTAGCAAACAAATCGGAAAGCAAAGGTAAAGGGTATTGAAACTTGACCGTGATGTTATTCAAGAGGCGATAATCAATACAGGGTCTCAAGGAACCATCTTTTTTAGCAACAAAAAAACCCCCGCTCCCAACGGTGAAGAAGATGGTCGAATATGCCCTTTCTCCAAAGACTCCATAATATAGCTCCGCATGGCAGTATGTTCAGGCACAGACAGGTTGAAATGTCGACCCTTAGGAAACTTACAGCCTGGAATCAAGTCAATAGCACAATCGCAGTCCCTGTGCGGTGGAAGGAAACTGGACTTGGGCTCATCGAATACATCCTGAAAATCAGACAAAAACTTTGGAATTTCAGAAGAAGAAGAGGAGATTGACATCAAAGGAACATCATTATGAACCCCCTGACAGCCCCAACTAATCACAGACATGGACTTCCAATCCAACACAGAATTATGTACCTGCAACCATGGAAAACCCAGCACGATAGCATCATGCAAATTATGTAACACCAGAAATCTACAATCTTCCTGATGGGCTGGCGCCATGCGCATGGTCACCTATGTCCAAAACTGGGGCTTATTTTTAGCCAAAGGTGTAGCATCAATGCCCCTTAAAGGAATAGGGTTCTGCAAAGGCTGCAAGGGAAAAGCACAACGCTTGGCAAACTCAAAGTCCATTAAGTTCAAGGCGGCGCCTGAATCCACAAACGCCATGACAGAAAATGATGACAATGAGCAGATCAAGGACACAGATAATAAAAATTTAGGTTGTACCGTACTGATGGTAATTGAACTGGCGATCCTCTTTGTCCTCTTAGGGCAGACAGAAATGACATGAGAAGCGTCGCCACAATAATAACACAACCTATTCTGACGTCTGAAACCTTGTCGTTCCGTTCTAGACAGAATCCTATCACACTGCATAGGCTCAGGAATTTGCTCTGAGGATAACGCCACAACGCGCACAGTTCTACATTCCTGCAAGCGCCGGTCAATCTGAATGGCCAGAGACATAGAATCACTCAGACCAGAAGGCGTGGGAAACCCCATCATAACATCTTTAATGGATTCAGAAAGACCCTTTCTGAAAATTGCCGCCAAAGCATCATTATTCCATTTAGTCAACACCGACCATTTTCTGAATTTCTGACAATACAATTCTGCCGCCTCTTGACAATACAATTCTGCCGCCTCTTGACCCTGAGACAGGGCCAACAAGGTCTTCTCAGCTTGATGCACAGAATTAGGTTCATCATATAACAATCCCAAAGCCTGAAAAAAGGAGTCTACTTCAAGCAAAGCCGGATTCCCAGATTCCAGAGAAAATGCCCAATCCTGCGGGTCGCCACGCAGCAGGGAGATGACAATTTTTACCTGCTGAATGGAATCACCAGAGGATCGAGATCTCAAAGCAAAAAACAGTTTACAGTCGTTTTTAATACTCAAAAATTTGGACCTGTCACCAAAAAACAAATCAGGAGTAGGAATCTTCGGTTCTAAAAAAGGAGTCTGAACAATATAATCAGAAATACCCTGTACCCTAGCAGCAAGCTGGTCTACACGGGAAAAATCCTGAACATTCATGCTAGCACAAGGCTCTTCAGCCACCCAAAGATTAAGAGGGAGGAGAAGACAAAGTAGACTGAAGAAAAAAAAATGGCTCAAGACCTTTCTTCCCTTCTTCTGAGATGCATTTAACTCATTATGGGCCAGTTGTACTGTTATGATCAGGTGACCTTGGAGCAGCATGAAAACTTTCACTGGAGTAGGTGGTAACTATACTGACCGCAAACCCTGATCTTATCACCGCAACTAGAAGTAGCCGTGGGGTGTGCCTAACAAAACCTAGACACCTCGACACAGCCGGAGGACTAAATACCCCTATAGATGGAAATAGGAATTTCTAACTTGCCTCAGAGCAGAACCCCAAAGGATAGGCAGCCCCCCAGAAATATTGACTGTGAGTAGTAGAGGAAAAGACACACGTAGGCAGGAAACAGGATTTAGCAAATAAGGCACAACTAGCTAAATAGGAAAGGACAGAATACTAAGCGGTCAGTATTAAAAATCCTTCCAAAATATCCACAGCAGAAAATACAAAAACTCCACCATCTAACTAAAGATGTGGAGCGTATATCTGCATCTCCAGAGAATCCAACAAGATTGAGAAAACACTGACACAGTCTAAGCTGGACAAGAGAAAAACAAATGAATAGCACAGAATATAAGCACACTGCATGTGTGCCACAGAAACAAAAACCAGACACTTATCTTTGCTGAAATGACAGCTGAGCAGGAGAAGCCAGAAAGTGATCCAACACTTCAGAAGAAACATTGACAACTGGCAAGGACTAATAAATCCTGCACACCTAAATATCGCAGTCAGAACTGCAATCAGTAGATACACCTGGCCAGGACTGCGACTCAGAGACAACTGCATTCCCACCTAACCACCGGAGGGAACCCAAGAGCAGAATTCACAACAATCCACTGCCTGGTATGAAATATGGGGCTCGGCTTCCCGCTAGGCCTACATACGTCACATTAGCTCCGGGATCAGGATCTTGTTTGACCATAGGGAAAGTCTGTAATTCCTGCACTTCATGTTGGACTTGGTTGCAAATTGGAATTTCTGGTGACAGAGGATGCCATTCTGTGGGAGAAGCCAATGTAGGAAGGGCGGACTGGGTCACGTTCTCTGTACATTTCTCAGTTCCATTTAGAATACCGGGCCTCACATAGCTTTCTATTTAATAATGGTCCCACTTAGCCCGCCATTTTATTTATTGGGCCCCACATAACCTTCCAATAATACAATAAGTCCCATATAGCCTTTTATTAAATTTAATGGACCCCACATAACTCTCCAATTAATATAATTGGTCCCACATAGACTTCCAATTAACATATTGGGCCAAAGTAGTCTTCCATTTAATATAATGGCTCCCACATAACCGTTCTTTTAATAAATTGGGCACCACGTAGTCTTTCAATTAATATAATGGGACCCATATAATTCTTATTTTAATATATTTGGTTCCACATAACCTTCCAATTAATATAATAGATGCCACATAGCCTTCCATTTAATACATTAGGCCCTACATAACCTTCAGTTTAATATTCTGGGCCTCACATATCCCATGGGAACTATATATCCATCCATTTAATACATTGGGCACCAGATAGCCTTCCATTTAATGTATTTTAATAGGTCCCACATAGCCTTCCAATTTATATAATGAGCCCCACATAATTTTTTTTCAATATATTGTGCCACATAAAGACTAAAGATTAACATATTGGGGCCAAAGTAACCTTCCATTTGATAAAATGGGCACCACATAGCCTTTCATTTAATATAATGGGTCTGCATAATTCTTAATTTCATATAATGGGCCCCACGTATCTTTCCATTTAATATAAAGGGCCCCACATAATTCTTCATTTAATAAAATGAACCACACATACACCACTATTTAATGTAATGGGCACAACAAAGCTTTCCATACAATATAATGATCCCACATAGCCTTCCATTTAATATAATGGTCAGACATAGCCTTCCATTTATTATAATGGGCCCCAATATAGCCTTCTTTTTAACATAGTGGGCAACACAAGGCTTTCCATTCTATAGTTAAGGAGTGAACGCTTTGACTTTGTGCCATTGGTGTGCTACTGGACCACCCTTATGGCTGTTGGCCTGCCATCGGAGCACACTGTTTTCCGTTGGTTTGCCATCGGAGCGTACACTTCATCGATCAGTTGCCACTGGAGCACACAGTTTGCCGCTGGCATGCCACCAGAGCACAACCTTTGCCACGGCATGCCACTGGAGCATGCTTTTAGCCCCTGGCATGCCTTGGGAGCACACAATATACCGCTGGAGTGCCATAGGAGCGCATCCTTTGCCGTTAGCATTCCAGCAAAGCATATCCTTTGCCGTTGGCGTGCCCCTGAAACACACCTGTCAGGATTTGAACCCAGCAGCTCTTGTGCACCTGGCGACAGCTCTTCCCTTTGAGCCATTCAGCTCGCTGGACAGTTCCGTGTTAACCCAAATAACTTGTACCTGTGTTGTTTCTGAGTGTCTCCATTGTGAGTTCCTGATTGTCTCCACCTTGATTGAACACCCTATTTAAACCTGGCATAGCACTCCCTTCCTTGCAAGATTATTGAGCTACCAGCCTCTAGTCAAGCTTTCTTTCACCTGCTGCTTATCCTTGAAACTCTACTGCTGCTCCTGTCAGAACCTGAAGACACAAAAGAGAATAGTAAAACCAAAAACACTCAGTTTGAAAAAAATTGCAGTAATCCGCAAGTGCTAGTAAAAGATGTAAAAAACAGGGTATTTGGTTGATACGTTTTTTGCAAAAAATGTATACTAAGCTGCTCTACCAAACTTCACGGTATACCCATATCAGAGCAGTCCTAACTAATGTATGCAATCCCTATCTGATGTATTTAAAAACCTGATCATCTGTATATTACCTGTGTGAACAGGGTTCAGAGAGGAAAAATTCATGTGTGCATACAGAGTAGAACAGCTTTTGTGCAGATAGCCCAAGAGGAGTGATGGGTAACTCCCCAGTCTTGTAGACACAAGAGAACAATTATGGAAACAGAAACACATGGGCTACTTGCACAGTGAACAAGTCTGTAGGAACATGTTCACACACCACCAAGAAACATGAAGACACAAAAGAGAATAGTAAAACCAAAAACCTGTCAGAACCTGTGGTGGGCTGGAAGGGCCAGTAAAGGGGGGCTGATGGAGTCCATGGGCCTGGTCGGGGGCTGCGGGAGGCTGTGTGGTGCTGAAGAGAGGGCTGTGGAGGCTGTGTGGCGCTGTAGCGGGGGCTGTTTGGCGCTGTAGAGGACTACAAAGCCACACAGCCCCATCGTGTAACTTCCCCAAGTGTCATGACAGCTGACTGTATATACATGTATACACATACAGTGGGGCAAAAAAGTATTTAGTCAGTCAGCAATAGTGCAATTTCCACCACTTAAAAAGATGAGAGGCGTCTGTAATTTACATCATAGGTAGACCTCAATTATGGGAGATAAACTGAGAAAAAAAAATCCAGAAAATCACATTGTCTGTTTTTTTAACATTTTATTTGCATATTATGGTGGAAAATAAGTATTTGGTCAGAAACAAAATTTCATCTCAATACTTTGTAATATATCCTTTGTTGGCAATGACAGAGGTCAAACGTTTTCTGTAAGTCTTCACAAGGTTGCCACACACTGTTGTTGGTATGTAGGCCCATTCCTCCATGCAGATCTCCTCTAGAGCAGTGATGTTTTTGGCTTTTCGCTTGGCAACACGGACTTTCAACTCCCTGCAAAGGTTTTCTATAGGGTTGAGATCTGGAGACTGGCTAGGCCACTCCAGGACCTTGAAATGCTTCTTACGAAGCCACTCCTTCGTTGCCCTGGCGGTGTGCTTTGGATCATTGTCATGTTGAAAGACCCAGCCACGTTTCATCTTCAATGCCCTTGCTGATGGAAGGAGGTTTGCACTCAAAATCTCACGATACATGGCCACATTCATTCTTTCATGTACCCGGATCAGTCGTCCTGGCCCCTTTGCAGAGAAACAGCCCCAAAGCATGATGTTTCCACCACCATGCTTTACAGTAGGTATGGTGTTTGATGGATGCAACTCAGTATTCTTTTTCCTCCAAACACGACAAGTTGTGTTTCTACCAAACAGTTCCAGTTTGGTTTCATCAGACCATAGGACATTCTCCCAAAACTCCTCTGGATCATCCAAATGCTCTCTAGCAAACTTCAGACGGGCCCGGACATGTACTGGCTTAAGCAGTGGGACACGTCTGGCACTGCAGGATCTGAGTCCATGGTGGCGTAGTGTGTTACTTATGGCAGGCCTTGTTACATTGGTCCCAGCTCTCTGCAGTTCATTCACTAGGTCCCCCCGCGTGGTTCTGGGATTTTTGCTCACCGTTCTTGTGATCATTCTGACCCCACGGGGTGGGATTTTGCGTGGAGCCCCAGATCGAGGGAGATTATCAGTGGTCTTGTATGTCTTCCATTTTCTAATTATTGCTCCCACTGTTGATTTCTTCACTCCAAGCTGGTTGGCTATTGCAGATTCAGTCTTCCCAGCCTGGTGCAGGGCTACAATTTTGTTTCTGGTGTCCTTTGACAGCTCTTTGGTCTTCACCATAGTGGAGTTTGGAGTCAGACTGTTTGAGGGTGTGCACAGGTGTCTTTTTATACTGATAACAAGTTTAAACAGGTGCCATTACTACAGGTAATGAGTGGAGGAAAGAGGAGACTCTTAACCCCTTTACCCCCAAGGGTGGTTTGCACGTTATGGACCGGGCCAATTTTTACAATTCTGACCACTGTCCCTTTATGAGGTTATAACTCTGGAACGCTTCAACGGATCCCGGTGATTCTGACATTGTTTTCTCGTGACATATTGTACTTCATGATAGTGGTAAAATTTATTTGATATTACTTGCGATTATTTGTGAAAAAAACGGAAATATGGCAAAAATTTTGCAATTTTCCAACTTTGAATTTTTATCCAATTAAATCACAGAGATATGTCACACAAAATACTTAATAAGTAACATTTCCCACATGTCTACTTTACATCAGCACAATTTTGGAACCAAAATTTTTTTTTGTTAAAGAGTTATAAGGGTTAAAAGTTGACCAGCAATTTCTCATTTTTACAACACCATTTTATTTTAGGGGCCACATCTCATTTGAAGTCATTTTGAGGGGTCTATATGATAGAAAATACCCAAGTGTGACACCATTCTAAAAACTGCACCCCTCAAGGTGCTCAAAACCACATTCAAGAAGTTTATTAACCCTTCAGGTGTTTCACAGGAATTTTTGGAATGTTTAAATAAAAATGAACATTTAACTTTTTTTCACAAAAAATTTACTTCAGCTCCAATTTGTTTTATTTTGCCAAGAGTTACAGGAGAAAATGGACCCCAAACCTTGTTGTACAATTTGTCCTGAGTGCGCTGATACCACAAAAGTGGAGGTAAACCACTGTTTGGGCGCATGACAGAGCTTGGAAGCGAAGGAGCGCCATTTGACTTTTTTAATGCAAAATTGACTGGAATTGAGATGGGACGCCATGTTGCGTTTGGAGAGCCACTGATGTGCCTAAACATTGAAACCCCCCACAAGTGACACCATTTTGGAAAGTAGACCCCCTAAGGAACTTATCTAGAGGTGTGGTGAGCACTTTGACCCACCAAGTGCTTCACAGAAGTTTATAATGCAGAACCGTAAAAATAAAAAATATTTTTTGTAAAAAAAATGATTTTTCGCCCCCAATTTTTTATTTTCCCAATGGTAAGAGAAGAATTTGGAACCAAAAAGTTGTTGCACAATTTGTCCTGAGTACTCTGATACCCCATATGTGGGGGTAAACCACTGTTTGGGCGCATGGGAGACCTCGGAAGGGAAGGAGTGCCGTTTGACCTTTCAATGCAAAATTGACAGGAATTGAGATGGGACGCCATGTTGCGTTTGAAGAGCCACTGATGTGCCTAAACATTGAAACCCCCCACAAGTGACACCATTTTGGAAAGTAGACCCCCTAAGGAACTTATCTAGAGGTATGGTGAGCACTTTGACCCACCAAGTGCTTCACAGAAGTTTATAATGCAGAACCGTAAAAATAAAAAATCATTTTTTTTTCACAAAAATTATCTTTTCGCCCCCAATTTTTTATTTTCCCAATGGTAAGAGAAGAAATTGGAACCAAAAAGTTGTTGTACAATTTGTCCTCAGTACGCTGATACCCCATATGTGGGGTTAAACCACTGTTTGGGCGCATGAGAGAGCTCGGAAGGGAAGGAGCGCCGTTTGACTTTTCAATGCAAAATTCACAGGAATTGAGATGAGACGCCATGTTGCGTTTGGAGAGCCACTGATGTGCCTAAACATTGAAACCCCCCACAAGTGACACCATTTTGGAAAGTAGACCCCCTAAGGAACTTATCTAGATGTGTTGTGAGCACTTTGACCCACCAAGAGCTTCACAGAAGTTTATAATGCAGAGCCTTAAAAATAAAACAAATTTTTTTTCCCACAAATTTTATTTTTTAGCCCCCAGTTTTGTATTTTCCCGAGGGGAACAGGAGAAATTGGACCCCAAAATTTGTTGTGCAATTTGTCCTGAGTGCGCTGATACCCCATATGTGGGGGGGAACCACCGTTTGGGCGCATGGGAAGGCTCGGAAGGGAAGGAGCGCCATTTGAAATACAGACTTAGATGGAATGGTCTGCAGGCGTCACATCGCGTTTGCAGAGCCCCTAATGTACCTAAACAATAGAAACCCCCCACAAGTGACCCCATATTGGAAACTAGACCCCGCAAGGAACTTATCTAGATGTGTTGTGAGAACTTTGAGCCCCCAAGTGTTTCACTACAGTTTCTAACGCAGAGCCGTGAAAATAAAAAGAAAAATTCCCCCCAAAATTATTTTTTAGCCCCCAGTTTTGTATTTTCTCGAGGGTAACAGGATAAATTGGACCCCAAAATTTGTTGTCCAATTTGTCCTGAGTGCGCTGATGCCCCATATGTGGAGGGAAACCACCGTTTGGGCGCATGGGAGGGCTCGGAAGGGAAGGAGCGCCATTTGGAATGAAGACTTAGATGGAATGGCCGGCAGGCGTCACATTGCGTTTGCAGAGCCCCTAATGTACCTAAACAGTAGAAACCCCCCACAAGTGACACTATATTGGAAACTAGACCCCCCAAGGAACTTATCTTAAACTTCACTACAGTTTATAATGCAGAGCCGTGAAAATTAAAAAAAAATTTTTTTCCCACAAAACTTATCTTTTAGCCCCCAGTTTTGTATTTTCCCAAAGGTAACAGGAGAACTTGGACCCTAAAAGTTGTTGTCCTATTTGTCCTGAGTACGCTGATACCCCATATATTGGGGTAAACTCCTGTTTGGGCACACGGGAGACCTCGGAAGGGAAGGAGCACTGTTTTACTTTTTCAACTCAGAATTGGCTGGAATTGAGATCGGACGCCATGTTGCGTTTGGAGAGCCCCTGATGTGTCTAAACAGTGGAAACCCCCCAATTATAACTGAAACCCTAATCCAAACACACCCCTAACTCTAATTCCAACGGTAACCCTAACCACACCTCTAACCCTGACACACCCCTAACCCTAATCCCAACCCTATTCCCAACCGCAAATGTAATCCAAACCCTAACCCTAACTTTAGCCCCAACCCTAACTGTAGCCTTAACCCTGTTATGGCTGGCAATCAGGCAACACAGCGTGCAGTAATCAGCGCACATACAGAGATCTGGCAATAACCAAAAACAATAGGACGAGCTCTGAGACGTGGAATCTCTGTAGACTGCAGTACCTGATCTATCCTCACACAACTATAAGCAGCAGTGGATTGCGCCTATCACTACCTATGCAACTCGGCACTGCCTGAGGAGCTGACTAGCCTGAAGATAGAAATACAAGCCTGACTTACCTCAGAGAAATACCCCAAAGGAATAGGCAGCCCCCCACATATAATGACTGTTAGCAAGATGAAAAGACAAACGTAGGAATGAAATAGATTCAGCAAAGTGAGGCCCGATATTCTAGACAGAGCGAGGATAGCAAAGAGAACTATGCAGTCTACAAAAAACCCTAAAACGAAACCCACGCAAAGGGGCAAAAAGACCCACCGTGCCGAACTAACAGCACGGCGGTGCACCCCTCTGCTTCTCAGAGCTTCCAGCAAAAGTTAATAGCAAGCTGGACAGAAAAAACAGAAAACAAACTAGAAGCACTTATCTAGCAGAGCAGCAGGCCCAAGGAAAGATGCAGTAGCTCAGATCCAACACTGGAACATTGACAAGGAGCAAGGAAGACAGACTCAGGTGGAGCTAAATAGCAAGGCAGCCAACGAGCTCACCAAAACACCTGAGGGAGGAAGCCCAGAGACTGCAATACCACTTGTGACCACAGAAGTGAACTCAGCCACAGAATTCACAACAGTACCCCCCCCTTGAGGAGGGGTCACCGAACCCTCACCAGAACCCCCAGGCCGACCAGGATGAGCCACATGAAAGGCACGAACAAGATCTGGGGCATGGACATCAGAGGCAAAAACCCAGGAATTATCTTCCTGAGCATAACCCTTCCATTTGACCAGATACTGGAGTTTCCGTCTAGAGACACGAGAATCCAAAATCTTCTCCACAATATACTCCAATTCCCCCTCCACCAAAACAGGGGCAGGAGGCTCCACAGATGGAACCATAGGTGCCACGTATCTCCTCAACAACGACCTATGGAATACATTATGTATGGAAAAGGAGTCTGGGAGGGTCAGACGAAAAGACACCGGATTGAGAATCTCAGAAATCCTATACGGACCAATAAAACGAGATTTAAATTTAGGAGAGGAAACCTTCATAGGAATATGACGAGAAGATAACCAAACCAGATCCCCAACACGAAGTCGGGGTCCCACACGGCGTCTGCGATTAGCGAAAAGCTGAGCCTTCTCCTGGGACAAGGTCAAATTGTCCACTACCTGAGTCCAGATCTGCTGCAACCTGTCCACCACAGAATCCACACCAGGACAGTCCGAAGACTCAACCTGTCCTGAAGAGAAACGAGGATGGAACCCAGAATTGCAGAAAAATGGAGAGACCAAGGTAGCCGAGCTGGCCCGATTATTAAGGGCGAACTCAGCCAACGGCAAAAATGACACCCAATCATCCTGGTCAGCGGAAACAAAACATCTCAGATATGTTTCCAAGGTCTGATTGGTTCGTTCGGTCTGGCCATTAGTCTGAGGATGGAAGGCCGAGGAGAAAGATAGGTCAATGCCCATCCTACCACAAAAGGCTCGCCAGAACCTCGAGACAAACTGGGAACCTCTGTCAGAAACAATATTCTCAGGAATGCCATGTAAACGAACCACATGCTGGAAGAACAAAGGCACCAAATCAGAGGAGGAAGGCAATTTAACCAAGGGCACCAGATGGACCATTTTAGAAAAGCGATCACAGACCACCCAAATGACCGACATTTTTTGAGAAACGGGAAGGTCAGAAATGAAATCCATCGAAATATGTGTCCAAGGCCTCTTCGGGACCGGCAAGGGCAAAAGCAACCCACTGGCACGTGAACAGCAGGGCTTAGCCCTAGCACAAATTCCACAGGACTGCACAAAAGCACGCACATCCCGTGACAGAGATGGCCACCAGAAGGATCTAGCAACCAACTCCCTGGTACCAAAGATTCCTGGATGACCGGCCAGCACCGAACAATGAAGTTCAGAGATAACTTTACTAGTCCACCTATCAGGGACGAACAGTTTCTCGGCCGGACAACGATCAGGTTTATTAGCCTGAAATTTCTGCAACACTCTCCGCAAATCAGGGGAGATGGCAGACACAATGACTCCTTCCTTGAGGATACTCGCCGGCTCAGATAACCCCGGAGAGTCGGGCACAAAACTCCTAGACAGAGCATCCGCCTTCACATTTTTAGAGCCCGGAAGGTATGAAATCACAAAATCAAAACGAGCAAAAAATAACGACCAACGGGCCTGTCTAGGATTCAAGCGCTTGGCAGACTCAAGATAAGTAAGGTTCTTATGATCAGTCAAAACCACCACGCGATGCTTAGCACCCTCAAGCCAATGACGCCACTCCTCGAATGCCCACTTCATGGCCAGCAACTCTCGGTTGCCCACATCATAATTACGCTCAGCAGCAGAAAATTTCCTGGAAAAGAAAGCACATGGTTTGAACACTGAGCAACCAGAACCTCTCTGTGACAAAACCGCCCCTGCACCAATCTCAGAAGCATCAACCTCGACCTGGAACGGAAGAGAAACATCAGGTTGACACAACACAGGGGCACAGCAAAAACGACGCTTCAACTCCTGAAAAGCTTCCACGGCAGCAGAAGACCAATTAACCAAATCAGCACCCTTCTTGGTCAAATCGGTCAATGGTCTGGCAATGCTAGAAAAATTACAGATGAAGCGACGATAAAAATTAGCAAAGCCCAGGAATTTCTGCAGACTTTTTAGAGATGTCGGCTGAGTCCAATCCTGGATGGCCTGAACCTTAACCGGATCCATCTCGATAGTAGAAGGGGAAAAGATGAACCCCAAAAATGAAACTTTCTGCACACCGAAGAGACACTTTGATCCCTTCACGAACAAGGAATTAGCACGCAGTACCTGGAAAACCATTCTGACTTGCTTCACATGAGACTCCCAATCATCTGAGAAGATCAAAATGTCATCCAAGTAAACAATCAAGAATTTATCCAGATACTCACGGAAAATGTCATGCATAAAAGACTGAAAAACAGATGGAGCATTGGCAAGTCCGAACGGCATCACCAGATACTCAAAATGACCCTCGGGCGTATTAAATGCCGTTTTCCATTCATCTCCCTGCCTGATTCTCACCAGATTATACGCACCACAAAGATCAATCTTAGTAAACCAACTAGCCCCCTTAATCCGAGCAAACAAGTCAGAAATCAATGGCAAGGGATACTGAAACTTAACAGTGATCTTATTAAGAAGGCGGTAATCAATACACGGTCTTAGCGAACCATCCTTCTTGGCTACAAAAAAGAACCCTGCTCCCAATGGTGACGACGATGGGCGAATATGTCCCTTCTCCAGGGACTCCTTCACATAACTGCGCATAGCGGTGTGTTCAGGTACGGACAAATTAAATAAACGACCCTTAGGGAATTTACTACCAGGAATCAAATCGATAGCACAATCACAATTCCTATGCGGAGGTAGGGCATCAGACTTGGACTCTTCAAATACATCCTGAAAGTCCGACAAGAACTCTGGGATGTCAGAAGGAATGGATGACGAAATAGACAAAAATGGAACATCACCATGTACTCCCTGACAACCCCAGCTGGTTACCGACATAGAGTTCCAATCCAATACTGGATTATGGGTTTGTAGCCATGGCAACCCCAACACGACCACATCATGCAAATTATGCAGTACCAGAAAGCGAATAACTTCCTGATGTGCAGGAGCCATGCACATGGTCAGCTGGGCCCAGTACTGAGGCTTATTCTTGGCCAAAGGTGTAGCATCAATTCCTCTCAACGGAATAGGACACCGCAAAGGCTCCAAGAAAAATCCACAACGTTTAGCATAATCCAAATCCATCAGATTCAGGGCAGCGCCTGAATCCACAAACGCCATGACAGAATACGATGACAAAGAGCACATTAAGATAATGGACAAAAGGAATTTGGACTGTACAGTACCAATAACGGCAGAGCTATCGAACCGCCTAGTGCGTTTAGGACAATTAGAAATAGCATGAGTAGAATCACCACAATAGAAACACAGTCTGTTCAGACGTCTGTGTTCTTGCCGTTCTACTTTAGTCATAGTCCTGTCGCACTGCATAGGCTCAGGTTTACTCTCAGACAATACCGCCAGATGGTGCACAGATTTACGCTCGCGCAAGCGACGACCGATCTGAATGGCCAAGGACATAGACTCATTCAAACCAGCAGGCATAGGAAATCCCACCATTACATCCTTAAGAGCTTCAGAGAGACCCTTTCTGAACCAAGCCGCTAGTGCAGATTCATTCCACAGAGTGAGTACTGACCACTTCCTAAATTTCTGACAATATACTTCTATATCATCCTGACCCTGGCATAAAGCCAGCAGATTTTTCTCAGCCTGATCCACTGAATTAGGCTCATCGTAAAGCAATCCCAGCGCCTGGAAAAATGCATCAACATTACTCAATGCAGAATCTCCTGGTGCAAGAGAAAACGCCCAGTCCTGTGGGTCGCCGCGCAAAAAAGAAATAATAATCAAAACCTGTTGAATAGGATTACCAGAAGAATGAGGTTTCAAGGCCAAAAATAGCTTACAATTATTTCTGAAGCTCAGGAACTTAGTTCTGTCACCAAAAAACAAATCAGGAATCGGAATTCTTGGTTCTAGCATCGATTTCTGATCAATAGTATCTTGAATCTTTTGTACATTTACAACGAGATTATCCATTGAGGAGCACAGAGCCTGAATATCCATGTCCACAGCTGTGTCCTGAAGCACTCTAATGTCTAGGGGAAAAAAAAGACTGAAGACAGAGCTAAGAAAAAAAAATGATGTCAGGATTTCTTTTTTCCCTCTATTGGGAATCATTGGTGGGGCTCCTTGTACTGTTATGGCTGGCAATCAGGCAACACAGCGTGCAGTAATCAGCGCACATACAGAGATCTGGCAATAACCAAAAACAATAGGACGAGCTCTGAGACGTGGAATCTCTGTAGACTGCAGTACCTGATCTATCCTCACACAACTATAAGCAGCAGTGGATTGCGCCTATCACTACCTATGCAACTCGGCACTGCCTGAGGAGCTGACTAGCCTGAAGATAGAAATACAAGCCTGACTTACCTCAGAGAAATACCCCAAAGGAATAGGCAGCCCCCCACATATAATGACTGTTAGCAAGATGAAAAGACAAACGTAGGAATGAAATAGATTCAGCAAAGTGAGGCCCGATATTCTAGACAGAGCGAAGATAGCAAAGAGAACTATGCAGTCTACAAAAAACCCTAAAACGAAACCCACGCAAAGGGGCAAAAAGACCCACCGTGCCGAACTAACAGCACGGCGGTGCACCCCTCTGCTTCTCAGAGCTTCCAGCAAAAGTTAATAGCAAGCTGGACAGAAAAAACAGAAAACAAACTAGAAGCACTTATCTAGCAGCAGTAGCTCAGATCCAACACTGGAACATTGACAAGGAGCAAGGAAGACAGACTCAGGTGGAGCTAAATAGCAAGGCAGCCAACGAGCTCACCAAAACACCTGAGGGAGGAAGCCCAGAGACTGCAATACCACTTGTGACCACAGAAGTGAACTCAGCCACAGAATTCACAACATAACCCTAACTGTAGCCTTAACCCTAACTGTAGCCTCAACCCTAGCCCTAACCATAACCCTAGCCCTAACCCTAGCCCTAACCCTAGCCCTAACCCTAGCCCTAACCTCAGCCCTAACCCTAGCCCTAACCCTAGCCCTAACCCTAACCCTAGCCCTAACCCTAACTCTAGCCCTAGCCCTAACCCTAACCCTAGCCCTAACCCTAATGGGAAAATGGAAATAAATACATTTTTTAATTTTTTTTTACTTTTCCCTAACTAAGGGGGTAATGAGTCATGTGAGGTGTTGTTTTTTGCGGGACGAGTTGACGTTTTTATTGGTAACACTTTCGGGCACGTGACATTTTTTGATCGCCTTTTATTCCGATTTTTGTGAGGCAGAATTACCAAAAACCAGCTATTCATGAATTTCTTTTGGGGGAGGCGTTTATACCGTTCCGCGTTTGGTAAAATTGATAAAGCCGTTTTATTCTTCGGGTCAGTACGATTACAGCGACACCTCATTTATATCATTTTTTTATGTTTTGGCGCTTTTATACGATAAAAACTATTTTATAGAAAAAATAATTATTTTTGCATCGCTTTATTCTGAGGACTATAACTTTTTTATTTTTTTGCTGATGTTGCTGTATGGCGGCTCATTTTTTGCGGGACAAGATGACGCTTTCAGCGGTACCCTGGTTATTTATATCTGTCTTTTTGATCGCGTGTTATTCCACTTTTTGTTCGGCGGTATGATAATAAAGCGTTGTTTTTTGCCTCGTTTTTTTTTTTTTTTTTTCTTACGGTGTTTACTGAAGGGATTAACTAGTGGGCCAGTTTTATAGGTCGGGTCGTTACGGACGCGGCGATACTAAATATGTGTACTTTTATTGTTTTTTTTTTTTTATTTAGATAAAGAAATGTATTCATGGGAATAATATTTTTTTTTTTTTTTCATTATTTAGTATTTTTTTTTTTTACACAC
Organism: Ranitomeya imitator; assembly: GCF_032444005.1. Lineage (NCBI taxonomy): Eukaryota > Metazoa > Chordata > Amphibia > Anura > Dendrobatidae > Ranitomeya > Ranitomeya imitator. The sequence goes on along the minus strand of NC_091282.1, from coordinate 47,106,062 downwards.
TTGTAAAAAAATTTTTTCTTACTTTTTTACTTTGTCCCAGGGGGGGACAATACAGATCGGTGATCTGCCAGTTTGCACAGCACTCTTGACAGATCACCGATCTGTCTCAGAGCGCTGCAGCGTTACCAAGTGCCTGCTCTGAGCAGGCACTTGGTAAGCCACCTCCCTCCCTGCAGGACCCGGATCCGCGGCCATATTGGATCCGGGACTTGATGCAGGGAGGGAGGTAGGAGACCCCCAGAGCAACGCGATCACATCGCGTTGCTGCGGGGGTCTCAGGGAAGCCCGCAGGGAGCCCCCTCCCTGCGCGATGCTTCCCTGCACCGCCGGCACATCGCGATCATGTTTAATCGCGGTGTGCCGGGGGTTAATGTGTCGGGGGCGGTCCGTGACCGCTCCTGGCACATAGTGCCGGATGTCAGCTGCGATAAGCAGCTGACACCCGGCCGCGCTCCCCCCGTGAGCGCGGCCGATCGGCTATGACGTACTATTCCGTCCTTGGGAAGTAAAGCCCACCCCACATGGACGGAATAGTACGTCTAATGGCAGAAAGGGATTAAAGAAGAAGTTACAGGTCTGTGAGAGCCAGAAATCTTGATTGTTTGTTTCTGACCAAATACTTATTTTCCACCATAATATGCAAATAAAATGTTAAAAAAACAGACAATGTGATTTTCTGGATTTTTTTTTTCTCAGTTTGTCTCCCATAGTTGAGGTCTACCTATGATGTAAATTACAGACGCCTCTCATCTTTTTAAGTGGTGGAACTTGCACTATTGCTGACTGACTAAATACTTTTTTGCCCCACTGTACATGTATGTACATGTGCCATGACAGCTACTTAGACTATGCATACATGGATTGTCACTTACCCAAACCAAGGATGAAGAGGCTTAGCTGCTGCACTTGATGATGGAGGCCGGAGAGCAGCATTTCTCCATAGTGATGTCAGCTATTAGGGAAACTTGTAATCCTTGCCCCACGGAGCCAGTTTAGTCTCCACAATGCCGAGTTACTTATTGGAAAAAAATGTTAAAAAAGGAAAGTACTGAATCTTGATATATTTTTATTCTAAGTCCTATTATTTCTATTGGTACATTAAATACCCCTTCTTCAATGAGCGTATATTCCCAGGAGACACACAGCGAGCCGAGCGATTGCCCCAAGTATTACCTGTGGGTAACGCTCTGTTACCTACAGAGAGACAGGGAAAGAAAAAAAATTAATATGGGAAATATTGTATGTTATAATTAGTGTTCATAGCAGAGTGACAAGACGGCCCCCTGAACCCTCCCCTCCTGCATGTCAGCTCCCCTTCCTCCCCACTGGGACAAACTGTACCCCTGCAGCTCCCCCACAGCTGACCCCATACACTGATCTGAGCTCCCCCCACCGGACAGGAACAGCCTGTCTCCCCGCAGCGCCCTCACAGCCTGGCTCTATCACAGTACCTTTATCAATCTAAATGATATATGTTGTAATTAGTTGGATTTTTATATGTTATAACAATATATGCATCCATACAGATTTTTGGATTTTTTTAGCGATTTTTCCTATTTGCTATAAAAGATATACAAGAGGCCGATTTGTGACAATCTATAGCTATATTTTAATATTTTAGGAATGTCAGAGTAGCTTCATGAGGTTGTTGGATTTGCGCTGAGACAATCCGTATTTCTATAAATTTCCAGCTCTTGCGTCAGCTCCTTGATATGTTCTTCCAGAATGACGTTGTGTTTGTCTATGCATCTAACGTACGCTTTCCTCCTGAGTTGAAACGCTTTCGCTGCTTCTCTATTTTTCATTAATCGCAGCTCTCGCTTCCGTGTTTCCTCATCCGTCAATTGCTTAGAGATAGACTAAGATTCACCGCACACCCTTACTGGAATATCTTTCAGAAATTAACAATTTATTCAATATGCACAAAATCAATCAGATAGCATATGTACACCGGAAAAATGATATGTGACACAGCTTACTGACGTTTCGACCCCTCCCGGGTCTTACTCATAGGCCGCTGTAAACAAACAACAAAGAAAAACATAAAAGATAAAGTTAATGACATTAATATGGGTGTATACATTTTAGATAAAGCATAGCAAAATTACAAGTGTGCTCCCAAATAGCAATAAGATAGAATAGCAAAACAAATGAAATAATACAGCATGTGGCCAAACAGGTCAAATAGAGGGACATGGTGTCCAATGAGATCCCATGGTGTTGTGTGTAGTGTGAGTTTTACCTTAATCCAGGTGTAGTATGGGAGCAGAACTCAAGAAAAGGGAAGGGATGTCTCTGTAGTATCCAGGGGCTGTAAGAGACAATCATGTTATTAAAACTAGTTCCATCCGTCGACTAGAATGGTTAAAGAGAGCCTGATTTACCTAATAATCCCAGAAATTCAGTTGTAATGGTGTAGGGTGCCTATTGTGGTTGTGGACCTGTAGGATCACAAGTGTGATGTCAAAATGTATGTGGGCCAAAGTATGTTGCAATGCTGAATAAAGCATGGGTAGCATAATTACCGATCCTGCACCTTTCTTGGCATTAATTAGAGCCTGTCTGCACTGCAGTGTGTAAGTGATTGCAGGAGCCTGAATGACAGCAGCTAAAGCCTATGAGGGATAATTGGACATGTGGGCCGTGCTTGGCTACAGCTAAAACTTGTCTGCATTGTAGTGTGCGGATAATAGCAGGACAGGTAGAGCAACAATAGGGTCCATAGTGGCCATATAAGAACGGACATATTAATAAATCACCAAACTGATGTCTGATGCCTTTCTGATAGTGCTATTAGCCAAAGTCCTATAGTTGGTAACCTATGGGGGCAATTACAGGGGTCCGGGACCAGAACTAATCAAATAAAGGCCGGAGTATGGGAAGCCAGGGTGTTAGGAGTAGGACACTCATCTACAAATGAGTGGCATCAGCATGTCTGTGAAATAAGGGGGAATAAATAAATAAATGGTTAGGAGACATTATAGAGGCCAGTTAATTTCTCCATTGAGACCCTTGGGCTCTAAAGTGTCTAGAGTGTGGATCCAATATGATTCTCTCTGTTTCAGAAATTTAGTGCGGTCCCCTCCTCGATTTGGACAATCAACCTGTTCCACTACTTGAAATTTCAATTGTGCCACTGAATTCCTATTTTTAAGACAAAGGTCAGGGAGAGGAAGCCAGGTCTTACCACACCTGATAGTCGATTTATGACTGGCTATCCTATCCTTTACATGTTGTGTTGTTTCTCCAACATACAGGAGACCACAGGGACATTTAACCACGTAAATGACAAAGTTTGTGTCACAGGTATAGTACCCGCGTATCGGGTAGGATTTACCAGTTCTTGGGTGAGTAATAGTATCAGATCTAATGACATTGGAACAGGAGGCACAATTAAGGCAGGGGAATATGCCATGTCGTCTTGTACATGTCCTTTAGGTTGGTGGCTCTCCTGGTACACATCACAGCGGAATTATTGAATGATTCAATGTTGGGATAGGCGCTAGCCAAGAGTGGCCAATGTTTTCAATGATGGAATAGACATTCGGCCTTAGAGGGTGGTGTGTGTGCACAAAAGGTACTCTTTTCTTGGGCTGAACAGGTGGAGAGGGAGATGGCAGGGTAAGAATCCGATAATTTTCCTTATCAAGGAATCTATATGGATAGTGTCTCTCACTGAACATTTGTGCCATGGTATCCAGCCTGAATGTTAGTGTATCAGGATCAGAGACAATGCGTGAGACCCTATTGAATTGTGAGCGTGGTATACTGTCCTTCATGGTCCTCGGGTGACAATTGGAGTAATGTAATAAACTGTTGCAAACAGTCGGTTTACAAAACAAATCAGTCAAGAGATGTCCTTCTGAGTTTTTGAGCACCAAGGTATCCAGAAAGGGTACACATTTATCACTATAATGTATAGTGAATTGCAATTCAGGGAGAATGGAGTTGAGATACAGATGAAAGGTGTCCAAAGAATCGGAAGCCCCTAGCTGAATAAGAAATATGTCATCAATGAAGCGATGGTAACAGATAGCATGTTGTTGGAACATGGGATTAGAAAAAACATGTTTAATCTCAAAATAATTCATAAAAGCATTCGCATAAGCCGGCACTACGTTTGATCCCATAGCGGTCCCACGCTTCTGGTTGTAGAAGGTATCCTCATAGAGAAAAAGTTCTCATGGAGAACCAATTTAAGTAGATCCAGACACAATTGAATAGAATTTCTGGAAATGCTGGATTTCAAATTCAGCATTTCTCCATAGTGATGTCACCTATTAGGGAGACTTGTAGTCCTTGCCCCACGGAGCCAGATTAGTATCCACAATGCCGAATTACTTATTGGGAAAAAATGTTAAAAAAGGAAATGACTGAATCTTGATATACTTTTATTCTAAGTCCTATTATTTCTATTGGTACATTAAATAGCCCTTCTTCCATGAGGGTATATTCCCAGGAGACACACAGCGAGCCGGGCGACTGCCCCAAGTATTACCTGTGGGTAACGTTCTGTTACCTACATTGAGACAGGGAAAGAAAAAAAATTAATAAGGGAAATATTGTATTTTATAATTAGTGTTCATAGCAGAGTGACAACACGGCCCCCTGAACCCTCCCCTCCTGCATGTCAGCTCCTTCTCCCCCACTGAGACAGCCTGTACCCCCGCAGCGCCCCCACAGCTGACCCCATACACTGATCTGAGCTCCCCCCAGCGGACAGGGATAGCCTGTTTCCCCGCAGCGCCCTCACAGCCTGGCTCTATCGCAATACCTTTATCAATTAAATGATATATGTCGTAGTTAGTTGGATTTTTATATGTTGTCTAGTCTGATCTTTTTAATGCATACCTAATAAATGATTGATATATTATATAGTTTTTTTTACTCATGTTAGCCATCTATCTTTAAAAAAAAATATTGACTTTAAAAATTGCTAAATAGAAAAAAAAACAATATATTTATTCAATTGTTTCACAATTCATATCATGGCATGGAAAATGTGTGAAAAATCTGCCATATCAATAATACCACTATATATGCATACATACAGATTTTTGGATTTTTTTTGGCGATTTTTCCTATTTGCTATAAAAGATATTCAAGAGGCTGATTTGTAACAATCTATAGCTATATTTTAATATTTTAGGTATGTCAGAGTAGCTTCATGAGGTTGTTGGATTTGCGCTGAGAGAATCCATATTTCTATAAATTTCCAGCTCTTGCGTCAGCTCCTTGATATGTCCTTCCAGAATGACGTTGTGCTTCTCTAGGCATCTAACGTACGCATTCCTCCTGAGTCGAAAGGCTTTCGCTGCTTCTCTGTTTTTCATTAATCGCAGCTCTCGCTTCCGTGTTTCCTCATCCGTCATTTGCTTAGAGATAGACTAAGATTCACCGCACACCCTTAGTGGAATATCTTTCAGAAATTAACAATTTATTCAATACGCACAAAATCAATCAGATAGCATATGTACACCGGAAAAATGATATGTGACACAGATTACTGACGTTTCGACCCGTCCCGAGTCTTACTCATAGGTCGCTGTAAACAAACAACAAGCAAAGAAAAACATAAAAAATAAATAAGATAGAATAGCAAAACAAATTAAATAATACAGCATGTGACCAAACAGGTCAAATAGAGGGACATGGTGTCCAATGAGATCCCATGGTGTTGTGTGTAGTGTGAGTTTTACCTGAATCCAGGTGTAGTTTGAGAGCAGAACTCAAGAAAAGGGAAGAGATGTCCCTGTAGTATCCAGGGGCTGTAAGAGACAATCATGTTATTAAAACTAGTTCCCATCCATAGACTAGAATAGTTAAAGAGAGCCTGATTTACCTAATAATCCCAGAAATTCAGTTGTAATGGTGTAGGGTGCCTATTGTGGCTGTGGACCTGTAGGATTACAAGTGTGATGTCAAAATATATGTGGGCCAAAGTATGTTGCAAGTGCTGAATAAAGCATGGGTAGCCTAATTACCTTGTTTGCAGTGTGAATCAGCGGTGCTCCTGCACCTTGCTGTGCTGTGCACCTTGCTGTGCTGTGCTGTGCACCTTGCTGTGCTGTGCTGTGCACCTTGCTGTGCTGTGCACCTTGCTGTGCAACTTGCTGTGCTGTGCACCTTGCTGTGCAACTTGCTGTGCTGTGCACCTTGCTGTGCAACTTGCTGTGCTGTGCACCTTGCTGTGCTGTGCACTGTGCTGTGCTATGCACCTTGCTGTGCTGTGCACCTTGCTGTGCACCTTGCTATGCTGTGCTGTGCACCTTGCTATGCTGTGCTGTGCACCTTGCTGTGCTGTGCTCCTTGCTGTACTGTGCTGTGCACCTTGCTGTGCTGTGCAACTTGCTGTGCTGTGCTATGCACCTTGCTGTGCTGTGCACCTTGCTGTGCACCTTGCTGTGCTGTGCACCTTGCTGTGCTGTGCACCTTGCTGTGCTGTGCTGTGCACCTTGCTGTGCTGTGCTGTGCACCTTGCTGTGCTGTGCTGTGCACCTTGCTGTGCTGTGCTGTGCACCTTGCTGTGCTGTGCACCTTGCTGTGCTGTGCACCTTGCTGTGCTGTGCACCTTGCTGTGCTGTGCTGTGCACCTTGCTGTGCTGTGCACCTTGCTGTGCTGTGCACCTTGCTGTGCTGTGCTGTGCACCTTGCTGTGCTGTGCTGTGCACCTTGCTGTGCTGTGCTGTGCACCTTGCTGTGCTGTGCTGTGCACCTTGCTGTGCTGTGCTGTGCACCTTGCTGTGCTGTGCACCTTGCTGTGCTGTGCACCTTGCTGTGCTGTGCACCTTGCTGTGCTGTGCTGTGCACCTTGCTGTGCTGTGCACCTTGCTGTGCTGTGCTGTGCACCTTGCTGTGCTGTGCTGTGCACCTTGCTGTGCTGTGCTGTGCACCTTGCTGTGCTGTGCTGTGCACCTTGCTGTGCTGTGCACCTTGCTGTGCTGTGCACCTTGCTGTGCTGTGCACCTTGCTGTGCACTTTGCTGTGCTGTGCACCTTGCTGTGCACTTTGCTGTGCTGTGCACCATGCCGTGCTGTGCACCATGCCGCTGTGAGTCAGATATAAATAGCTCCACCCTCTCAAACAGGAAGTGAGGTCATGTTACCATGCTACTGGGCATGCCCGGCCGTCGTTAAGGAAGCTGTATGCTTGGCAACAGCTAAAGTTAGTCTGCACTGCAGTGTGTGTATGGTAGCAGGGGCTTGCTTGGCATTAATTAGAGCCTGTTGCACTGCAGTGTGTAAGTGACTGCAGGAGCCTGAATGACAGCAGCTAAAGCCTGTGAGGGATAATAGGACATGTGGGCCGTACTTGTCTACAGCTAAAAGTTGTCTGCATTGTAGTGTGCGGATAATAGGACAGGTTGAGCAACAATAGGGTCCTTAGTGGCCATATAAGAACAGACATATTAATAAATCACCAAATGGATGTCTGATGCCTTTCTGATAATGCTATTAGCCAAAGTCCTATAGTTGGTAACCTATGGGGGCAATTACAGGGGTCCGGGACCAGAATTAATCAAATAAAGGCCGGAGTATGGGAAGCCAGGGTGTTAGGAGTAGGACACTCATCTACAAATGAGTGGCATCAGCATGTCTGTGAAATAAGGGGGAATAAATAAATAAATGGTTAAGAGACATTATAGAAGCCAGTTAATTTCTCCATTGAGACCCTTGGGCTCTAAAGTGTCTAGAGTGTGGATCCAATATGATTCTCTCTGTTTCAGAAATTTAGTGCGGTCACCTCTTCGATTCGGACGATCAACCTGTTCCTGTTATGATCCGGTGACCTTGGAGCCGCATGGAACTTTCTCTGAGTTAGTGGAAACTATACTGACCGCAAATCCTGAACTTAACACCGCAACTAGAAGTAGCCGTGGGGTGTGCCTAACAAATCCTAGAAACCTCGACACAGCCGGAGGACTAAATACCCCTATAGATGGAAATAGGAAATCTACCTTGCCTCAGAGCAGAACCCCAAAGGATAGGCAGCCCCCCCACAAATATTGACTGTGAGTAGTAGAGGAATAAACACACGCAGGCAGGAAACAGGATTTAGCAAAAGAGGCCACTCTAGCTAAAATAGGAAAGGATAGGACAGAATACTAAGCGGTCAGTATTAAAACCCTCCCAAAAATATCCACAGCAGAAAATACAAAAATACCACCATCTAACTAAAGATGTGGAGCGTATATCTGCAACTCCAGAGAATCCAACAAGACTGAGAAAACACTGACAATATCTAAGCCGGACAAGAGAAAACAAATGAATAGCACAGAATTATTAAGCACACAGAATGTGTGCCACAGAAACAAAAACCACACTTATCTTTGCTGAATTAGCAGCAAGGCAGGAGGAACCAGACAAAGATCCAAAACCTCCCAGAACCATGGACAACTGGAAAGGACTAATGAATCCTGCACACCTAAATATCCCAGTCAGAACTGCAATTAGCAGATACACCTGGCCAGGACTGCGACTCAGGGACAACTGCATTCCCACCTACAACCACTGGAGGGAACCCAAAAGCAGAATTCACAACAGTACCCCCCCCCTTGAGGAGCGGTCACCGAACCCTCACCAGGGCCCCCAGAACGATCAGAATGAGCCAGATGAAAGGCACGGACCAAAATCAGCAGCATGGACATCAGAGGCAAAAACCCAAGAATTATCCTCCTGGCCATAACCCTTTCATTTGACAAGGTACTGAAGCCTTCGCCTCGAAAAACGAGAATCCAAAATCTTCTCAACCACATACTCCAACTCTCCATCAACCAACACAGGGGCCGGAGGTGTTATGATATGGTGGTGTAGGAGCAACATGGAACGAGCTCTAAAGGAAGTGGTAACTGTACAAATAATGACTGTGAGTGGAGAGGGAAAAGACATACACAGAATGAAACCAGGATGAGCACAGGAGGCCAGTCTAGCTAAATAGATAGGACAGGATGGAATACTGTGCGGTCAGTATAAAACACTACAAAAATCCACGCAGAGTTTACAAAAAATCTCCACACCTGACTAAAGGTGTGGAGGGCAAATGTGCCTCCCAGAGCTTCTAGCAAGACAGAGTAAATTCACACTGATAAGCTGGACAAACATAGAAAGCACAGAATGGATAAGTCCACAATCTATTGACATAAAAGAGCAAGCAAAAACTTAGCTTTGATGAACTGGTCAGGATAAGAGGGAACTCCAAAGAGATGTGAATCCAACCAGGAACCATTTACAAGTGGCACTGGCTAAAGAAAGAGCCAGGCCTAAATAGCAGAGCAGAAGAGACGATAAGTGGAGGCAGCTGATGACAGCTAACTCCAAGGAGCAGCCATACCACTAGAAACCACAAGAGGGAGCCCAAGAGCAGAACTCACAAAAGTGCCACTTACAACCACCGGAGGGAGCCCAAGAGCGGAATTCACAACAGTACCCCCCCCCTTGAGGAGGGGTCACTGAACCTTCACCAGAGCCCCCAGGCCGATCAGGACGAGACAAGTGAAAAGCACGAACCAAATCAGTGGCATGGACATCGGAGGCAACAACCCAAGAATTATCCTCCTGGCCATAACCCTTCCACTTGACAAGATACTGAAGCCTCCGCCTTGAAAAACGAGAATCCAAAATCTTCTCAACCTCATATTCCAACTCTCCCTCAACCAACAACGGGGCAGGAGGGTCAACCGAGGAAACAACGGGCACCACATATCTCCGCAACAAAGATCTATGGAAAACATTATGAATGACAAAAGAGGCTGGAAGAGCCAAACGAAAAGACACCGGATTAATAATTTCAGAAATTTTATAAGGACCAATAAACCGAGGCTTAAACTTAGGAGAAGAAACCTTCATAGGAACATGACGAGAAGACAACCAAACCAAATCCCCCACACGAAGCCGGGGACCAACACACCGACGGCGGTTAGCAAAACGTTGAGCCCTTTCCTGAGACAACGTCAAATTGTCCACCACATGAGTCCAAATCTGCTGCAGCCTGTCCACCACAGAATCAACACCAGGACAATCAGAAGGCTCAACCTGCCCAGAAGAAAAACAAGGATGAAAACCAAAATTACAAAAGAAAGGTGAAACCAAAGTAGCCGAACTAGCCCGATTATTAAGGGCAAACTTGGCCAACGGCAAGAAAGACACCCAATCATCCTGATCAGCAGACACAAAGCATCTCAAATAGGTCTCCAAGGTCTGATTAGTTCGCTCAGTTCGGCCAATAGTCTGAGGATGAAACGCCGAAGAAAAAGACAAATCAATGCCCATCCTAGCACAAAAGGCCCGCCAAAATCTAGAGACAATCTGAAAATCTCTGTCAGACACAATATTCTCCGGAATGCCATGCAAACAAACCACATGCTGAAAAAATAATGGAACCAGATCTGAGGAGGAAGGCAACTTAGGCAAAGGTACCAGATGGACCATTTTAGAGAACCGGTCACAAACAACCCAGATAACAGACATCTTCTGGGAAACAGGAAGATCCAAAATAAAATCCATGGAAATATGAGTCCAGGGCCTCTCAGGGACCGGCAAAGGCAAAAGCAACCCACTAGCGCGGGAACAGCAAGGCTTGGCCTGTGCGCAAGTCCCACAGGACTGCACAAAAGCACGCACATCGCGCGACAAGGAAGGCCACCAAAAGGACCTGGCAACCAAATCTCTGGTACCAAAAATCCCAGGATGACCAGCCAACACTGAAAAATGAACCTCAGAAATTACCTTACTTGTCCATCTGTCAGGATCAAACAGCTTCCCCACTGGACAGCGGTCAGGCCTATCAGCCTGAAATTCCTGAAGCACCCGCCGCAAATCAGGGGAGATAGAAAGAATCACCCCCTCCTTAAGAATGCCAACCGGCTCAAGGACTCCAGGAGAATCAGGCGAAAAACTCCTAGAGAGGGCATCAGCCTTAACATTCTTAGATCCCGGAAGATTCGAGACCACAAAATCAAAACGGGAGAAAAACAGGGACCATCGAGCCTGTCTAGGATTCAGCCGCTTGGCCGACTCGAGGTAAATCAAATTCTTATGATCGGTCAGGACCACAACACGGTGTTTAGCTCCCTCAAGCCAATGTCGCCACTCCTCAAACGTCCACTTCATAGCCAACAACTACCGATTGCCGGCATCATAATTGCGTTCCGCAGGCGAAAACTTTCTGGAAAAAAAAGCACACGGTTTCATCAAAGAACCATCAGATTCCCTCTGAGACAAAACGGCCCTTGCCCCAATCTCAGAAGCGTCGACCTCAATCTAAAAAAGAAGAGAAACATCCGGCTGACGCAACACAGGGGCAGAAGTAAATCGGCGTTTAAGCTCCTGAAAGGCCTCAATAGCCTCAAAGGACCAATTCGTCACATCAGCGCCTTTCTTCGTCAAATCAGCAAGGGGCTTAACCACACTGGAAAAGTTGGCAATGACACGGCGATAGAAATTAGCAAAGCCCAAAAATTTTTGAAGACCCTTCACAGATGTGGGTTGGATCCAGTCATGAATAGCTTGGACCTTTAACAGGATCCATTTCTATAGACGAGGGAGATAAAATCAAACCCCAAAAAAAGACCTTCTGAACTCCGAATAGGCACTTAGATCCCTTCACAAATAAAGCATTATCACGAAGGATCTGGAACACCATCCTGACCTGCTTCACATGAGACTCCCAATCATCGGAAAAAATCAAAATATGATCCAAATATACAGTACGACCATGAATTTATCAAGATAATTGCGGAAAATATCATGCATGAAAGACTGGAACACAGATGGAGCATTAGAGAGCCCAAATGGCATCACAAGGTATTCAAAATGGCCTTCGGGCATGTTAAATGCAGTTTTCCATTCGTCACCCTGTTTAATACGAACAAGATTATATGCCCCTCGGAGGTCAATCTTAGTAAACCAACTAGCCCCCTTAATCTGAGCAAACAAATCAGTAAGCAACGGCAAGGGGTATTGGAATTTGACCGTGATCTTATTAAGAAGACGATAATCAATACAGGGTCTCAAGGAGCCATCCTTCTTAGCAACAAAAAAGAAACCCGCTCCCAATGGTGATGAAGAGGGCCGAATATGCCCCTTCTCCAAAGACTCCTTAACATAACTCCGCATGGCGGCATGCTCTGGCACAGACAGATTGAAAAGTCGGCCCTTAGGGAACTTGCAACCAGGAATCAAGTTAATAGCACAATCACAGTCCCTATGTGGAGGAAGGGAATTGGACTTGGGCTCATCAAATACATCCTGGAAATCCGACAAAAACTCAAAAAACAAGTGGGGGAAGAGGAAATTGACATCAAAGGAACGTCACTATGTTCTCCTCGACAACCCCAACTAGTCACCGACATAGTTTTCCAATCCAGCACCGGATTATGTTCCTGTAACCATGGAAATCCCAGTACAACAACATCATGCAGGTTATGCAACACCAGAAAATGGCAATCTTCCTGATGTGCTGGGGCCATGTACATAGTCATCTGTGTCCAGTACTGAGGTTTATCCTTGGCCAAGAGTGTAGCATCAATACCCCTCAAAGGAATAGGGCTCTGCAAAGGCTGCAAGGAAAAACCACAGCGCCTGGCGAATTCTAAGTCCATTAAGTTCAGGGCAGCGCCTGAATCCACAAATGCCATGACAGAAAAGGACGACAATGAGCAAATCAGAGTCACAGATAAGAGAAATTTAGGCTGTATAGTACTAATGGTAACAGACCTAGCGACTCTCTTAGTACGCTTAGGGCAATCAGAGATAACATGAGCCGAATCACCACAGTAAAAACACAGCCCATTCTGTCGTCTGAATTCCTGCCGTTCTATTCTAGTCAAAATCCTATCACATTGCATAGGTTCAGGACTTTGCTCAGAGGATACTGCCATATGGTGCACAGCTTTGCGCTCGCGCAGACTCCGATCAATCTGAATGGCTAGAGACATAGATTCGCTCAAACCGGCAGGCGTAGGAAAGCCCACCATAACATCTTTAAGGGTTTCAGAAAGACCTTTTCTGAAAATAGCAGCCAGAGCCTCTTCATTCCATTTAATGAGCACAGACCATTTTCTAAATTTCTGGCAGTACAACTCTGCCGCTTCCTGACCTTGACACAAGGCCAACAGGGTTTTTTTCTGCATAATCCACAGAATTAGGTTCGTCATACAATAATCCGAGCGCTTGAAAAAATGCATCTACATAATAATGCCGGATCCCCTGTTTCAAGAGAAAAAGCCCAGTCTTGAGGGTCACCACGCAGCAAGGATATGATGATTTTTACTTGCTGAATGGGATCACCAGAAGAACGGGGTTTCAAAGCAAAAAACAATTTGCAGTTATTTTTAAAGTTCAAAAACTTGGATCTGTCCCCAAAAAACAAATCAGGAGTAGGAATTCTAGGCTCTAAAGCCGGTGTCTGGACAACATAGTTCTGGATACTCTGTACTCTTGCAGCAATTTGATCCACACGAGAAAACAAATCCTGAACATCCATGCCGAAGCATATATCCTGAACCACCCAGATATCAAGAGGAAAAAAAAACACAAACCAGAGCACAGAAAAAAAAAATGGTTCATAACTTTCTTTTCCTTCTTTTGAGATGCATTTAATTCATTTTTGGTCACTTGTACTGTTATGATACGGTGGTCTAGGAGCAACATGGAACGAGCTCTGAAGGAAGTGGTAACTGTACTGACCGCAGTCCCTAAGCTCAACACAACACTAGAAGTAGCCGTGGGATTCTCCTAACCCTCCCTAGGCACCTCGTCACCGCCTAAGAGCTAACTACCCCTAAAGACAGAAGCAGGAAAACTATCTTTCCTCAGAGAAAATCCCCAAAGGATAGATTAGCCCCCCACAAATAATGACTGTGAGTGGAGAGGGAAAAGACATACACAGAATGAAACCAGGATGAGCACAGGAGGCCAGTCTAGCTAAATAGATAGGACAGGATGGAATACTGTGCGGTCAGTATAAAACACTTCAAAAATCCACGCAGAGTTTACAAAAAATCTCCACACCTGACTAAAGGTGTGGTGGGCAAATCTGCCTCCCAGAGCTTCCAGCAAGGCAGAATAATTTCACACTGATAAGCTGGACAAACATAGAAAGCACAGAATGGATAAGTCCACAATCTATGGACATAAAAGAGCAAGCAAAAACTTAGCTTTGCTGAACTGGTCAGGATAAGAGGGAACTCCAAAGAGATGTGAATCCAACCAGGAACCATTTACAAGTGGCACTGGCTAAAGAAAGAGCCAGGCCTAAATAGCAGAGCAGAAGAGACAATAAGTGGAGGCAGCTGATGACAGCTAACTCCAAGGAGCAGCCATACCACTAGAAACCACAAGAGGGAGCCCAAGAGCAGAACTCACAAAAGTGCCACTTACAACCACCGGAGGGAGCCCAAGAGCGGAATTCACAACACGGAGGATCAACAGAGGGAACAACGGGCACCACATATTTCCGCAACAAAGGTCTATGGAAGACATTATGGATAGCAAAAGAGGCCGGAAGCGCCAAACGAAAAGACACCGGGTTAATAATCTCAAATCTTATAAGGACCAATAAACCGAGGCTTAAACTTAGGGGAAGAAACCTTCATAGGAACATGACGGGAAGACAACCAAACCAGATCCCCAACCCGAAGCCGGGAACCAACACACCGACGACTGTTAGCAAAATGTTGAGCCTCCTCCTGAGACAACACCAAATTGTCCACCACATGAGCCCAAATCTGCTGCAACCTGTCAACCACAGAATCCACACCAGGACAGTCAGAAGGCTCAACCTGCCCAGAAGAAAAACGAGGATGAAAACCAAAATTACAAAAGAAAGGCGAAACCAAAGTAGCCGAACTAGCCCGATTATTAAGGGCAAACTCGGCCAATGGCAAGAAGGCCACCCAATCATCCTGATCAGCAGACACAAAGCATCTCAAATAAGTCTCCAAAGTCTGATTAGTTCGCTCAGTCTGGCCATTTGTCTGAGGATGAAATGTGTTGTGAATTCTGTGGCAGAGCTCCCTCCTGTGTTCACAAGTGGTACTTCGGCTGATTCTCTCTATGAGCTTCCGTTGGTGGAGGAGAGTGGTACTGCGGATTCTGAGTTTCCTTCCTCAGGTGATGTGGGGAAGTTGTTAGGTGCTGCTCTATTTAACTCCACCTAGTGCTTTGATCCTGGCCTCCAGTCAATGTTCTAGTATAGGACTTGCTTCCTCCTGGATCGTTCCTGTGGCCTGCTGCTCTGCATAGCTAAGTTCCGCTTTTGTTATTTTGTTTGCTGTTTTTTTCTGTCCAGCTTGCTTATTTGGTTTTTCTTGCTTGCTGGAAGCTCTGGGACGCAGAGGGTGTACCTCCGTGCCGTTAGTCGGTACGGAGGGTCTTTTGCCCCCTTTGCGTGGTTGTTTGTAGGGTTTTGTGTTGACCGCAAAGTTACCTTTCCTATCCTCGCTCTGTTCAGAAAGTCGGGCCTCACTTTGCTAAATCTATTTCATCTCTACGTTTGTCTTTTCATCTTAACTCACAGTCATTATATGTGGGGGCTGCCTTTTCCTTTGGGGTATTTCTCTGAGGCAAGGTAGGCTTATTTTCTATCTTCAGGCTAGCTAGTTTCTCAGGCTGTGCCGAGTTGCATAGGGAGCGTTAGTCGCAATCCACGGCTGCCTCTAGTGTGGTTGGAGAGGATTAGGGATTGCGGTCAGCAGAGTTCCCACGTCTCAGAGCTCGTTCTATGTTTTTGGGTCATTGTCAGGTCACTGTATGTGCACTGACTTCTATGTCCATTGTGGTACTGAATTACCTTATCATAACAGAAATGCAGAAGAAAAAGACAAATCAATGCCCAGCCTAGCACAAAAGGCCCGCCAAAACCTAGAAACAAACTGGGAACCTCTGTCGGACACAATATTCTCCGGAATACCATGCAAACGAACCACATGCTGAAAAAACAACGGAACCAAATCTGAAGAGGAAGGCAATTTAGGCAAAGGCACCAAATGAACCATCTTAGGGAACCGGTCACAAACAACCCAGATAACAGACATCTTCTGGGAAACTGGAAGATCAGAAATGAAATCCATAGAAATATGCGTCCAGGGCCTCTCAGGCACTGGCAATGGCAAAAGCATCCCACTAGCACGGGAACAACAAGGCTTGGCCCGCGCACAAGTCCCACAGGACTGCACAAAAGAACGCACATCACGTGACAAAGAAGGCCACCAAAAGGACCTACCAACCAAATCTCTGGTACCAAAAATACCAGGATAACCAGCCAACACAGAACAGTGAACCTCAGAAATCACTCTACTAGTCCATCTGTCAGGATCAAACAGTTTCCCCACTGGACAGCTGTCAGGTCTGTCAGCCTGAAATTCCTGAAGAACCCGTCGTAAATCAGGGGAAATGGCAGAAAGGACCACCCCTTCTTTCAGAATGCTGACCGATTCAAGGACCTCAGGAGAATCAGGCAAAAAACTCCTAGAGAGGGCATCAGCCTTAATATTCTTAGAACCCGGAAGATACGAAACTACGAAATCAAAACGGGAAAAAACAAGGACCATCGAGCCTGTCTAGGATTCAGCCGTTTGGCAGACTCGAGGTAAATCAGATTCTTATGATCGGTCAAGACCACAATACGGTGCTTAGCTCCTTCAAGGCAATGTCGCCACTCCTCAAACGCCCACTTCATAGCCAACAACTCCCGATTGCCGACATCATAATTGCGTTCAGCAGGTGAAAACTTACGAGAAAAGAAGGCACACGGTTTCATCAAGGAACCAACAGGATCCCTCTGAGACAAAGCGGCCACTGCCCCAATCTCAGAAGCGTCAATCTCAACCTGAAACGGAAGAGAAACATCCGGTAGGCGCAACACCGGAGCAGAAGTAAATCGGCGTTTAAGCTCCTGAAAGGCAGAGACAGCCGCAGAGGACCAATCCGCCACATCAGCGCTTTTCTTCGTCAAATCGGTCAAGGGTTTAAACACGCTAGAGAAATTAGCAATGAAACGGCAATAAAAATTAGCAAAACCCAAAAATTTCTGAAGGCTCTTCACGGATGTGGGCTGAATCCAATCATGAATGGCCTGAACCTTAACAGGATCCATCTCTATAGACGAGGGAGGAAAAATAAAGCCCAAAAAAGAAGCCTTCTGCACCCCAAAGAGACACTTAGTCCCTTTCACAAACAAAGCATTGTCACGAAGGATCTGAAATACCATCCTGACCTGTTGCACATGAGACTCCCAATCATCGGAAAAAATCAAAATATCGTCCAAATATACAATCAAGAATTTATCAAGATAAGTCCGGAAGATATCATGCATGAAGGACTGAAAAACAGATGGAGCATTAGTGAGCCCAAATAGCATCACAAGATATTCAAAATGACCCTCGGGCATATTAAACGCAGTTTTCCATTCATCACCCTGCTTAATACGAACAAGATTATATGCCCCCGAAGGTCAATCTTAGTAAACCAACTAGCCCCCTTAATCCTAGCAAACAAATCAGAAAGCAAAGGTAAAGGGTATTGAAACTTGACCGTGATCTTATTCAAGAGGCGGTAATCAATACAGGGTCTCAAGGAGCCATCCTTCTTAGCAACAACAAAAAATCCCGCTCCCAACGGTGAAGAAGATGGCCGAATATGCCCTTTCGCCAAAGACTCCTTAATATAATTCCGCATGGCGGTATGTTCAGGCACAGACAGGTTGAAAAGTCGGCCTTTAGGAAACTTACAGCCTGGAATCAAGTCAATAGCACAATCACAGTCCCTGTGCGGTGGAAGGGAACTGGACTTGGGCTCATCGAATACATCCTGAAAATCAGACAAAAACTTAAAAATTTCAGAAGAGGAGATTGACATCAAAGGAACATTATTATGAATCCCCTGACAACCCCAACTAGTCACAGACATAGACTTCCAGTCCAACACAGGATTATGTACCTGCAACCACGGAAAACCCAGCACGATAGCATCATGCAAATTATGCAACACCAGAAATCGACAATCTTCCTGATGGGCTGGCGCCATGCGCATGGTCACCTGTGTCCAAAACTGGGGCCTATTTTTAGCCAAAGGTGTAGCATCAATGCCCCATAAAGGAATAGGGTTCTGCAAAGGCTGCAAGGAAAAACCACAACGCCTGGCAAATTCAAAGTCCATTAAGTTCAAGGCGGTGCCTGAATCCACAAACGCTATGACAGAAAATGATGACAATGAGCAGATCAAGGACACAGATAACAGAAAATTAGGTTGTACAGTACTGATGGTAAATTAACTAGCGATCCTCATTGTCCGCTTAGGGCAGACTGCAATGACATGAGAAGCATCGCCATAATAATAACACAACCTATTCTGACGTCTGAAACCTTGTCGTTCCGTTCTAGACAGAATCCTATCACACTGCATTGGCTCAGGAATCTGCTCTGAGGATAACACCACAGCGCGCACAGTTCTGCACTCCCGCAAGCGCCGGTCAATCTGAATGGCCAGAGACATAGAATCACTCAGACCAAAAGGCGTGGGAAACCCCACCATAACATCTTTAACAGATTCAGAAAGACCCTTTCTGAAAATTGCCGCCAAAGCATCATCATTCCACTTAGTCAACACAGACCATTTTCTAAATTTCTGACAATACAATTCTGCCGCCTCTTGACCCTGAGACAGGGCCAACAAGGTCTTCTCCGCTTGATCCAGAGAATTAGGTTCATCATATAATAATCCAAAAGCCTGAAAAAAGGAGTCTACATTAAGCAAAGCCGGATTCCCAGATTCCAGGGAAAATGCCCTATTCTGTGGATCGCCACGCAGCAGGGAGATGATGATTTTAACCTGCTGAATGGAATCACCAGAGGATCGAGGTCTCAGAGCAAAAAACAGTTTACAGTTGTTTTTAAAACTCAATAATTTGGACCTGTCACCAAAAAACAAATCAGGAGTAGGAATCTTCGGCTCTAAAACAGGAGTCTGAACAATGTAATCAGAAATACCCTGTACCCTAGCAGCAAGCTGGTCCACACGAGAAGCTAATTCCTGAATTTCCATGCTAGCACAAGACTCCTCAGCCACCCAGAGAAAAAGAGGGAAGAGAAGAGACAGAAAAAAAATGGCCCAACACCTTTCTTCCCTTCTTCTGAGATGCATTTAACTCATTTTTGGCCAGTTGTACTGTTATGATCCAGTGACCTTGGAGCCGCATGGAACTTTCTCTGAGTTAGTGGAAACTATACTGACCGCAAAGCCTGAACTTAACACCGCAACTAGAAGTAGCCGTGGGGTGTGCCTAACAAATCCTAGACACCTCGATACCCCTATAGATGGAAATAGGAAATCTACCTTGCCTCAGAGCAGAACCCCAAAGGATAGGCAGCCCCCCACAAATATTGACTGTGAGTAGTAGAGGAATAGACACACGCAGGCAGGAAACAGGATTTAGCAAAAGAGGCCACTCTAGCTAAAATAGGAAAGGATAGGACAGAATACTAAGCGGTCAGTATTAAAACCCTTCCAAAAATATCCACAGCAGAAAATACAAAAATACCACCATCTAACTAAAGATGTGGAGCGTATATCTGTAACTCCAGAGAATCCAAGACTGAGAAAACACTGACAATATCTAAGCTGGACAAGAGAAAACAAATGAATAGCACAGAATTATTAAGCAAACAGCATGTGTGCCACAGAAACAAAAACCAGACACTTATCTTTGCTGAATTAGCAGCAAGGCAGGAGGAACCAGACAAAGATCCAAAACCTCCCAGAACCATGGACAACTGGCAAGGACTAATGAATCCTGCACACCTAAATATCCCAGTTAGAACTGCAATCAGCAGATACACCTGGCCAGGACTGCGACTCAGGGACAACTGCATTCCCACCTACAACCACTGGAGGGAACCCTAAAGCAGAATTCACAACAGTCCCACTACTTGAAATTTCAATTGTGCGACTGAATTCCTATTTTTAAGAAAATGGTCTGGGAGAGGAAGCCAGGTCTTACCACACCTGATAGTCGATTTATGACTGGCTATCCTATCCTTTACATGTTGTGTGGTTTCTCCAACATACAGGAGACCACAGGGACATTTAACCCCTTAGTGACAGAGCCAATTTGGTACTTAATGACCAGGCCAATTTTTGCAATTCTGACCACTGTCACTTTATGAGGTTATAACTCTGGAACGCTTCAACGGATCCCGCTGATTCTGAGATTGTTTTTTCGTGACATATTGTACTTCATGTTAGTGGTAACATTTCTTCGATATTACTTGCGATTATTTATGAAAAAAACGGAAATATGGCGAAAATTTTTAAAAATTTGCAATTTTCAAACTTTGGATTTTTATGCCCTTAAATCAGAGAGATATGTCACGAAAAATAGTTAATAAATAACATTTCCCACATGTCTACTTTACATGTGCACAATTTTGGAAACAAAATTTTTTTTTGTTAGGGAGTTATAAGGGTTAAAAGTTGACCAGCAATTTCTCATTTTTACAACACCATTTTTTTTTAGGGACCACATCACATTTGAAGTCATTTTGAGGGGTCTGTACGATAGAAAATAATGAAGTGTGACACCATTCTAAAAACTACACCCCTCAAGGTTCTCAAAACCACATTCAAGAAGTTTATTAACCCTTTACGTGCTTCACAGGAACTGAAACAATGTGGAAGGAAAAAATGAACATTTAACTCAGAACATCTTAATTCAGAACCATTTTTTTTATTTTCACAAGTGTAAAAACAGAAATGTAACCATAAATTTTGTTATGCAATTTCTCCTGAATACGCCAATACCCCATATGTGGGGGTAAACCACTTTTTGGGCGCACGGCAGAACTTAGAAGTGAAGGAGCGCCGTTTGACTTTTTCAATGCAGAATTGGCTGGAATTGAGATCGGACGCCATGTCACGTTTAGAGAGCCCCTGATGTGCCTAAACAGTGGAAACTCCCCACAAGTGACACCATTTTGGAAACTAGACCCCTTAAGGAACTTATCTAGATGTGTGGTGAGCACTTTGAACCCCCAATTGCTTCACAGAAGTTTATAACGTAGAGCCGTGAAAATAAAAAATCGCTTTTGTTTACACAAAAATGATCTTTTCGCCCACAAATTCTTATTTTCACAAGGGTAACAGGAGAAATTAGACCACAAAAGTTGTTGTGCCACTGTTTGGGCGCACCGCAGAGCTTGGAAGTGAAGGAGCGCCGTTTTACTTTTTCAATGTAGAATTGGATGGAATTGAGATTGGACGCCATGTCGCGTTTGGAGAGCCTCTGATGTGCCTAAACAGTGGAAACCCCCCACAAGTGACCCCATTTTGGAAACTAAACCCCTTAAGGAACATATCTAGATGTGTGGTGAGCACTTTGAACCCCCATGTGCTTCACAGAAGTTTATAATGTAGAGCCGTGAAAAAAAAAAATCGCATTTTTTCTACAAAAATGATCTTTTTGCCCACAAATTTTTATTTTGACAAGGGTAACAGGAGAAATTAGACCACAAAAGTTGTTGTGCAATTTCTCCTGAGTACGCTGATACCCAATATGTGGGGGTAAACCACTGTTAGGGCACACCGCAGAGCTTGGAAGAGAAGGAGTGCCGATTTACTTTTTCAATGTAGAATTGGCTGGAATTGAGATTGGACGCCATGTCGCGTTTGGAGAGCCCCTGATGTGCCTAAACAGTGGAAACCCCCCACAAGTGACACCATTTTGGAAACGACACCTTAAGGAACTTATCTAGATGTGTGGCGAGCACTTTGATCTCCCATGTGCTTCACAGAAGTTTATAACGTAGAGCCGTGAAAAAAAAAATTGCATTTTTTCTACAAAAATGATCTTTTTGCCCACAAATTTTTATTTTCACAAGGGTAACAGGAGAAATTAGACCACTAAAGTTGTTGTGCAATTTCTCCTGAGTACGTCGATACCCAATATGTGGGGGTAAACCACTGTTTGGGCGCACCGCAGAGCTTGGAAGAGAAAGAGTGCCGTTTTACTTTTTCAATGTAGAATTGGCTGGAATTGAGATCGGACGCCATGTCGCGTTTGGAGAGCCCCTGATGTGCCTAAACAGTAGAAATCCCCCACAAGTGACCCCATTTTGGAAACTAGACCCCCCATGGAACTTATCTAGATGTGTGGTGAGAACCTTGAATGCCCAAGTGCTTCACAGATGTTTATAATGCAGAGCCGTGAAAATAAAAAATATTTTTTTTTTCCACAAAAAAGATTTTTTAGCCCCCAAGTTTTTATTTTCACAAGGGTAACAAGAGAAATTGGACCCCAAAAGTTGTTGTCCAATTTGTCCTGAGTATGCTGGTACCCCATATGTGGGGGTAAACCACTGTTTGGGCGCACGGCAGAGCTCGGAAGGGAAGGAGCGCCTTTTTGGAATGCAGACTTTGATAGAATGGTCTGCGGGTATTATGTTGCGTTTGCAGAGCCCCTGGAGGGTTTGTAGAAACCCTCCACAAGTGACCCCATTTTGGAAACTAGACCCCCCAAGGAACTTATCTAGATGTGTGGTGAGAACTTTGAATGCCCAAGTGCTTCACAGAAGTTTAGAATGCAGAGTCGTGAAAATAAAAAATATTTTTTTTTCCACAAAAAAGATATTGTAGCCCCCAAGTGTTTATTTTCACAAGGGTAACAGGAGAAATTGGACTGCAATAGTTGTTGTCCAATTTATCCCGAGTACGCTGATGCGCCATATGTGGGGGTAAACCACTGTTTGGGCACAAGGCAGAGCTCGGAAGGGAAGGAGCGCCTTTTTGGAATGCAGACTTTGATGGAATGGTCTGTGGGCATTATGTTGCGATTGCAGAGCCCCTGATGTACCTAAACTGTAGTAACCCGCCACAAGTGACCCCATTTTGGAAACTAGACCCCCCAAGGAACTTATCTAGATGTGTGGTGAGAACTTTGAATGCCCAAGTGCTTCACAGAAGTTTAGAATGCAGAGTCGTGAAAATAAAAAATATTTTTTTTTTTCACAAAAAAGATATTGTAGCCCCCAAGTTTTTATTTTCAGAAGGGTAACAAGAGAAATTGGACCCCAGAAGGTGTTGTCCAATTTATCCCGAGTACGCTGATGCCCCATATGTGGGGGTAACCCACTGTTTGGGCGCACGGCAGAGCTCAGAAGGGAGGGAGCACCATTTGACTTTTTGAGCGCAAAATTGGCTGTCGTGTTTGGAGACCCCCTGATGTACCTAAACAGTGGAAACCCCCCAATTCTAGCTCCAACCCTAACCCCAACACACCCCTAACCCTAATCCCAACCTGATCCATAATCCTAATCACTAACCCTAACCATAATCACAACCCTTACCCCAAAACAACCCTAATGTCAACCCTAACCATAACCCTAATCAAAACCCTAAATCCAACACACCCCTAATCCTAATCTCAACCCTAACCTCAAACCTAACCCTAATCCCAATACACCCCTAATCACAACCCTAACCTTAACCCTAATCCCAAACCTAACCCTAATCCCAAGCGTAACCCTAATGCCAACCCTAACCCTAATATCCCTAATCCAAACTATAACCCTAATCCCAGCTCTAACCCTAACTTTAGCCCCAACCCTAGCCCTAACTTTAGCCCCAACCCTAACCCTAGCCCTAAGGCTACTTTCACACTTGCGTCGTTTGGCATTCCGTCGCAATCCGTCGTTTTGGACAAAAAACGGATCCTGCAAATGTGCCCGCAGGATGCGTTTTTTGCCCATAGACTTGTATTGCCGACGGATCGTGACGGATGGCCACACGTCGCGTCCGTCGTGCACTGGATCAGTTGTGTTTTGGCGGACCGTCGGCACAAAAAAATGTTCAATGAAACGTTTTTTTTGTACGTCGCATCCGCCATTTCTGACCGCGCATGCGTGGCCGTAACTCCGCCCCCTCCTCCCCAGGACATAGATTGGGCAGCGGATGCGTTGAAAAACTACAGCTGCTGCCCACGTTGTGCACAATTTTCACAACGTGCGTCGGTATGTCGGGCCGACGCATTGCGACGGCCCCGTACCGACGTAAGTGTGAAAGAAGCCTAACCCTAAATTTAGCCCCAACCCTAACCCTAAATTTAGCCCCAACGCTAACCCTAAATTTAGCCCTAGCCCTAACCCTACCCCTAACCCTACCCCTAACCCTAATTTTAGCCCCAACTGCTGTTCTCCTGCCGGACGGCAGATGGAGACAGATGGCGGGCGCACTGCGCATGCGCCCGCCATTTTCTTCTGCCGGCGGCCAGGAGGAGCAGCAAGAGGATCCAGGGACACAGGTGAGTATTGTAGGGTCCCCGAATCCCCCTATTTCTCTGTCCTCTGATGTGCGATCACATCAGAGGACAGAGAATTACACTTTACTTTTTTTTTTTTTTGCGGTCGCCGGTAGACAGTTAATTACCGGCGATCGCAAAACATCATCATGCTCTTTGGGGTCTCGGCTACCCCCGGCAGCCGAGACCCCAAAGATTCTCCCGGTGACGGGCGCACTGCGCATGCGCCTGCCATTTTGAAGATGGCGGCGCCCACCGGGAGACACGAGGAGCATCGGGGGAGATAGGTGAGTATTGGGGGGCCATCTGGGACCCCTTTTCTCTGTCCTCCGATGTGCAATCACATCGGAGGACAGAGAAATTAAAAAGATCGCGTTTGGTTTTTTTTTGCGATCGCCGGTAAACGGTTAATTACCGGCGATCGCAAATGCGGGGTGGGTTAAAACCCCCCCGAATCATGTTCTCTGGGGTCTCGGCTACCCCCGGCAGCCGAGACCCCGGAGAAAATCGGCCTTTGGGGGGCGCTATTTACTTTTTCCACAGCGCCGTTAATTAACGGCGCTGTGGTTTAAGTACCCTTAGCGGCCGCCGTTAAAAGGCGTATCGGCGGTCGCTAAGGGGTTAACCACGTAAATGACAAAGTTTGTGTCACAGATATAGTATCCGCGTATCGGGTAGGATTTACCAGTTCTTGGGTGAGTAATAGTATTAGATCTAATGACATTGGAACAGGAGGCACAATTAAGGCAGGGGAATGTGCCATGTCATCTTGCACATGTCCTTTAGGTTGGTGGCTCTCCTGGTACACATCAAAACGGAATTATTGAATGATTCAATGTTGGGATAGGCCCTAGCCAAGAGTGGCCAATGTTTTCTGTGATGGAATAGACATTCGGCCTTAGAGGGTGGTGTGTGTGCACAAAAGGTACTCTTTCCTTGGGCTGAACAGGTGGAGAGGGAGTTAGCGGGGTAAGAATCCGATCCTTTTCCTTATCAAGGAATCTATATGGATAGTGTCTCTCACTGAACTTTTGTGCCATGGTATCCAGCCTGATTGTTAGTGTATCAGGATCAGAGACAATGCGTGAGACCCTATTGAATTGTGAGCGTGGTATACTGTCCTTCATGGTCCTCGGGTGACAATTGGAGTAATGTAATAAACTGTTGCAATCAGTCGGTTTACAAAACAAATCAGTCAAGAGATGTCCTTCTGAGTTTTTGAGCACCAAGGTATCCAGAAAGGGTACACATTTGTCACTATAATGTATAGTGAATTGCAATTCAGGGAGAATGGAGTTGAGATACAGATGAAAGGTGTCCAGAGAATCGGAAGCCCCTAGCTAGATAAGAAATATGTCATCAATGAAGCGATGGTAACAGATAGCATGTTGTTGGAACATGGGATTAGAAAAAACATGTTTAATCTCAAAATAATTCATAAAAGCATTCGCATAAGCCGGCACTACGTTTGATCCCATAGCGGTCCCACGCTTCTGGTTGTAGAAGGTATCCTCATAGAGAAAAATTTCTCATGGAGAACCAATTTAAGTAGATCCAGACACCATTGAATAGAATTCACTGGCAGGTCTGATGAATCTAAAAAATGGCTTCAATACCCTTTTCATGTGAGATAGATGTGTGTGAACTGTTGACATCTAATGTGACTAATAGAGTGTTGGGAAATACTGTCCCCACATGTTTAATAATTCCAAAGAAATGCCCCGTGTCCAGTAGGAATGATTTAGTTGTCCTAACCAGTGGTGTTAAGATCTTCTCCAGGAAAATAGAGAGAGGTGAGAGAACAGTCGGTGGAGGCCACAATGAGCCTCCCTGGTGGATTACTGAGTGATTTACATATCTTCGGTAAGATGTAAAAAAAACGGCGTGATAAGGTTGGGATGTAATAGAAAGGTGGCAGTTTTTTTGGTCTATAGTGTTTTTATCAAGATAAAAATTGACAAGGTGCGTATTTTGCAATCAATGTCAAATGTAGGGTCCTTAGATATCGGCTGATATGTCTCAGAGTCCGATAACTGTCTATAGACCTCCTGGCAATATAATAATAATAATAATCTTTATTTATATAGCGCCAACATATTCCGCAGCGCTTTACAGTTTAACAGTTTCAAACACAAAAGTCATAAGTAACAACGTTAACAATACAATAATTAAAGCAAAATAAGACGACCCTGCTCGTGAGAGCTTACAATCTACAGATCGATCCATCACCACAATGACCCCACCTTTATCTGCCGGTTTTATAATGATTCCCTTATTTTCTGTTAGAGACCTGAGTAATATTTTCTCAGTTGGTGAGAGATTTGAATGTGCTGGAAAAAAGCCAAGTTTTTGTTAATGTGAGAGTTGTTTAACGTCACGATCCACTAATTCAATGAAGGTATCTGTGGCATGATGGGTGCGTGGTGGGTGAAAGGTGCTGGGGTTACGTAAACCAAGTGATGAAATTGAAATCTCCGGAACAGTCGCTCCTTCCTGTGGAGCAATAATGCCATTATGAGTCCCAGATAAAAAATCAAAACAAATCTTAAGTTTAATGGCGCAAAAGAAACGCTGAAGATCCTGTTCGAGTTGAAAACCATCCCAACTAGGTGTTGGGCAAAAAGATAACCCCTTTTGGAGTAGTGATAGTTCAGCAGGGGAGAAAAGGTAACTTGATATGTTGATCACCAGGTTTGACGGCTTACCTGGGAGCGCGTGGTCATCTTTTCTCCTCAATCATCTGGTAGGTCTGCGTGTTGTAGTACTCCCCTGCGGCCTTTCGGTAAAAAACGGGATCTGTTTGTTTGTACAGGCTGAAGAGTCGCTTAGGGATATGCAAGTCTGTCGATGAAGCTGCCACAATTATTCCCTGAGGAAATTCAGAGCCCAGTGTATGTATCTGGTGCGGTGGCATCTCTCTATTGGCAGCTGAGAAGAATGATCCACTGCGTGGTATGAAATGTGGGGCTCGGCTTCCCGCTAGGCCTATGTACAGTACATTAGCTCCGGGATCAGGATCTTGTTTGACCATAGGGAAAGTCTGTAATTCCTGCACTTTATGTTGGACTTGGTTGCAAATTGGAATTTCTGGTGACAGAGGATGCCATTCTGTGGGAGAAGCCAATGTAGGAAGGGCGGACTGGGTCACGTTCTCTACATTGCTCAGTTCCATTTAGAATACTGGGCCTCACATTGCTTTCTATTTAATAATGGTCCCACTTAGCCCGCCATTTAATTTATTGGGCCCCACATAACCTTCCAAGTAATACAATAAGTCCCATATAGCCTTTTATTAAATTTAATGGACCCCACATAACTCTCCAATTAATATAATTGGTCCCACATAGACTTCCAATTAACATATTGGGCCAAAGTAGTCTTCCATTTAATATAATGGCTCCCACATAACCGTTCTTTTAATAAATTGGGCACCACGTAGTCTTTCAATTAATATAATGGGACCCATATAATTCTTATTTTAATATATTTGGTTCCACATAACCTTCCAATTAATATAATAGATGCCACATAGCCATCCATTTAATACATTAGGCCCTACATAACCTTCAGTTTAATATTCTGGGCCTCACATAGTTCTTCATTTAATATAATGGGAACTATATATCCATCCATTTAATAAATTGGGCACCAGATAGCCTTCCATTTAATGTATTTTAATAGGTCCCACATAGCCTTCCAATTTATATAATGAGCCCCACATAATTGTTTTTCAATATATTGTGCCACATAAAGACTATAAATTAACATATTGGGGCCAAAGTAACCTTCCATTTGATAAAATGGGCACCACATAGCCTTTCATTTAATATAATGGGTCTGCATAATTCTTAATTTCATATAATGGGCCCCACGTATCTTTCCATTTAATATAAAGGGCCCCACATAATTCTTCATTTAATAAAATGAACCACACATACACCACACCACTATTTAATGTAATGGGCACAACAAAGCTTTCCATACAATATAATAATCCCACATAGCCTTCCATTTAATATAATGGTCAGACATAGCCTTCCATTTATTATAATGGGCCCCAATATAGCCTTCTTTTTTACATAGTGGGCAACACAAGGTTTTCCATTCCATAGTTAAGGAGTGAACACTTTGTGCCATTTGTGCCATTGGTGTGCCACTGGACCACCCTTTTGGCTGTTGGCCTGCCATCGGAGCACACTGTTTTCCGTTGGTTTGCCACCGGAGCGTACCCTTCATCGATCAGTTGCCACTGGAGCACACAGTTTGCCGCTGGCATGCCACCGGAGCACAACCTTTGCCACGGCATGCCACTGGAGCATGCTTTTAGCCCCTGGCATGCCGTGGGAGCACACAGTATACTGCTGGAGTGCCATAGGAGCGCATCCTTTGCCGTTAGCATTCCAGCGAAGCATATCCTTTGCCGTTGGCGTGCCACTGAAACATACCTGTCAGGATTTGAACCCAGCAGCTCTTGGGCACCTGGCGACAGCTCTTCCCTTTGAGCCATTCAGCTCGATGGACAGTTCCGTGTTAACCCAAATAACTTGTACCTGTGTTGTTTCTGAATGTCTCCATTGTGAGTTCCTGATTGTCTCCACCTTGATTGAACACCCTATTTAAACCTGGCATAGCACTCCCTTCCTTGCAAGATTATTGAGCTACCAGCCTCTAGTCAAGCTTTCTTTCACCTGCTGCTTATCCTTGAAACGCTACTGCTGCTCCTGTCAGAACCTGTGGTGGGCTGGAAGGGCCAGTAAAGGGGGGCTGATAAAGTCCGTGGGCCTGGTAGTGGGCTGCGGGAGGCTGTGTGGTGCTGAAGAGAGGGCTGTGGAGGCTGTGCGGCGCTGTAGCGGGGGCTGTTTGGCGCTGTAGAGGACTACAGAGCCACACAGCCCCATGGTTTGACTTCCCCAAGTGTCATGACAGCTGACTGTATATACATATATACACATACATGTATGTACATGTGCCATGACAGCTCCTTAGACTATACAGACATGGATTGTCACTTACCCAAACCGAGGATGAAGAGGCTTAGCTGCTGCACATGATGATGGAGGCCGGAGAGCAGCATTCCTCCATAGTGATGTCACCTATTAAGGAAACTTATAGTTCTTGCCCCATGGAGCCAGTTTAGTCTCCACGATGCTGCGTTACTTATTGGAAAAAAAGGTTAAAGGAAAGTACTGAATCTTGATATATTTTTATTCTAAGTCCTATTATTTCTATTGGTACATTAAATACCCCTTCTTCAATGAGCGTATATTCCCCCTGAACCCTCCCCTCCTGCATGTCAGCTCCTTCTTACCCACTGAGACAGGCTGTACCCCTGCAGCGTCCCCACAGCTGACCCCATACACTGATCTGAGCTCCCCCCACCGGACAGGGATAGCCTGTCTCCCCACAGCGCCCTCACAGCCTGGCTCTATCGCAATACCTTTATCAATCTAAATTATATATGTCGTATTTAGTTGGATTTTTATATGTTGTCTTGTCTGATGTTTTTAATGCATACCTAATAAATGATTGATTTTATATAATTTTTTTACTCATGTTAGCCATTTATCTTTAAAAAAAAATCTTGGACTTTAAAAATTGCTAAAAAGAAAAAAAAAATGTATTCAATTGTTTCACAATTCATATCATGGCATGGAAAATGTGTGAAAAAGCTGCCATATCACTAATAACACAATATATGCATACATACAGATTTTTGAATTTGTTTTGGCGATTTTTCCTATTTGCTATAAAAGATATACAAGAGGCCGATTTGTGACAATCTATAGCTATATTTTAATATTTTAGGAATGTCAGAGTAGCTTCATGAGGTTGTTGGATTTGCGCTGAGAGAATCCGTATTTCTATAAATTTCCAGCTCTTGCGTCAGCTCCTTGATATGTCCTTCCAGAATGACTTTGTGCTTCTCTAGGCATCTAACGTACGCTTTCCTCCTGAGTTGAAATGCTTTAGCTGCTTCTCTGTTTTTCATTAATCGCAGCTCTCGCTTCCGTGTTTCCTCATCCGTCAATTGCTTAGAGATAGACCAAGATTCACCGCACCCTTACTGGAATATCTTTCAGAAATTAACAATTTATTCAATATGCACAAAAATCAATCAGATAGCATATGTACACCGGAAAAATGATATGTGACACAGATTACTGACGTTTCGACCCCTCCCGGGTCTTACTCATAGGTCGCTGTAAACAAACAACAAAGAAAAACATAAAAAATAAAATTAATGAAATTAATACGAGTTTATACATTTTAGATAAAGCATAGCAAAATTACAAGTGTGCTCCCAAATAGCAATAAAATAGAATAGCAAAACAAATGAAATAATACAGCATGTGGCCAAACAGGTCAAATAGAGGGACATGGTGTCCAATGAGATCCCATGGTGTTGTGTGTAGTGTGAGTTTTACCTGAATCCAGGTGTAGTATGGGAGCTGAACTCAAGAAAAGGGAAGGGATGTCCCTGTAGTATCCAGGGGCTGTAAGAGACAATCATGTTATTAAAACTAGTTCCCATCCATAGACTAGAATGGTTAAAGAGAGCCTGATTTACCTAATAATCCTAGAAATTCACTTGTAATGGTGTAGGGTGTCTATTGTGGCTGTTGATCTGTAGGATCACAAGTGTGATGTCAAAATATGTGTGGGCCAAAGTATGTTGCAAGTGCTGAATAAAGCATGGGTAGCCTAATTACCTTGTTTGCAGTGTGAATCAGCGGTGCTCCTGCACCTTGCTGTGCTGTGCACCTTGCGTGCTGTGCTGTGCACCTTGATGTGCTGTGCACTTTGCTGTGCTGTGCACCTTGCTGTGCTGTGCACCGTGCTGTGCTGTGCACCTTGCTGTGCTGTGCACCATGTCGCTATGAGGCAGATATAAATAGCTCCACCCTCTCAGACAGGAAGTGAGGTCATGTTACCATACTACTGCTACTGGGCATGCCCGGCTGTTGTTAAGGAAGCTGTATGCTTGGCAACAGCTAAAGTTAGTCTGCACTGCATTGTGTGTATGATAGCAGGGGCTTGCTTGGCATTAATTAGAGCCTGTCTGCACTGCAGTGTGTAAGTGATTGCAGGAGCCTGAATGACAGCAGCTAAAGCCTGTGAGGGATAATAGGACATGTGGGCCGTGCTTGGCTACAGATAAAACTTGTCTGCATTGTAGTGTGCGGATAATAGAAGGACAGGTTGAGCAACAATATTGGCCATATAAGAACGGACATATTAATAAATCACCAAACGGATGTCTGATGCCTTTCTGATAATGCTATTAGCCAAAGTCCTATAGTTGGTAACTTATGGGGGCAATTACAGGGGTCCAGGACCAGAACTAATCAAATAAAGGCGGGAGTATGGGAAGCCAGGGAGTTAGAAGTAGGACACTCACCTACAAATGAGTGGCATCAGCATGTCTGAAATAAGCGGAAAAAAATAAATAAATAAAAAAAATGGTTAGAGTCATTAAAGAAGCCAGTTAATTTCTCCATTGAGACCCTTGGGCTCTAAAGTGTCTAGAGCGTGGATGCAATATGATTCTCTCTGTTTCAGAAATTTAGTGCGGTCACCTCGATTCGGACGATCAACCTGTTCCACTACTTGAAATTTCAATTGTGCCACTGAATTCCTATTTTTAAGACAATGGTCAGGGAGAGGAAGCCAGGTGTTACCACACCTGATAGTCGATTTATGACTGGCTATCCTATCCTTTACATGTTGTGTGGTTTTTCCAACATACAGGAGACCACAGGGACATTTAACCACGTAAATGACAAAGTTTGTGTCACAGGTATAGTATCCGCGTATCGGGTAGGATTTACCAGTTCTTGGGTGAGTAATAGTATCAGATGTAATGACACTGGAACAGGAGGCACAATTAAGGCAGGGGAATGTGCCATGTCGTCTTGTACTCAGTAGCCTCTGTGTAGTGGCGGGGCCTGCACTGCCTATGTCTGCCCTTACCAAATTGTCCTTTAGGTTGGTGGCTCTCCTGGTACACATCAAAGCGGAATTATTGAATGATTCAATGTTGGGATAGGCCCTGGCCAAGAGTGGCCAATGTTTTTTAATGATGGAATGGACTTTTTGCCTTAGAGGGTGGTGTGTGTGCACAAAAGGTACTCTTTCCTTGGGCTGAACAGGTTGAGAGGGAGATGGCGGGGTAAGAATCCGATCCTTTTCCTTATCAAGCAATCTATATGGATAGTGTCTCTCACTGAACTTTTGTGCCATGATATCCCGCCTGATTGTTAGTGTATCAGAGAAAATGCGTGAGATCCTATTGAATTGTGAGCGTGGTATACTGTTCTTCATGGTCCTCGGGTGACAACTGGAATAATGTAATAAACTGTTGCAATCAGTCGGTTTACACAACAAATCAGTCGATAGATGTCCTTCTGAGTTTTTGAGCACCAAGGTATCCAGAAAGGGTACACATTTGTCACTATAATGTATAGTGAATTGCAATTCAGGGAGAATGGAGTTGAGATACAGATGAAAGGTGTCCAGAGAATCGGAAGCCCCTAGCCAGATAAGAAATATGTCATCAATGAAGCGATGGTAACAGATAGCATGTTGTTGGAACATGGGATTAGAAAAAACATGTTTAATCTGAAAAAAATTAATAAAAGCATTTGCATAAGCCGGCGCTAATTTTGATCCCATAGCCGTCCCACGCTTCTGGTTGTAGAAGGTATCCTCATAGAGAAAAAGTTCTCATTGAGAACCAATTTAAGTAGATCCAGACACAATTGAATAGAATTAACTGGCAGGTCTGATGAATCTAAAAGAAATTTTGTGGCTTCAATACCCTTTTCGTGTGAGATAGATGTGTATAGACTGTTAACGTCTAATGTGACTAACAGACTGTTGGGAAATACTGTCCCCACTGGTTTAATAATTCCAAAGAAATGCCCCGTGTCCAGTAGGAATGATTTAGTTGTCCTAACCAGTGGTGTTAAGATCTTCTCCAGGAAAATAGAGAGAGGTGAGAGAATAGTCGGTGGAGGCCACAATGAGCCTCCCTGTTGGATTACTGAGCGATTTATGTACCGTATATTCGGTAAGATGTAAAAAAATGGCGTGATATTGTCGGGATGTAATAGAAAGGTGGCAGTTTTTTTGTCTATATTGTTTTTATCAAGATAAAAATTGACAAGGTGCGTATTTTGCAATCAATGTCAAAGGTATGGTCGTTAGATATCGGCTGATATGTCTCAGAGTCCGATAACTGCCTATAGACCTCTTGGCAATATACGGATCGATCCATGATCACAATGGCCCCACCTTTATTTGCCTGTTTTATAATGATTCCCTTATTTTCTGTTAGAGACCTGAGTGATGTTTTCTCAGTTGGTGAGAGATTTGAATGTGCTGGAAAAAAGCCAAGTTTTTGTTGATGTGAGAGTTGTTTAACCTCACGATCCACTAATTCAATGAAGGTATCTGTGGCATGATGGGTGCGTGGTGGGTGAAAGGTGCTGTGGTTACGTAAACCAAGTGATGAAATTGAAATCTCCGGAACAGTCGCTCCTTTCTGTGGAGCAGTAATGCCATTATGAGTCCCAGATAACAAATCAAAAGGAGTCTTAAGTCTAATGGCTGAAGATCCTGTTCGAGTTGAAAACCATCCCAACTAGGGGTTGGGCAAAGAGATAACTCCTTTTGGAGTAGTGACAGTTCAGCAGGGGAAAAAAGGTAACTTGATATGTTGATCACCAGGTTTGACGGCTTACCTGTGAGCGCGTGCTCATCCTTTCTCCTCGATTGTCTGGTAGGTCTGCGTGTTGTAGTCCTCCTCTGCGGCCTTTCGGTAAAAAACGGTATCTGTACCGGCTGAAGAGTCGCTTAGGGATATGCAAGTCTGTCGATGAAGCTGCCACAATAATTCTCTGAGGAAATCCAGAGCCCGGTGTGTGTATCTGGTGCGGTGGCATCTCTCTATTGGCAGCTGAGATGAATGATCCACTGCCTGGTATGAAATATGGGGCTCGGCTTCCCGCTAGACCTACGTACGGCACATTAGCTCCAGGATCAGGATCTTTTATGACCATAGGGAAAGTCTGTAATTCCTACACTTCATGTTGGACTTGGTTGCAAACTGGAATTTCTGGTGACAGAGGATGCCATTCTGTGGGAGAAGCCAATGTTGGAAGGGCGGACTGGGTCACGTTCTCTGTACATTGCTCAGTTCCATTTAGTATACTGGGCCTCACATAGCTTTCTATTTAATAATGGTCCCACTTAGCCCGCCATTTAATTTATTGGGTTCCACATAACCTTCCAAGTAATAAATAAGTCCCATATAGCCTTTTATTAAATTTATTGGACCCCATGTAACTCTCCAATTAATATAATTGGTCCCACATAGACTTCCAGTTAACATATCGGGCCAAAGTAGTCTTCCATTTAATATAATGGCTCCCACATAACTGTTCTTTTAATGAATTGGGCACCATGTAGCCTTTCAATTAATATAATGGGACCCATATAATTCTTATTTTAATATATTTGGTTCCACATAACCTTCCAATTAATATAATAGATCCCACATAGCCTTCCATTTAATATATTAGGCCCTAGATAACCTTCAGTTTAAAATTCTGGTCCTCATATAGTTCTTCATTTAATATAATGGGAACTATATATCCATCCATTTAATAAAATGGGCCCCAGATAGCCTTCCATTTAATGTATTTTAATAGGTCCCACATAGCCTTCCAATATATATAATGAGTCCCACATATTTTTTTTTCAATATATTGTGCCACATAAAGACTTTAAATTAACATATTGAGGCCAAAGTAACCTTCCATTTGATAAAATGGGCACCACATAGCCTTTCATTTAATATAATGGGTCTGCATAATTCTTAATTTAATATAATGGGCCCCACGTATCTTTCCATTTAATATAAAGGGCCACACATAATTCTTCATTTAATAAAATGAACCACACATACACCACTATTTAATGTAATGGGCACAAGAAAGCTTTCCATACAATATATAATGATCCCACATAGCCTTCCATTTAATATAATGGGTCCCAATATAGCCTTCTTTTTAACATAGTAGGCAACACAAGGCTTTCCATTCCATATATAAGGAGGGAACGCTTTGACTTTGTGCTATTGGTGTGCCACCGGACCACCCTTTTGGCTGTTGGCCTGCCATCGGAACACACAGTTTGCCGGTGGCTTGCCACCGGAGCACAACCTTTGCCTCGGCATGCCACTGGAGCATGCTTTTAGCCCCTGGCATGCCTTGGGAGCACACAATATACCGCTGGAGTGCCATAGGAGCGCATCCTTTGCCGTTAGCATTCCAGCGAAGCATATCCTTTGCCTTTTGTGTGCCACTGAAACACACCTGTCAGGATTTGAACCCAGCAGCTCTTGTGCACCTGGCGACAGCTCTTCCCTTTGAGCCGTTCAGCTCGCTGGACAGTTCCGTGTTAACCCACATAACTTGTACCTGCGTTGTTTCTGAATGTCTCCACTGTGAGTTCCTGATTGTCTCCCCCTTGACTGAACACCCTATTTAAACCTGGCATAGCACTCCCTTCCTTGCAAGATTATTGAGCTACCTGCCTCTAGTCAAGCTTTCTTTCACCTGCTGCTTATCCTTGAAACTCTACTGCTGCTCCTGTCAGAACCTGTGGTGGGCTGGAAGGGCCAGTAAAGGGGGGCTGATAATGTCCGTGGGCCTGGTAGTGGGTTGCGGGAGGCTGTGTGGTGCTGAAGAGAGGGCTGTGGAGGCTGTGCGGCGCTGTAGCGGGGGCTGTTTGGCGCTGTAGAGGACTACAGAGCCACACAGCCCCATGGTTTGACTTCCCCAAGTGTTATGACAGCTGACTGTATACACATATATACACATACATGTATGTACATGTGCCATGACAGCTCCTTAGAATATACATACATGGATTGTCACTTACCCAAACCGAGGATGAAGAGGCTTAGCTGCTGCACATGATGATGGAGGCCGGAGAGCAGCATTCCTCCATAGTGATGTCACCTATTAAGGAAACTTGTTGTCCTTGCCCCACGGAGCCAGTTTAGTCTCCACAATGCCGAGTTACTTATTGGAAAAAAATGTTAAAAAAGGAAAGTACTGAATCTTGATATATTTTTATTCTAAGTCCTATTATTTCTATTGGTACATTAAATACCCCTTCTTCAATGAGCGTATATTCCCAGGAGACACACAGCGAGCCGGGCGACTGCCCCAAGTATTACCTGTGGGTAACGCTCTGTTACCTACAGAGAGACAGGGAAAGAAAAAAAAATTAATAAGGGAAATATTGTATTTTATAATTAGTGTTCATAGCAGAGTGACAACACGGCCCCCTGAACCCTCCCCTCCTGCATGTCAGCTCCTTCTTACCCACTGAGACAGCCTGTACCCCCGCAGCGTCCCCACAGCTGACCCCATACACTGATCTGAGCTCCCCCCAGCGGACAGGGACAGCCTGTCTCCCCACAGCGCCCTCACAGCCTGGCTCTATCGCAATACCTTTATCAATCTAAATGATATACAGGTCCTTCTCAAAAAATTAGCATATAGTGTTAAATTTCATTATTTACCATAATGTAATGATTACAATTAAACTTTCATATATTATAGATTCATTATCCACCAACTGAAATTTGTCAGGTCTTTTATTGTTTTAATACTGATGATTTTGGCATACAACTCCTGATAACCCAAAAAACCTGTCTCAATAAATTAGCATATTTCACCCATCCAATCAAATAAAAGTGTTTTTTAATAACAAACAAAAAAACCAACAAATAATAATGTTCAGTTATGCACTCAATACTTGGTCGGGAATCCTTTGGCAGAAATGACTGCTTCAATGCGGCGTGGCATGGAGGCAATCAGCCTGTGACACTGCTGAGATGTTATGGAGGCCCAGGATGCTTCAATAGCGGCCTTAAGCTCATCCAGAGTGTTGGGTCTTGCGTCTCTCAACTTTCTCTTCACAATATCCCACAGATTCTCTATGGGGTTCAGGTCAGGAGAGTTGGCAGGCCAATTGAGCACAGTAATACCATGGTCAGTAAACCATTTACCAGTGGTTTTGGCACTGTGAGCAGGTGCCAGGTCGTGCTGAAAAATGAAATCTTCATCTCCATAAAGCATTTCAGCCGATGGAAGCATGAAGTGCTCCAAAATCTCCTGATAGCTAGCTGCATTGACCCTGCCCTTGATGAAACACAGTGGACCAACACCAGCAGCTGACATGGCACCCCACACCATCACTGACTGTGGGTACTTGACACTGGACTTCAGGCATTTTGGCATTTCCTTCTCCCCAGTCTT
This sequence comes from Ranitomeya imitator, assembly GCF_032444005.1. NCBI lineage: Eukaryota > Metazoa > Chordata > Amphibia > Anura > Dendrobatidae > Ranitomeya > Ranitomeya imitator. The sequence continues at coordinate 47,068,443 of NC_091282.1, read as the reverse complement.
CCTCCAGACTCTGGCACCTTGATTTCCGAATGACATGCAAAATTTGCTTTCATCAGAAAAAAGTACTTGGGACCACTTAGCAACAGTCCAGTGCTGCTTCTCTGTAGCTCAAAAGTGGCTTTACCTGGGGAATGCGGCACCTGTAGCCCATTTCCTGCACACGCCTGTGCACGGTGGCTCTGGATGTTTCCACACCAGACTCAGTCCACTGCTTCCTCAGGTTCCCCAAGGTCTGGAATCGGTCCTTCTCCACAATCTTCCTCAGGGTCCGGTCTCCTCTTCTCGTTGTACAGCGTTTTCTGCCACATTGTTTCCTTCCAACAGACTTACCATTGAGGTGCCTTGATACAGCACTCTGGGAACAGCCTATTTGTTGAGAAATTTCTTTCTGGGTCTTACCCTCTTGCTTGAGGGTGTCAATGATGGCCTTCTTGACATCTGTCAGGTCGCTAGTCTTACCCATGATGGGGGTTTTGAGTAATGAACCAGGCAGGGAGTTTATAAAAGCCTCAGGTATCTTTTGCATGTGTTTAGAGTTAATTAGTTGATTCAGAAGATCAGGGTAATAGGTCGTTTAGAGAACCTTTTCTTGATATGCTAATTTATTGAGACAGGTTTTTTGGGTTATCAGGAGTTGTATGCCAAAATCATCAGTATTAAAACAATAAAAGACCTGACAAATTTCAGTTGGTGGACAATGAATCTATAATATATGAAAGTTTAATTGTAATCATTACATTATGGTAAATAATGAAATTTAACACTATATGCTAATTTTTTGAGAAGGACCTGTATGTCGTAATTAGTTGGGTTTTTATATGTTGTCTAGTCTGATCTTTTTCATGCATACCTAATAAATGATTGATTTTATATAGTTTTTTTACTCATGTTAGCCATCTATCTTTAAAAAAAAAAATATTGACTTTAAAAATTGCTAAAAAGAAAAAAAATATATATGTATTCAATTGTTTCACAATTCATATCATGGCATGGAAAATGTGTGAAAAATCTGCCATATCAATAATAACACTATATATGCATACATACAGATTTTTTTATTTTTTTTGGCGATTTTTCCTATTTGCTATAAAAGATATGCAAGAGGCCGATTTGTGACAATCTATAGCTATATTTTAATATTTTAGGAATGTCAGAGTAGCTTCATGAGGTTGTTGGATTTGCGCTGAGAGAATCCGTATTTCTATAAATTTCCAGCTCTTGCGTCAGCTCCATGATATGTTCTTCCAGAATGACGTTGTGCTTCTCTAGGCATCTAACGTACGCTTTCCTCCTAAGTCGAAACGCTTTCGCTGCTTCTCTATTTTTCATTAATCGCAGCTCTCGCTTCCGTGTTTCCTCATTCGTCATTTGCTTAGAGATAGACTAAGATTCACCGCACACCCTTAGTGGAATATCTTTCAGAAATTAACAATTTATTCAATACGCACAAAATCAATCAGATAGCATATGTACACCGGAAAAATGATATGTGACACAGATTACTGACGTTTCGACCCGTCCCGAGTCTTAGGGTATGTGCACATGTCAGGATTTTGTGCAGAATTTTCCTGAGATTTTCCTGAGGAGAAATTGGCACCACTCCCAGGAAATCCGCATGCGTTTTTCGTGCAATTTTTGTGCGTTTTTTATGAGTTTTTTTTTAAATGCGTTTTTTGTGTGTTTTTTTTTGCGTTTTTTACAACAGATAAAGTTGGTTGAAAAAAAAAAACCCATGAGCTCATTTCCTGTTCACCATTTTGCTTCCTTGTTGAATTCAAGATGCCGCACCATCGTCTAACTCCAGAACAGAACTGCCTACTGTTGCATACGGCACTGCTCATGCTGCACCACTACAGCGAGCTGGTAAGAAAATGTCATTAGATGTGAACACTTTGCGTATTAGGCTGGGTTCACAATGTGTACAGCAGCCCGTTCAACACATACGTTCACGGTCTGCTGCAACGCAAGTGCTGACTTTGGCACATCGCTAGCGCAGATGGAGCATCTGCTAGCTCTATCTGCGCTAGCAGTGACAGACCCGGAAACGCTGCAGTCCGAGTCTCGAGGTCCGACTGTCACTCAAATGACGGCACATGGCTAGTGATGTCAGACATAGGAGTCAATGGCGGCGCTAGCGGACTACGTTTCACCGCGTTATTCAGCGTTGTTACGAAGTCCGTCAAAACGGACTGGGGGAACGCAATGTGAACCCAGCCTTAGGCTGCGGAGATGCAGAGTTTATGACGTTGCGAATTGCCAGCTGTATTCCATGTGTTGTACAGTTCCATGTAATAACACATACTTTATTCTCCCATAGGAGCAATCTCGGAGAAGAAGGGATAGTAGACGACAAAAAAGGATGTGGGTTCATCCCATCATTCATGAACGGGAGAAAAAGGGACACTTCCATGTTCTTTATCGTGATTTAAGGAGGTAAGATATAGTGAGAAATGGTATATTGACAGCTGTCTTTCTTTGTACCTTTTTTTTTATATATACAACATACATTATGTGTGTGTTTAAAATTAAAGTTTTATGTTCCTTTTTATTTTCAGCTTTCCAGATAAATTTTCTCAGTTTTGCCGTCTTTCCATTGAGGCATTTGATCGTCTTCTAATTCTTCTTGGTCCACACCTCGCTTACGAAGATACGGTCATGCGAAGAGCGATCTCTGCAGAAGAAAGGCTGCTCATCACCTTGCGGTAAGGCCTTGCTGCTAGTGCCCCCCTAAATGCTGCCACAAATGCTGCCAGTTTAATCCATAATGCTGCCGCTATGCTGCGAGTGCCCCCATAATGCTGCCAGTTTCCCTCATAATGCTACCGCAATGCTGCGAGTGCACCCTGTTTCCCTCATAATGCTGCCCCAATGCTGCGAGTGCACCCTGTTTCCCTCATAATGCTGCCCCAATGCTGCATGTGTCCCCATAACGCTAGTGGCCATGATGTGCATGTTTTATCTTGCAACACAATTTGTGTTCTGTAAGTATTCGGACAGAAATCCGAGAGTGGACCCTCTGGGTCGTGACTCTAGAGCCCCCGGGGTCGAGCGGACCAGATGGAATCACCCCCTATACAGGGAGTGTTAGGAGCAGGACCTCGGGGGAATGGAGACACAACAGCTAGAGCCAAAGGGACGACCCAAAATAAAGAAGGAAACCACAGGCTATAAGGATGGCAGGGAATAATAGGAAAACAAGACTTAACTGAAAGAATGTCTGGAACACGGAACGGCAGGACTCAGCAGGAACACGGACCGGCAGGATACAACAGGAACACGGACTGGCGGGATACAGCAGGAACACGGACAGGCAGGATACAGCAGGAACACGGGCTGGCAGGACACAGCAGGAACACGGACTGGCAGGATACAGCAGGAACACGGACTGGCAGAATACAGCAGGAACACGGACAGGCAGGATACAGCAGGAACACGGACTGGCAGAATACAGCAGGAACACGGACTGGCGGGATACAGCAGGAACACGGACAGGCAGGATACAGCAGGAACACGGGCTGGCAGGACACAGCAGGAACACGGACTGGCAGGATACAGAGACAAAGCAAGGACTGGGCTGAGAAAAGACACTGGTACAGGGGAGCCTAGGGCATAGGGACACTGACGGCAGACAGTGCACCTACAAAGCAAAGGCGTCTTACCTAGGAAGACGCCGGGAAGAAATACCCGATGGGCGCCGCCATGTTGGGGCGGAGCCACCGGGTCGCGACCTCCCAGAAGGCTCAGCGACGGGGGAGACGCGACCGCGCATGCGCGAAGAGACCAGACGCCGAGAGCCGGTGAAGGAGGAGGCAGAGCGGCGCGGGACAGGATCGTGAGCGCGCCGAGGGATGGGAGAAGCCGGGTAAGTATGTGCGGGCGTGACATGTTCGTAGGTTTTCTAAATTATTTTTTTCCTTTCTTCAGGTTTTTAGCCACAGGAGAGAGCTACACATCCCTGCACCTCCAATTTAGGGTTGGCAAATCCACCATCTCGCAAATTGTACGGTGCACATGTACCGTCATCTGGCAGAAGTTGCAGCCGATCGTGATGCCTTGCCCAACTGAGGAGACTTGGCTGCAGGTTGCAGCAGGCTTTCAAACTGTGGCCAATTTCCCCAACTGCGTAGGTGCTGTTGATGGCAAACATGTTAGAGTGCTGAAGCCACCAAGATCAGGATCACGCTTCTTTAATTACAGGTCCTTCTCAAAAAATTAGCATATAGTGTTAAAATTCATTATTTACCATAATGTAATGATTACAATTAAACTTTCATATATTATAGATTCATTATCCACCAACTGAAATTTGTCAGGTCTTTTATTGTTTCAATACTGATGATTTTGGCATACAACTCCTGATAAGCCAAAAAACCTGTCTCAATAAATTAGCATATTTCACCCATCCAATCAAATAAAAGTGTTTTTTAATAACAAACAAAAAAACCAACAAATAATAATGTTCAGTTATGCACTCAATACTTTATTCGGGAATCTTTTGGCAGAAATGACTGCTTCAATGCGGCGTGGCATGGAGGCAATCAGCCTGTGACACTGCTGAGATGTTATGGAGGCCCAGGATGCTTCAATAGCGGCCTTAAGCTCATCCAGAGTGTTGGGTCTTGCGTCTCTCAACTTTCTCTTCACAATATCCCACAGATTCTCTATGGGGTTCAGGTCAGGAGAGTTGGCAGGCCAATTGAGCACAGTAATACCATGGTCACTAAACCATTTACCAGTGGTTTTGGCACTGTGAGCAGGTGCCAGGTCGTGCTGAAAAATGAAATCTTCATCTCCATAAAGCATTTCAGCCGATGGAAGCATGAAGTGCTCCAAAATCTCCTGATAGCTAGCTGCATTGACCCTGCCCTTGATGAAACACAGTGGACCAACACCAGCAGCTGACATGGCACCCCACACCATCACTGACTGTGGGTACTTGACACTGGACTTCAGGCATTTTGGCATTTCCTTCTCCCCAGTCTTCCTCCAGACTCTGGCACCTTGATTTCCGAATGACATGCAAAATTTGCTTTCATCAGAAAAAAGTACTTGGGACCACTTAACAACAGTCCAGTGCTGCTTCTCTGTAGCTCAAAAGTGGCTTTACCTGGGGAATGCGGCACCTGTAGCCCATTTCCTGCACACGCCTGTGCACGGTGGCTCTGGATGTTTCCACACCAGACTCAGTCCACTGCTTCCTCAGGTTCCCCAAGGTCTGGAATCGGTCCTTCTCCACAATCTTCCTCAGGGTCCGGTCTCCTCTTCTCGTTGTACAGCGTTGTTTCCTTCCAACAGACTTACCATTGAGGTGCCTTGATACAGCACTCTGGGAACAGCCTATTTGTTGAGAAATTTCTTTCTGGGTCTTACCCTCTTGCTTGAGGGTGTCAATGATGGCCTTCTTGACATCTGTCAGGTCGCTAGTCTTACCCATGATGGGGGTTTTGAGTAATGAACCAGGCAGGGAGTTTATAAAAGCCTCAGGTATCTTTTGCATGTGTTTAGAGTTAATTAGTTGATTCAGAAGATTAGGGTAATAGGTCGTTTAGAGAACCTTTTCTTGATATGCTAATTTATTGAGACAGGTTTTTTGGGTTATCAGGAGTTGTATGCCAAAATCATCAGTATTAAAACAATAAAAGACCTGACAAATTTCAGTTGGTGGATAATGAATCTATAATATATGAAAGTTTAATTGTAATCATTACATTATGGTAAATAATGAAATTTAACACTATATGCTAATTTTTTGAGAAGGACCTGTATAAGAAGTATTTTTAGGTGGTCTTGATGGCGGTGGCTGACGCACATTACAAGTTTGTTGCCATCGACCTCGGTGCTTATGGCAGTTCTGGGGACTCTCAGGTGCTGCAATCATCACAGATTGGACTTCAAATTCTTCGAGATGGCGGCACGCTCCCAGCCCCAAGACCTTTGCCGGGTTCCACACATCCAGTACCCTTTGTGATGGTATCGGATGAGGCATTTCCCTTGAAGCCCCACCTGCTGCGCCCATACCCACGAAGAGCCCTGGATGACCGGCAGAGGATTTTTAATTATAGGCTGAGCCGTGCACGAAGATATGTGGAATGTACCTTCGGGATCATGTGTAGTCGGTGGAGGATCTTTCACACTGCCATCCAGTTAGATCCGGAGACCGTGGACACTGTGATAAAGGCATGCTGTGTGCTCCACAACTATGCTTGGGAATACAGCACTGAGGTAGTTGAGGAGCCACAGGTGTCAGAATTAGATGCAGTGGACAACTTTGGTCAAGGAAGGCAATGTAACACGGGTGTGCGTGTGAGAGAAACCTTTGCAGACTACTTCATGAGTCCTGAAGGTGCCGTGCACTGGCAATACTCTTGTGCCGGTGTTGAGCAGCCTGAACTGCAGAGAAGATCTGATGCCTAAACAGAATCAAGGCCCAAGACTGGACGTGAGATATAACAGCAGAGAACATATGACGGCTTAACCCTATCCACTAACGAACCAGTCTGTACGGCACAGATGCTAACACCTGTGAAAATGTGAGGCGTAATCCCTATCTACCGTCGCCAAATCCCTATCTACCAAGGCCCCTTTTTAAATAATCAAATTGTAAGAAAATAATTGTTAATAAATACAAAATATTATTTAAACAATAATCGTTTCCATGTTGTTATTGTTTACCGTTGCTTAAATCAGATCCCATTTCCGATCTTCATATTTTTATGATAAGAAATCTGAGTAGTTGAAATAATTTTTTTTTAATAAAGTAAAATAAAATGTAATTACATTAAAGAAACTGTTTTTAATATATATGAACTGACATTTTATAACAAAACTTAAAGGGAACCTGTCACCCCGAAAATCACGGGTGAGGTAAGCCCACCGGCATCAGGGGCTTATCTACAGCATTCTGTAATGCTGTAGATAAGCCCCTGATGTTACCTGGAAAAGGAGAAAAAGACGTTATATTATACTCACCCAGGGGCGGTCCCGCTGCTGGTCTGGTCGGATGGGCGTCTACGGTCCGCTGCGGCGCCTCCTATCTTCTTTCCATGACGTCCTCTTCTGATCTTCAGCCATGGCTCCGGCGCAGGCGTACTTTGCTCTGCCCTGTGAGGGCAGACAAAGTACTGCAGTGCGCAGGCGCCGGGCCTCTGACCTTTCCGGCGCCTGCGCACTGCAGTACTATCCTCTTCCCTCAAGAGGACAGACCAAAGTGCGCCGGAGCCGTGGCTGAAGATCAGAAGAGGACGTCATGGAAAGAAGATAGGAGGCGCCGCAGCGGACCAGAGACGCCCATCTGACCAGCAGCGGGACCCCCCCAGGGTGAGTATAATATAACGTCTTTTTCTCCTCTTTCAGGTAACATCGGGGGCTTATCTACAGCATTACAGAATGCTGTAGATAAGCCCCTGATGCCGGTGGGCTTACCTCACCCGCGATTTTCGGGGTGACAGGTTCCCTTTAAATAACTTTATAAGATTTTGTCATGAACTCAACGGTTTAACATTCTCTTCACTCCCGTCTCTACTCAAAAAGGATGAGAAATCAAATCTCAAAATTGATGATATTCCGGTTGGTAGCCCAAATCAGTAAATAAGTCTGGTTGGGAGTAGACACTGCTATTGGGCGTACTGGAACGATGGCCAGTTGCACTAGGTACAGGTGTATGGCCACTGTACGCATCTACATGGTTGGCCCTGTATGTTGCCGCCTGTCCATAACGCTGCGATGCATCAGCTGGTGGTGGTGGTGGTGGTGGTGGTGGTGGAGGCATAATGGGGTTGCTGAAAAGGTTGAAAATACCCGTCATAACTTGTGGAGCAGGGGGTAGGGTGGATGTGCCATCAATTGCCATAAACAGACAATTGACAGCTGTCATGAACATTTGCTGCTTGTCCCGTGGCAGTGTTCTAACGCGGTCTGCCAAAAGTGACTCAAATTTGTCATGCTCATCTTGCTTTGATGAATTATCAAGTAAATTGAGCGTTTTAGTAGTTAACTGTTCAATAATTTGAACTTGTTTGGTCTTCTTTGGTACCGCCCTTTTCAAAGGGACGGGCAGAAGCAGCCCCCATCCCCATGTGCCTCGACACACCGCCACCAGAGTTTGCACCAGCGTCCGAGGAAGTTGAAGTAGTGGTATGTGCTGCAATGTCATGTTCTCCAAGGGAATCAGTTATTTCTGGTGACCTTCCGGACAAAGACATGTTCCCCGGAGATTCTTGGCTGTCCATTATGCTGTCTTGTACTTCCTCTCCAATACTGTCCGCCGTGGTGTCACCATCGTTAAGGTCCGGAGGTGTTTGGGCACTGTTGTCGCAGGTCTCGACCTACTCTCTGATGAGTCCACCGTAGAGATGACGTCACGGCACCGGAGAGATAAGACACAACGCACCAGGGCTGTATCTGAAATATCTCTAATTTTAATAAGCTTACACACACTTTTTATGCATTCTTGTGTCGGAGGCGGATCCTCCATATATGGGCTAAGCGTCGGAGTGTATTACTCCCTTGCCTCCCTATGGTTACGCAAACATATTTTTACACAGTACATTATTCGTTATTTTACCAAGGACATTCCCTGCTACAATCTGCAATAACAGCTAAAATGAAGAATAGTGAATAACAACGTGTTTATCTGACCTATAATAACACTTACACAAAATGGAGGCAAGCAAGATAAAATGGATCCTGCTATAACAAATTCCCCCATTTTATTCACTATTCTTAATAAACTGTACTGGCCGTAGGATTTGTTAGTATATATCATCATCAGCTGTGTGAGTGCAAAATTTCCCAGTACATACAGAGATACACTTAAAAACTATTTTGAACACTATATATGCAATAAGGACAATCGCAGCAATATGCAATAAGCTTTGTAAAATCCCAGCTACCCAGCCCCTGATCCCCTTAAACCAATTGGCTGGATTTAGGAAAGAAAAAGTATCTGACAACCAGCTGTCCTTAGTGCGATCATTATCTTTGTCATATTGGTCTCTGAGTCTTTGAACATCTTCTAACTTTAGCTTCATCTTTATAGTACTATTTGGATCTATATAATGACAACAAGCGGGTCCAATAACTTGTCACATACGGCCTTGTGCTACTGTTAGACAGTCTAATACTATAGTATGCTGGTTGGTTACTATAATGAGTTGATTTTGGACAGCAATGGTGGTATTTAGTATATCCAATATATCCCAAATTTGGCCAATCTAGATAGTCTGTGGCCCTAACCAATTTATCCCACATTTGTGTAATCATAGGGTAAATAAAAATAGAACTGACAATTTTATTGGCTATGCCCATTTGCACTATGTGTGGTCTCCCTGAAGCGCGTATTATGTATCATTCTTTCTAACAGTATAGGTTTGAAAGCATCAGTAGAATATGAAGTCACATCAAAACTAATTTGCAAACCATATGTTGGAACTTGCCCTAAATCAGTTAGTCCAGTCTTATTCCTAGTTACCCAGGCCCCACCCTTATAGGCCAAATATTGTAGATGTGTACTACTTCCTGAGAGATTACCTTGCCATCAAGGGTATCCCACCCATCCTACAATCGGTATACCGACGGTAGTGTTCCATAACTTAACATTGTTCGTGGCGTTGTTGGCAAGTGTGTCAGAACAATCAGTCCAGGCAAACAGTTCCTCAGGTGACACAGGGATAGCCAGGAAGGGGATACTTGTGGCTGACGTCGGTGAATGCGTACAGATCCAACAGTCTGATAAGGGCTGGGAATTTCTCAACAAGTCCTCTATCAGTTTTCTGTGATGTTGCACAAACTTATTGTTCAAGGATTTTGGAGAATTCAGACTGCCCCATGCAATTACGCATAATATCATGGAAATCGAAACCAGTTAAAACATTGTTTCTTTTATCGGCTGTCAAGTTCTTTAACTCGCTTGCAGTGTGATGCGTGGATCCAACTAGGTTTTCCTTCGAGCTTGACAGCTGTGGCTGTGGTCAGGAGCACTTGGTATGGTCCGTCAAATCTTGGTTCCAGGCTCTTCCGGACGTGCCGCTTTATCACTACCCAGTCTCCTGTCTCCAAGGGATGGTATCCAGGAACCTTGTCTGGGTCTGGAAGAGAACTGAAGACAGTTAAATGCACTTTAGCGAGGTGTCCATGTAAGGCCTGCAAATAGCTAGTCAAGTCCTGGTACTTGAGCTGCAACTGTTGTGGAAAGAAACATCCAAGATTGGGGCCCCTGCCAAACAGAATCTCATACGGTGACAGTCCTGTCTTCCTGTTTGGGGTATATCTTACTGAAAACAAAGCCAGTGGAAGGCATTCTGTCCATGGTTTACCAGTCTCTGCCATTGCCTTCTGGATTTTAAGCTTAAGAGTTCCATTTAGTCTCTCCACTTTTCCACTGCTCTGTGGATGGTATGGAGTATGCAATGCTTGACTTACCCCCAGTGCTGCCATTACTTCTGACAAGATCTGTCCAGTAAAATGGGAACCCCGATCGCTTTCAATGACTTCAGGAACTCCATACCTGCATATGATCTCAGCCATCAGTTTCTTCGCCGTTGTCTTAGCCGTAGCTTTGGCAACTGGGTAGGCTTCTGGCCAACCTGAAAATAAATCAATGCAGACCAACACATACTCATACGTCCCTACCCTAGGCAACTGAATATAATCAATCTGCAGTCTCTGGAATGGGTAAAGGGGCCGGGGAGTGTGTTTGGATGGAGTTTTCACTGTCCTACCCTGGTTATGTGTGGCACATATCATGCAGCTCTGTACCTGCCTTTCTGCGCAGGTGGAAAACCCGGGGGCAATCCATTGTTTCTGTAGGGTGTCACACATGACCGTCTTCGAGTGGTGCACATTCCCGTGCAGAACCTGTGCCATCATTGGGTACAGTGCCTGTGGTAGGCAGACCTTTTCACCCCTCCCCCATAGTCCAGTGACTGTATCAGAGCAGGCTCCTATCTTTTGCCACCTATCTTTCTCCTCCTTACTTGCCTGTTCTTGTAACCGGGCTAAGATGTCTTTTGACACAAGTGGAGATGGTGGGATGTCCAGGTGACGTACTTTAGAGGCTACAGGACTGCTTGCTGCTTTCTTAGCAGCCTGGTCTGCCAGTGCGTTACCCTTCGTCTGTCCATCAGTGCCTTTGGTATGTGCCTTTACCTTTATGATGCCTGCTTGGGTGGGAAGCTGTAGTGCATTCATAAGTTGCTGGACTGCCTCAGCATGTTTAATGGGGTGGCCATTTGCTGTCAGGAATGCTCTGGCTCTCCAGATAGGCCCATAGTCGTGTGCAATGCCAAAGGCATACCTGGAATCAGTGTAGATATTTACAGTCTTACCTTCTCCTAGTTTGCACGCTTCTGTAAGCGCCTTGAGCTCTGCTTCTTGTGCAGACATATGAGCTGGCATTGACTCTGCCTTGATTACCTCATGTTCTGAGACCACAGCATATCCGGTACAGAAGCGTCCTTGGTCATCTTGGTGACGGGATCCATCTACAAAAAGCTCAAAATCAGCATTAGGTATGGGCACACTAGAGACAGTAGGGAGACCAGCTGTTTCCTGAGACATCAGTTCTAGACAATCATGTGGTTTGGAAACCTGATCTTGTTCCTCTGGATCCATTCTAGAAAGAAAAAGAGTGCCCTTTTCCATGTCACCTCCCCCTCCCCCATTTGGATCCATAGGAACTGGGAGAAGAGTAGCGGGGTTTAGGACAGTGCACCTTTTCAAAGTCACATTAGTAGGCATGAGAATAGCACACTGAAGTCGCAGCTGTCTGGCCATGGACAGGTGGCTAGGTTGTACTTGGTTAAGGGTACTATGTACATCATGTGGGGTATGGACCATCAGTGGGTGATCCAAAACAATCTCTGAAGACTTGTGTAGCAACAGCTGGACAGACATCACAGCCCAAACACAGGAGGGACTTCCTCTTGCCACTGTATCCAAGCGGCCGCTGTAATAAGCAACAGGTCTCTGTTTGTCTCCATGAAGCTGAGTCAGCACACCCGTAGCATGTCCTGCATTTTCATGAAGAAAGAGGTTAAAGGGAAGGGCATAATTGGGGATGCCCAAAGCTGGAGAGGAAACAATGCATAATTTCAGAGAGTAAAAACAGTCAAGTGCCTCTGGTGTAAGGCAAGAAGGGGACAGGTTGCATACAGTCATATAGAGGTTGCATTAAGATGGAGGCAGAACGAATCCATGGACGACAGTAGGAAGTTAGTCCTAGAAACACACAGAGGCCCTGCACATTCCGTGGGGGCTGCATGTCCATGATAGCCTGTTTTCGCTCAGGGGTGAGGTGCTTTTTCCCTGGAGAGAGACAATGTCCTAAAAACACAACAGTACTTAAGCAAAACTGTAATTTTTGTTTGGATACTTTGCACCCCTATTCATAAAGAAAAATGAGTAAAGAGATCGTGGCCATCTTACAAAGAGAACGAGAAGGAGCACACAGCAATAGGTCATCAACATACTGAATGAGAACTACTCCTTTAACATGCCAGCCTTGTAGAACTTGTGCCATGCACTGTGAGAAGATAGTAGGAGAATTCTGGGCTCCTTGTGGTAGGACAGTCCAAGTATACTGCTTATTGCGGAAGGTAAAAGCAAAAAGATACTGGCAATCTGGGTGCAATGGAACACTGAAAAAGGCATTTGCCAAGTCAATCACTGAAAAACAAATACTATTAACAGGTATGTGTGCCAACAAGGTGTGTGGGTTAGGAACCAAGGGAGCAAGCAGTTCTGTTGCGGCATTGACTGCTCTGAGGTCATGGACCATTCTATAATTCACCGGCTCCCCAGGCCTAACCTTCTTCTTTACTGGATACAGGGGAGTGTTGCAAACAGACTGTGTAGGCACAACAGCCCCTGATTCCAGCAATTTTTGTAACTTTGCGTCTATTGCAGCCTCCTGAGCAGCACTCAGAGGGTACTGACGCAATAGGGGTGGTGCTGCCCCTGGTTTCAATTTGACTATTATGGGAGGAACTTTGAGTTTTCCCACATCACTTTTGTCTTTTGCCCACAGATCAGTGGGGAGTTGATCCAGGGCAGGTGCAGTGGGCGGATCACTTTCTGCAGTACTTGCAGCTGCATCCAGGGCCATGATCTTGCAGAGGGTACTGGGTTTAAGTTGAGGGGTCATAGTCACTGTTCCGTCATCATGGTAATTAATAACCGCCTGTAGTTTCCAAAAAACGTCAGCACCTAGCAAATTACATTGTCCCCTGGGGGCTACCATTAACTGAGTCAGAATGGTCTTCCCACAAATGGAGAGGGGAATGGGTTCTGTCAGTTCCAAGGTCTGGGTCGGCGCATTGAAAGGTGTGGCCATGACAAAGTCAGTGGTGTCACGGAAGGGTAATGGACAGTCTGAATGCGTGATAACTGAGTTGTCAGCTCCCGTGTCAACCTGAAAGTCTGCTGTAGTTCCTCCTGGCAGGCTCACCTGTACTGTACAATCGGGGGTGGGAGGTAGAGTGACTAGAGGACACAGTTGCAGGCTGCCAATTACCTATTCGTCGGTCTGGGGGGTAGCAGGGGTGGGAACCTTATCTGGGTATGGGTTTGTGCGACAATCTTTCCTAAAATGTCCTGGTTTCTTACATCCATAACACAATCTAGGACCCGTAGTGGGTCCTCCACGTCCTCCACTTCTCTGTGAGGGTCCACTCCTCTGAAAGTGAACCTTAGTCTTTTGCTTCTGCGAGTCCAAACTGACTCCATGTGCAATCTTAGCAAGATCGCCTGGGGGGCAGGATCTCCAATCTGGTCTACTTGCCATCACCTTCTCTCTCACATACTTATCAATCCCTTGCATATATGCATGACTTAACAAACGTGTCGCAGTTCTATCATCTTCACCATAACCCATATCAGACCATCGTTGTTGCAACCTGTAGAAATAATCAATGGGGAGCTCCTTCGGGTCCTGTACACAGTCTTCTAAATGCACCGATACTTCCTCCTGTCTAATCTTACAGGCTTTTTCTAGTGCCTCAACAAAGTCAGACCCTGAACTGGCATTGTTAGGTTCTCCGCCTTGGGGACCATTTCCCCCTGGTTACATTTTAAATGTCTCAGCTGTCAGTTGGGTAGAAGGTGCTTCCCCCAGGGCTGAATGCACTAACTGTTGCATGTCCTGTCTGGTTGCCTGGTAAGTGTGCTGTATCACCCCACACTGTCTGGCAAAAGTCATAGGTCGTTGGTTAATGTCTGGCAGCTGTGCAGTCAAAGACATCTGTTCTGTGGGAGACCATGGCTGATACCTACTAGCAACATGGTAAGTCGGAGGTCCACTATCAGCTGCGCCGTCCTCTACTTTGGATCGTGTACCACTTGAGACTGGTTTTCATGAAGTCATGTCATTTACCTGAATCTAATTCCCCTGAGGGGTGGAAGCCTCCTGCCTTCAAGAGCACACTAACCCGCTTCTGGGATTACTTTCCCTGGACTAATTCTCTGGGATTACTTTCCCTGGACTAATTCTCTAGCACTATGGAACCCTGTACTTGGTTCCCAATTCTATTGCTAGTATACTTGCAGGCTGAAAACTTATCAGACGGACCTTTCCTTCTCACCTAGAGTAGGCTATGTCCTCCTACGATATGTGCAGGCTGAAAACTATCAGAGACCTTTCCTCCTCACCTAGAGTAGGCTATGTCATCCTGCGTTAGTCCTATACATGCAGGCTGAAAACTATCAGACGGACCTTTCCTCCTCACCTAGAGTAGGCTATGTCCTCCTGCCTTAGTCCTAAACTATAGGTTTACTGTGCTCACAGGTTACTGTATTAGCTTGCTTCCAAGATTGATAACACAGGTATATGAACAGACAAACAACAAACACTCCACAACCACACCACACAAAGATCATGGGGTCAATCATTTTAGTCTAACAGTGGAGTCATCAGTAACCACACAATGAGGGTCAATATCTGGGTTCAAGGGTACCTGAGCCGGGCAAGCCCGTGATTTTACCTGATCCTGGTCGACTAGAAGAAGGGGAGAACCCGTCCACAAGTGGAATGACGTAGGCAGAATATAATCAGTATTCTCACCCCAGCGCTGTGTGATGCCACTAGTCCCGGGAAGTCCCCTGGTCCATTACTGGAGTCGGCCGGGTCTCAGATGAAGCACTCAGGTCCCTGTTCGGGCAGCCAGAATTGTTGTCGCAGGTCTCGACCTACTCTCTGATGAGTCCACCGTAGAGATGACGTCACGGCACCGGAGAGATAAGACACAACGCACCAGGGCTGTATCTGAAATATCTCTAATTTTAATAAGCTTACACACACTTTTTATGCATTCTTGTGTCGGAGGCGGATCCTCCATATATGGGCTAAGCGTCGGAGTGTATTACTCCCTTGCCTCCCTATGGTTACGCAAACATATTTTTACACAGTACATTATTCGTTATTTTACCAAGGACATTCCCTGCTACAATCAACAATAACAGCTAAAATGAAGAATAGTGAATAACAACGTGTTTATCTGACCTATAATAACACTTACACAAAATGGAGGCAAGCAAGATAAAATGGATCCTGCTATAACAGCACAGACGTTGCTTTCTGTTCTGCAGACCAAAAGAAACACCAAAGGTTACAAAAATACAAATCATGACGTCAAGCAACACAATTTTTAAATATTATCTACCTCCTCAAACTCCGGCTTCCCAATATGAACTGCAGCTGGTCTCCATATGGCACCCTCTTCCTTGGCGGCGAGCTGCCACTAGGACTCTTGAGCGATTTCAGATATCTGTCTGTGACAGACCGCCATCTCGTCTTCACATCGCCCACTGAAAATTAAGATTTTTAAAATAAAACATTCCAAATCAATTTTTCTTACATTTTATAAAAAATGTAAAAAAAACGATACTTACAAATCTGTGTTTGCTGCTGTGTTGGGAGATTCGGCCACTCTGGAAAGAGAGCGGTTACTATTTTGGGCCAGGCATCACGTTTTGCCCCCTTGTACTTTTCACTTGACCGGTCCCAGACCTCTGGGTGTTGTTCAATCTACAAAATAACAGATAACAAGGGAAAAACTACAATTAATTGTGGGCTAAAATAAATACACGGTTATCTACATTAGCATATTGTATATACAGTAGTATATTCCCCAGCCACTTAGTATATTGCCCAGCCACATAGTATATTCACCAGCCACGTAGTATATTGCCCAGCCACATAGTATATTCCCCAGCCACGTAATATATTGCCCAGCCACATAGTATATTGCCCAGCCACGTAATATATTGCCCAGCCATGTAGTATATTGCCCAGCCACGTAATATATTGCCCAGCCACATAGTATATTGCCCAGCTACGTAGTATATTGCCCAGCCACATAGTATATTCACCAGCCACGTAGTATATTGTCCAGCTACGTAGTATATTGCCCAGCTACGTAGTATATTGCCCAGCCACATAGTATATTTACCAGCCACGTAGTATATTGCCCAGCCACATAGTATATTCCCCAGCCACGTAATATATTGCCCAGCCACGTAGTATATTCCCCAGCCACGTAGTATATTGCCCAGCCACATAGTATATTCCCCAGCCACGTAGTATATTGCCCAGCCATGTAATATATTGCCCAGCCATGTAGTATATTGCCCAGCCACGTAATATATTGCCCAGCCACATAGTATATTCCCCAGCCACGTAGTATATTGCCCAGCTACGTAGTATATTGCCCAGCCACGTAGTATATTGCCCAGCCACGTAGTATATTGCCCAGCCACATAGTATATTCACCAGCCACGTAGTATATTCTCCAGCTACGTAGTATATTGCCCAGCTACGTAGTATATTGCCCAGCCACATAGTATATTCACCAGCCACGTAGTATATTGCCCAGCTACGTAGTATATTGCCCAGCCACGTAGTATATTGCCCAGCTACGTAGTATATTGCCCAGCCACATAGTATATTCACCAGCCACGTAGTATATTGCCCAGCCACGTAGTATATTGCCCAGCCACGTAGTATATTCACCAGCCACGTAGTATATTGCCCAGCCACGTAGTATATTGCCCAGCCACGTAATATAGTGCCCAGCCATGTAGTATATTGCCCAGTCACATACTATATTGATGAAATAAAGACACCTAGTTTTAGACCATATTTTATTAATCTGGCAATCCAAGGGTTAAAAAAAAAATTGGTTTACAATGGAACTGGTGCAAGTGCACCTGTCCCGTTGTAAACATTACGGCAGATGACATATATCATCTCTGCGCAGCCTCACCGGCTGAACGGAGATGAACTGATAGCGTGGGAAAATTTTCCCACGCTCCAGAGTTCACCTCCGGTCAGCTGGGGAGTCCGCGCAGCTGCAGTGAACGAGTTCCCCCGAACAGCGCGAGCTGCGTTCGGGAGAAATCGGTATACAGTGAACGGGATTGCTTTACGATCCCGTTCATTGTATCGGCGGCCGCGGTTTAGAGCAGCCGCATGTTATGTGGCTGCTCTAAACTCAAATCATCGTGGGACAATCGTTTAATTGGATGCTGCGGAGGGTAGGTATACGTTGTGGTTTGTTTTTTTACTTTTTTCTGATGAGGGAGTCGTGGAATTGGGCGTTTAGGTGAGTATGGGTTTGTTTTTTTATTTTTTATTTTAGCTGGCGATCGCCGGGGACAGGTAATTATAATTGTTTTTACACAGGTAACCACTGGCCACCAATGAAGTAGTACATTTTATTATTATTTTTTCCACTGGCCACCAATGAAAATAAATAATAATTTATATATCATTTCCACTGACCACCAATGAAAATGAATAATTTATATATCATTTCCACTGACCACCAATGAAAATGAATAATTTATATATCATTTCCACTGACCACCAATGAAAATGAATAATAATTTATTTATAATTTCCACTGACCACCAATGTAAATTAATAAAAGGGACTACATTATATATTTAAGTAAATTAACACTGGCCAGTGGCCACCAATGTTAATTATTATACACTGGCCACCAATGATAATTTAGTATAGGGGTGAATAATTGTGTTTTTTAGGGGGAATGGGCCCGTAACCACTGGTCACCAATGACCGTTATTTTAGGGGACATTTGGTGGGGGAAATTGTTGGGACATTTTATTTGATTTAGGGGGAGGGGGCTACAATAAAATTAAATAAAATACATAACAGCAGGGACAGTTCGATGGGAAATACTGCTCCCATCGAGCTGAGCCTGCTGCAACGACTTGGAGGGAACAGACATCGGCCGATGAGACTAGTCTCTTCGGCCGATGAGACTAGTCTCATCGGCCGATGTCCGAACACACGCACACACATATATACACAGACACACACATAAATACACATATACATACACACACACTTACCACACTTATCATCTGCACCACATCCAGCCTCATCCGATCATACCCCTCCATGTCGGCAGCCATAAGACAGGAAGACGGGAATGGTGTGGGAGTTTCCTCTTCCTGGATTATGGGATGCGCATGAATGGCATGATGGGATAGCTTATGGGATGTCACTTCCTGTAGTTTTTCCGGAAATAAACGCTAGAAATCCGCAAATTTTTATATGATTAGCGGATTTGTAGCATTTCAATGCAAGTCTATGGATGCGGGAAATCAGCGATTCCGCAAAAATAATGAACATGTTGCTTTTTTTTCCGCTATTCGTTTTTTTCGCGGAAAAAAATGCTACATTTGCACAATTTTTGCGGAATCCATACAAACAATTGGGAACCATATGTTAGCGTTTTTTTCACGTTTTTATCGCGATTTTATAGCGGAAAAACGCGGAAAAAAACGCAAAAAAAACTGAACGTGTGCACATAGCCTTACTCATAGGTCGCTGTAAACAAACAACAAGCAAAGAAAAACAAAAAATGAAATTAATACGGGTTTATACATTTTAGATAAAGCACAGCAAAATTACAAGTGTGCTCCCAAATAGCAATAAGATAGAATATCAAAACAAATTAAATAATGCAGCATGTGGCCAAACAGGTCAAATAGAGGGACATGGTGTCCAATGAGATCCCATGGTGTTGTGTGTAGTGTGAGTTTTACCTGAATCCAGGTGTGCAGCAGTATGGGAGCTGAACTCAAGAAAAGGAAAGGGATGTCCCTGTAGGTTCCAGGGGCTGTAAGAGACAATCATGTTATTAAAACTAGTTCCCATCCATAGACTAGAATGGTTAAAGAGAGCCTGATTTACCTAATAATCCCAGAAATTCAGTTGTAATGGTATAGGGTGACTATTGTGGCTGTGGACCTGTAGGATCATAAGTGTGATGTCAAAATATATGTGGGCCAAAGTATGTTGCAAGTGCTGAATAAAGCATGAGTAGCCTAATTACCTTGCTTGCAGTGTGAATCAGCTGTGCTCCCGCACCTTGCTGTGCTGTGCTGTGCACCTTGCTGTGCTGTGCACCTTGCTGTGCTGTGCACCGTGCTGTGCACTGTGCTGTGCTGTGCACCTTGCTGTGTTGTGCTGTGCACCTTGCTGTGCTGTGCACCATGTCGCTATGAAGCAGATATAAAAAGCTCCACCCTTTCAAACAGGAAG
The DNA here is from genome assembly GCF_032444005.1 of Ranitomeya imitator. Classification (NCBI taxonomy): domain Eukaryota; kingdom Metazoa; phylum Chordata; class Amphibia; order Anura; family Dendrobatidae; genus Ranitomeya; species Ranitomeya imitator. The sequence continues at coordinate 47,048,879 of NC_091282.1, read as the reverse complement.
TGAGGTCATGTTACCATACTACTGCTACTGGGCATGCCCAACCGTCGTTAAGGAAGCTGTATGCTTGGCAACAGCTAAAGTTAGTCTGCACTGCATTGTGTGTATGATAGTAGGGGCTTGCTTGTCATTAATTAGAGCCTGTCTGCACTGCAGTGTGTAAGTGATTGCAGGAGCCTGAATGACAGCAGCTAAAGCCTGTGAGGTATAATAGGACATGTGGTCCGTGCTTGGCTACAGCTAAAACTTGTCTGCATTGTAGTGTGTGGATAATAGCAGGACAGGTAGAGCAACAATAGGGTCCATAGTGGCCATATAAGAATGGATATATTAATAAATCACGAAACGGAAGCCTGATGCCTTTCTGATAATGCTATTAGCCAAAGTCCTATAGTTGGTAACCTATGGGGGCAATTACAGGGGTCCGGGACCAGAACTAATCAAATAAAGGCGGGAGTATATGAAGCCAGGGAGTTAGGAGTAGGACACTCACCTACAAATGAGTGGCATCAGCATGTCTGTGAAATAAGGGGAAAAAAATAAAGAAATAAATGGTTAGAGTCATTATAGAAGCCAGTTAATTTCTCCATTGAGACCCTTGGGCTCTAAAGTATCTAGAGTGTGGATCCAATATGATTCTCTCTGTTTCAGAAATTTAGTGCGGTCACCTCCTCGATTCGGACGATCAACCTGTTCCACTACTTGAAATTTCAATTGTGCCACTGAATTCCTATTTTTAAGAAAATGGTCAGGGAGAGGAAGCCAGGTCTTACCACACCTGATAGTCGATTTATGACTGGCTATCCTTTACATGTTGTGTGGTTTCTCCAACATACAGGAGACCACAGGGACATTTAACCACGTAAATGACAAAGTTTGTGTCACAGGTATAGTATGCAAGTATCGGGTAGGATTTACCAGTTCTTGGGTGAGTAATAGTGTGAAGGGACAAATTAAGAAAGATTCTCCATTTTGTGCTTTGACTCCATTTTCTTGTTTGTTAAAGATAAATTCTGTTATTAGGTAAAAGGTTACAGCTGCCATGAAGTAATTCTATCTTGTTTTTCACAAGCCTGTTATTCAACTAGGCTATGGTTCATAATTGGTATAAAGACCTTGAGTGTTCTAACTCGAGCCAGATAAAAGACTCGGGGGTGTATCGCTATACAAGACTGAGGCATCTGTTAGTATGTGTTTTTTATGCCAAGAAGACATGACCATATCTGTAGTTTCCGTTTTTTCCTGTATCTTCATGGGTTACGTTTTTCCTGCATTCTTATAGGTTAAGACCTGTGAACGTGTTCTTATGCTGATTGGTTGAAGTATAATTTCTATGACTATGAAAAATCATACACAATAAACGGGGGGCCAGAGATCTGCTCGATCCCCCATACAGAGCCACGCGTCTCCGTCTGGTCATTTTCAGTTGCCGGCCACGCCCTGTAGATTAATTTGGAAATCAATGAGTCAACCGTGAAGGATCAATTTAGATCCTCCCTCAACAGTTGGCGCCCAACGTGGGGCCCCAAACAGGAACGCCTCTGCCCCAAACAGGAACGCCTCTGCCCCCCGGAGGACAACAAGACAAAGGACCCTCGGACAAACACCGGACACAGGCACTGGAAAATTGGGACTGATCATCCCCCACAACAACCACGGTAAGTTGGCAGTTATACTGTCCAGACTGACCGTTTGGTGTGGTTTTCCTGTGTTTGTTGCTGCAAAGAGGATCTGAGGTTTGTCCCCGATGGTGGGGTGATTTTTGGGTGGAATCATATAGAGGTGTAGTTCTGTTGGGAGCCCAGTGCTCGAACCGTACCTCATAAGGGACGGACACCCCGGAATGACCAGTGATTGTAATTCTCTTTTTAGTCAAAATATCCTGAATTCCTGATTATTGTTAGAATCAGGTGCGGTGAGGTGATCGAAGATTGGGTAGGATGCGTAATTCAGGAATATATAGATATATATGTATATGTCCAGAGGTGTCCGGAGGGAAGTCTGAGACGCCCTCCTTTTTTCACTGAGTACCGCGTTTTTGGGTTGTCCCAGCGGGAGACAGGTAGACCCAGTGGAATAGACTATATATGGCCGCTCTAGTACTATGCAGGACAAAGTAAGGATATTTAGCTCTAAAGGAGAATCAGTTTCCGTGGAACAAAAGGAAGACTTTGAATTTGTGTGATGAATCTGATATTGTTAGCCCAAAGATGAGGAAAATGTTCTCAATCATGGGTTTTTCTAAGGTGGTCTAGTTTTTCATATGAATTGTGTGATGAAGGTTTTGTAGAAATTAATTAAGTCTGAGAACTGCTGTATTCTGTTTCTGTGTAAATTTCTAAGATACCCGATGGGAGGGGTAAGTCAAACAGCTGCGCTATTGCTTTTTTTTCTTTCTGTGTTGAGGAATTCTTATCTCTGCTGTGTCTCTGGTATGCAGGGGGCACGTAGCTGCATTCTCTCTGAATTTTCTATCTTTGTGTAGTATGTGCTTGGAGATCTGTGTTTTGTTTGAAGCAACAATATTGTTTTGCAGTAGAAAGAAATATTGTATGTTGAAAAAGGAAAGTTGTCTATTACTATGACAAAAAACTGGATGTTTGTGGTGCAAGAAGGAACTGAGAAAGTGACTGAGATTAATGTGTTGGGAAAGCAAACAATTAAAAATTTGGGACAGGGGGTCTCCCTGCTAGATAATATGGTCCCTCTCCTGGAAATTAAGCCTCTTCTCCCGACTGTAAGCCCTACGCCCCTTAACCCCAAGGCACCAATATATCCTGGACTGCCGAGACGTTCTATGGGCATCTTATGGTAGTATTTAAAGTTCTGGGATTCTCATTGTAAATCATTTTTGTGGCAGCTTTTATGCCCGGCCTTAAATCTGAATTGAAAGAGGCAATAATGTCAGTCAGACCCGATACTGAGATTTCTATTCTGGACGATGCATTGAAAAAAGTAGTACAAAGTTTTTAGAAGAATTTAACCCATTCTGCATCAGGGGGGAAATTTAAGGTTAAATCAATAGCCGCAGCGATTCTTGCTCGCTCTTTAGCACCACAGTACAAGGACACAGCTCCGTTCCTTATCAGTGGCCCACGCAACAGATTCCAGCTCCAGCCCTCCCACCGTACACAAATCCAGTCCCATACTCCAATATCCCTTTTAACCCTATGTCTGGGAATCTCCCTCCCAAGCCCTGCCATGTCAATTCTCAGATCAAGAGCTTGTTTTAATTAGTATAGATGGCAGACCCAATAAACATACTCTCACAAAACCCATACCTGTGGGACCTTTCCCTGAAGTCACAGCCCAGTTCGTAATCTCTCTCACATGTTCGGTAAATTTACTGGGGGCAGATTTATTATCACAGTTCCGCTCCAGAATACAATTCCAAGATGATGGTCAGATGGTCCTTACGTTATATAACCCCTATGCAGATGAACACAATGAGGAGATCTGGATCCAACACGCCCTTCCCACGGTTATGATGGCTCTTATAGGCCCAGATTCACCCCCAATAATGCCTGTAGAACCAGGAAAAGTGTTTCTCAAACCTGGTGCCCCTGTTCCCAAAGTCCATCAGTACCCTTTGAAATATGATCAGGAGTGGGGCCTCAAGGGTCAAATACAAACGATAATCGATAATGGTGCCCTGGTACCCTGTTTCCCCATGTAACACGCCCTTGTTTCCCGTTAAGAAAAAGACCCCACCCGGCCAACCCCCTGTGTACCGGCTGGTACAAGATCTACGGGCAGTTAATGCAGCTACTGTTCTAGAAACTCCGGTGGTGCCTAATCCACATACTCTTGTCCCAGATACCTCAGGATGCTGCTTGGTTCATAGTCATCGACCTCGCCAATGCCTTCTTTAGCATTCCATTACACCCAGATTGCCAGTTTCTGTTTGCATTCACTTATCAGAGACGACAATTGACCTGGACAGTTATGCAACAAGGGGCCCAAAACAGTCCAAATCAGTTTGCAAAAAATATGGGCCAATGTGTTTTACCCTGGCAGTTAGATCACCCCTATGTCACGCTGCTTCAGTATGTGGCTGATCTTTTGTTGTGTGCACAGACAGAGCAGGAAGCCATTGTTGCCACTGTTACCCTCCTCAAGTATCTGGCAGATCTGAACTGTCGGGTTTTGGCCTCGAAACTTCAGTTCTGCCTTGGTCAAGTGATATTTCCAGGACGTCCCTCCTGACAGCACCCTGGAGGACGTCCTCCTCCCCCTTTGCTGGGACAGGAAACACACGAGAGTTCAAAAGGGCATGTCCCACCCCCAATCCTCAGTGTTTTTCCTGTCCCTGCTAGGGACGCACGAGAGAAGCTGTACTGGCTTACCGGAGCTCAGGGGGATCGTGCGGCTCGTCCAATACCCTTCCCCCTGTCAAGAGGCTCAGGGCAGAAACCCTCCGGGGGGGGGGGGTCACTCTGCTCCAAAGAACAGGAAGGTCAAGCTCCTGTTGCGGCCGCTCCTCCCGGGGGTGGGCTCTAGGCCGCGACGCGGTGCCATGCGGTGCAGCATCCAGAGCGCTGCGGCGTCTGGCAGAGCGTCTTTCGACGGAAGTTCCGGGGAACCGTGTCACTTCCGGTTTCGCGGCATCTGATCCCGTCACTTCCGGTGACGAGGTAGAAGTGCGGGGAGAGTGTGTGCGCTCCAGTGTGGGACGCACAAGCAGCCGAATCGCTCCTAATCCAGCGTGGACGCTGCGGGGACCTGCTGAATCATCATGGAAAGTACACCAGCAGAGGAAGGGGTGAGTGCGCAGTGCGCTGTCCCCCCTATTCACTCACACACTATTCAGGCTTCCCATTACTTCTCCCTATCTTATATCGTTTAAGGATAAGGGAACCCCCGCTGCCCCCCCATCTCAAGTTAAGAAGTCTGGCAAATCAGCTGCGAAGACATATAGATGCCCTACAGTTAGGGCCAGAAATATTTGGACAGTGACACAATTTTCGCGAGTTGGGCTCTGAATGCCACCACATTGGATTTGAAATGAAACCTCTACAACAGAATTCAAGTGCAGATTGTAACGTTTAATTTGAAGGGTTGAACAAAAATATCTGATAGAAAATGTAGGAATTTGTTATGTTTGCTAATGACAGGTGTTATGAAGGCAATCCAGAAACACAGTGTGCTTAGCGATCAGAGCGCACACAGTGATCTGACAAATACCCAAAAATACAAGAACGAGCTCTGAGACGTGGAAACTCTGTAGACTGCACACCTGATCCTATCCTAAACACAACTAAAAGCGGCTGTGGATTGCGCCTAACAACTACCTAGGCAACTCGGCACAGCCTAAGAAACTAGCTAGCCTGAAGATAGAAAAATAGGCCTGACTTGCCCCAGAGAAATTCCCCAAAGGAAAAGGCAGCCCCCCACATATAATGACTGTGAGTAAGATGAAAAGACAAAACGTAGGGATGAAATAGATTCAGCAAAGTGGGGCCCGATATTCTAGGACAGAGCGAGGACAGTAAAGCGAACTTTGCAGTCTACAAAAAACCCTAAAGCAAAACCAAAGGGGGCAAAAAAACCCCACCGTGCCGAACTAACGGCACGGCGGTACACCCTTTGCGTCTCAGAGCTTCCAGCAAAACAAAAGACAAGCTGGACAGAAAAAAAAGCAACAAAAAAGCAAAAAGCACTTAGCTATACAGAGCAGCAGGTCACAGGAACAATCAGGAGAAGCTCAGATCCAACACTGAAACATTGACAAGGAGCAAGGATAGCAGCATCAGGCGGAGTTAAGTAATGAAGCAGTTAACGAGCTCACCAGAACACCTGAGGGAGGAAGCTCAGAAGCTGCAGTACCACTTGTGACCACAGGAGTGAATTCAGCCACAGAATTCACAACAGGAATTGTACACATTTCTTTACAAACACTCCACATTTTAGGAGGTCAAAAGTAATTGGACAAATAAACATAACCCAAACAAAATATTTTTATTTTCAATATTTTGTTGCAAATCCTTTGGAGGCAATCACTGCCTTATGTCTGGAACCCATGGACATCACCAAACGCTGGGTTTCCTCCTTCTTAATGCTTTGCCAGGCCTTTACAGCCGCAGCCTTCAGGTCTTGCTTGTTTGTTGGTCTTTCCGTCTTAAGTCTGGATTTGAGCAAGTGAAATGCATGCTCAATTGGGTTTAGATCTGGAGATTGACTTGGCCATTGTAGAATGTTCCACTTTTTGGCACTCATGAACTCCTGGGTAGCTTTGGCTGTATGCTTGGGGTCATTGTCCATCTGTACTATGAAGCGCCGTCCAATCAACTTTGCAGCATTTGGCTGAATCTGGGCTGAAAGTATATCCCGGTACACTTCAGAATTCATCCGGCTACTCTTGTCTGCTCTTATGTCATCAATAAACACAAGTGACCCAGTGCCATTGAAAGCCATGCATGCCCATGCCATCACGTTGCCTCCACCATGTTTTACAGAGGATGTGGTGTGCCTTGGATCATGTGCCGTTCCCTTTCTTCTCCAAACTTTTTTCTTCCCATCATTCTGGTACAGGTTGATCTTTGTCTCATCTGTCCATAGAATACTTTTCCAGAACTGAGCTGGCTTCTTGAGGTGTTTTTCTGCAAATTTAACTCTGGCCTGTCTATTTTTGGTATTGATGAATGGTTTGCATCTAGATGTGAACCCTTTGTATTTACTGTCATGGAGTCTTCTCTTTACTGTTGACTTAGAGACAGATACACCTACTTCACTGAGAGTGTTCTGGACTTCAGTTGATGTTGTGAACGGGTTCTTCTTCACCAAATTAAGTATGCGGCGATCATCCACCACTGTTGTCATCCGTGGACGCCCAGGCCTTTTTGAGTTCCCAAGCTCACCAGTCAATTCCTTTTTTCTCAGAATGTACCCAACTGTTGATTTTGCTACTCCAAGCATGTCTGCTATCTCTCTGATGGATTTTTTCTTTTTTTTTCAGCCTCAGGATGTTCTGCTTCACCTCAATTGAGAGTTCCTTTGACCGCATGTTGTCTGCTCACAGCAACAGCTTCCAAATGCAAAACCACACACCTGGAATCCACCCCTGACCTTTTAACTACTTCATTGATTACAGGTTAACGAGGGAGACGCCTTCAGAGTTAATTGCAGCCCTTAGAGTCCATTGTCCAATTACTTTTGGTCCCTTGAAAAAGAGGACGCTATGCATTACAGAGCTATGATTCCTAAACCCTTTCTCCGATTTGGATGTGGAAACTATCATATTGCAGCTGGGAGTGTGCACTTTCAGCCCATATTATATATATAATTGTATTTCTGAACATGTTTTTGTAAACAGCTAAAATAACAAAACTTGTGTCACTGTCCAAATATTTCTGGCCCTAACTGTATATGCAACATAAAGCTCCCGGACACCCATGCAAAGACCTTGTGTGCAGATTGCACTTCCAAGGTTATGAGAGACGAACAGCCGACACTTCTATCAGAAATGAGGTCCCTAATACGGGAAGAAGTTCAGGCTTCTTTGTCCAGTATTGTGGAAAGGTCCAGCCCAGTTCCCAGCCGTAAGAGAGCCAGAAGGGAACGAAACAGGGAGAAGGACTTGGGGATCCTAGTTAATGATAAACTTACCTGGAGCAGCCAGTGCCAGGCAGCAGCTGCCAAGGCAAACAGGATCATGGGGTGCATTAAAAGAGGTCTGGATACACATGATGAGAGCATTATACTGCCTCTGTACAAATCCCTAGTTAGACCGCACATGGAGTACTGTGTCCAGTTTTGGGCACCGGTGCTCAGGAAGGATATAATGGAACTAGAGAGAGTACAAAGGAGGGCAACAAAATTAATAAAGGGGATGGGAGAACTACAATACCCAGATAGATTAGCGAAATTAGGATTATTTAGTCTAGAAAAAAGACGACTGAGGGGCGATCTAATAACCATGTATAAGTATATAAGGGGACAATACAAATATCTCGCTGAGGATCTGTTTATACCAAGGAAGGTGACGGGCACAAGGGGGCATTCTTTGCGTCTGGAGGAGAGAAGGTTTTTCCACCAACATAGAAGAGGATTCTTTACTGTTAGGGCAGTGAGAATCTGGAATTGCTTGCCTGAGGAGGTGGTGATGGCGAACTCAGTCGAGGGGTTCAAGAGAGGCCTGGATGTCTTCCTGGAGCAGAACAATATTGTATCATACAATTATTAGGTTCTGTAGAAGGACGTAGATCTGGGGATTTATTATGATGGAATATAGGCTGAACTGGATAGACAAATGTCTTTTTTTCGGCCTTACTAACTATGTTACTATGTTACTATGAAACAATAAAGAGCCAGAATATAGCTCGGAGGACCTGTCTGCCTCCGATAACTTCTCCTCAGAAGAGGAAGGGGAACTTCCCTCAGGGAGTCAGGACCACCAGAGAAAATACCTCTTCCAGGCTGAGGATACGAATGAACTTGTGCAGGCGGTGCGGACCACGATGCAGATTGAGGAGACATCCAAGCCTCAATCCAGGCAGGATCTGATGTTTGGTGGACTCATGTCACGTAAACAGACTGTCTTCCCAGTAAGCGAGCATATCAAGGCCATGATACTGGAGGAGTGGAAGGAGGCAGAACGTCGGCTGGTTTTGACTAAGGACTTCAAAGCTCGCTTACCTTTCGAGCCAGAAGAAGTCAAACTTTGGGAAGAGATCCCCAAGGTTGATGTTCCGGTGGCAAAGGTTGCAAAAAAGACAGCCATTCCATTTGAGGACTCTTCAAATCTGCGGGATCCTATGGATCGAAAGGCTGACATACTGCTTAAAAGGGCTTGGGAATCCTCTACAGCCCTTAAGACCAACATAGCAGCTACCTCGGTAGCCCGGTCTATGTATCTTTGGATGGGTCAATTGGAGGAACACCTTTCCAATAAGACCCCCAGGGCCGATATATTAAGCTCCCTTCCTATAATGAAATCTGCTACGACCTTCCTATCCGACATGACGGCTGAATCTGTCAGATTTTCAGCTAGGAATGGTTCCCTATCCAATGCGGCTAGAAGGGCAGTATGGCTAAGATCCTGGTCGGGGGATAATGCCTCAAAAACCAAATTATGTTCTATTCCTTTCTCGGGGGCTAGGGTTTTCGGACCTTCTCTAGATACCATCCTAGAGTCAGCCTCTGATAAAAAGAAAGGTTTTCCAGAGGACAAACAAAAAAAGGGCCAGTCCTTTCGGAGAGGTTTCCCCTTCAGGAGACAATCCGATTACAGAGGAGGCAGATCCAACAGAGGATTCAGTAGAGGTTCCCGTAGCCAGGGCAATAGAAGCAGGAGTTTCTTCTTTAGCCCATCTTCAAAACCTAAGACACAATGACGCCACATTTATAGGGGGAAGGCTCCGCCACTTTGCGCAAAATTGGGCCCGAATCACCCAGAATCAATGGGTTCTTCGGACTGTGTCAGAAGGTTACAGCATAGAGCTTTCCTCTCCTCCTCCGGACAGATACATCGTACCTACGATAGTCTTGCAGGACTCTCCCATGATGTTAGACCTAGAGGACATGCTTTCCTCAGGGGTCATAATCCCAGTACCATCTCTAGATGTAGGTCGAGGTCACTATTCTTCCCGGGTTTCTATAATGAAACCCTCCGGCGACTCACGCACAATAATAAACTTGATACCTCTAAATGCCTGGGTCAGGTACAAGAGGTTTCGCATGGAGTCCATTCGCTCTGCAATCCTCTTAATAGATTGGGACACTGTGATGTGCACTCTCGACCTCAAGAGTGCCTATTATCAGGTCCCTGTTCACCCATCATCTCAGAAACTTCTGAGGTTTGCGGTGGCGCTGCCGTCCGGGACCTGTCACTACCAGTTCCAGTGTCTTCCGTTCGGACTTGCCTCGGCACCTCGGGTATTTACAAAGCTGGTGTCAGAAATTGTCGCTTTCCTGAGAAACCAGGGGATCTAGACGATTTTCTCCTGATCGCAAGTACACCAGAGATTCTGTCAGATCACAGGACCCGAACGGTGGCACTGATGGAACGTTTAGGATGGATCATAAACTGGCAGAAATCCGACCTGAATCCGGAGTGCGAAAAGATCTTCCTGGGAGTATGTCTGGATTCGAGAAACAGGATATCCCGGCTACCCGAGAACAAGTTGGAGGCGATCCAGATACAGATCAGGCTTCTATTAGAACGCAGAGCATCGATAAGAACGGCCATGAAGGTACTAGGTCTGATGACGGCCTGCATACTGTGTGTAAGATGGGCTCAGTTCCATTCAAGACCTCTGCAGAGGTTAATCCTTTCCACGTGGGACCGTCGTCAGTCTTCTCTGGACAGTTCTTTAAGGCTGACGTACTCAGTACGAAGATCTCTACTCTGGTGGAGTCAACCAGAGAAGCTAAGAGTCGGGGTGTTATGGTCTACCAGTCCCTATGTAGTGGTAACTACAGACGCCAGTGCCTGGGGCTGGGGAGCCCACCTGAAGGGCAGGATCCTACAAGGGAGATGGCCAGCAGATGTAATTCACAACTCCTCCAACTTCAAAGAATTGTATGCTGTCTGGGAGGCGTTAAGAAGGAACCAACACACCCTCAGAAATTGTCATGTCAGGATACTATCCGACAACGTTACAGCAGTGTCGTTCCTGAAACATCAGGGAGGCTCATGACACTATCCGCTTCAGGAGCTGGCGGGAAGAATATTCCGCTGGGCATTAGATTCGGTTCTATCCATCTTTGCAGTCCACTTAGAAGGCTCGCAAAACACCATAGCGGATTATCTGAGCAGGAGACGAGTGTTTGCAACAGAGTGGGAACTCAATCAGGAGGTCTTCCAAGATCTTTGTCTTCACTGGGGAACTCCCAGTATAGACCTATTTGCAAACAGGAGAAACTCAAAGGTCTCAAAATTCTTCTCGCTGAACCCTCAAGATCTCCCAGAAGGGATAGACGCTCTGAGCCAGGAGTGGACAGAACCTCTCTCTTATGCATTCCCGCCTCTAGCACTGATTCCAGCCGTGCTCAAGAAAATCAAGGAGGATCAGGCTCGGGTCATATTGATCGTACCGTTTTGGCCGAGAAGGAGCTGGTTCTCTCTCTTGCTGGATCTGGCAGTAGAGAACCCAGTAGAGCTTCCTCTCAGAGCAGATGTAATCCATCAAGGTCCGGTGTACCACCCAAGCCCAGAGAATCTCCATCTCTCTGCATGGATCCTGAAAGGAACATCCTGAAGGCTAGAGGGCTATCAGATCAGGTGATCTCTACTATAAAATCCAGCAGAAAGCCAGTCACATCGGCAATTTACCTGAAGATCTGGAGACGTTTCTGTCTGGAGGGTGGCAGGTCTGAGGTTACGGCAGGTGCTCCCGACTTACCTGGAATTTTAGACTTCCTGCAGGCTGGGTTTGACAAAGGTCTCAAACCAAGCTCTCTGAAAGTGCAGATCTCGGCACTTAGTTCTTTTCTTGACTACCCTCTAGCATCTCACCCGTGGATAGTCAGGTTTTTCAGAGCCACCCAGAGGTTGCGCCCTACCATTAGACAAATCTCGCCATCCTGGGACCTAAATCTGGTCCTCAGATTCCTTTGTAAAGATGTTTTCGCCCCGGCCGATAATATGCCCATTTCAGTACTCACTCGTAAAACAGCATTCCTAGTGGCAATTACTACGGCTAAGAGAGTGGGTGAAATCCAGGCCCTATGTACTAGGGACCCTTACCTTCAGATTAGAGAAGATAGTCTTGTTCTTAGATTGGATCCCTCCTTTATTCCAAAGGTGGGGTCAGTAAAAAACAGAAATCAGGAGATCGTGCTACCATCCTTCTGTAATAATCCGGCTAATGAGTAAGAACGAGCCCTTCATTCCCTCGACGTCAGACAGGCGGTTCTAGACTACTTAGCAGTCACCAACTCTTGGCGTATCGACCCGAATTTGTTTATTTTGTTTGGAGGGAAGAATAAGGGTAAGAAGGCTTCTAAAGCTTCTATTGCTCGTTGGATCACTTCGGTGATCTCCGAGGCTTATCAGTCTGAGGGGCTTCCTTCTCCAAGGGGTCTTCACGCTCATTCTACTCGAGGGATAGCTACTTTGTGGGCTGAGAGAGCAGGTGCATCTCTTGAGCAGATCTGTAAGGCAGCCACTTGGGCTAGTGCTAATACATTTTGTAGACACTATAAACTTGATGTTCTGTCTGGTCAACATACGGCATTTGGGAGAAGGGTTCTCCAGGCGGTTATCCCACCCTAAGGAGGTGCTTTGGTACTCTCCAGGGTGCTGTCAGGAGGGACGTCCTGGAAAATAGGTATTAAGCTTACCGTTAATTATGTTTCCAGGAGTCCATACTGACAGCACTGGTAGTTCCCTCCCTGTAGTACTGAGTTCCTCTATGTAAGATGCCTGACATAAGATGTATTATGTTCTGGTATAAAATGTATGCATGTTATTTTAACATATGAGTAAATATGTTTATGACAAATCTAATGTGTATATATATTGTTTCAATTAAAAAAGTCTTTTTTCTGCATGTCCATGAGGTGGTTCTTGTTACTACACTGAGGATTGGGGGTGGGACATGCCCTTTTGAACTCTCGTGTGTTTCCTGTCCTAGCAAAGGGGGAGGAGGACGTCCTCCAGGGTGCTGTCAGTATGGACTCCTGGAAACATAATTAACGGTAAGCTTAATACCTATTTTTTGGGTCACTGTCTCCTTCAGGGTGCCAGACACATCACAGAAGAAAGAAAAATAGCCGTCAGCTCCCTTCCTTTTCCGAAAGATGAGACTAAACTCCAGCGTTTTCTTGGACTGTGTACCGATTGTCATCAGTGGATACCAGATGTATCCCGCATAATGCAATCTCTCTACAATGCCCTGAAAGACGGTTCAAGATATGCTGATGATTTTGGCAGATTCCACACCGGATACGCTGTTACTACGGAAGATACTGTATTGCCCGGAGCTGCACTCCCTCCCTCCATGTCAGCACAAGAAGTAGAACTTCAGGCTTTGTCTACTGCATGTACTTTGGCCAAAGACAGGCAGGCTAATATACAGTGGGGCAAAAAAGTATTTAGTCAGTCAGCAATAGTGCAAGTTCCACCACTTAAAAAGATGAGAGGCGTCTGTAATTGACATCATAGGTAGACCTCAACTATGGGAGACAAACTGAGAAAAAAAAATCCAGAAAATCACATTGTCTGTTTTTTTAACATTTTATTTGCATATTATGGTGGAAAATAAGTATTTGGTCAGAAACAAACAATCAAGATTTCTGGCTCTCACAGACCTGTAACTTCTTCTTTAAGAGTCTCCTCTTTCCTCCACTCATTACCTGTAGTAATGGCACCTGTTTAAACTTGTTATCAGTATAAAAAGACACCTGTGCACACCCTCAAACAGTCTGACTCCAAACTCCACTATGGTGAAGACCAAAGAGCTGTCAAAGGACACCAGAAACAAAATTGTAGCCCTGTACCAGGCTGGGAAGACTGAATCTGCAATAGCCAACCAGCTTGGAGTGAAGAAATCAACAGTGGGAGCAATAATTAGAAAATGGAAGACATACAAGACCACTGATAATCTCACTCGATCTGGGGCTCCACGCAAAATCCCACCCCGTGGGGTCAGAATGATCACAAGAACGGTGAGCAAAAATCCCAGAACCACGCGGGGGGACCTAGTGAATGAACTGCAGAGAGCTGGGACCAATGTAACAAGGCCTACCATAAGTAACACACTACGCCACCATGGACTCAGATCCTGCAGTGCCAGACGTGTCCCACTGCTTAAGCCAGTACATGTCCGGGCCCGTCTGAAGTTTGCTAGAGAGCATTTGGATGATCCAGAGGAGTTTTGGGAGAATGTCCTATGGTCTGATGAAACCAAACTGGAACTGTTTGGTAGAAACACAACTTATCGTGTTTGGAGGAAAAAGAATACTGAGTTGCATCCATCAAACACCATACCTACTGTAAAGCATGGTGGTGGAAACATCATGCTTTGGGGCTGTTTCTCTGCAAAGGGGCCAGGACGACTGATCCGGGTACATGAAAGAATGAATGGGGCCATGTATCGTGAGATTTTGAGTGCAAACCTCCTTCCATCAGCAAGGGCATTGAAGATGAAACGTGGCTGGGTCTTTCAACATGACAATGATCCAAAGCACACTGCCAGGGCAACGAAGGAGTGGCTTCGTAAGAAGCATTTCAAGGTCCTGGAGTGGCATAGCCAGTCTCCAGATCTCAATCCTATAGAAAACCTTTGGAGGGAGTTGAAAGTCCGTGTTGCCAAGAGAAAAGCCAAAAACATCACTGTTCTAGAGGAGATCTGCATGGAGGAATGGGCCAACATACCAACAACAGTGTGTGGCAACCTTGTGAAGACTTACAGAAAACGTTTGACCTCTGTCATTGCCAACAAAGGATATATTACAAAGTATTGAGATGAAATTTTGTTTCTGACCAAATACTTATTTTCCACCATAATATGCAAATAAAATGTTAAAAAAAAACAGACAATGTGATTTTCTGGATTTTTTTTTCTCAGTTTGTCTCCCATAGTTGAGGTCTACCTATGATGTAAATTACAGACGCCTGTCATCTTTTTAAGTGGTGGAACTTGCACTATTGCTGACTGACTAAATACTTTTTTGCCCCACTGTATACACGGACTCACAGTATGCATTTGGTATTGCTCATGATTTTGGAGCCCTATGGGCCAATCGAGATTTTGTTACTACTGCCGGGACTCCAGTGGAGAATGCTGAAACTGTTAAAACCGTCATGGACTCAATCAAATTACCTACCCAGGTGGCCATTATCAATGTCAAGGCGCACGGTACTATGGAACAGTCCACAGACTGTTGGTAACGCCTTTGCGGATATGCAAGCAAAAGCTGCTGTTCTCCTACCCGTTGAACTGACCATACCAACTATGGTGACCACACGCTCTCAGCGTAAACAGTTACAAGAAACACTGACTCTACAGGAACCTGATGACCCACGACAGACTGAAGTTTTCTGCCGGACCCCACGAGACTGCTTAATGACGATGCAGAGAATGTCTCCAAAGGAAGAGGTGAAGCAGTGGAAGGCTGTTGGAGCATGTATGGATAATGGTCTCTGGAAGAAGGACCAGCTTGTGTGTCTCCCTAAGCGGATGTACCCTGCTATTGCCACATGGGTCCACACATTGAGGAAAAAAAAAAACCAGGCCCTTGTCCTGGTACAAAAATTCTACTGGGCTCCAGGTATTTCTACAGTCCTGACAGCACTCAACTGTGTATGTAATATCTGTCAGACCTGCAATCCCGTTCAACTTCAACGTGTACCCCCGAAACACCTTGCTAAGCCCGACTATCCTTTCCAAAGGCTCCAAGTGGACCACATCACGTTGCCTAAGTCTGGAAGGTATGAAGAACTAGAAGCAGAAATATCTACAGGTAACTTTGACATAGTGGGAATAACCGAGACATGGTTAGATGAAAGCTATGACTGGGCACTTAACTTACAGGGTTACAGTCTGTTTAGAAAGGATCGTAAAAATCGGAGAGGAGGAGGGGTTTGTCTCTATGTAAAGTCTTGTCTAAAGTCCACTTTAAGGGAGGATATTAGCGAAGGAAATGAGGATGTCGAGTCCATATGGGTCGAAATTCATGGAGGGAAAAATGGTAACAAAATTCTCATTGGGGTCTGTTACAAACCCCCAAATATAACAGAAACCATGGAAAGTCTACTTCTAAAGCAGATAGATGAAGCTGCAACCCATAATGAGGTCCTGGTTATGGGGGACTTTAACTACCCGGATATTAACTGGGAAACAGAAACCTGTGAAACCCATAAAGGCAACAGGTTTCTGCTAATAACCAAGAAAAATTATCTTTCACAATTGGTGCAGAATACAACCAGAGGAGCAGCACTTTTAGACCTAATACTATCTAATAGACCTGACAGAATAACAAATCTGCATGTGGTCGGGCATCTAGGAAATAGCGACCACAATATTGTACAGTTTCACCTGTCTTTCACTAGGGGGACTTGTCAGGGAGTCACAAAAACACTGAACTTTAGGAAGGCAAAGTTTGACCAGCTTAGAGATGCCCTTAATCTGGTAGACTGGGACAATATCCTCAGAAATAAGAATACAGATAATAAATGGGAAATGTTTAAGAACATCCTAAATAGGCACTGTAAGCGGTTTATACCTTGTGGGAATAAAAGGACTAGAAATAGGAAAAACCCAATGTGGCTAAACAAAGAAGTAAGACAGGCAATTAACAGTAAAAAGAAAGCATTTGCACTACTAAAGCAGGATGGCACCATTGAAGCTCTAAAAAACTATAGGGAGAAAAATACTTTATCTAAAAAACTAATTAAAGCTGCCAAAAAGGAAACAGAGAAGCACATTGCTAAGGAGAGTAAAACTAATCCCAAACTGTTCTTCAACTATATCAATAGTAAAAGAATAAAAACTGAAAATGTAGGCCCCTTAAAAAATAGCGAGGAAAGAATGGTTGTAGATGACGAGGAAAAAGCTAACATATTAAACACCTTCTTCTCCACGGTATTCACGGTGGAAAATGAAATGCTAGGTGAAATCCCAAGAAACAATGAAAACCCTATATTAAGGGTCACCAATCTAACCCAAGAAGAGGTGCGAAACCGGCTAAATAAGATTAAAATAGATAAATCTCCGGGTCCGGATGGCATACACCCACGAGTACTAAGAGAACTAAGTAATGTAATAGATAAACCATTATTTCTTATTTTTAGGGACTCTATAGCGACAGGGTCTGTTCCGCAGGATTGGCGCATAGCAAATGTGGTGCCAATATTCAAAAAGGGCTCTAAAAGTGACCCTGGAAATTATAGGCCAGTAAGTCTAACCTCTATTGTTGGTAAAATATTTAAAGGGTTTCTGAGGGATGTTATTCTGGATTATCTCAATGAGAATAACTGTTTAACTCCATATCAGCATGGGTTTATGAGAAATCGCTCCTGTCAAACCAATCTAATCAGTTTTTATGAAGAGGTAAGCTATAGGCTGGACCACGGTGAGTCATTGGACGTGGTATATCTCGATTTTTCCAAAGCGTTTGATACCGTGCCGCACAAGAGGTTGGTACACAAAATGAGAATGCTTGGTCTGGGGGAAAATGTGTGTAAATGGGTTAGTAACTGGCTTAGTGATAGAAAGCAGAGGGTGGTTATAAATGGTATAGTCTCTAACTGGGTCGCTGTGACCAGTGGGGTACCGCAGGGGTCAGTATTGGGACCTGTTCTCTTCAACATATTCATTAATGATCTGGTAGAAGGTTTACACAGTAAAATATCGATATTTGCAGATGATACAAAACTATGTAAAGCAGTTAATACAAGAGAAGATAGTATTCTGCTACAGATGGATCTGGATAAGTTGGAAACTTGGGCTGAAAGGTGGCAGATGAGGTTTAACAATGATAAATGTAAGGTTATACACATGGGAAGAAGGAATCAATATCACCATTACACACTGAACGGGAAACCACTGGGTAAATCTGACAGGGAGAAGGACTTGGGGATCCTAGTTAATGATAAACTTACCTGGAGCAGCCAGTGCCAGGCAGCAGCTGCCAAGGCAAACAGGATCATGGGGTGCATTAAAAGAGGTCTGGATACACATGATGAGAGCATTATACTGCCTCTGTACAAATCCCTAGTTAGACCGCACATGGAGTACTGTGTCCAGTTTTGGGCACCGGTGCTCAGGAAGGATATAATGGAACTAGAGAGAGTACAAAGGAGGGCAACAAAATTAATAAAGGGGATGGGAGAACTACAATACCCAGATAGATTAGCGAAATTAGGATTATTTAGTCTAGAAAAAAGACGACTGAGGGGCGATCTAATAACCATGTATAAGTATATAAGGGGACAATACAAATATCTCGCTGAGGATCTGTTTATACCAAGGAAGGTGACAGGCAAAAGGGGGCATTCTTTGCGTCTGGAGGAGAGAAGGTTTTTCCACCAACATAGAAGAGGATTCTTTACTGTTAGGGCAGTGAGAATCTGGAATTGCTTGCCTGAGGAGGTGGTGATGGCGAACTCAGTCGAGGGGTTCAAGAGAGGCCTGGATGTCTTCCTGGAGCAGAACAATATTGTATCATACAATTAGGTTCTGTAGAAGGACGTAGATCTGGGGATTTATTATGATGGAATATAGGCTGAACTGGATGGACAAATGTCTTTTTTCGGCCTTACTAACTATGTTACTATGTTACTAATATTGTCTGGTGGTTGTCGACATGTTCTCCAGTTGGTCAGAAGCATTCCCTGTTACCAACATGACTGCAAAGACCACAGCGAAGAAACTGGCGATGGAAATTATATGCAGATATGGTGTTCCAAAAGTCGTCGAAAGTGACCAAGGCCCAGGCTTTTCTTCTTATGTGTTTCAGGAGGTTCTGACAATGCTTGGATCCACGGTAGCCCTCCATACTCTGTACCATCCACAATCCAGTGGGAAATTTGAAAGGCTGAACGGCACACTGAAGGGACAATTGACCAAAATGATGCAGGAGACTACTGCTCCATTGCCAGAGCTCCTACCCATTGTACTGTACCACATTTGTACTACCCTTATTGCAAAACATGGCCTGTCCTCTAATGAGATATTGTTTGGTGCTAGGCCCTCAGTTGCAAATTTCAAGCCTCAGTAGTTATCAGAAGAAACTGACCGTGCTGTTCAATATGCTATTCAGCTTAGTAAAAAATGTTGCTAACACCCATGGTTTAGTTTCTTCTTCCCTTCCAGATTCAGCAGAAACCGACACTTGTCACAATTTGAAGTCTGGTGATTTTGTAGTCGTGAAAAGCTATGTCAGAATACACGGACTAGAACCCTTGTATGACGGTCCCTACCAAGTCCTCCTCATCACTCCTATGTCAGTAAAGCTGGAAGGAAGGCCGACGTGGATCCACGTATCGCACTGCAAGCTGGTCAAACAGACTAGGAGCAAATAAGGGGACATAATGTTTTAGTTTTTCGTATTTCCATATAATAATATTGGTAACCGCATGGGACAGCCTAAATTTTCCAACATCCTTGAATAATAAGTTTGTACAATATCATGAGAGATTAGTAGTACAGATGGGTATAGCCAATAAAATTGTCAGTTCTATTTTCATTTACCCTATGATTACACAAATGTGGGATAAATTGTTTAGGGCTACAGATTATCAAGATGATCAAATTTGGGGATATATTGGATATACTTAATACTACTGTCGCTCTCCAAAACCAACTTATCATAGTTACTAATCAACATACTGTAGTACTGGATTACTTAACAGCAGCACAGGGTGGTATGTGTCAGGTTATTGGACCCGCTTGCTGTCATTATATAGATCCCAATAGTACTCTAAAGTTAAAGTTAGAAGATATTCAAAGACTCAGAGATCAATATGATAAAGACAATGACCGTAATAAGGACAGTTGGTGGGCAGACACCTTCTCCTTTTTTAATCCAGCCAATAGGTTTGAGGGACTTGGGGGCTGGATAGCTGGACTCTTGCAAAGTTTGTTACACATCTGTCATGATCCCAATGGCAGGGGATCACAAAAGGACAAGCACAAAAACAAAACAAGCTCTAGGGTGATGGAACCTGAGCTGACCGCGATCCTGAACCTAAACACACAACTAGCAGTAGCCGGGGAACGTGCCTACGATGATTCCTAGACGTCTCGCGCCAGCCGAAGGATTAACTTCCCCTATAAGAAGAAACACAGACCTCACTTGCCTCCAGAGAAACACCCCACAGAAATAGCAGCCCCCCACATGTAATAACGGTGAAATGAGAGGAAAGCACATACGTAGTTATGAAAATAGAATCAGCAAAAATGAGGCCCGCTAAAGCTAGATAGCAGAGGATACAAAAGTGAACTGCGCGGTCAGCGAAAAACCCTTCAAAAAACCATCCTGAAATTACTTGAACTCATGTGCCAACTCATGGAACATGAGGAGTAATTTCAGCCCACTAGAGCAACCAGCAGCAAGGAATCACATATCTGCAAGCTGGACTAAGACAAAAATTAAGCAAAACGTGGAACAGGAAAATCAAAACTTAGCTTGTCCTGAAGATAACAGACGCAGAGAGCAGAGGTAAAAAGACACGCTGATTACATTGATAGCCGGCGAGGAAATGACAAAAAAGCCAGGTTAAATAGGAAACTCCCATAACCTGATGGAACAGGTGGACACCAGAGACCGCAGAGAACACAAGTCACCCAGTACCATCAGTAACCACCAGAGGGAGCCCAAAAACAGAACTCACAACAGTACCCCCCCCTTGAGGAGGGGTCACCGAACCCTCACGAGAACCACCAGGGCGACCAGGATGAGCCCTATGAAAAGCACGGACCAAATCGGCAGCATGAACATCAGAGGCAACCACCCAAGAATTATCCTCCTGACCATAACCCTTCCACTTGACCAAATACTGGAGTTTCCGTCTGGAAACACGAGAATCCAAGATCTTCTCCACAACATACTCCAATTCACCCTCCACCAGCACCGGAGCAGGAGGCTCAAGCGAAGGAATAACAGGTACCTCATACTTCCGCAACAACGACCGATGGAACACATTATGAATAGCAAACGATGCCGGGAGATCCAAACGAAACGACACAGGGTTAAGAATTTCCAAGATCCTATAGGGACCGATGAACCGAGGCTTGAACTTAGGAGAAGAGACCTTCATAGGAACAAAACGAGAAGACAACCACACCAAGTCCCCAACAAGAAGTCGAGGACCCACGCGGCGACGGCGATTAGCAAACTGCTGAGCCCTCTCCTGGGACAACTTCAAATTGTCCACCACATGACTCCAAATCTGATGCAACCTATCCACCACCATGTCCACTCCAGGACAATCAGAAGGCTCCACCTGACCAGAGGAAAAACGAGGATGAAACCCCGAATTACAAAAGAAAGGAGAAACCAAGGTAGCAGAACTAGCCCGATTATTAAGGGCAAACTCGGCAAGCGGCAAGAAGGAAACCCAGTCATCTTGATCAGCAGAAACAAAACACCTTAAATAAGTTTCTAAAGTCTGATTAGTTCGTTCCGTCTGGCCATTCGTCTGGGGATGGAATGCAGACGAAAAGGACAAATCAATGCCCATCTTAGCACAGAACGTCCGCCAAAATCTAGACACAAACTGGGATCCCCTGTCAGAAACGATGTTCTCCGGAATGCCATGCAAACGGACCACGTTTTGAAAAAACAGAGGGACCAACTCAGAGGAGGAAGGTAACTTAGGCAAGGGTACCAGATGAACCATCTTAGAAAAGCGGTCACACACAACCCATATGACGGACATTTTTTGAGAGACAGGGAGATCCGAAATAAAGTCCATGGAAATGTGCGTCCAAGGCCTCTTCGGGATAGGCAAAGGTAACAACAATCCACTGGCCCGAGAACAGCAAGGCTTAGCCCGAGCGCAAACTCCACAAGACTGCACGAAAGAACGCACATCCCTCGACAAGGAAGGCCACCAAAAAGACCTGGCCACCAAGTCTCTAGTACCAAATATTCCAGGATGACCTGCCAACACAGAAGAATGGACCTCGGAGATGACTCTACTGGTCCAATTATCCGGAACAAACAGTCTTTCCGGCGGACAACGATCAGGTTTATCCGCCTGAAACTCCTGCAAAGCACGTCACAAGTCTGGGGAGACAGCCGACAAAATCACCCCATCCCTAAGGATACCAGTGGGCTCAGAATTTCCAGGGGAGTCAGGCACAAAACTCCTAGAAAGAGCATCCGCCTTCACATTCTTTGAACCTGGCAGGTATGAAACCACAAAATTGAAACGGGAGAAAAACAGTGACCAACGAGCCTGTCTAGGATTCAGACGCTTGGCAGACTCAAGGTACATCAGATTTTTGTGATCAGTCAAGACCACCACACGATGTCTAGCACCCTCAAGCCAATGACGCCACTCCTCAAATGCCCACTTCATGGCCAAAAGCTCCCGATTACCAACATCATAATTCCGTTCAGCGGGCGAAAATTTTCTAGAAAAGAACGCACATGGCTTCATCACTGAGCCATCGGAGCTTCTCTGTGACAAAACCGCCCCCGCTCCGATCTCGGAAGCATCAACCTCAACCTGAAAAGGAAGCGACGTATCTGGCTGACGCAACACAGGAGCAGAAGAAAACCGGCGCTTAAGTTCCTGAAAGGCCTCCACAGCCGCAGGAGACCAATCGGTAACATCAGCACCCTTTTTAGTCAAATCCGTCAAAGGCTTAACAACACTAGAAAAATTAGTTATGAAGCGACGATAAAAATTAGCAAAGCCCAAGAACTTCTGTAGACTCTTAAGAGATGTAGGCTGCGTCCAGTCACAAATAGCCTGAACCTTGACGGGATCCATCTCAATAGTAGAAGGGGAAAAAATATACCCCAAAAAAGAAATCTTCTGGACTCCAAAGAGACATTTAGAACCAAATAGATATTACACACGCGCTACCTCAGGCACCAAGAAAAAAACCCCAGCTGCAAGGAAACAAGGCAGGGAGGTGCCACCCCTGTCAAAGAACTATCAAGAATAATGAAAACAATTGAATCCGCGCTGAAAGGGCAAGACAGATGGAACAAATAGACCTATGAAAAGTAAATGTGACACAATAACACGCAAATCACACCATACAAGCCCACACACCCCCACCTATAACAGAACAATCCCACCTTGAATAGACCTAGACCGGAGCCTAAACAAAAAGCCGCACCAGCGCTACCGAACACGTGGAGAGACTCACCAGCAGGGGATGTGCCGACGTGTGTCACGGTGGGTGCAGTCCAGTCAGGAGAAAAAGATCCGGCGTATAGAAACGCTAGCGGGAAGGTGGGCAGGCAGAGGTGATGAGCCGCAATGAAATAAGGTAGTACGGAAGCTACGTAGAGCCAGGGAAAGCCCCGGCCGTTGGCGTCCCTGGATACGAGCGGGGAAGGGGAAAATAGCTGGCATGAGGCTCAGCGTGTGACGTCACAAAGTAAGTACGGGGCAGCGCAGAGACCAAAACCGACGCGTTTCGAAGGAGAGGCGTCCTTCTTCATCAGGGTTACCGGTCTCTCGATGCGCCCGGACATATAAGCCCCAAGGATGTCAATCACAATAGCAAGCCTGCCCATTTAACCCATTGTGTCGGTGACCACTATAGTAATGACAGTTGCAGAGCCACAAAAAACCGCAACACTATGAGTAGAGATGAAAGTAAGAATACTGATGCATGAAATATGTTGCACGGGCAAGTGAAAAATATTAATAAAAAAGACTTATAAATATGTGTAAAAGTATAGATGTACTGTACCAATTCAAATATACCAGATTTATTAAAGTGGAAACAATACCACTAACACTATCTAAATTAACACAAACAATAGAAGCACACCTTTAATAAATAGCGATAAAAAACAGTAAATCCGGGGTTAAAGTACTAAAAACGTGCTAAAACGGTACTGCGGGGGTACTAGAAAAAAGGGGGGGGGGGGGGAAAGAGATACGGGGAAAAAAAACCCGCCATGCCATTAAAAAAAAAAAAAAAAAAAAAAATGCTAAAATAAAACTAAGCCTAAATATATATGGCCTAAACTACCTGACCTGGTTCCAACTAGAATAAACATAAAAAAGAGAGAGTAGGGACCAGAAACAGGAGTAGTGACAATACAATTAAAAAGCATATATTTCTAGCCCATGGTTGAGGCCTTTGGGGGCAAGGCTATCCAGGGTGAAAATCCACTGGGATTCAGACCTGGACATAGCTTTAATTAAGTTGCCACCTCTTGAGCTCTGTCTGATCCTTTGGATTCCCAAAAAGGTAACACACTTAATAGATTTGTTGTGCCTTTCGCTAAAGTGACGCGAAAGTGGATGACCCATGAAGCCTTTCTTAATATTCATCAAATGTTCTTTGACCCGGACCATAAGGGGCCTCTTAGTTCGGCCTACATACAGTTTGTTACACGGACATTCGATGAGATAGATAACCTTAGTAGTGGAACAGGTAATAGTATCTCTGATGCTGAATTCATTCATGGCGTCGGAATCAGTGAAGGTGGAACGGTATCTCTTCTCGAAAGATGTGTGCCGGCACCCAAAACAAATCCCACAGGGTGTAAAACCTGCCCTACTGGTACCAAAAGCACCAGCCAAAGATTTATCATAGGAGGCATGTTTGGTGGTGGGAGCTATAATATTACCCAAAGATTGGGCCTTCCTGAACACAAATCTAGGTATATCCGGCAGAAGCTCCCCTATAATCTTGTCCCTTTGAAGTGCGGACCAGTGTTTCTTAATGATAGATCTAAATTTGGTATGCCCCACATGAAATTGGGTGACAAACGGTAACTGCCGGATTTGATCATGGATTGTGTTGGATTGATTAGTAGGTTTTATTCTATGTATCAGAGAATCTCTGGGTATCTCCTTCACATCCCTCTTTGCTCGTTCCAACAAGGAACTAGGGTAACCTTTGTCCAGAAACTGTTGAGTCAAAATGGACGAGTCCCTGTTGTAGTCCTCCAAGGTGGTACAATTACGTCTGATTCTTGTGTACTGGCCCTTGGGAATGTTTGTCAACCAGACCGGTAGGTGACAACTGGAAATGTCAATAAAACTATTAGAATCCACCCCTTTCCTAAAGCACTTAGTTAGTAGCCGGCCATCCTTTATGTATATGGTGAGGTCCAAGAAGTTAATCTCAGACATACTTATTGTACGTGTGAATTCGAGTCCAAAACTGTTAGTGTTAAGATTTGATATAAATAATTCCAAATCTTGTTTGGGGCCATTCCAGACGAACACCACGTCGTCGATAAAGCGGCGCCACAGGACCAGACCCGTATGGAGATTACCTGAGGAAAAAATACAAGACTCCTCCCACTTGGCCACAAACAGGTTGGCATAGCTAGGGGCAAACCGTGTGCCCATAGCCGTGCCACAGGTCTGTAAAAAGAAGTCTCCTTCATACCAAAAGTAGTTGTGCTGCAAGATAAATTGAATACATTCTTCAATGAATGTGACCTGGGTATCCGGATAGGTCCCCAAAGTACGTAGGTATTGGCCCGCAATCTGGCAACCCATTTTTTGGTCAATCACTGTATACAGTGATTTTATGTCCAGAGTGCCTAAAAAATAGGTGGGTTCCCATTTGACACTCTCTAGAATTTGAAGGATGTGTCCCGTATCTTTGAGGTAAGCCGGTATGAGTTGCATGCACTTCTGTAGGTGCATGTCAACATACCGGGACAAGTTTGCTGTCAGGCTATTGATACCAGAAATAATAGGCCTGCCTGGAGGACAGGTGGTACTCTTGTGAATCTTGGGGATATGGTAAAAGATAGCTAAACTCGGATCTCTATTGTATACAAATTGAAACTCTTTTTTGTTCAGTATACCCAATGATTGGCCTTTGAGACACAAAATCTTCAATTTGGTAGAAAAATGGGATGTGGGATCACTTTTCAGCTTTCTATATGTAATGGCATCACTAAGTAGGCGAACAGATTCTTCATGATACATAACTTGATCGAGAACGACAATACGACCTCCCTTGTCCGCTGGACGAATAATGATTTTGTTATTGTTCTGTATGTCTTTAATGGCTTTTTTCTCTGAAATATTTAAATTACAGGGTGCAAAACTGGATTTGTTGTTTTTCATTTTCCTGATGTCGTTTGTAACCAATCGGTCAAAGGTTAAAAATGCCTCCGACTGTTCATGGATGGGGTTAAAAGTGGAGGGGTTAGCTAGTGTAGTATGAATATAGGTATCAGGATTGGAATTGGTCACCCCTGTAGATAATTGGGCCTTTTTAAGGAAAAATTTCTTTAAAGATAAATTTCTCAGGTATTTTTTCATGCTTATGTAGAGGTTGAATGGTTTGCCCCTAGAAGTGGGTGCATACTTCAACCCTTTTTGGAGAAGTGAGATTTCGTTATTTGTAAGTTTATACGAGCTTAAATTAAATATCTGGTATATTTGAATTGGTACAGTACATCTATACTTTTACACATATTTATAAGTCTTTTTTATTAATATTTTTCACTTGCCCGTGCAACATATTTCATGCATCAGTATTCTTACTTTCATCTCTACTCATAGTGTTGCGGTTTTTTGTGGCTCTGCAACTGTCATTACTATAGTGGTCACCGACACAATGGGTTAAATGGGCAGGCTTGCTATTGTGATTGACATCCTTGGGGCTTATATGTCCGAGACCGGTAACCCTGATGAAGAAGGACGCCTCTCCTTCGAAACGCGTCGGTTTTGGTCTCTGCGCTGCCCCGTACTTACTTTGTGACGTCACACGCTGAGCCTCGTGCCAGCTATTTTCCCCTTCCCCGCTCGTATCCAGGGACGCCACCGGCCGGGGCTTTCCCTGGCTCTACGTAGCTTCCGTACTACCTTATTTCATTGCGGCTCATCACCTCTGCCTGCCCACCTTCCCGCTAGCGTTTCTATACGCCGGATCTTTTTCTCCTGACTGGACTGCACCCACCGTGACACACGTCGGCACATCCCCTGCTGGTGAGTCTCTCCACGTGTTCGGTAGCGCTGGTGCGGCTTTTTGTTTAGGCTCCGGTCTAGGTCTATTCAAGGTGGGATTGTTCTGTTATAGGTGGGGGTGTGTGGGCTTGTATGGTGTGATTTGCGTGTTATTGTGTCACATTTACTTTTCATAGGTCTGTTTGTTCCATCTGTCTTGCCCTTTCAGCGCGGATTCAATTGTTTTCATTATTCTAGACATTTAGAACCCTTTACAAACAAAGAATTGGCCCGCAGGACCTGAAACACCTTCCTGACCTGCTGAACATGAGACTCCCAGTCATCAGAAAAACATCATCCAAATACACGATAATAAATTTATCCAGATATTCACGGAAAATATCGTGCATAAAAGACTGGAAGACAGAAGGAGCATTAGAAAGTCCAAAAGGCATCACCAAATACTCGAAATGGCCCTCAGGCGTATTAAATGCGGTTTTCCACTCATCACCCTGCCTTATCCGCACAAGATTATACGCACCCCGAAGATCAATCTTAGTGAACCATTTAGCCCCCTTAATGCGAGCGAACAAATCAGTCAACAATGGCAAAGGATACTGATATTTGACTGTAATCTTATTCAAAAGACGATAATCTATGCAAGGCCTCAAGGAACCATCTTTTTTGGCCACAAAAAAAAAACCTGCTCCCAAAGGGGACGAAGATGGCCGGATATGTCCCTTTTCCAAGGACTCCTTAACATAATTCCGCATAGCAGTATGCTCTGGCACTGACAAATTGAACAAACGACCTTTAGGGAATTTACTGCCAGGAATCAAATCTATAGCACAATCGCAATCCCTGTGAGGAGGAAGCGAACTGAGCTTAGGCTCCTCAAAAACCTCCCGATAATCGGACAAAAATACCGGAACCTCAGAAGGAGTAGATGAAGCGATAGAAATCGGAGATGCATCATCATGAACCCCCTGACATCCCCAGCTTAACACAGACATTGTTTTCCAGTCCAGGACTGGGTTATGAGTTTGTAACCATGGCAGACCAAGCACTAAGACATCATGTAAATTATACAGTACCAGGAAGCGAATCACCTCCTGATGAACGGGAGTCATACGCATGGTCACTTGTGTCCAGTACTGAGGTTTATTCATAGCCAAAGGTGTAGAGTCAATTCCCTTCAAAGGAATAGGAACTTCCAGAGGTTCCAGACTAAACCCACAGCGATTGGCAAATGACCAATCCATAAGACTCAGGGCAGCGCCTGAATCCACATAGACATCGACGGAAATGGATGATAATGAACAAATCAGCGTCACAGACAGAATGAACTTAGACTGTAAAGTACCAATGGCAACAGACTTATCAACCTTTTTTGTGTGTTTAGAGCATGCTGATATAACATGAGCTGAATCACCACAATAAAAACACAATCCATTTTTCCGCCTATAATTTTGCCGTTCACTTCTGCACTGAATTCTATCACATTGCATTATCTCAGGTGCCTGTTCAGAAGACACCGCCAAATGGTGCACAGGTTTGCGCTTTCGTAAACGCCGATCAATCTGAATAGCCATAGTCATGGACTCATTCAGACCTGTAGGCGCCGGGAACCCCACCATAACATCTTTAATGGCCTCAGAAAGGCCATCTCTGAATTTTGCAGCCAGAGCGCACTCATTCCACTGAGTAAGCACCGACCATTTCCGAAATTTCTGACAATATATTTCTGCTTCATCTTGCTCCTGAGAGAGAGCCAATAAAGCTTTTTCAGCCTGAATCTCTAAGTTAGGTTCCTCATAGAGCAAACCCAATGCCAGAAAAAACGCATCCACATTGAGCAACGCAGGATCCCCTGGTGCCAATGCAAATGCCCAATTCTGAGGGTCACCCCGCAGGAAAGATATAACAATCTTGACCTGCTGAGCAGGGTCTCCAGAGGAGCGAGATTTCAAGGAAAGAAACAACTTGCAATTGTTCCTAAAATTCAGAAAACTAGATCTATCTCCAGAAAAAAACTCTGGGACAGGAATTCTAGGTTCAGACATAGGCGTATGTACAACAAAATCTTGTATATTTTGAACCTTAGCAGCAAGATTATTCAGGCTGGAAGCCAAACTCTGGACGTCCATGATAAACAGCTGAGGTCAGAGCCATTCAAGGATTAAGAGGAGGAAAGAAGCAGTCAAGCTGCAATTAAGGCTAGGCAGCAAACACTGAGGAGGGGAAGAAAAAAAAAAAACTTCCTCAGACTACTTATCCTCCTACTTCAGCCAAAACGATGACCAATTTTTTTCTGGCCGGCTATACTGTCATGATCCCAATGGCAGGGGATCACAAAAGGACAAGCACAAAAACAAAACAAGCTCTAGGGTGATGGAAACTGAGCTGACCGCGATCCTGAACCTAAACACACAACTAGCAGTAGCCGGGGAACGTGCCTACGATGATTCCTAGACGTCTCGCGCCAGCCGAAGGATTAACTTCCCCTATAAGAAGAAACACAGACCTCACTTGCCTCCAGAGAAACACCCCACAGAAATAGCAGCCCCCCACATGTAATAACGGTGAAATGAGAGGAAAGCACATACGTAGTTATGAAAATAGAATCAGCAAAAATGAGGCCCGCTAAAGCTAGATAGCAGAGGATACAAAAGTGAACTGCGCGGTCAGCGAAAAACCCTTCAAAAAACCATCCTGAAATTACTTGAACTCATGTGCCAACTCATGGAACATGAGGAGTAATTTCAGCCCACTAGAGCAACCAGCAGCAAGGAATCACATATCTGCAAGCTGGACTAAGACAAAAATTAAGCAAAACGTGGAACAGGAAAATCAAAACTTAGCTTGTCCTGAAGATAACAGACGCAGGGAGCAGAGGTAAAAAGACACGCTGATTACATTGATAGCCGGTGAGGAAATGACAAAAAAGCCAGGTTAAATAGGAAACTCCCATAACCTGATGGAACAGGTGGACACCAGAGACCGCAGAGAACACAAGTCACCCAGTACCATCAGTAACCACCAGAGGGAGCCCAAAAACAGAACTCACAACACACATCGCTGCCTTTATCCTTGTCATGTATGTAATACTAAAACTTGTTCTTTGGTGTATTTCTGTGTGTATTAGGAAATTCTGCACTAAGACAACTAATGATGATACCAAAAGCATTGCCACCCCTGCTCTTCTCTACACCGATTTCACAAAGTTACCTGATGAAGATGTTGAAGCCAAGCGCATGGCTATCTTCAAAAGATCCCCACCACTGTTATCAATAATTGTTATTCGTGGGCGTGGCCTATCTGCTGATGGAGTAGGTCACACAGAGCGGGAGCTCGGTGCCCAGGAACCTTAAAGCGGCTCATATCTCCTTTCCGGCGGCCTCTCTGTGCCCCATTGTGCCTGCATCGTTCCCTGGAGCGGCGGTGAGTGCATGGGGAAATCCAGAGCCGGCGCCCATGATCCCTCCAGGCGGATTATTGATTTTTTTGCGGCCTCCCCTCAGCCGCTGCAGGATCCCAAGATGGTGCCGTCCTCACCCAGGGCTTCCTGCTCACAGCGCGGCGCTCAAGCTTCGCTATCTGGCGCTACAGCGTTGGAATCTGCTGACGCCCCGGTGACTGCCGCTCTGCTCAGGGGTCTACTTGGGGATCTCAGGTCCTCCACACAGGAGGATATGCGTGCTATGCTGGCAGAACTGAGGGGGGAGGTGGTGGAGTTGGGGAACCGCACTGATCGCCTGGAGCGCAAGATGGCGGAGCTGGTCTCCTCTCACAATGAGCTCTGGGACGCACATGAGACTCTGCAAAGTTTGACCGCTAAAACTCATGCCAAGACCCTGGACCTGGAAGACAGGTCCAGGAGGAATAACATTAAACTCAGAGGCATTGAAGAATCTATCATGGCAGGGGACCCGAAAGCTTTCCTGCAGGATTTTATTTTGGCTGTTCTCCCCCAGTTTGCCTCAAAAGATATTATAATTGACCGTGTTCACCAGGTCCCTAAGCCGCCTGGTTTGGGGACCTCAGTCCCAAGAGATGTGCTTGCACGCATTCACTTCTATGGAATGAAGGAGGACTTTCTTCAGGCATTAAGAAAGAATCCAGTTTTACCTGAAAGATTTGCCCGCATCACTGTCTTTCCGGACCTCTCTCCGGGCACTCTGGCTCTCCGCAGGGCTTTTGGGCCTTATACTGCTATCCTCAGAGAAAGGGGCATTTTATACCGCTGGGGGTTTCCCACCAAGCTTCTCATCCGTAAAGATGGATCAATCACCACCTGCCTGACTCCGTCTCATGCAGCAATTGCCCTATCCAAATGGGGCCTGACAGCTCCTGGCTCCCCGATCTCCGCGAGCCCCTGGAAACAACAGAAGTCTCCGGGCCCGTATTGTGCCGGACTGGGAGGTGGCTTGAAGCCCACTGCATCTTTGGTTCCTGGCTATTTTCCCGCACAGATTTGTTTTGTTTTCTTCTCTTTTTTTTCCTTAAGCTGCGCTGGCTTCCCTTTGTGAGTAACTGCAGCGTTTTTTTGCCCCATAGGTGAACTGTTTTTTGAATCTCACCTTTCGGACTCAGGGTATTCCCTGAATGGACCTTGGTCTCTTGGTTTATTTGTTGTCTGTCTTGTTTGTTCTCCCCCTTTCTTCCCATCTTCCTGGTTTCCCTGTACTCGTGCTTTAGTCCGCAGGTCACATGTTATTTACTCTCTCACACAGCTCATTGGTGCTCAGGATATTGTAAGAATGTTTATATACCTTTGCTATGAGAATTTCGTTATATTCAATTAATGTAAATGGCCTCAACTCCCCTGGCAAGAGGTCTATTGTCTGGCAGCAGTTGGGTAAATCCCGTCGGGACATTTTATGTCTTCAAGAAACGCATTTATTGGAATGTGATAATGTTAGAATGTACTCAGGTTTATATCCGAACCAATTCTTTGCAAATGGGCCATCAAAAAAGGCGGGGGTAGCTATTTTCTTTAGTAAAGCTAATGCTTTTCATTTGATCCGTTCAATAGTGGATCCGATGGGTAGGTTCATTGTAGTTCTCTGTCTTATTAATAATGCCCCTTACACCATTGCCTCGGTCTATGCTCCCAATGCAGGTCAGCTTAAGTTCTTGGAGGTTTTTTTTTCAAACTTTACATGACATTCAACATGGTCACAAACTGATTGCTGGGGATTTTAATGTTCCAATGTCTAAAGTGCTGGACTGTTCCGTCTCCTCCGTGTCTAGGAGTGAGGCAGGGCTGCTAATTAACTCTTATAATTTGAATGATATTTGGAGATATTTGCATTGTGGCGAGAGGGACTCCACGTTCATGTCACCCAGACACGGTTCCTATAGTAGGATTGACTATGTGCTGGTGAATGATGTGGCCCTCCCTCACTGCATTTCAGCAGATATAGGCAGTATCACTTGGTCGGACCATGCCCTGGTGTCCCTCACTCTGAGAGACCCTCTTGCCATCAGGCCTCCCTCACATTGGCGTCTCAACACTCATCTCCTCCAGATCAATCAAACTCTCAGTTTATAGAAAGAGCCTTGCAAGAATTCTTCTCCTCCAATGATACTCCAGATGTACGAGATGAAACCCTCTGGTTCGCCCACAAGGTGGTGGCTAGGGGCTGCTTTATCAAAATGGCAACAGCTAAGAGGAAATATAATTCGGCCCTTCAATTTGCCCTAGACGAAATAGCTCGCCTCGAATCTGCCCATAAAGTGTCTCCTACCCCGGTGCTCTTTTCTGATCTCTCTAAGGCCCGCATGCATGTTCGCCATTTGCTCCTATATAAAGCTGAGAATGCCTTGAGGAAAACCAGAGCCAAATTCTATGCAAAGGAAGACCAGGCAGGTGCTGTTCTGGCTACGCGTGTCAGGAGGAGAGAGGCCCAATCCAAGATTCCATTCCTGCTTGGGTCTGACGGTTCCCGTGTTTATAATCCTATCCATATTGCTGAGCAGTTTGCTTTCTATTATTCCTCACTCTATGATCTTGGTTCTGATTCAGGGGTCCCTCAGCCCTCGCAGGAGTTAATTTTGGCGTTCTTGCAAAAAGCCAATCTCCCTTCGGTCAGCGCGGAACAGCTTTCCTTTCTGAATTCTCCCATTGTTGAATCTGAGCTATCTCAAATTATCAGGGATGCTAATAAGTGTTCTTCTCCAGGACCATACGGTTTTCTTTTTCTTTACTATGCACAGTTCTTCTCTGTCCTCTCCCCTTACCTTCTGCGCTTATTTAACAACTGGTTGTCGGTGGGTAGCATCAAGCCTGAAGGGTTGGAGGCTTCCATTGCGACTCTTCCTAAACAGGGGAAACCCACAACCTCCCCGGGGAAACCCACAACCTCCCCGGGGAATTTTCGTCCCATAGCCCTCCTGAATTGCGACGTTAAAATCTATGCTAAAATTTGGGCCAATAGATTGCCATCGGTGCTCCCCATCCTTATACACCCCGACCAAGTCGGGTTTGTTCCAGGCAGACAGACTAGAGACGGCACTAGGCGTCTGATCGATCTTCTGGATGTGGTGGAGAGGGAGGGTCTCCCCAGTGTATTCCTGTCACTTGACGCCGAAAAAGATTTTGACAGGGTGCACTGGGGATATATCGAGCTTACGCTGGAAAAATTTGGGCTTACTGGGCAAATCTCCAAAGCTATCATGGCTTTATATTCCAATCCCTGAGCGTCGGTTCGTTCGGCCGGTTTTAAATCTCGGACGTTCCCCATTCTGAATGGGACTCGCCAGGGCTGCCCCCTCTCCCCCCTTATCTTTGCTCTGATCATGGAGCCTTTGGCTGCCATGGTTAGACGAAGTGCAGACATAAAAGGGGTGCGGGTTGGGGGAACTGAACACAAAATTGGACTCTACGCCGATGATGTGGTTTCGACATGTACCTTGCCTCTAGTCTCGCTGAATGCGATCACCTCGATTTTAACCCAATTTTCTGCGGTCTCATATTACAAACTTAATCTCACTAAATCCACAATTTTCCCCCTCTTCCTCCCGGTCGCTCTTCAAATTCAAATTCAATCTAAATATGCGTTTATTTGGGCCCCTTTGGGCTTTACGTACCTGGGCATCCGGATAACTAGGTTGGACGACATTGTTCGTTCTAATTGTGAGGAAACTCTCTCGGAGATTAGGAAGGGCATGGAACAACTAACGAGCTCTTCGCTTTCGTGGATGGCCCGTATACAAACTTCTAAAATGTTATTCCTCCCTAAAATTATTTATCTATTTCGGTGCCATCCCCTCGAAATATCTCAGCTTTCCAATCGCTTATTGATCATTTTATCTGGAACAAAAAACCTCACAGGGTCAAGCGTAGAGTTATGTCCCTTCTGTACGCTATGGGTGGGTTGGGTGCCCTGTTATGACCTGGTGGTAAGGACAATAATGGACCTAGTGGGTAAGAGCACACGGAATTACCTGATAGTTACTAATAATATAGGATGAGCTCTGAGACGTGGGAACTCTGCTGACCGCAATCTCTAATCCTATCACACACACTAGAAATAGCCGTGGATTGCTCCTAACGCTCCCTATGCAACTCGACACAGCCTAAGAAACTAGCTAGCCCTAGAGATAGAAAAATAAAGCCTACCTTGCCTCAGAGAAATTCCCCAAAGGAAAAGGCAGCCCCCCACATATAATGACTGTAAGTAAAGATGAAAATTACAAACACAGAGATGAAATAGATTTAGCACAGTGAGGCCCGACTTACTGAACAGACAGAGGATAGGAAAGGTAACTTTGCGGTCAGCACAAAAACCTACAAAAAGACCACGCAGAGGGCGCAAAAAGACCCTCCGCACCGACTCACGGTGCGGAGGCGCTCCCTCTGCGTCCCAGAGCTTCCAGCAAGCAAGACAAAATCAAAATAGCAAGCTGGACAGAAAAATAGCAAACCAGAGAAAAACAAGCAGTAACTTAGCTTCAGCTGGGAAGACAGGTCACAAGAACGATCCAGGAGAGAGCTAGACCAATACTGGAACATTGACAGGTGGCATGGAGCAATGATCTAGGTGGAGTTAAATAGAGCAGCCAGCTAACGAATTAACCTCGTCACCTGTAGAAGGAAACTCAGAAGCCGCAGCTCCACTCACACCCACCAGAGGAAGCCCATGGACAGAACCAGCCGAAGTACCATTCATGACCACAGGAGGGAGCTTGACAACAGAATTCACAACAGCGCCCCTTTGATTCAGTTTTATTATAGGGCGGCGGTTCTAGAGCCTCTTAAATTATGGTGGGAGTGGAACTCACTTTTACCCTGGTTTCGTATTGAGTCCCATTTTGCTCCCAATAACTCTCTTAAATTGCTTTTAGAGCTCCGGTTGCTTCGTGTCTCTCCTTGTGGCCCTTCTCTTCGCACTATCAAGACTGCTACTAAACTTTGGGCGTCACTTTGCACCTCTCATCTCCTGTTCATGTATGACTTTGTCAAATGTCTTTTTTCGGCCTTACTAACTATGTTACTATGGAGCAGAACAATATTGTATCATACAATTATTAGGTTCTGTAGAAGGACGTAGATCTGGGTATTTATTATGATGGAATATAGGCTGAACTGGATGGACAAATGTCTTTTTTCAGCCTTACTAACTATGTTACTATGTTACAATGTCTCTCTGCAAGCCTTGGAATATGCTATTGGGCACACTTCTCTATCCTCCTGGAGGGGGCGCGGGGTGCACCTGGTGGCTGACCTGTTTGGCTTGGACGGCCTCTTGTCGTTTGAGGACCTTGCAGGTAGATTTTCTCTTTCTAACAAAGATTTTTTTTCAATATCTACAACTTCGTAGTTTCCTTAGGTCGTGTCGGCTGTTTGGTGCGCCCCCGCCTCTGACAGAGGACCCGGCTCACCGGTTCTTCAGACCATCCACCATAGTGCCCCATGGTATCTCTATTCTCTACAAAGCTCTTATATCCCATGATATTCCTGATAAGCTTCCTTTTATTATTTCCTGGGAGTCCTCGCTGGGTTTCGAGGCTTCCTTGGAAGACTGGCAGTTTGCCATGGTGCATCCATCTAAATTTTCCTCGTGTCTTGGCCATTTGGAACAGTCCAAAAAGAACCAGCTTCAATGGTATCTTACCCCTGTTCGTCTGGCCAAATTCAGTCCTTCTTCCTCCCCTCTCTGCTGGAAGGGGTGTGGGGCTACTGGCTCCGGTTCCCATGTCTGGTGGTCCTGCCCGCAGGTTCAGTTCTTCTGGCGCCAGGTAGAATCCTTGATCGCTGAGGTAACTCGCCTTCCCCTTGTCTTGAGTGTGCATCTAGCTGTTCTGGGTATTTCTCTCATAGAGTTCCCCTCCCCTCTCCGTCCCATGATCTCTAACATTCTGGTTGCTGCCAAGCAATGTATTGC
Source organism: Ranitomeya imitator (assembly GCF_032444005.1). Taxonomy (NCBI): domain Eukaryota; kingdom Metazoa; phylum Chordata; class Amphibia; order Anura; family Dendrobatidae; genus Ranitomeya; species Ranitomeya imitator. The sequence continues at coordinate 47,012,993 of NC_091282.1, read as the reverse complement.
GAACTACTGGAAATCTCCCGATCTTCCCTCTAGGGCCGAATTGGTTTCTAAAATTAATCTTCACTTCAGTTATGAAGCAATTACGGCTCAGGGTCTCCCTAGGAAAAATAAGGTTCTCTCCTGGTGGGATCCTTGGGTGTCCTCAGCTTATGTATCCCCATCCGCTCTTACTCTCATCTAATAGTTGTATATTGGAATATGTGTTCTGTTTTACACTGTGACCTTGTATTTCTGTATTGGATGTGCTGTGGACTCTGATCACTATGTACTTTGTTTTTCCCTTTTTTCCCCTTGCTTCCCGTTTCCCTCCCCTCTTCCTTCCTTTCCCTTGCTGGAGATATTTGATGTCTTATGTTCCTTTCTTTTTTGCTCAATAAAAAGTTAATTGGTTAAAAAAAAATTGTTATTCGTAAATTCTAGTATACAGGGGGAAGGGTACGCCGCAACAGCCATGGCTGGTAACATGGCACCAGCCATGTGAAGACCAGTACCCCTCGAGCTTATAGCTTGGGATAGTACCTCTGATGCTGGACATTAATTAACAAAAATTATCTAGGGGGGAATGTGAAGGGACAAATTAAGAAAGATTCTCCATTTTGTGCTTTGACTCCATTTTCTTGTTGGTTAAAGATAAATTCTGTTATTTAATTAGGTAAAAGGTTACAGCTGCCATGAAGTAATTTTATCTTGTTTTTCACAAGCCTGTTGTTCAACTAGGCTGTGGTTCATAATTGGTATAAAGACCTTGAGTGTTCTAACTCGAGCCAGATAAGAGACTTGGGGGTGTATCGCTATACAAGACTGAGGCATCTGTTAGTATGTGTTTTTTATGCCAAGAAGACATGACCATATCTGTAGTTTCCGTTTTTTTCCTGTATCTTCATGGATTAAGATATATTAATAATTTCCTGCATTCTTATAGGTTAAGAACTGTGAGCATGTTCTTATGCTGATTAGTTGAAGTATAATGTCTATGACTATGAAAAGTCATACACAATAAACGGGGGCCAGAGATCTGCTGGATCCCCCATACAGAGGCACGCTGTTGTGAATTCTGTGGTCAAGCTCCCTCCTGTGGTCATGAGTGGTACTTCGGCTGGTTCTGTCTATGAGCTTCCTCTGGTGGATGTGAGTGGGGCTGCGGCTTCTGAGTTTCCTTCCTCAGGTGACGAGGTTAAGTCGTTAGGTGCTGCTCTATTTAACTCCACCTAGTTCTTTGTTCCTGGCCTCCAGTCAATGTTCCAGTATTGGTATTGCTTTCTCCTGGATCGTTCTAGTGGCCTGTCTGCCCTGCATAAGCTAAGTTTTGCTTTTGTTACTTTTGTTTGCTATATTTTCTGTCCAGCTTGCTATATTGGTTTTTCTTGCTTGCTGGAAGCTCTGAGACGCAGAGGGAGCACCTCCGTACCGTTAGTCGGTGCAGAGTGTCTTTTTGCCCCTCTGCGTGGTTGTTGTAGGTTTTTGTGCTGACCGCAAAGCTATCTTTCCTATCCTCTGTCTTTTCAGTAAGTCGGGCCTCACTTTGCTAAAATCTATTTCATCTCTGTGTTTGTATTTTCATCTTAACTCACAGTCATTATATGTGGGGGGCTGCCTTTTCCTTTGGGGAATTTCTCTGAGGCAAGGCTTATTTTTCTATCTTCAGGGCTAGCTAGTTCCTCAGGCTGTGCCGAGTTGCATAGGGAGCGTTAGGCGCAATCCACGGCTACCTCTAGTGTGGTATGATAGGATTAGGGATTGCGGTCAGCAGAGTTCCCACGGCTCAGAGCTCGTCCTATGTTAGTAACTATCAGGTCACTTTGTGTGCTCTTAACCACTAGGTCCATTGTGGTTCTGAATCACCTGTTCATAACAGCACGCGTCTCCGTCTGGTCATTTTCAGTTGCCGGCCACGCCCTGTAGATTAATTTGGAAATCACTGAGTCAACCGTGAAGGATCAATTTAGATCCTCCCTCAACAATAGTATCAGATCTAATGACATTGGAACAGGGGGCACAATTAAGGCAGGGGAATGTGCCATGTCGTCTTGTACTCAGGAGCCTCTGTGTAGTGGCGGGGCGTGCACTGCCTATGTCTGCCCTTACCAAATTGTCCTTTAGGTTGGTGGCTCTCCTGGTACACATCAAAGCGGAATTATTGAATGATTCAATGCTGGGATAGGCCCTGGCCAAGAAAGCCAATGTTTTTTAATGATGGAAGGGACTTTCGGCCTTAGACGGTGGTGTGTGTGTGCACAAAAGGTACTCTTTCCTTGGGCTGAACAGGTGGAGAGGAAGATGGCGGGGTAAGAATCCGATCCTTTTCCTTATCAAGGAATCTATATGGATAGTGTCTCTCACTGAACTTTTGTGCCATGTTATCCAGCCTGATTGTTAGTGTATCAGGATCAGAGACAATGCGTGAGACCCTATTGCATTGTGAGCGTGGTATACTGTCCTTCATGGTCCTTGGGTGACAACTGGAGTAATGTAATAAACTGTTGCAATCAGTCGGTTTACAAAACAAATTAGTCGAGAGATGTCCTTCTGAGTTTTTGAGCACCAAGGTATCCAGAAAGGGTACACATTTGTCACTATAATGTATAACGAATTGCAATTCAGGGAGAATGGAGTTGAGATACAGATGAAAGGTGTCCAGAGAATCGGAAGCCCCTAGCCAGATAAGAAATATGTCATCAATGAAGCGATGGTAACAGATAGCATGTTGTTGGAATATTGGATTAGAAAAAACATGTTTAATCTCAAAATAATTCATAAAAGCATTCGCATAAGCCGGCGCTACATTTGATCCCATAGCGGTCCCACGCTTCTGGTTATAGAAGGTATCCTCATAGAAAAAAAGTTCTCATGGAGAACCAATTTAAGTAGATCCAGACACAATTGAATAGAATTCACTGGCAGGTCTGATGAATCTAAAAGAAATTTTGTGGCTTCAATACCCTTTTCGTGTGAGATAGATGTGTGTAGACTGTTGACGTCTAATGTGACTAATAGACTTTTGGGAAATTCTGTCCCTACTTGTTTAATAATTCCAAAGAAATGCCCCGTTTCCAGTAGGAATGATTTAGTTGTCCTAACCAGTGGTGTTAAGATCTTTTCCAGGAAAATAGAGAGAGGTGAGAGAATAGTCGGTGGAGGCCACAATGAACCTCCCTGGTGGATTACTGAGCGATTTATGTATCTTCTCTAAGATGTAAAAAACCAGCGTGATAGGGTCGAGATGTAATAGAAAGGTGGCAGTTTTTTGTCTATAGTGTTTTTATCAAGATAAAAATTGACAAGGTGCGTATTTTGCAATCAATGTCAAAGGTAGGGTCCTTAGATATCGGCTGATATGTCTCAGAGTCCGATAACTGCCTATAGACCTCCTGGCAATATACAGATCGATCCATGACCACAATGGCCCCACCTTTATCTGCCGGTTTTATAATGATTCCCTTCTTTTCTGTTAGAGACCTGAGTGATGTTTTCTCAGTTGGTGAGAGATTTGAATGTGCTGGAAAAAAAACAAGTTTTTGTTGATGTAACCTCACGATCCACTAATTCAATGAAGGTATCTGTGGCATGATGGATGCGTGGTGGGTGAAAGATGCTGGGGTTACGTACGCCAAGTGATGAAATTGAAATCTCCGGATCAGTCGCTCCTTCCTGTGGAGCAATAATGCCATTATGAGTCCCAGATAACAAATCAAAACGAGTCTTAAGTCTAATGGCGCAAAACAAACGCTGAAGATCCTGTTCGAGTTGAAAACCGTCCCAACTAGGGGTTGGGCAAAAAGATAACACCTTTTGGAGTAGTGATAGTTCAGCGGGCAGAGAAGGTAACTTGATATGTTGATCACCAGGTTTGACAGCTTACCTGTGAGCACGTGGTCATCCTTTCTCCTTGATCGTCTGGTAGGTCTGCGTGTTGTAGTCCTCCCCTGTGGCCTTTCGATAAAAAGCGGTATCTATGTACTGGCTGAAGAGTCGCTTAGGGATATGCAAGTCTGTCGATGAAGCTGCCACAATAATTCCCTGAGGAAATCCAGAGCCCGGTGTGTGTATCTGGTGCGGTGGCATCTCTCTATTGGCAGCTGATAAGAATAATCCACTGCCTGGTATGAAATATGGGGCTCCGCTTCCCGCTAGGCCTATGTACGGCACATTAGCTCCGGGATCAGGATCTTGTTTGACCATAGGGAAAGTCTGTAATTCCTACACTTCATGTTGGACTTGGTTGCAAATTGGAATTTCTGGTGACAGAGGATGCCATTCTGTGGGAGAAGCCAATGTAGGAAGGGCGGACTGGGTCACGTTCTCTGTACATTGCTCAGTTCCATTTAGTATACTGGGCCTCACATAGCTTTCTATTTAATAATGGTCCCACTTTGCCCGCCATTTAATTTATTGGGCCCCACATAACCTTCCAAGTAATACAATAAGTCCCATATAGTCTTTTATTAAATTTATTGGACCCCTCATAACTCTCCAATTAATATAATTGGTCCCACATAGACTTCCAATTAACATATTGGGCCAAAGTAGTCTTCTATTTAATATAATGGCTCCCACATAACCGTTCTTTTAATAAATTGGGCACCACTTAGCCTTTCAATTAATATAATGGGACCCATATAATTCTTATTTTAATATATGTGGTTCCACATAACCTTCCAATTAATATAATAGATGCCACATAGCCTTCCATTTAATACATTAGGCCCTACATAGCCTTCAGTTTAATATTCTGGTCCTCACATAGTTCTTCATTTAATATAATGGGAACTATATATCCATCCATTTAATAAATTGGGCACCAGATAGCCTTCCATTTAATGTATTTTAATAGGTCCCACATAGCCTTCCAATTTATATAATGAGCCCCACATATTTTTTTTTAATATATTGTGCCACATATAGACTTTAAATTAACATATTGGAGCCAAAGTAACCTTGCATTTGATAAAATGGGCACCACATAGCCTTTCATTTAATATAATGGGTCTGCATAATTCTTTTAAACCATAAATTTTTATTGAAGTTTGCATATATGATACGGGAAAAGAAGAAACTTTAGTATTATCATATAGTACATTGCATCATAACAAGGGGGTAACAGTCCTTCATTTATGTTCTGATAACTGGCAATAAACTTAAGACGAGTCATATCAAAAGATGAGTTTAAGAGCGACAAAAACACACACAAAATGGGGACAAGGGTTAGGGGATGGGGAAGGGGGACCCGAGAAGAGGTTATAATGAATCCATACCCATTTGGGTAATTTTAATCAGAAGCCTGAGGACTACGGTTAGATAGTCGAGATACTGGAATAGCGAAAGGGGTGTGGCTGGCGTATTCTGCCCAGGGGAGCTAAGTAAGTTCAAATATCTACTTTTTCAGTGAGTATAGCTGATAATTTTTCGTTTACCGTGTACCATGATAGACGAGATTTAACTCCCGACAAATCCAAGCCAGGTTTTTTCCAAGCCGAGGCTATAGTTTGTTTGGCTGCTAAGAATATAAACGTGATAAGGGCTCGGGAATATTTAGAAATATTGGGCATACGCTTGTTTAGTAGGGCTTCCCAGGGGTTTTTCCTAAGATTGATATTTGTTATTGAGAGAATCAAGTAGTATACCCTGGTCCAAAACCTTCGAGCCATTGGGCATAGCCACCAGATATGAAGCATATCTCCTATAGAGTTACATCCCCGAAAACAGTTTGGAGAGTAGTTAGCGACTGCCTTCGCCACTCTAGCTGGGGTCAAGTACCATCTTGTAAGTACTTTGTAATTGGTCTCTAGCATGAGGGTGTTAAGCAATCCTCCAGTGGAGGAAGACCAAATCTGGGTCCATTCCGAGTCTGTCAGGGTTGAACCAATATCAGACTCCCAGCGAGAGGTATAGCCAAGGCACCGCCTGTGAGTTGGAGAGTTGATGTGTGAGTAAAGAAGGGATATGATACCTGGAGCATGTGGGTTTTGGCGGCATCTCTGTTCAAAGGGGGTGAAGGAATAGGGGAGGGCAGAGTTTCTTAGTAGAGATTGAACAAAATTTTTAAGTTGCAAGTATCGAAATATTTCTCTCCGTGGGAGATAGTATTTTTCACTCAAAGCAGAAAATGGGATGAGCCCATCCACGTTGATGAGATGGTGAACTCTCGTTATTCCCGCCGCGACCCATAGTCGGAAGTCCCTAAGGGAATCCACTCCCGGAAGGAACTGGGAATAACCGCACAAAGGGGCCAAGGGTAGGAATGTAGATATTAAATCTGAGGAGTATTTTAATGAGTCCCAGATTCTGAGAGAGTGAACCATGATGGGGTTAGTGATTTCTCTCCGGTGTGTTGGGAGAGTCCAGAGCAACGTATCTAGGGTACTCAAGTGGAGTTCTGAGGCTTCTAGAGCTAGCCATAGGGGGGGTTCAGAATAGGCGTGGTACAACGTCAGTTGACCAAGTTGAGCTGCTTGATAATATTTCAAGAGGTTTGGGACCCCCAATCCCCGTTTTAGACGATGGCGGTAAAGGGTGGCTCTATTAACCCTAGGGAGACCCCCCCTCCAAACAAAGGTATTAATCGCTCGCTGAGCTATTTTAAGGTATTGTTTGGGGACCGAGACTGGGAGGACCCGAAATAGATAAAGTAATTTAGGGAGTATAGTCATCTTTAGTGCGCGTACTCTGCCGAGCCAGGAGAGGTTAAGTTTGCCCCATGACTGGAGTATTGTTCGAATTTTACGGAGCATATGAGGATAATTAGCCGCGTATAATGAGCCGTACTCTGAAGTAAGTTTCACTCCTAAGTAGTCCAAATGGTTAGAGGTCCACTGAAACGGGAAATCTTGTTTTAGCAATGTGATAGTGGAGGAAGGGAGAGTGATGTTCATGGCATAGGATTTAGAGGGATTAATTTGTAGACCTGAAATGTGTTCAAAGTTATTAAGAGTTTGAAGTAGGGCTGGGAGGGATGACCGAGGAGATGTTAGGAGGAGCAGCATGTCGTCAGCAAACAAGAAAAGTTTATGGGGGACTGATGCTATATTGACTCCCTGGATGGATGAATTGAGTCGAAGGTGTATCGCCAAGGGTTCAAATGCTAAAAGAAATAATATAGGTGGTAAGGGACAGCCTTGGCGAGTGCCTCTATGAATAGAGAAGCGCGGGGAGGAGAAGCCGTTGTATCGTACATATGCAGAAGGGGAGCTATAAAGGGCCTGAATCATTGTAAGAAAGTAAGGAGGGAAACTGTTATGACCTGGTGGTTAAGAGGCCACACTGATATGACCTGGTGGCTAAAACGCAACATGGAGCGAGCTCTGAGAAGGTGGTATCTCTACTGACCGCAGTCCCTAATCCTAACAACACAACTAGAAATAGCCGTGGGATGTTCCTGACACTCCCTAGACACCTCGTCACAGCCTAAGATATAACTACCCCCTAAAGAAGGAAATAGAAAGCTATCTTGCCTCAGAGAAACCCCCAAAAGGAAAGATAGCCCCCCACAAATATTGACTGTGAAAGGAGAGGGAAATGACGAACACAGAAATTAAATTAGAATTCAGCAAAGGGGAGGCCAATACTAAACTAGATAGACAGAGAGCAAAGGATACTGTGCGGTCAGTATTAAAAACTACAAAATCCACGCAGAGTTTACAAAAATGAACTCCACACCGACTCACGGTGTGGAGGGGCAAATCTGCTTTCCCAGAGCTTCCAGCTAGCCTAAAAAAGACAGTGACAAGCTGGACAAAAGAGACAAAATGCAAAGCAATAGTGTCCAAACAAATGGACAAACAAACTAGCAAAACTTATCTTTTGCAGACAAGGACTGGCCATATGAGAAATCCAAGGGAAGAATCAAGTCCAACCAAGAACATTGACAGCAGGCATGGACTAAAGCCCAGAGCAGGTTTAAATAACAAACCCAGGCAAGGCGATTAGTGAAGGCAGCTGCTACAGCTACCTAACGGAGCAGCAGTTCCACTCGAAACCACCAGAGGGAGCCCAAGGGCAGAACTCGCAAACACACCATTAGCAACCACAGGAGGGAGCTCCAGAACGGAACTCACAACAGTACCCCCCCCCTTGAGGAGGGGTCACCGAACCCTAACCAGAGCTCCCAGGCCGATCAGGACGAGCCAAATGGAAAGCATGAACCAAATCGGGAGCATGAACATCGGAGGCAACAACCCAAGAATTATCCTCCTGGCCATAACCCTTCCACTTGACTAGATACTGAAGCTTCCTCCTCGAAAAACGAGAATCCAAAATATTCTCTACCACATATTCCAATTCCCCTTCAACCAACACCGGAGCAGGAAGATCAACGGAGGGAACCATAGGTACCACATATCTCCGCAACAAGGATCTATGGAACACATTATGAATGGAAAAGGAAGCTGGAAGGGCCAAATGAAAAGACACTGGATTGATAATTTCAGAAATCTTATAAGGCCCAATAAAGCGAGGCTTGAACTTAGGGGAAGAAACCTTCATAGGAACATGACGAGAAGACAACCAGACCAAATCCCCAACATGAAGCCGGGGACCAACACACCGACGACGGTTAGCAAAACGCTGAGCCTTCTCCTGAGACAACGTCAAATTGTCCACCACATGAGTCCAAATTTGCTGCAACCTGTCCACCACGGAATTCATACCAGGACAGTCAGAAGGCTCAAGCTGCCCTGAAGAAAAACGAGGATGAAAACCAAAGTTACAAAAAAAGGCGAAACCAAGGTAGCAGAACTAGCCCGATTATTAAGGGCAAACTCGGCCAACGGCAAAAAGGTCACCCAATCATCCTGATCAGCAGACACGAAGCATCTCAAATAGGTTTCCAAGGTCTGATTGGTTCGCTCCGTTTGGCCATTTGTCTGAGGATGGAATGCAGAAGAAAAAGACAAATCAATGCCCATTCTAGCACAAAAGGACCGCCAAAACCTAGAAACGAACTGGGAACCTCTGTCAGACACAGTATTCTCCGGAATACCATGCAAACGAACCACATGCTGAAAAAATAATGGAACCAAATCAGAAGAGGAAGGCAACTTAGGCAACGGCACCAAATGGACCATCTTAGAAAACCAGTCACAAACCACCCAGATAACAGACATCCTCTGAGAAACAGGAAGATCAGAAATAAAATCCATGGAAATATGCGTCCAGGGCCTCTCAGGAATAGGCAAAGGCAAAAGCAACCCACTGGCACGGGAACAGTAAGGCTTAGCCCGAGCACAGGTCCCACAGGACTGCACAAACGAACGCACATCCCGCGACAAGGAAGGCCACCAAAAGGACCTAGCCACCAAATCTCTGGTACCGAAAATCCCAGGGTGACCAGCCAACACCGAACAATGAACCTCAGAAATTACCCTACTAGTCCATCTATCAGGAACAAACAATTTCCCCACAGGACAGCGGTCAGGTTTATCAGCCTGAAACTCCTGAAGTACCCGCCGTAAATCAGGGGAGATGGCAGAAAGAATCACCCCCTCCTTGAGGATCCCAGCCGGCTCAAGAACTCCCGGAGAATCAGGCAAAAAACTTCTAGAAAGGGCTTCAGCCTTCACATTCTTAGATCCAGGAATATACGAGACCACAAAATCAAAACGTGAGAAAAACAAATACCACCGAGCCTGTCTAGGATTCAACCGCTTAGCAGACTCGAGGTAAATCAGATTCTTGTGATCAGTCAAGACCACCACGCGATGCTTGGCTCCCTCAAGCCAATGTCGCCACTCCTCAAATGCCCACTTCATAGCCAACAACTCCCGATTGCCGACATCATAATTACGCTCAGAAGATGAAAATTTTCTGGTGAAGAAGGCACATGGTTTCATCAAAGAGCCATCAGAATTTCTCTGAGACAAAACGGTCCCTGCCCCAATCTCAGAAGCATCAACCTCAACCTGAAAAGGGAGAGAAACATCTGGCTGACGCAACACAGGGGCAGAAGTAAAACGACGTTTAAGCTCCTGAAAGGCCTCAACAGCCGCAGAGGACCAATTCACCACATCAGCGCCCTTCCTCGTCAAATCGGTCAGAGGCTTCACCACACTAGAAAAATTAGCAATAAACCGATGATAAAAATTGGCAAAGCCCAAAAATTTCTGAAGGCTCTTTACAGATGTAGGTTGAGTTTAATCATGAATGGCCTGGACTTTAACAGGGTCCATTTCATTAGCCGAGGGAGAAAAAATGAAACCCAAAAAAGAAACCCTCTGAACTCCAAAGAGGCACTTAGACCCCTTCACAAACAACGCATTAGTACGAAGGACCTGAAACACCATCCTAACCTGCTTCACATGAGACTCCCAATCATCGGAGAAAACCAAAATATCATCCAAATACACAATCATAAATTTATCCAGATAATTCCGGAAGATATCATGCATAAAGGACTGAAATACCGATGGAGCATTAGAGAGCCCGAATGGCATCACAAGATATTCAAAATGGCTTTCAGGCGTATTAAATGCTGTTTTCCATTCATCACCTTGTTTAATACGCACAAGATTATATGCCCCTCGGAAGTCGATTTTAGTAAACCAACTAGCACCTTTAATCCGAGCAAACAAATCAGAAAGCAAAGGTAACGGATACTGGAATTTGACAGTGATCTTATTGAGAAGGCGATAATCTATACAAGGTCTCAAGGAGCCATCCTTCTTGGCAACAAAAAAAAATCCCGCTCCCAACGGTGACGAAGACGATGCCCTTTCTCCAAGGACTCTTTTACATAACCAGGAATCAAATTAATGGCGCAATCGCAGTCCCTATGAGGAGGCAGGGAACTGGACTTGGGCTCATCAAATACATCCTGGAAATCCGACAGAAACTCAGGGACTTCAGAAGAAGGGGACGAGGAAATGGACATCAAAGGAATATCACTATGTATCCCCTGACAACCCCAACCAGTCACAGACATAGATCTCCAATCCAGCACTGGATTATGTTCCTGTAACCATGGAAAACCCAGCACAACAACATCATGCAAATTATGCAACACCAAAAAACGAATATTTTCCTGATGTGCTGGAGCCATGCACATGGTCAACTGTGTCCAGTACTGAGGTTTATTCTTGGCCAATGGCGTAGCATCAATCCCCCTCAAGGGAATAGGACTCTGCAAAGGTTCCAAGGAAAAACCACAGCGCCTGGCAAACTCTAAGTCCATTAAGTTCAGGGCAGCGCCAGAATCCACAAATGCCATAACAGAAAAGGACGACAATGAGCAAATCAGGGTAACAGACAAGAGAAATTTAGGCTGCACAGTATTAATGGTAACAGACCTAGGGACCCTCCTAGTACGCTTAGGGCAATCAGAAATAGCATGAGCTGAATCACCACAGTAAAAACACAGGCCATTCTGACGTCTGAATTTCTGCCTTTCTGCTCTAGTCAAAATCCTATCACATTGCATAGGCTCAGGACTTTGCTCAGAGGACACTGCCATATGGTGCACCGCCTTGCGCTCACGCAAGCGCCGACCAATCAGAATGGCTAGAGACATAGACTCGCTTAAACCGGCAGGCGCAGGAAAGCCCACCATAACATCTTTAATGGTTTCAGAAAGACCTTTTCTGAAAATAGCAGCCAGCGCCTCTTCATTCCATTTAGTGAGCACAGACCATTTTCTAAATTTCTGGCAATATAACTCTGCCGCTTCCTGACCCTGACACAGGGCCAACAGTGTTTTCTCAGCATGCTCTACAGAGTTAGGTTCGTCATACAACAATCCGAGCGCCTGAAAAAAATGCATCTACATTCAATAATGCCGGATTCCCTGTTTCAAGAGCAAATGCCCAGTCTTGAGGATCACCACGCAGTAAGGATATGATGATTTTCACTTGCTAAATGGGATCACCAGAAGAACGGGGTTTCAAAGCAAAAAACAATTTGCAGCTATTTTTAAAGTTCAAAAACTTGGATCTGTCCCCAAAAAACAAATCAGGAGTAGGAATTCTTAGCTCTAGAGCCGGAGTCTGAACAATATAATCTTGGATACTCTGGACTCTTGCAGCAAGTTGATCCACACGAGAAAACAAACTCTGAACCTCAATACCAGAGCATTTATGCAGCACCACCCAGATATCAAGAGGAAAAAAAAGACAGAACAGACCACAGAAAAAAAAATGGTTCAGAACTCTTTTTTTTTCCTTCTTTTGAGATGCATTCAATTCATTCTTGGCCTGCTGTACTGTTATGACCTGGTGGTTAAGAGGCCACACTGATATGACCTGGTGGCTAAAACGCAACATGGAGCGAGCTCTGAGAAGGTGGTATCTCTACTGACCGCAGTCCCTAATCCTAACAACACAACTAGAAATAGCCGTGGGATGTTCCTGACACTCCCTAGACACCTCGTCACAGCCTAAGATATAACTACCCCTAAAGAAGGAAATAGAAAGCTATCTTGCCTCAGAGAAACCCCCAAAAGGAAAGATAGCCCCCCACAAATATTGACTGTGAAAGGAGAGGGAAATGACGAACACAGAAATGAAATTAGAATTCAGCAAAGGGGAGGCCAATACTAAACTAGATAGACAGAGAGCAAAGGATACTGTGCGGTCAGTATTAAAAACTACAAAATCCACGCAGAGTTTACAAAAATGAACTCCACACCGACTCACGGTGTGGAGGGGCAAATCTGCTTTCCCAGAGCTTCCAGCTAGCCTAAAAAAGACATAGTGACAAGCTGGACAAAAGAGACAAAATGCAAAGAAATAGTGTCCAAACAAATGGACAAACAAACTAGCAAAACTTATCTTTTGCAGACAAGGACTGGCCATATGAGAAATCCGAAGGCGATTAGTGAAGGCAGCTGCTACAGCTACCTAACGGACAACAAAAAACGTCAGTAAAAATTGAAACGTGCACATATATGGCGACTCAAAATTAGATAATCTAAATTAGGAGAACCAAGAGTCAAAACTAGCCACAAAAGTATCACAAAAGGTAATGTTTATTAAACAACTTATAAACAAAAATACAATAATCAAGGATATAAAGTGCATAGTAACTGTATCCTAAAATACATCCATGTCAGCCAGGTACATAGGGCAGGAACATACAATTAGTCATAGATGTCAGTGTGAAGTACTATTGACACATAGGCTGCATTGTCTCAGTACTGTGGTGATCTAATTAGAAGGTGTATTCTCAGTGGCCATATATCAAAAGATCCCCACAGAAACTGGGTTTGCAAATGATCACATAAAAAAAAAATACATAAGTAAATTACCCATGTGTACAATGAAGTCCTGTCCGAGTCCTGGACGACGTTCCCCAACGCGCGTTTCGCGTTCTATTGTAACCGCTTCCTCAGGGGGCGTGGTCTAATATGGATCTCCATCCGGTTTAAATAGTGTGCTAATCATGTCACTTTGAATAACGATTATAAAGTGCGCGTGCGCATTGTGTCGGACTTTCCCCGTACTGCGCTTCAAGCCTCAATCCCGGCCAGCAAGCCCAGGTCACGTGAGCGGGCCAGCGCCACACCCACAACACATGACCCGGGACCGCCACCAGGACGACGCGAGAGCGCAGACAGTTCTAAGTACCGGCGCATATATCAAAAAAGTGACAGTGCCTATAAAGTGCATTAAGTGAAAGCAAATAATGCTTCTAATACCGCATTAACGTGCATATGTTCCTAGCATCCATAGATGCTCTATATTTATATCTAAAACCTCAGTCCTCACCATAAATATTGGACAATGTCCAGGGGCAGAAGCGAAGTATAATAATAGTGACAGCAAGCCAATTGCTGATGAATAAGTGAAGTGCGCTTGAAGTGAAAAGGGTTTTTAAGTCTATACTTCAAAGCAAAATATACTTAGCCCGTGCACATAAGCCAGACAGGCCATAATATCCCCTATAAGGGTAGCCAGGCATCAAATACTGAATGTACATATGCAAAGACGAACAAAAATATATATAGGCAACAAAAATGAATATAAAACAAAACTAAACAGAAGCTAAATACTATAAACATACATGTGCGCAGAACTCCTGACAAAGGACATGCATGTACATACATATATAAATGTGTATAAATACACAGATGTATAACAATTATATACTGCAACGTTCACTAATACAGAGGCCATAGATCATATAGATGATTACACTAACATATTCAAAATATTGCCATCTAGTGGCGATATGAAATAAAATAAGATAAGATGTCATATTTAACTTCCAAATCTTTGTTAGTTTCTTCCCAGATTCACCACGGGAGCTTCCTCCATCTTCAAATTCCTCCAGCTTGCAAACGCCGATGTCAGCAGTCATGAGCACAGATGTAAATATAACATGCTAAAAAGTCAAAGAAGAGACCATATTAAAAATGACGGTATACAGTAGAGACCACAATAACGGACCTTACTCAGGGGTACCATCCCCATAGGCAGCTCACTACAAGAAAGAGGAAAATCCATGAGTTTCGTTGAGCCCCATGGGTGCCATGGTGCCCAATATACTAATCCAACGACACTCTCTTTGGGCTAGAATGCGCCCAATGTCACCCCCTCTAATACCACATTGTATATGGTCGATCCCCCGTGCCATAAAGGACTTAGGGTTACAACCATGATACAGTTTGTAATGTCGTGGTATGGTCTTAAGTTTCAGCATGTCCGTCTCATCACTCGCGGCCACAATATTACGCACATGTTCGCGTATGCGTATGCCCAAACGTCACTACCTAACGGAGCAGCAGTTCCACTCGAAACCACCTGAGGGAGCCCAAGGGTAGAACTCGCAAACACACCATTAGCAACCACAGGAGGGAGCTCCAGAACGGAACTCACAACAGGAAACCCCATTTCCGCAAGACCGGAAACAGATAAGACCAAGAAATAGAGTGAAAGGCTTTTTTAATGTCAAGCGACAATAACATGCTTGGTAAATTGCGCTGTTTGCAATGGTGCAACAGGTGAGAGACTCTTCTTATATTATCTGATGCTTGTCTTTTGGGAACGAAACCTACCTGGTCTCTATGTATTTTGGCTCCCAGACCTGAGTTTAGACGTTAGGATAGAATCTTGGCTAATATTTTAAGGTCTATGTTAATTAGGGATATTGGTCTGTAGTTAGACCATACTAACTGATCAGAATTAGGCTTTGGTATCATAGACACAGCTGCTATTAATGATGCCTCTCCAGGTTTATTACCGTCTCTCAAGGAGTTAAAGTAATTGGTAAGATGGGGTATCAGAAGTGGGGCATATTTTTTATAATATAGGGCTGTAAAGCTGTCCGGGCCGGGCTTTTTATTGACTTTCAATTGTTGGATAGCTAACTCTATGTTGTTAGAGGAAATAGGTTGGTTCAGCGAATCAATCAAACTTGGGCCAAGAGCCGGGAGTGAGACGGAGTCCAAGAAAGCTTCCAGCTCCCCTGAATCGACAGTTGAAATGGCGCTCTATAATTGTTTTAATTTCTCCTGAAACAATTGCGTGATCTTCAGCGGGTTGGACGTGCTTCCTGAGGTGGTACGTAATCTTACTGGGGGACGGGGTTGGGGTAGGCATTTTAACCGACGTGCTAAATTGGAGTTGTTTTTATTATTGAGGGCATAAAACCGTTGTTGGGACCAGCGTAAGGCTCGGTCAGCATTTTCAGATTAGACAGAGGTCAAGTTCAGTTCGGGCATGGGTGAGATTTCTATATATGTCAGGGGATGGCGAATTCTTTAATTGAGTCTCAAGCACTGATACCCTGTCCTCCAATTCAGCCATCTTCGCACATCTCTCTTTTTTCCTGCGGGAGGCCACTTGAATACAGAGGCCTCTCAATACTGCCTTATGGGCTTCCCACAAAGAAATAGGGGAAGAAGCTGATTGAAGATTTAAAGAAAAATACTCTTCTAGGTGACCTTTTAATTTTAAATTGATATCAGGGTAGGAGAGCAGAGAGTCGTTCAGGATCCAATTATATGATTGTGGTTTAGGGTGCAGCGCGGAACATATAAGCAAGATTGGGGAATGATCAGACCATGGGGTGGAAAGGATGGAGACATTAGAGACGTTAGGAATGAAGGATGGTGTTATGATCTGGTGGTTAGAACAAATAGTGGATCTGGTAGTTAGAGCACCAGAAAAGACCTGATAGCACATTAATACAGGACAAACTCTGGGAAGTGGAACCTCTGCTGACCGCAATCCCTAATCCTATCACGTACACTAGAAATAGCCGTGGAGCGCTCCTAACATGACCTAGGCGCCTCGTCACAGCCTCAGAACTAGCTAGCCCTAGAGATAGGAAAAATAAGCCTATCTTGCCTCAGAGAAAATTCCCCAAAGGAAAAGGCAGTCCCCCACATATATTGACTGTGAGTAAGATGAAATCACAAACACAGAGATGAAATAGATTTAGCAAAGAGAGGCCCGACTTACTAAACAGACAGAAGATAGGAAAGGTCACTTTGCAGTCAGCACAAAACCCTAAAAAAGCCACACAGAGAGTGCAGGGAAAAATACCTTCCGCACTGACTAACGGAGCGGAGGCGCCCCTCTGCGTCCCAGAGCTTCCAGCAAGCAAGGCAAAATTCACATAAGCATGCTGGACAGAAAAAATAACAAACAAGAAAAAAGCAAAGCGAAACTTAGCTTCTGCTGGAGAAAACAGGTAACCAGGAAGATCCAGGAGCGAACTAGACCAATGCTACAACATTGACAGCTGAAGACACAAAAGAGAATAGTAAAACCAAAAACACTCAGTTTGAAAAAATGTTGCAGTAATCCGCAAGTGCTAGTAAAAGATGTAAAAAACAGGGTATTTGGTTGATACATTGACAGCTGGCATCGGACAAGGATCCAAGTGGAGTTAAATAGAGCAGCCCACTAACGAATTAGCCTCGTCACCTGTAGAAGGAAACTCAGAAACACCCACAGGCATCAGAGAAAGTCCATGGACAGAACCAGCCGAAGTACCATTCATGGCTACAGGAGGGAGCCCGAAAACAGAATTCTCAACAGTACCCCCCCCTTGAGGAGGGGTCACCGAACCCTCACGAGAGCCCCCAGGCCGACCAGGATGAGCCAAATGAAAGGCACGAACCAGATCGGCCGCATGAACATCAGAGGCAAAAACCCAGGAATTATCCTCCTGACCATAACCCTTCCACTTGACCAAGTACTGGAGTTTCCGTCTCGAAATACGAGAATCCAAAATCTTCTCCACCACATACTCCAACTCCCCCTCAACCAACACCGGAGCAGGAGGGTCAACGGATGGAACCACAGGCGCCACATATCTCCGCAACAACGACCTATGGAACACATTATGGATGGCAAAAGAATCTGGAAGGGCAAAACGAAATGACACAGGATTGATAACCTCAGAAATTTTATACGGACCAATGAAACGAGGCTTAAACTTAGGAGAGGAAACCTTCATAGGAACATAACGAGACGACAACCAAACTAAATCCCCAACACAAAGTCGGGGACCCACACAGCGCCGGCGGTTAGCGAAACGTTGAGCCTTCTCCTGGGACAATGTCAAATTGTCCACCACATGAGTCCAAATCAGCTGCAACCTATTCACCACAGTATCTACACCAGGACAGTCTGAAGACTCAACCTGCCCTGAAGAGAAACGAGGATGGAAACCAGAATTGCAGAAAAACGGCGAAACCAAAGTAGCCGAGCTGGCCCGATTATTAAGGGCAAACTCAGCCAACGGCAAAAAGGACACCCAATCATCCTGATCAGCAGAAACAAAGCATCTCAGATATGTTTCCAACGTCTGATTAGTTCGTTCGGTTTGGCCATTTGTCTGAGGATGGAAAGCCGAGGAAAAAGACAGATCAATGCCCATCCTAGCACAAAAGGATCGCCAAAACCTCGAAACAAACTGAGAACCTCTGTCCGAAACGATGTTCTCCGGAATGCCATGTAAACGAACCACATGCTGGAAAAACAATGGCACCAAATCAGAGGAGGAAGGCAATTTAGACAAGGGTACCAAATGGACCATCTTAGAAAAGCGATCACAAACCACCCAAATGACCGACATCTTTTGAGAGATGGGGAGATCCGAAATAAAATCCATAGAAATATGCGTCCAGGGCCTCTTCGGGACCGGCAAGGGCAAAAGCAACCCACTAGCACGAGAACAGCAGGGCTTAGCCCGAGCACAAGTCCCACAGGACTGCACAAAAGAACGCACATCCCGTGACAAAGAAGGCCACCAGAAGGATCTAGCCACCAAATCTCTGGTACCAAAGATTCCAGGATGCCCAGCCAACACCGAACAATGAATCTCAGAGATAACTCTGCTAGTCCATTTATCAGGGACAAACAGTTTGTCTGCTGGGCAACGGTCAGGTCTATCAGCCTTAAATTTTTGCAGCACCCGCCGCAAATCAGGGGAGATGGCAGACAAAATTATCCCCTCTTTGAGAATACCTGCCGGCTCAGAAACACCCGGAGAGTCAGGCACAAAACTCCTTGACAGGGCATCAGCTTTCACATTCTTAGATCCCGGAAGGTATGAAACCACAAAATCAAAACGGGAGAAAAATAACGCCCATCGAGCCTGTCTCGGATTCAACCGTTTGGCAGACTCAAGATAAGTCAAATTTCTGTGATCTGTCAAGACCACCACGCGATGCTTGGCTCCTTCAAGCCAATGACGCCACTCCTTGAATGCCCACTTCATGGCCAACAATTCTCGATTACCAACATCATAATTGCGCTCAGCAGGCGAAAACTTTCTAGAAAAGAAAGCACATGGCTTCATCACCGAGCCATCAGAACTTCTTTGCGACAAAACAGCCCCTGCTCCAATCTCAGAGGCATCAACCTCAACCTGAAACGGGAGCGAAACATCTGGCTGGCACAACACAGGGGCAGAAGAAAAACGACGCTTCAATTCCTGAAAAGCATCCACGGCCGCAGAAGACCAATTGACCACATCAGCACCCTTCTTGGTCAAATCAGTCAACGGTTTAGCAACACTAGAAAAATTAGCGATGAAGCGACGATAAAAATTAGCAAAGCCCTGGAACTTTTGCAGGCTCTTCACAGATGTCGGCTGAGTCCAATCATGAATGGCCTGGACTTTAACAGGGTCCATCTCGACAGTAGAAGGGGAAAAAATGAACCCCAAAAATGAAACCTTCTGAACTCCAAAGAGACACTTTGACCCCTTCACAAACAAGGAATTAGCACGAAGGACCTGGAACACCATTCTGACCTGCTTCACATGAGACTCCCAATCATCCGAAAAGACCAAAATATCATCCAAATACACAATCAGGAATTTATCCAGGTACTCTCGGAAGATGTCATGCATAAAGGACTGAAATACTGATGGAGCATTGGAAAGCCCGAATGGCATCACCAGGTACTCAAAATGGCCCTCGGGCGTATTAAATGCTGTTTTCCATTCATCGCCCTGTTTAATACGCACAAGATTATACGCCCCTCGAAGGTCTATCTTGGTAAAGCAACTAGCCCCTTTAATACGAGCAAACAAGTCGGACAGCAACGGCAAAGGATACTGAAATTTGACAGTAATTTTATTAAGAAGGCGGTAATCAATACAAGGTCTCAAAGAACCATCCTTCTTGGCCACAAAAAAGAACCCTGCTCCCAACGGTGATGACGATGGGCGAATATGGCCTTTCTCCAAGGATTCCTTTATATAACTCCGCATAGCGGCGTGTTCAGGCACAGATAAATTGAACAATCGGCCCTTAGGAAACTTACTACCAGGAATCAAATTAATTGCACAATCGCAATCCCTATGAGGAGGTAGGGCACTGGCTTTGGGCTCATTAAATACATCCTGATAATCCGACAAAAACTCCGGAACTTCAGAAGGAGTAGAAGACGAAATTGACAAAAATGGAACATCACCATTTACCCCCTGGCAACCCCAGCTGGACACAGACATAGATTTCCAGTCCAATACTGGATTATGGACCTGTAGCCATGGTAACCCTAAAACGACCACATCATGCAGATTATGTAAGACCAAAAAACGGATATCCTCCTGATGTGCAGGAGCCATGCACATGGTCCATTGGGTCCAGTACTGAGGCTTATTCTTGGCCAAAGGCGTAGCATCAATTCCTCTCAATGGAATAGGATGCTGCAAGGGCTCCAAGAAAAAACCACGGCGCCTAGCATACTCCAGGTCCATCAAATTCAGGGCAGCGCCTGAATCCACAAATGCCATAACAGAGTAGGAAGACAAAGAACAAATCAGAGTAACGGACAATAGAAATTTTGACTGTACCGTACCAATGGTGGCAGACCTAGCGAACCGCTTAGTGCGCTTAGGACAATCGGAGATAGCATGAGTGGAATCACCCCAGTAAAAACACAGCCCATTCCGACGTCTGTGTTCCTGCCGTTCAGTTCTGGTCAAAGTCCTATAACACTGCATAGGCTCAGGCCCGTGCTCAGATAGTACCGCCAAATGGTGCACAGATTTACGCTCACGCAAGCGCCGATCGATCTGAATGGCCAAGGACATAGACTCATTCAGACCAGCAGGCATGGGAAATCCCACCATGACATCTTTTAGGGCTTCAGAGAGACCCTTTCTGAAGATTGCTGCCAAGGCACATTCATTCCACTGAGTGAGCACAGACCACTTTCTAAACTTCTGACAATATATCTCTGCTTCATCCTGACCCTGACACAAAGCCAGCAGTGTTTTCTCAGCATGCTCTACAGAGTTAGGTTCGTCATAAAGCAATCCGAGCGCCAGGAAAAACGCATCCACATCACACAATGCCGGATCTCCTGGCGCAAGGGAAAATGCCCAGTCTTGAGGGTCACCACGTAACAAAGAAATAATGATCCTTACTTGTTGAGCAGGATCACCTGAGGAGCGAGGTTTCAAAGCTAGAAACAATTTACAATTATTTTTGAAATTCAAGAACCTAGATCTATCACCAAAAAATAAATCAGGAATTGGAATCTTAGGCTCTAACATCGGATTCTGTACCACAGAATCTTGAATGCTTTGTACACTTATAGTGAGATTATCCATCAAAGAGGACAGACCTTGAATGTCCATGTCTACACCTGTGTTCTGAACCACCCAGAGGTAAAGGGGAAAAGTGAGACAGAACACGCTGCAAAGAAAAAAAAAATGGTCTCTGAGCTTCACTTATCCCTCTATTGAGATGCATCAATACTTTTAGCCAGCTGTACTGTTATGATCAGCATTTTCAGATTAGACAGAGGTCAAGTTCAGTTCGGGCATGGGTAAGATTTCTATATATGTCAGGGATGACGAATTCTTTAATTGAGTCTCAAGCACTGATACCCTGTCCTCCAATTCAGCCATCTTCGCACATCTCTCTTTTTTCCTGCGGGAGGCCACTTGAATACAGAGGCCTCTCAATACTGCCTTATGGGCTTCCCACAAAGAAATAGGGGAAGAAGCTGATTGAAGATTTAAAGAAAAATACTCTTCTAGGTGACCTTTTAATTTTAAATTGATATCAGGGTAGGAGAGCAGAGAGTCGTTCAGGATCCAATTATATGATTGTGGTTTAGGGTGCAGCGCGGAACATATAAGCAAGATTGGGGAATGATCAGACCATGGGGTGGAAAGGATGGAGACATTAGAGACGTTAGGAATGAAGGATGGTGTTATGATCTGGTGGTTAGAACAAATAGTGGATCTGGTAGTTAGAGCACCAGAAAAGACCTGATAGCACATTAATACAGGACAAGCTCTGGGAAGTGGAACCTCTGCTGACCGCAATCCCTAATCCTATCACGTACACTAGAAATAGCCGTGGAGCGCTCCTAACATGACCTAGGCGCCTTGTCACAGCCTCAGAACTAGCTAGCCCTAGAGATAGGAAAAATAAGCCTATCTTGCCTCAGAGAAAATTCCCCAAAGGAAAAGGCAGTCCCCCACATATATTGACTGTGAGTAAGATGAAATCACAAACACAGAGATGAAATAGATTTAGCAAAGAGAGGCCCGACTTACTAAACAGACAGAAGATAGGAAAGGTCACTTTGCAGTCAGCACAAAACCCTAAAAAAGCCACACACAGAGTGCAGGGAAAAATACCTTCCGCACCGACTAACGGAGCGGAGGCGCCCCTCTGCGTCCCAGAGCTTCCAGCAAGCAAGGCAAAATTCACATAAGCATGCTGGACAGAAAAAATAACAAACAAGAAAAAAGCAAAGCGAAACTTAGCTTCTGCTGGAGAAAACAGGTAACCAGGAAGATCCAGGAGCGAACTAGACCAATGCTACAACATTGACAGCTGGCATCGGACAAGGATCCAAGTGGAGTTAAATAGAGCAGCCCACTAACGAATTAGCCTCGTCACCTGTAGAAGGAAACTCAGAAACACCCACAGGCATCAGAGAAAGTCCATGGACAGAACCAGCCGAAGTACCATTCATGACCACAGGAGGGAGCCCGAAAACAGAATTCACAACAGGATGGATGGGCAAATATGTGGTCTATTCTGGTATGGACTAAGTGTCGCTGGGAAAAATACGTATAATCTCTCTGTGAGGGGTGCAAGTCCCTCCACAGGTCCACCCACTGATATTGGGAGAGGAGTTTATTAAGGGAGGACGAGTCCGCCGATGGAAGAGGCGATGGAATAGTAAGAGATTGTGTAATTGTTGACCTATCCAAATGGGGTTTGAGTATACTCATACAGTTAGAATCGCCGCACAGTACCGTAGCTCCTTGGGCATGCTCGGTGATTAATTCACATAATTGAGAGAAAAAGGCGGTTTGATGGGTGTTAGGGGCATAATACGAAACGATGGTTACCAGTTCATCCGAAATGGTGCCTGTAACTATCAAGTAACGACCTTCTTTATCGGCTACTAAAGATTTAAAGACAAAAGGGACGGACCTCTTAAAGCAAATGGCAACGCCTTTAGTCTTATTTGGGGCAGTAGCTAAATAATATAATGGGTAGGAAGCGGATAAGAACTTAGGATAAGAACTGGCCGAGAAGTGTGTCTCTTGGAGACAGACCACGTCAGCCCGTTGAGACCTATAATAGCGAAAGGCCTTGGTACGTTTGTGTGGAGAATTAGAACCGCGTACAGTGTGTGAAATGATCGTTAGCGGCATGATAAAGAGATGTGGGGTTCGCCTATGGTAGCCATCTTTCGTGGTTTGGGGTTGGAAATGAAAGAGTCCTCTTGGTTCAGGCAAGATAGATAGTGTTTACTCAGGTGGGGAATGGGGGAGGAGGAGTGGGTGGTCGGGTATAACTGGGATATAAGGGTAACAGGGGAAACCGTAACATTAGCCAAGCACAACATGGTGAGCAGCAGTGTATAGGGACACTGTAGGGACATAAGGACAATTCAGGGACAACTCAATTTAGAGTAGACCTAGTAATTAAGTGTGAAGGAAGGGTGGGGTAGATGGGAAAGCTGGATATATGGAGCGCCAATAAGGCCTAGCAATATATCGGGTCTACATGTAGGCTGCGAACTGTGCCAGCACTGTAGGGGTGGTTATTAAGAAAGAACTTACAGCTATAATGGAATACCAAAACAAGGCATAAAGTTAGTATCAATAACCTTATAACACAAATAAAACAACGGTGCATTATAAAAAAAATAAACCTTCTTAGGCACTCATAGCTGATAAAATAACAAATCAAATCTGGATTCCAAGTAAACGTCCAATAGAGGCCAAAGGCGCTGGAGAATCATAGAAAAGAAACTGTAAAACAATCCTAAACTGTGAAGTGAAAAAACATTAGTATGCGTCAATAGCATTAACACGAACTTTTCTGTCTGCTATAAAACAGACAAAAGACAATATTGACACCAAAGGATTCTAAGGCTGCAGTTTGAATTGCCTAGGTGTGGATCAAAGCTCCAAGAGGAGCTATAGTAATCGTTGGGTCTCAAGGGGGGCCCGATGAGGCTTGCAGCTCAGATCGTCTGTCTCTCGACTGCGGCAATGACGATGATGGTTGTGGGGCAGGTGAGGCGGGATTCATAAGCTGTAGATTGGTGAGGCAGCGGCCTGCGCCCTCCGGGGAAAGGACCGTGTGAACCATCTCACCGTGGGTAAATATCAGCTTAAAGGGGAATCCCCAACGATACTTAATGTTTTAGGAACGTATAACTTCAAAGTATGGTCTCATTGCCCGTCTTTTCGGAATAGTAGTAGGGGCCAGGTCCGGGAACAGTTCGTAGGAGTGCCCCTGGAAAACCAAAGATGTAGAATTTCTTGCAGCTTGGAGAAGTTGATCTTTAGTTTTATAATAATGTAGCTTTAAGATTATGTCTCTCGGGGGGCCATTGGGGTTTTTTCTGGTTAATGCTCTGTGAATGCGGTCTGTTATGATACGGTGGTTTAGGAGCAACATGGAACGAGCTCTGAAGGAAGTGGTAACTGTACTGACCGCAGTCCCTAAGCTCAACACAACACTAGAAGTAGCCGTGGAATGCTCCTAACTCTCCCTAGGCATCTCGTCACAGCCTAAGAGCTAACTACCCCTAAAGAAACTAGCAGGAAAGCTATCTTGCCTCAGAGAAAATCCCCAAAGGATAGATTAGCCCCCCACAAATAATGACTGTGAGTGGAGAGGGAAAAGACATACACAGAATGAAACCAGGATGAGCACAGGAGGCCAGTCTAGCTAAATAGATAGGACAGGATGGAATACTGTGCGGTCAGTATAAAACACTACAAAAATCCACGCAGAGTTTACAAAAAATCTCCACACCTGACTAAAGGTGTGGAGGGCAAATCTGCCTCCCAGAGCTTCCAGCAAGACAGAATTAATTCACACTGATAAGCTGGACAAAGATAGAAAGCACAGAATGGATAAGTCCACAATCTATGGACAGAAAAGAGCAAGCAAAAACTTAGCTTTACTGAACTGGTCAGGATAACAGGGAACTCCAAAGAGATGTGAATCCAACCAGGAACCATTTACAATTGGCACTGGCTGAAGAAAGAGCCAGGCCTAAATAGCAGAGCAGAAGAGACGATAAGTGGAGGCAGCTGATGACAGCTAAGTCCAAGGAGCAGCCATACCACTAGAAACCACAAGAGGGAGCCCAAGAGCAGAACTCACAAAAGTTCCACTTACAACCACCGGAGGGAGCCCAAGAGCGGAATTCATAACAGCGGTCCATCTCAAGGCGTTCAATAGAAATGCCGGGAAGAAGTTCTTGGAACAGAGCTGTGGCCGTTGACTGGAGGTCTGTAATGGACTCCGGCAGGCCTCTAATTCTGATATTGCTTCTGCGGGCTCGATTCTCGAAATCCTCTAGTTTGTTGTTGAGGGTATATATCTCCTCATGAAGCGACTCCATATCTTTTTCCTGGGTGGCAAGATTGGCTAGAGCAGAGTCCATTTTATCTTCTAAGACAGAGTTACGAGATCCCAGCTCCCTAATCTCTTTCGTTAGGTCTTTAGTCAGTTTATCGGACATTTTGGATAATTCCGTATGTAAAATAGACTGAAATTGAGAGAGTAGGGCGTTGTGGTTCGGAGTTGGGGTACTAGGGACCCTGGTGGTAGAGGCTGGAATTGTATCTGGCTCTGCTCCGTCCATTATGGAAGAATTAGAGGATTCAGACTGGGAGTGTGGCCCAGGGGACATAGTATCCTCTAGATCCGTCAGCGCCTGGAACCGATTGCTAGCGTACCTGGAGTTAGTTCTACGCTGCTTAGTCATGGGAGCGGTGGAATTAGATAGAGAACCACAGTATTATACGACCAGCTTAAAAAGATAGAGTCAAGGGAAATGCATGCTGTATGTTGTCCCTTACAGGGGTTGGGGGGGTGCTGGTTTCAGGCCATTAATTCCAACTCAGTAAACTTTTAAGGTGTTCCGAGGATTAGAAGGTGGTGACAGTTCCTTTAACCCCTTACCGGCATCGGACGTACTATACCGTCCGATGCCGGCTCCCCTGCTTTGATGCAGGGCTCCGCGGTGAGCCCGCACCAAAGCCGGGACATGTCAGCTGTTTTGAACAGCTGACATGTGCCCGTAATAGGCGCGGGCAGAATCGCGATCTGCCCGCACCTATTAACAAGTTAAATGCCGCTGTCAAACGCAGACAGCGGCATTTAACTACCGCTTCCGGCCGGGCGGCCGGAAATGACGTCATCGCCGACCCCCGTCACATGATCGGGGGTCGGCGATGCTTGTGAATGGTAACCATAGAGGTCCTTGAGACCTCTATGGTTACTGATTGCCCGTCGCTGTGAGCGCCACCCTGTGGTCGGCGCTCACAGCACACGTGCAATTCTGCTACATAGCAGCGATCAGCAGATCGCTGCTATGTAGCAGAGCCGATCGTGCTATGCCTGCTTCTAGCCTCTCATGGAGGCTATTGAAGCATGGCAAAAGTTAAAAAAAAAAAGTTTAAAAAAATGTGAAAAAAATAAAAAAAACATAAAAGTTTAAATCACCCCCCTTTCGCCCCAATCAAAATAAATCAATAAAAAAAATATCAAATCTACGCATATTTGGTATCGCCGCGCTCAGAATCGCCCGATCTATCAATTAAAGAAAAGTATTAACCTGATCGCTAAACAGCGTAGCGGGAAAAAAATTAGAAACGCCAGAATTACGTTTTTTTGGTCGCCGCGACATTGCATTAAAATGCAATAACGGGCGATCAAAAGAACGTATCTGCACCGAAATGCTATCATTAAAAACGTCATCTCGGCACGCACAAAATAAGCCCTCAACCGACCCCAGATGATGAAAAATGGAGACGCTACGAGTATCGGAAAATGGCGCAATTTTTTTTTTTTTTTTTAGCAAAGTTTTGAATTTTTTTTCACCACTTAGATAAAAAATAACCTAGTCATGTTTGGTGTCTATGAACTCATAATGACCTGGAGAATCATAATAGCAGGTCAGTTTTAGCATTTAGTGAACCTAGCAAAAAAGCCAAACAAAAAACCATTGTGGGATTGCACTTTTTTTGCAATTTCACCGCACTTGGAATTTTTTTCCCGTTTTCTAGTACACGACATGCTAAAACCAATGATGTCGTTCAAAAGTACAACTCGTCCCGCAAAAAATAAGCCCTCACATGGCCAAATTGACAGAAAAATATAAAAGTTATGGCTCTGGGAAGGAGGGGAGCGAAAAACGAACACGGAAAAACGAAAAATCCTCGGTCATGAAGGGGTTAAGCGGCCAGTAGGTGTCAGCACAGGATCACATATCTGAGAATTGAGCAGTCTGCAATCCTTCACTATTCACCACGGTACAGACCCTGCAATCTGTGCTTTCAAGTCTTTTAAAATGGAGGGGGTTAGGATGTTGAGTTGTTTCCTTACAGGCTGAGGTCTTTTCTACTACTTTAGTGCTTGGGCCTTTAGATGAAAATGGCGCCAATATAAGTATGAAGACTGTCCGTTCCCTGAATTCCCTCTCCAGCGCTGTTAATAAAGAGGGAAGTGTAGTGCCCCCTGACAGACTAGTTTTCTTCCCAGGCAACTCTAGATACAGGGTTCTCCCAGCACTCAGGCCCGACGCCACAGTGTCCTTCTCCAGGGGAGGCCAGTCGCGCCTTGCATTTCCTGTCTATGGGGAAGCTTCTTATAGGGGCACAACAGCACGGCCCGTCTTACCTCAGAAAATGCGGCACAAGGAGAGTCACCACAGCAATCGGCGCTCCTCCACTCACCGCCGTCAGACGGACTCGGCCCCGCTGTCGGTCCCCCGCCGCTGAACACACCGGAGCACCAGGTGGCCGGCGATGTGGCAGGTAAGCAGACACAGCCTCGGGGAGGCGGCTCCGGATCCTCGGCACGTAGGTGCCAATCTGTCTCACCGAGACCAAGCGCTGGCCTCACAGCGGGCACAGAGGCCGCGGCGCCGCTTTCTTCGGCAGCGGATCTCCCCCAGCAGAGCCACTGGGTCCAAGGTAAACGGGGGTGGGTTTCACTGAATTCGGTTTTCTTTAATAGGAGGATGAGGTGCGGCAGGTCCACAGGCGAATGGTGGGCCGTATTCTCTCCTGTCAGGCTTCAGGCCTGCTTGCAGGCCTCAGATTTCCAGCGTGCCTAGAGCGTAAATATGCGGTCAATATGATCAATCAACGACTCTAGGGTCCAGAGGCAGATGTGCGTTGCCTCTAGGTGTATGGATGAGTCCACAAAACCTTCGGATTGATTAGATTGCAAGATCTATCAGTGGAGCACAATGAGAGTGTGTCCTGCTCCTTCAGATGCTAGCCACGCCCCCCCCCGTCTGCATAATTCTTAATTTAATATAAGGGACCCCACGTATCTTTCCATTTAATATAAAGGGCCCCACATAATTATTTACTAAAATGAACCCCACATACACCACTATTTAATGTAATGGGCACAACAACGCTTTCCATACAATATAATAATCCCACATAGTCTTCCAATTAATATAATGATCCCACATAGTCTTCGATTTAATATAATGGGCCAAACATAGTCTTTCATTTTTTTTATAATGGATCCCACATAGTCCTTTATTTAATACTAGATGGTGGCCCTATTCTAACCCATCGGGTATTATAGAATGTGTATGTATGTATATAGCAGCCACATAGTGTATAGCACAGGCCACGTACCAAACAGTATGTAACACTGCCCACGTAGTATATAACACTGCCCACGCAGTATATAACAGTGCCCACGTAGTATATAACACTGCCCACGCAGTATATAACAGTGCCCACGTAGTATATAACACTGCCCACGCAGTATATAACACTGCCCACGTAGTATATAGCACAGCCCACGCAGTAAATAACACAGCATAGGCAGCATCAATAGTAAAAAGTTGGTCACACATGGTTAATAGCAGCGTTAACGGAGTGCGTTACCCGCGGCATAACGTGGTCCGTTGACGCTGTCATTAACCCTGTGTGAGCGCTGACTGGAGGGGAGTATGGAGTGGGCACCGCGCACTGACTGGACGGGAGTAGGGAGGGACTAATTCTCGGCCGGACTGTGCCCGTCGCTGTTTTGTTGCGGCAGCCAGGACAGGCAGCTGGCGAGACCAATCAGCGATGCGGGATTTCCGTGACGGAAGTTGCAGACAAACAGACGGAAGTACCCCTTAGACAATTATATATATATATTGATAATGTGCTCAACATTTGCCTCCATTTAATTTTATTATTAGTCTTTATTATTATAGCTCCATTTATTCCATGTGATTTACATGTGAGGAGGGGTATACATAATAAAAAACAAGTACAATAATCTTAAACAATAAAAGTCATGACTGGTACAGGAAGAGAAAAGACATAATAGGTCCCACAAAAGCTTCCATTTATTATAATGGGCCCCAATATAGCCTTTTTAACGTAGTGGGCAACACAAGGCTTTCCATTCCATATATAAGGAGTGAACTCTTTGACTTTGTGACATTGGTGTTCCACCGGACCACCCTTTTGGCTGTTGGCCTGCCGTCGCAGCACACTGATTTCTGTTGGTTTGCCACCGGAGCGTACCCTTCATCGATGAGTTGCCACTGGAGCACACAGTTTGCCGCTGGCATGCCACCCGAGCACAACCTTTGCCACGGGTATGCCACCGGAGCATGCCTTTAGCTGCTGACATGCCTCGGGAGCACACAATTTACCGTTGGAGTGCCATAGGAGCACATCCTTTGCCGTTAGCATTCCAGCGAAGTTCGCAAAGGATTGTTGAGCAATGAATGTCTCCCATCACCTACTGCCTGAAGAATGATTATCAGGGAGCTGAGAGCATTCAGTGTTTGGAGATACTTCAGTGTGTGGTTGTTAAATCTGCAAGTTGGCTACTAATTATAACAAGTAGTCATGTCTGTATATTTCCCTTAGTATGGGCAATGATGCCAGTTATGGTTGATAAGACAAACACCTATCTTGGGACCAAGAGACTTAGGCCTCCAAAAAAAAAAGGCCTGGGCGCTTGTTTCTGAGTCGGCACAGAGTATCACACTTCTTTTATGTTACAGCTTACTGATTCATGTCTGCGTATAACACTCATGCCAGCATCCCTACATGGTCCCTCTTCCCCCTTCATGTAGGGACACCGACATACAGCCCCAGCCCTGTCTACTGTTTCCTGTGCACGCCACACAGGTTTCTCGGAGGTGCGCCTAGTGCAAGTGTGTGCTCCCCTGTTCTTGAAAATGCAACCATTAGCTCGGAAGCATCTAGTATAAAAGGCACCCTCCCTAGTTGGGAGATGCATGAGCAACCCCTGTAGTTTCCCTACAACTCGTGTGTGCAACTGTACGTTGCCAGTTCACCTGTCCTAATCCATTCAAGTTAGTTTGCTATTCTGTTTCGTATTCTGATATAGCGTGTACATTACCCTGATGGCGCTCCAGCGGTACCTCAACCTTGAAGTTGTTCCGGCAGTATCTGAACCCTGAAGCCTCTCTGGTGGTACCTGAGCTCTGTAGCTGCATCGGTGGACCCCGAACCTGAAGCCTCTCCGGTGGTACCTGAACTCTGTAGCTGCATAGGTGGACCCTGAACCTGAAGCCGTTTCGGCAGTATCTGATCTCTGAAGCTGCACCAGTGGACCCTGAACCTGAAGCTGCTGCAGTGGTGCCTGAACTGTGTAGCTTAACTGGTGAATCCTGAACCTGAAGCCGTTCCAGTGGTACCTGAACTCTGTAGCTGCAACAGTGGAACCTGAATCCGTTCCGTGGTTATCTGAACTCTAGCTTTACCAGCGGACCCTGAACCTGAAGCCGTTCCAGCGGTATCTGAACTCTGTAGCTTCACTGATGGATCCTGAACCTGAAGCCGCTCCGGCGGTATCTGAACTCTGTAGCTGCATTGTTGGACCCTGAACCTGAATCCGCTCAGACGGTATCTGAAATCTGTAGCTTGACCGGAGGACCCTGAACCTGAAGCCACTCTGGCGGTATCTGAACTCTGAAGCTGAACCAGTGGACCCTGAACCTTAAGCCGTTCCAGTGTTACCTGAACTCTCTAGCTGCATCGGTAGACCCTGAACCTGAAGCCGCTCAGGTGGTATCTGGACTCTGTAGCTGCATCGGTGGACCTTGAACCTGAAGCTGCTCCAGTGGTACCTGAACTTTTTAGCTGAACCGGTGGAGCCTCAACCTGAAGCCACTCCGGCGGTATCTGAACTTTTATTTAGTTCCGGCAATATCTGAACCCTGAAGCCGATCTGGGGTTCCTGAACTCTGTAGCTGCATCGGCGGGCCCTGAACCTAAAGCCGCTCCGGTGGTATCTGAACCCCGAGGCCGCATCTGTCTGAACAGGTTCCGAATCCAGCCTTGTATATGACTCTGAGTCCAGTCTGTGTCAGCAAACTTGACCCTTGGGGTCGGCATTTGCAGTACAGGGGACTGCCTAGGTGTAGTATCTGTTGGGTACCAGAGGCTCAAACCTGACTCCACCATCAGGATCTCCGGTGAAAATCAGGTAGCCACTTAGCTGCTCACCTCCTAGGTAAGCCTGGCCCCGTGACGCAGTGGGTCCAAGATCTACATACTCCCCCGGCGATCGTGACACTGCTCTTCACCCAGTTTGATTCCTAAAGGTCAATAGGCACATTAAGGACCGATTTTGGATTTTTTTTTTTTTTTTTTTTTAGAAAAGTAGACTGCAGGAGGAAGGATCCTGGCACACCCTTGCTACAGACAGCACCTAGTTAGAGAACATTGCACACTTGGAAGTGATCTCTGCCATTCCCTTAGGGTTGGTTCTGGGAGAGAGTTTCAAATATCACTGCGTAATGAATTTTTCCTGTAAGGAAAAGTATTCAATTAACGTTTCCCTTCGGTTAAATGTACACATGCTGTAGCTCCACAGTTCATCATTTGCATTTTTTTAAAAGTATTTCTTTGTCTTGTTTTTCTTTTTGTACCAGTGGATTTTGTATCAAATCAAAAATGGTGCCTGATATTAAATGAATTTGGCATGAATTCCAAGTGGCTTTTTTGATCTTTAGTTTTATTTGCGCCTTTGGTTACAACATTTTGATAATAAAAACTATAACTATATTGTTGAGAAAATGTAAAAAAAGATGAGAACTGATAAAAACGAGCTGAAAGCGGCGCAAAAGGCGTTATAAATTTGGCACAGAAATAAGAATTCCTGAAATCCAAACTTTTAGGTTATGTGTGTGCAGCACATCAAAAAATGAACTTAATGCACAGCGATGTTAAAACGACATCACGGTGCACACACAACTGCGTCAATGTTTGGAAACTGAAGCTGGCATTCTTGTGATCCAGTAAGTAGATTCAAGTTTAAATAGTGAATAAATTCATTTTCAATGTAAATTTTACAAACAATTTTTCTGTTGTATCAGATGTGACTGAGGACTCGATGAGCGAGATTTTGCAATATTTGTAGTGATTACAATTGTAGTTTCCCTTTTCATGTGTGTGTTTATAGTGCGGATGCCAGAAGGTCGGGCAGGAGGGTGAGTCCATCTATGTCTCCTCATGTTCTATTCCTACTATGTTTATCCGGTTCTGCCAGTATTTAACCCGTCTATCTACAGTATTTGTTGCTAAAAAAAAAAAGAAAACTGCTAAAGGGAATTTATAAATCAGTTTCTATGAACCTTGGTTGTGTTATCTGTCACTGAACACAAGCGTCATGTCATACAGTCAGATATATTACGTGGAGGAAAGTATCAGGACTCGTCTTTATCGTTTAATCCAGATTTTTCAACCAGTCCCTCGCCGCATTATACTGCCATTGGGATGCATTATTCTGCTATGTGGTACATTATACTCCTATTGGGATGCATTATACTGCTATAGGGGTACATTATACTACTATGGGAAGCATTATACTGCTATAGGGGTACATTATACTGCTATGTGGTACATTATACTACTATGGGAAGCATTATACTGCTTTAGGGGTACATTGTACTACTATGTGGTAAATTATGCTACTATGAAGCTGCATTATACTACTATGGGGTGCATTATACTACTATGGGGGTGCATTATAATGATATGGGGGTGCATTAAACTGCTATGGGGTGCATTATACTACTATGAAGCTGCATAATACTACTATGGGGTTGCATTATACTGCTATGGGGGTGCATTTTACTACTATGGGGCTGCATTATACTACTATGAGGCTGCATTATACTACTATGAGGCTGCATTATACTATTATGGGGCTGCATTATACTACTAAAAGTGAACCTGGAAATTATAGGCCAGTTTCTGAGGGATGTTATTCTGGATTATCTCAATGAGAATAACTGTTTAACTCCATATCAGCATGGGTTTAATAATAATAATCTTTATTTTTATATAGCGCTAACATATTCCGCAGCGCTTTACAGTTTGCACACATTATCATCACTGTCCCCGATGGGGCTCACAATCTAGGTTTCCCTATCGGTATGTCTTTGGAATGTGGGAGGAAACCGGAGTACCCGGAGGAAACCCACGCAAACACGGAGAGAACATACAAACTCTTTGCAGATGTTGTCCTGGGTGGGATTAGAACCCAGGACTCCAGCGCTGCAAGGCTGCAGTGCTAACCACTGCGCCACCGTGCTATTATGAGAAATCGCTCCTGTCAAACCAATCTAATCAGTTTTTATGAAGAGGTAAGCTATAGGCTGGACCACGGTGAGTCATTGGACGTGGTATATCTCGATTTTTCCAAAGCGTTTGATACCGTGCCGCACAAGAGGTTGGTACACAAAATGAGAATGCTTGGTCTGGGGGAAAATGTGTGTAAATGGGTTAGTAACTGGCTTAGTGATAGAAAGCAGAGGGTGGTTATAAATGGTATAGTCTCTAACTGGGTCGCTGTGACCAGTGGGGTACCGCAGGGGTCAGTATTGGGACCTGTTCTCTTCAACATATTCATTAATGATCTGGTAGAAGGTTTACACAGTAAAATATCGATATTTGCAGATGATACAAAACTATGTAAAACAGTTAATACAAGAGAAGATAGCATTCTGCTACAGATGGATCTAGATAAGTTGGAAACTTGGGCTGAAAGGTGGCAGATGAGGTTTAACAATGATAAATGTAAGGTTATACACATGGGAAGAAGGAATCAATATCACCATTACACACTGAACGGGAAACCACTGGGTAAATCTGTCAGGGAGAAGGACTTGGGGATCCTAGTTAATGATAAACTTACCTGGAGCAGCCAGTGCCAAGCAGCAGCTGCCAAGGCAAACAGGATCATGGGGTGCATTAAAAGAGGTCTGGATACACATGATGAGAGCATCATACTGCCTCTGTACAAATCCCTAGTTAGACCGCACATGGAGTACTGTGTCCAGTTTTGGGCACCGGTGCTCAGGAAGGATATAATGGAACTAGAGAGAGTACAAAGGAGGGCAACAAAATTAATAAAGGGGATGGGAGAACTACAATACCCAGATAGATTAGCGAAATTAGGATTATTTAGTCTAGAAAAAAGACTACTGAGGGGCGATCTAATAACCATGTATAAGTATATAAGGGGACAATACAAATATCTCGCTGAGGATCTGTTTATACCAAGGAAGGTGACGGGCACAAGGGGGCATTCTTTGCGTCTGGAGGAGAGAAGGTTTTTCCACCAACATAGAAGAGGATTCATTACTGTTAGGGCAGTGAGAATCTGGAATTGCTTGCCTGAGGAGGTGGTGATGGCGAACTCAGTCGAGGGGTTCAAGAGAGGCCTGGATGTCTTCCTGGAGCAGAACAATATTGTATCATACAATTATTAGGTTCTGTAGAAGGACGTAGATCTGGGGATTTATTATGATGGAATATAGGCTGAACTGGATGGACAAATGTCTTTTTTCGGCCTTACTAACTATGTTACTATGTTACTATGACAGATCAGCCAGTGTTACAAGGCTCACTGATACCAACGCGGTTCTGTAATAGGAGCCACCTGGGTAACAAGTACGTTATACTACTATGAAGTGCATTATACTTCTATTGGGGTGCATTATACTACTATGAAGCTGCTATACTACTATGGGGGTGCATTATACTACTATGATGGTGCATTATACTGGTATGGGGCTGCATTGTACTGCTATGGGATGCATTATACTACTATAGTGGTACATTATTTTGGGAGCATTATACTGCTATAGGGGTACATTATACTGCTATGAGGTACATTATGCTACTTTGACGCTGCATTATACTACTATGGGGGTGCATTATACTACTATGGGGGTGCATTATAATGATATGGGGGTGCATTAAACTGCTATGGGGGTGCATTATACTACTATGAAACTGCATGATACTTCTATGGGGTGCATTATACTACTATGGGGCTGCATTATACTACTATGGGGCTGCATTATACTACTATGAGGCTGCATTATACTACTATGGGGGTGCATTATACTACTATGGAGGTGCATTATAATTATATGGGAATGCATTAAACTGCTGTGGGGGTGCATTATACTTCTAAGAAACTGCATTATACTACTATGGGGGTGCATTATACTACTATGAAGCTGCTATACTACTATGGGGGTGCATTATACTACTATGATGGTGCATTATACTGGTATGGGGCTGTATTATAGTGCTATGGGGAGGCATTATACTGCTATGGGATGCATTATACTACTTTAGGGGTACATTATATTGCTATGTGGTACATTATACTACTATGGGGAGCATTATATTGCTATGTGGTACATTATACTGCTATGTGGTACATTATGCTACTATGAAGCTGCATTATACTACTATGGGGGTGCATTATACTACTATGGAGGTGCATTATAATTATATGGGAATGCATTAAACTGCTGTGGGGGTGCATTATACTTCTAAGAAACTGCATTATACTACTATGGGGGTGCATTATACTACTATGAAGCTGCTATACTACTATGGGGGTGCATTATACTACTATGATGGTGCATTATACTGGTATGGGGCCGTATTGTACTGCTTTGGGGATGCATTTTACTGTTATGGGATGCATTATACTGCTATAGGGGTACATTATATTGCTATGTAGTACATTATACTACTATGGTGAGCATTATACTGCTATGTGGTACATTATGCTACTATGAAGCTGCATTATACTACTATGGGTGTGCATTATACTTATATGGGGGTGCATCATAATGATATGGGGGTGCATTATACTGCTATGGGGCTGCATTATATTACTATGGGGCTGCATTATACTGCTATGGAGGTGTATTATACTGCTATGGGGCTGTATTATACTGCTATGGGTCTGCATTATACTACTATGGTGCTGCATTATAATGCTTTGGGGCTGCATTATACTGCTATGGGGGTGCATTATACTGCTATGGGGTACATTATACTACTAAGGGGGTGCATTAAACTGCTATGGAGGTGCATTATACTACTATGGGGGTGCATTATACTACTATGGGGGTGCATTATACTATTATGGGGGTGCATTATACTGCTATGTGGGTGAATTATACTGCTATGAAGGTGCATTATACTATTATGGGGGTGCATTATACTGGTATGGGGGTGCATTAAACTGCTATGGAGGTGCATTATACTAATATGGGGGTGCATTATACTGGTATGGGGGTGTATTATACTGCTATGAGGGTTCATTATACTATTATGGGGTGCATTATACTACTATGGGGCTGCATTATACCACTATGATTCTGCATTATACTACTATGGAGGTGCATTATACTGCTATGGGGCTGCATTACACTGCTATGGGGTTGCATTATACTGATAATGGATGCATTACACTGCTATGGGGGTGCATTATACTGCTATGGGGTGCACTATACTATAAAGTATATGACTATGGGGTGCACTATATTATGGGGTGCATTATACTGTTATATATAACTTGGGGGTGCATTACACTATGATATATGACAAACGGGGTGCATTATACTATTATCTATGACTATTGTGGTGCATTATATCGGAGGACACATGGGGTCCAGAATGTAGGATAGTATTACTGTAGGGGCTAATTAAAGTATATTGTTTCTGAGGATACTGTTTTCAGTGTGGGGGGGGAGAGGTCTTGTAACTGTGCAAGGGGACATGATTGCTTTTTTCTTCATCTGGTGCGGTGTAGAGGTTGGGGAATGTGCTCAAGATAACTGGATGTGCACTGGATGAAGATGAAAAGCGATGAAGAACTTCAATTACAGACATCACCGGTGAGTTAGTGTGTTACCTGTACACCGACACTATACACTGTATACTATACGACGAAGGAGCAAGTCTCCGAAACGCGCGTCGGGCAGACGTGTAGACCCTGGACTCCCACATTCTGTAGGCAGAAAAATAATACAAACTCTTAACCTCTATGGGAAACTTTTTTATATAGACTATGTGAGGTACAATATTCAAAACTCATGACAAATCTCTAGTAGCGTGATCATATGGATGTTTTGTGTATGGGGGATATGAATACAATGATCATATGATTAGACCATCGATGTAAGCGCTCTCAATATTGGACAATGCCCTTCCCAGATAGCTGGATTGCAGACATGGTATACCAAAATGTTTAGACATTAGTTTTATGAGGCACATTCCAGTATTATTATGATACATTGTGGCCGCTATAGATTAAATAGTGTACCTCATTTTGGAATGATAATTTGCCAACTATTTGATTTTGAATCCATGACATGTGGTATATGTACTTAAGTGTTATTTGTGGCTGGTCCTGGTCTAAAAACGTCATTTTTTTTGCACGATTGCACTTTCTGCTTGTTTTTGCACATGCTTCCTATGGACCCCCTTCCTGGTTCTGTTTTATATATGCAATAAAGAAATCTTTTACATATATATTGGATCACTGTAGTCATTATTGTGGTTTCCACAACTTTCCCCCCCTTACTGTATACTATAGGCAGAGTTCCTGTGTATCATGTCACCGGTGATCACTGTATATTACCTGTACACTGACACTATATACAGAACTCCTGTGTATAATGCCACTGGTGTTTACTGTATTACCTGTACACTATATACAAGATCTCCATTTTTATAATGTCACCGGTGATCCCTCTATTACCTGTACACTAACAATATATACAAAGCTCCTATGTATAATGTCACTGGTGATCACCGTTTTACCTGTACACTGACACTATATACAGAGCTCCTGTGTATTATGTCACCAGTGATCACAGCATTACCTGTACACTATATGCTATATACAGGGCTCCTTTGTATAATGTCACAGGGGATCCCTGTATTACCTGTACACTGACACTATATACAGAGCTCCTGTGTATGATGTCACAAGTGATCACTGTATTGTACACTGACACTATATACAGAGCTTCTGTGTATAATGTCATTGGTGATCACTGTAATAACTGTACACTGACACTATATACAGAGATTCTGTGTATAATGTCACTGGTGATCAATGTATTAACTGTACACTGACACTATATACAGAGCTCCTGTGTATAATGTCACTGGTGATCACTGTGTTATCTGTACACTATATACAGAGCTCCTGTGTATAATGTCACTAGTAATCACTGTATTACCTGTACAGTGACACTATATACAGAGTTCCACTGTATTATGTGTACGCTTACACTAAGCACTGTGTACTATATGCAAAGCTCCTGTGTATAATGGCACTTATGGTAAAATTAGTATTGTTTTTTTATTAATGATCAGTATTGTAGTATTCAGTCACTATGTGGTGGTAATATGTAGTCCGGCCATGGTGTCGCCATATTTGTCCCTTGTGTATGGTATTATTCGGTCACTATGTGGTGATAATATGTGGTCCGGCCATGGTGTGGTGGTATTTCTCCCTTGTATGTGGTATTATTCGGTCACTATGTGGTCCGGCCATGGTGTGACGGTATTTGTCCCTTGTATGTGGTATTTAATAGGTTAGAGTAGAATAGGGTCCGGCCAAAAGAGTCTGTCTTGCCGTGGCTGTGGATTAAAAAAAAAAGTATTTTAGCCAAAACAAAACCTGCTGGCTATGTATGTGATATGGTGTTAGATGGGAACCGATAATCTGTGATTGGTGAGGATGTGGTGCAGATGTGGAGTTTTTCTATGAGTGGGAGGTGGGACTGTGGAAGGTTCGAGGGTTGGAGGCAGAGCTGGGGTGGAGCATGTGCGCAGTCTCAAGAGGGCCCGAACATTTTGCCAGTATGGGGCCACAACATTCCTGGTGGCAGCCCTGCCCTCAGTGTATAACCTCCGGTCCCCCGCCATGCTGTCTGCCTTTACTAACATATGACAGATCAGCCAGTGGTACAGGGCTCACTGATACCAACGCGGTTCTGTAATAGGAGCCACCTGGGTAACAAGTCCGTTCATGACAACCCTACTGTACAGATGGTGGAGAAGGATAATACTATGGGCTGTTATCAGGGATCAGCCTCAACTCCTTTGTTCCAGTGAAGGGGAATCTTAATCCTATATACAAGACATTGTGGATAATTGCAGCCTCTAGCTTTGTGGGAACAGTTTGAGGAAAACCCTTTTCTGTTCCCCATACAGACATCGAGGGTGAAGAACATGAGCGGCCGCACAGAGCCCGGACCTCAGCCCCATCCAACACCTATAATAGAGATTGTGATTCCGGCCTCCCCCAACATCAGGGTCTGACCTCACTAATGCTCTTCTGGATGAAAGGGCAAAAATTCCCACATACCTCCCCAAAACTTGTAGAAAGTCTTCTCAGGAGAGCGGGAGCCATTATACCTGCAGAGGGGACGACTCCATATTAATGTCTATGGATGGAGAATGGGAGGTCAGAAAAGCTCCTGATGGGGAATGTGGAGGGGACACATACTTTTCTCTATATTGTGTACTTTTCATAACTAGATGGCAGAATCATCGAAGACCATTTATTTTACACTTGCTCGGTTGACAACTACGTCAAAAATCCGGGCCAATCCATGGTAAAATCGCATGTGGTTTTCTTTCTGGACTTCGACCATGTGATCAATGTCTCATGTGAATATAGACTAATGATAAATCGCCCCCATTATGTTCAAGGGTTGACGTTCATTTCATGTTACTGTTACACATGCACCTGTGGATGTCACCGGCTTTCCTAGATTCTGCACCACTCATCTTTCCAGTTGCGGCGTAGGATAAAGAAGTGTGAAATTTACCACTTTGAGGATCAGTCTCTTTTGGGGGTTGAACTGATAATAATACATATTATCCAACATTATAGAACAAAAATTCCCCCTTTGTATGCGAGGAAACAAAGGCATACTCGAAAAATAAAATTGAAAAAACTTTATTAAATCTTGCACTCAACAACAATAAAACCCATGAAAATAACCAAGCAAGGAAATCTCAATAAAAACAAGCAGCTAAAGCAGACACGATACACCAGTCACATTATGTGGGTATTTGATTGTGAAAAATGTTATGAACACTCTCAAATAAACACCAACAAATATTTTATAAAGGCTGAAAGATTCAGTCATGTGGTGTATGTTATATACCCACAAAATATGAAAAAACTCTAAAAGGCACAATGCAGAAATTGCAATAATCCAGTATCATTTATGCAGGCCGTAATAGCCAAGGGCACATGTGGAAAAAACTTGCTAGATGAAGAGTAAACTGGAACGCATGGATGTTACTGAGGTTGTGAGACCAAATATAACAATAAATGAGTTTTGCTACAAAGACTACTGCAGTAAACAAGTTCAAATATGTATTGGGGTATATAGTAAAGTGCAATCAGTGCTATAAAGCCTATGATTGAAATGCAACCCAATAGGCACAATACACTATCCCTATGTGAGTCCTGCAGGTATCGCAAAGTCTATCAAAGTATATATGGACTGAAGACAACCATATGCCAAAGGCCAGGTAAAGTTAACTTACATGGATGTGGTGATAGATCTCGTGTGCCTGTGCTGCAACCCCGACAGCGCCGTTTCGCCAATCAGGCTTCTTCCATATGGGGGCAAGTGTGTTATGTGTGGAAAGGCGCTCATTATATATGGCAAAAATCAGCCTTAATGCTGCGAACAGCTGGTAGCTGCGGTCACGTCCCGGAAGTTGTACGGCGCATGCGCTGGTTCGCGGACATTCGTATATAGTAAGTGGCTTCCAAACTCTCGCCTCTGGTACACAAGCGTAAGACACTTGCGTCACCCAGTGGGCGTGGTTGGAAGTCACCAAGCGGCCGTATCCAGGGCATGCGCACTAATCCTGGCACAAAGTCACTGAAGACAAGTATCGCTGCTGAAATGGAGCGCAGCTAATAGGGGGCGTAATACAGGCTGACTATATATATAGATAGAGTTCACATATAATACTATAACAAATATAGAGATAATGTTCCCAATACTTATACACACATCAAGAAAAATTACTTATAAATATGCCTAGTAATAATCTACAGATAACTATATTATACAGCCGATCTATAACAATTGAATTGCACTGTACAGTACAGATATCTAATAATATAATCTAAGGTGATGCACACATCTATATTAAGTGTAAAAAAGAAGATGAGGGCACTCACCGGTCTTCTTGAAATGGAAAAAACTTTTTGTTAACAACACATCCAGATAAAATTCATGGCCGGGAACGACGGAGCCGAAGCGACCATGAGCCGTGGAAGCGCAAGCACAGCGCGAAACGGCCTTCGTCTCCGTTCTCCCCTGCTCACAAGAGCTTCGGCTCCGTCGTTCCCAGCCATGAATTTTATCTGGATGTGTTGTTAATAAAAGTTTTTGCATTTCAAGAAGACCGGTGAGTGCCCTCATCTTCTTTTTTACACTTGGATTACACAGTTGGCTTTTTTCCTGTCTTTGAGGAGCACCCAGGTCAGAAATGTCATGGCTGTTGTAACCACTGCCAAGCACCTAGTTTGAGGTAGCAGTCTGGTCATAATCTCCGTACTAGAGACTGTGCCACCCTGCTTGTTTCATTTTGTTGACATCTATATTAAGACAAACCGAAAAAAAACTCTATACTAATCCAAATGCCACATTAATGAGCAAAAATTGTCTAAACCTTTACAAATATTTTTAAACATTTCCAAACAATTTCCAGACAATTTTTAAACGGTTTTTAAGAAACCTGGACAACAGATAATATGTTAAATAATGTGAACCCATGGTAGACATATATGCATAAGATATGATGGGCAGGATGAGTTTTGATAGAAGATGCTCAACCTAAACACACAGTTCCATACAATGGCTGTTGTCCAAGTTCCGGACCTTGAGATAAAATAGATTCCATTGCAATATACAGTCCTAAAATCAATATAAACAAAAGAAAATTATAGAAAATAAACACACTAAAAACTACACAGGATTTTATGGCCAAAAAACAGAGATAAACATGTCAACATAGATGACCCAGTAGGGGAATTACCGTAATTAGAGAAGATGAATAGTAAAAGGGGAGAGCCATGATGAAAACCATAATAAAAAACATAGTGGAAAGAGGGACAAATGAGCAAAAATGAAAAAAGGATAAAGGAAAACAAAAAAAGGATAGGGTAATAGGAGAACTACTTAAATAGCCCAAAATAAAGGGAGAAAGCTATATAGGTTAAGACAGATGAGGTTGACAATAAGGGGTTCATAAAAATGAACTGAAATCCATTGTCTCATTAAGCCCTTGTGGGGCAAGGGTGCCAAGTTGGTATATCCATCTGCTCTTTTTACGTGCAAGGATTTTACCCAAATTGCCACCTCTATCATTCAAAATAACTTGGTCTATAGCTTGAATTTTCAGATCAATTGGATTGGAATTATGGTGCAGCCTAAAATGTTTGGGCTACGTTTTAAGCAAATTAATATCAACTACACTGGCAGCTTTCTCAGTGTCAAGGATGTGCTCCCTGGTTCGTATCTTGAGCTCACGTGTAGTGAACCCAATATATACCTTTTTGCAAGGGCATTGTGCGTGGTACACAACGCCCTTTAAAGAACAGGTAAGATGTTTGCGTATAAAATACGACCTTGAACCATCATGATTGACGAAAGAGACACTTTTAGTATGGTTTTTGCAAGCTTTGCATTTTTTACACGGAAAGAATCCATTTCCACTTGCTGTATAAGACATACCAGTTGTATTCATCCCTGAGTAATGACTGTGGACTAAAATGTCTTTCAAATTCCGTGCTCTTCTGGGTGTCATAGCTGGACGATTGGGAAGGGTCTTTTTAAGGATGGGGTCACTGAGCAACGTATTCCAATGTTTTTGGAGGATTGCCGTTAGCTCAGGCCATTGTTTATTGAAGTTCGTAATGAACCTCACCTGATTGTTGTCATTTCTACTACGAGATGTCCTACTACCATATAATAATTCCTCCCTTGGAATTTTACATGCTCTGTTGTATCCTCTTTTAATTTGTCTTTTACTATACCCACGATCCTGAAAACGCTGTGCTAGTTCTATTGCTTGAGCTTGGAAATTATCCTCAGTAGCACAGATTTTTTTGACCCTTAAAAATTGTCCAATCGGGATCCCATCAATTGTTGGTTTATAATGGGCCGATGATGGAGAAGGGTGTTCGTGGCAGTTGGTTTTCTGAAGACATCGGTGACAATCCTGCCATTAGAAGCCACTGTCATTTTAAGGTCCAAGAACTCTAAAGATCTGCCCCATTTATATGTAAGCTTGATGTTATAGCTATTTAGATTTAACATGTCCATCAAGGATGTTAATTGATCAATACTGCCCTCCCCAAAAAACAGGATATCATCAATATACCGACTCCATCCTTGAACCAAATCCATTCCTATCAGTTGATCATTTTG
This sequence comes from Ranitomeya imitator, assembly GCF_032444005.1. Lineage (NCBI taxonomy): Eukaryota > Metazoa > Chordata > Amphibia > Anura > Dendrobatidae > Ranitomeya > Ranitomeya imitator. Next base: position 46,969,305 of record NC_091282.1, on the reverse strand, counting down.
AAAAATTTCTTTCTCCCAATAGCCCATAAATAAATTGGTGTAAGTAGGGGCGCAAGTTGCGCCCATGGCAGTTCCCTGTTTTTGGAGAAAAATTGTCTTGTTGAAAATAAAGACATTATGTTCTAAAACGAACCAGAATTAAATCAATCAAGGCCTGATCCAAATTGCTTTGGTTTAAATAGTATGAAACCGCATTTAGACCATCACTGTGTCTAATTGATGAATAAAGCGCCTACATCCGCTGTAACTAGAATAGCCCCATCCTCTAGATATATAGAATCCAATCTTTTTAAGACAGATGTAGTGTCTTTTATATATGACGGGAGTGTTAGCACCAACGGTTGTAAATAGTAATCTATGATGGTACAGATTGACTCACATAAACTCTCCTTACCCGAGAATATCGGTCTTCCTGGGGGGTCATCCGGATCTTTGTGCAGTTTCGGCAGGAGGTAAAATGTGGCCATTTTAGGTTGTAGTTTTATGATGTAATCGAGTAAACGTTTTGGGATAATCCCTTTTTCGTGTGCTTCTTCCAGAATCTTACTTAGTTCCTATTGGAACTGTGTGGAAGGATTATACGTCATTTTTTATAGCACATTTTAACAGATAATATTTTATCTGCTTGCTTCTCGTACATACTTATTGGCCAGATAACGGTGTTTCCACCTTTATCCGCCTGTTTTATGACCACATTTTTAAGATTTTGTAATTCCGTTAATGCCAAAGACTCCTCCCTATTCAAATTCGTGTTCCAACCTGGGCTATTGGGTAATGCCTCAAAGTCTTTAGTGACTAGCTTCGTAAAAACATCAATTGCTGGACATGTATTAAAACTGGGGGTGCATTATACTAATATGGGGCTGCATTATACTACTATGAGTCTGCATTATACTACTATAGAGGTGCATTAAACTGCTATGGGGCTGCATTATACTGCTATGGGGTTGCATTATACTGATAATGGATGCATTACACTGCTATGGGGGTGCATTATACTGCTTTGGGGTGCACTATACTATAAAGTATATGACTATGGGGTGCACTATACTTTGGGGTGCATTATACTGTTATATATGACTTGGGGGTGCATTACACTATCATATATGACAAAGGGGGTGCATTATACTATTATATATGACTATGGCTGTGCATTATAAGGGAGGACACATGGGGTCCAGAATGTGGGATATTATTACTGTAGGGGCTAATTAAAGTATATTGTTTTTGTGGATACTGTTTTCAGTGTGGGGGAGGAGAGGTCTTGTTACTGTGCAAGGGGACATGATTGCTTTTTTCTTCATCTGGTGTGGTGTAGAGGTTGGGGAATGTGCTCAAGATAACTGGATGTGCACTGGATGAAGATGAAAAGCGATGAAGAACTTCAATTACAGACATCACCGGTGAGTCAGTGTGCTACCTGTACACCGACACTATACACTGTATACTATACGACGAAGGAGCAAGTCTCCGAAACGCGCGTCGGGCAGATGTGTAGACCCTGGACTCCCAAATTCTGTAGGCAGAAAGGTAATACAAACTCTTCACCTCTATGGGAAACTTTTTTATATAGACTATGTGAGGTACAATATTCAAAACTCATGACAAATCTCTAGTAGCGTGATCATATGGATGTTTTGTGTATGGGGGATATGAATACAATGATCATATGATTAGACCATCAATGTAAGCGCTCTCAATATTGGGCAATGCACTTCCCAGATAGCTGGATTGCAGACATGGGATACCAAAATGTTTAGACATTAGTTTTATGAGGCGCATTCCAGTATTATTATGATACATTGTGGCCGCTATAGATTAAATAGTGTACCTCATTTTGGAATGATAATTTGCCAACTATTTGATTTTGAATCCATGACATGTGGTAGATCTCCTTTTTATAATGTCACCGGTGATCCCTCTATTACCTATACACTAACACTATATACAAAGCTCCTATGTATAATGTCACTGGTGATCACCGTTTTACCTGTACACTGACACTATATACAGAGCTCCTGTGTATAATGTCACCAGTGATCACAGCATTATATGTACACTATATGCTATATACAAGGCTCCTTTGTATAATGTCACAGGTGATCCCTGTATTACCTGTACACTGACACTATATACAGAGCTCCTGTGTATGATGTCACAAGTGATCACTGTATTACTTGTACACTGACACTATATACAGAGCTTCTGTGTATAATGTCATTGGTAATCACTGTAATAACTGTACACTGACACTATATACAGAGTTTCTGTGTATAATGTCACTGGTGATCTGTTATGAAAGGTAATTCAGTACCACAATGGACATAGAGGTCAGCGCACATACAGTGACCTGGCAATAACCCAAAAAACAAGAACGAGCTCTGAGACGTGGGAACTCTGTTGACCGCAATCCCTAATCCTCTCCAACCACACTAAAGGCAGCCGTGTGTTAGGGGTCGAGTTCCCGCTTCTGCACAGGGGGAATCTCGAGCCACTTCCGCTGCGGTCTCCCATTCTTGTCCAGCCGCAGTGGAGCCTGCTCAGCAAGGACGTCGGTCCCAGCATCTTGCTCATTCTCACTCTGTTCTGAGAGTTAGTGCTGCTTCTCCAGTCTCTGCCATTAAAGTCAGTGCTGGTCAGCAGCGAGCGGACTTCTCTGGGACTAAGTCCTTGTCTGCATGTACTGAGCATGCCCAGCGTAAGGTCTCCCGTTGGAGATCGAGGGTCATGTGCTCAGGCTCTGCAGCACATTCCATTGGTCCTCTTGGCAGGTCCTAGAAGGGCAAAAGTGCTGTGGCCACTTCCTGTGCTGCTGCTATATAAACTGCGCATGACCGCACGGCCATGCGCTAGTATTGTCTAACAATTGCTAATGTGTGTATGTTGTGAGTGCAAGTCGTCCTTGGAAACCCCTACCCTAGTGAATGTCTGTTCGCGGAAGGTGTATGGCTGCTACCTAGCGCCCGACTTAGCCTACAGCACTAAACACACATCTCAGCGTCCTGTAGCTGTGCCTGCCAGTACGGCGCCGTGCGCCTGCCTTGCGCTTTCCATACCCGAGTCTGGGTGGTTAGTGGCGTCCGTTAGTGCGGCATCGCTCGCACTCTTGTGCACTTATATTTCTTTAGGTTCTCTACACACCCAGTTGCGGTGTTACGCCAGCAAGGGTCTAATCGGGCTCCAATCCCTTCTGGGGTTAAGTCCGCTGACCACTTGCTCGCGCACTAGTGCGGTACTGCGGTCCTGTGAATTAACAGGATCGCTTTCTTCACGCTGGGTGAGGTTTAACCCACGCGTGTATCCTTTAGTGTACCGCCATATTGTCCGTCTTGCTAGCTGCAGGGTCTTTTACCTGCACGGTGGTCCTCGGACTGCGAACGCACCTAGTTTCTTACCATCTATACTTGGTGCGTTCCGCCAGTTCTTAACATAATACTAGCGCCAAGGTCTGGCTAGTATGGCGGACATTCAGCAATCTTTGCGGTATATCCAGCAGTTGGAGGGTAGGTTGAAGGTTCTCGAGAACTCAACCTCAGCTGTGGATGTTACCGCAGTTGCTGTAAAGGCTGCTGGCGTGGCGGCAGCAACCTTGTCCACTGCCACCCCTGTTCCGACATTATCCCGCCTCCCGTTGCCAGAAAAATTTTCTGGAGATTGCAAAACTTGTAGGGGATTCGTGAGTCAGTGCTCTATCCACCTCGAGCTCCTGGCTGCACGTTTTCCTACAGAGCGGGCTAAGGTGGGATTTATTGTCTCGCTGTTGTCGGACAGGGCGTTGGAGTGGGCTACGCCGCTGTGGGAGCGTGATGATCATGTGGTGCAGAGTGCTCCGTTGTTTCTGGGCACGCTGAAAAAGGTCTTTCTAGGACCTCAACTCACCCATGATACAGCGCTCCAACTACTGGCATTAACTCAGGGTGAGTCCTTGGTCAGCCATTTTTCCGTCCGATTCCATACTTTAGCTTCCGAGCTGGAGTGGTCGGATAAAGCCCTTATCCCCATATTCTGGAGGGGCCTGGCTGACCATGTTAAGGACGCTCTGGCCACTAGGGAGATTCCTGCCACACTGGAGGAGTTAATATCTATTTCTACTCGTATAGACCTCCGTTTTAACGAGCGGAGGTTGGAACGAGCCCAGTGTAGGCAGAGGTTTTGGCTGGCTCCTACCTTCGCCAAACCTTTGGAATCCCCAGTCCAGGCATCTGAGTCACATGAGACCTTGGAGGTGACACGAGCGGGATCTAAGTCTCAGTCCGCTCGTGCACATAAGGTCCGTCATGTTTGCCAGCAGTCAGGACGTCTTGCCTCCAAGAGTCCTCAGCGGTCGGGGAAACGTCAGCGTCTAGTGGCAGTTGGAGGAGGTACACTAGACACGGCGACGTTTGCCTCAAAGTTGTCCTTCAAGGGGACAATTACCATAGACCCATCCACTCTTACGGTCGAGCTATGCTTGGATTCTGGGGCAGAGGGTAACTTTATGTCCTCCGCCTTTGCCCAGCGTCACGCAATACCCTTGGTGATGCTCGCCCAGCCAGTGACCGTTCGAGTGGTAAATGGGTCAACACTACCTTCACAGATTACCCACCAAACCATTCCTTTCACGCTATCTGTGTCTCCATCACATCAGGAGATAATCTCCCTATTAGTCATTCCTGAGGGAATTGATGAGGTCCTGTTGGGGATGCCATGGCTTCGCTACCATTCTCCTCATATTGAGTGGTCCTCTGGGAGAATTTTGGGATGGAGTAAATCCTGTGAGGGTAGATGTCAGAGGGAGTGCGTTCAGGTTGCTACTACACAGGTACCCGCAGATCTTTCCTCTCTCCCCAAGCACTATTGGTCCCATGCAGACGTGTTCTCCAAAAGAGCTGCGGAGACTCTTCCGCCTCACCGCCCCTATGACTGTCCTATTGACCTCTTGCCTGGTGCTGAGCCTCCCCGGGGTCGAGTCTACCCGTTATCTCTCCCGGAGACGGAGGCAATGTCCCAGTATATTCAGGAGAATCTGGCAAGAGGATTCATTAGGAAGTCAGTGTCACCGGCAGGGGCTGGGTTCTTCTTCGTACAGAAGAAGACTGGAGACTTACGTCCATGCATAGACTACAGGGGTCTTAACGCCATTACCGTTAAGAACAAGTACCCATTACCCCTGATATCTGAGCTCTTTGATAGGCTACGGGGAGCAAAGGTATTTACAAAGTTAGATCTGCGGGGTGCTTACAACCTGATTCGCATCCGTGAGGGGGATGAATGGAAGACGGCTTTTAACACCAGGGATGGGCACTATGAATATCTAGTGATGCCCTTTGGGCTCTGTAATGCCCCAGCCGTTTTCCAAGACTTTGTGAACGACATCTTTCGGGATATGCTCACCACCTCGGTCGTAGTCTATCTGGATGACATTCTCATCTACTCTCCAGATATAGACTCCCATCGGAGAGATGTTCGCAAAGTCTTCGACCTCTTACGGGCAAACTCCCTCTACGCTAAGTTGGAGAAGTGTGTGTTTGAGCAGGAGTCCTTGCCTTTCCTTGGTTATATCATTTCTGCCCAGGGTTTGGCTATGGATCCTGCCAAGCTACAGGCAGTAATGGACTGGCAGGAACCCCATTCTCTTAAAGCGGTGCAGCGCTTTATGGGGTTCATTAATTACTATCGCCAGTTCATTCCACACTTCTCAACTTTGGTAGCTCCCTTGGTCGCCCTCACCAAGAAGGGAGCAAATGCCAAGTTGTGGTCAGAGGAGGTCTCCAAGGCCTTTCTCTCGATTAAGTCACACTTCGCTAGCGCTCCCATCCTACATCGCCCCGATGTAGATAAACCATTCATCTTGGAGGTGGATGCCTCATCCGTTGGTGCTGGAGCAGTCCTTTTCCAAAAGGATGCTCAAGGTCGGAAGCATCCTTGCTTCTTCTTCTCCAAAACTTTCACACCAGCGGAGAGGAATTATTCCATCGGGGACAGGGAGTTGCTAGCCATGAAGTTGGCTTTTTCAGAGTGGAGACACCTCTTGGAGGGAGCTCGCTTTCCCTTCCAAGTCTTCACTGACCACAAGAACTTGGTGTATATACAGACGGCCCAGCGGCTAAATTCTCGCCAGGCTAGATGGTCCCTGTTTTTCTCCCGGTTCCATTTTACCCTCCATTTTCTCTCCGGGGAGAAGAACGTTCGTGCCGACGCTCTCTCCCGCTCCGTAGTGTCATCTGAGGAGGAGGAGGAGGAGCCTCGGCTTATTGTCCCGCCTGAGAGCTTGAGAACTGTAGCTCCGGTTTCGCTGGAGTCTGTGCCCCCGGGCAAGACTTTCGTGCCAGCTAACTTGCGACCGGAGGTTCTCTCTTGGGCTCACTCCTCCAGAGTGGGTGGGCATTTTGGGACCAAGAGGACTTCTGAGCTTTTGGCGAGAACATATTGGTGGCCGCATATGGTCCGAGATGTCAAGGACTATATTCAGGCGTGCGTTTCTTGCGCCCAGAATCGGTCTCCTCGGCAACGGCCTGCTGGGTTGCTTTACCCTCTACCGGTGGCAGACAGGCCCTGGGAGATGGTCGGAATGGACTTTGTGGTGGGCTTACCCAAGTCGCGTGGCTGCTCCATTATTTGGGTTGTCACCGACCATTTCTCTAAGATGGTACATTTGGTACCGCTTCCTCGGTTACCCTCAGCACGGGCCTTGGCGGTGTTGTTCATGAAGCATGTTTTCCGATTGCATGGTATGCCTGATAAGATTGTCAGCGATCGGGGTCCCCAGTTCGCGTCTCGGTTTTGGAGAGAGCTCTGCCGTTTGCTCAGCATAGAGTTAAACCTCTCCTCTGCATATCATCCCGAGACGAATGGGTTGGTGGAGAGAACCAACCAGACTCTGGTGACATATTTGCGACATTTTGTCTCCGCTAGGCAGGATGACTGGGCATCTTTGCTACCTTGGGCGGAATTTGCCTTGAACAACGCCGTAGCCGATTCCACTGGCCAAACTCCTTTTCTCCTTAATTACGGCCAGCATCCGCGTGTTCCTGTGCCCATGCCCGTGTCATCCACCGATTCTAGGGTGGCAGACTGGGCGGTGGAGGCACGGGACATCTGGGACCGCATACAGGATGCCATTCGGGCCTCCAAGGAGAGAATGAGGGTTTCGGCTGATACACACCGGCGTCCCGCTCCGGTCTTTGCTCCCGGCGACTTAGTGTGGCTCTCCGCCCTTAACATCAGGCTGCGAGTTGAGTCCACTAAGTTTGCTCCTCGCTACATTGGCCCGTTTAAAGTTCTGGAACAGTTCAACCCTGTGGTTTACCGTTTGGCCATTCCTCCACGCCTTGGTATCACCGATACCTTTCACGTTTCCCTCTTAAAGCCCGTTCGTTTGTCTCGGTTTTCTGAGTTATCTGCTGGGACATCGGGTTCATCCACGGATGAGTTTGAGGTGAATGCTATTGTGGGAAGCAAGGTGGTACGTGGCAAAAAATTTTATTTGGTGGATTGGAAGGGTCATGGTCCAGAGGATAGAACCTGGGAGCCTGTGGAGCACATTCGGGCTCCGCAGCTCATTGCTGCCTTCGAACGTAGCGAGGCCCAAGGAGGGGGGGGCCCTAGGAGGGGGGGTAATGTTAGGGGTCGAGTTCCCGCTTCTGCACAGGGGGAATCTCGAGCCACTTCCGCTGCGGTCTCCCATTCTTGTCCAGCCGCAGTGGAGCCTGCTCAGCAAGGACGTCGGTCCCAGCGTCTTGCTCATTCTCACTCTGTTCTGAGAGTTAGTGCTGCTTCTCCAGTCTCTGCCATTAAAGTCAGTGCTGGTCAGCAGCGAGCGGACTTCTCTGGGACTAAGTCCTTGTCTGCATGTACTGAGCATGCCCAGCGTAAGGTCTCCCGTTGGAGATCGAGGGTCATGTGCTCAGGCTCTGCAGCACATTCCATTGGTCCTCTTGGCAGGTCCTAGAAGGGCAAAAGTGCTGTGGCCACTTCCTGTGCTGCTGCTATATAAACTGCGCATGACCGCACGGCCATGCGCTAGTATTGTCTAACAATTGCTAATGTGTGTATGTTGTGAGTGCAAGTCGTCCTTGGAAACCCCTACCCTAGTGAATGTCTGTTCGCGGAAGGTGTATGGCTGCTACCTAGCGCCCGACTTAGCCTACAGCACTAAACACACATCTCAGCGTCCTGTAGCTGTGCCTGCCAGTACGGCGCCGTGCGCCTGCCTTGCGCTTTCCATACCCGAGTCTGGGTGGTTAGTGGCGTCCGTTAGTGCGGCATCGCTCGCACTCTTGTGCACTTATATTTCTTTAGGTTCTCTACACACCCAGTTGCGGTGTTACGCCAGCAAGGGTCTAATCGGGCTCCAATCCCTTCTGGGGTTAAGTCCGCTGACCACTTGCTCGCGCACTAGTGCGGTACTGCGGTCCTGTGAATTAACAGGATCGCTTTCTTCACGCTGGGTGAGGTTTAACCCACGCGTGTATCCTTTAGTGTACCGCCATATTGTCCGTCTTGCTAGCTGCAGGGTCTTTTACCTGCACGGTGGACCTCGGACTGCGAACGCACCTAGTTTCTTACCATCTATACTTGGTGCGTTCCGCCAGTTCTTAACCCGTGGATTGCGCCTAACGCTGCCTATGCAACTCGGCACGGCCTGAGAAACTAGTTAGCCTGAAGATAGAAAATAAGCCTACCTTGCCTCAGAGAAATACCCCAAAGGAAAAGGCAGCCCCCACATATAATGACTGAGTTAAGATGAAAAGACAAACGTAGAGATGACATAGATTTAGCAAAGTGAGGCCCAACTTTCTGAACAGAGCGAGGATAGGAAAGGTAACTTTGCGGTCAACACAAAACCCTACAAAAACCACGCAAAGGGGGCAAAATGACCCTCCGTACCGAACTAACGGCACGGAGGTACACCCTCTGCGTCCCAGAGCTTCCAGCAAGCAGAAAAAAAACAAATTGACAAGCTGGACAGAAAAAAACAGCAAACAAATAGCAAAGAGGAACTTAGCTATGCAGAGCAGGAGGCCACAGGAACGATCCAGGAGGAAACAGGTCCAATACTAGAACATTGACCGGAAGCCTGGATCAAAGCACTAGGTGGAGTTAAATAGAGAAGCACCTAACGACTTCACCACATCACCTGAGGAAGGAAACTCAGAAGCCGCAGTACCACTTTCCTCCACCAACGGAAGCTCACAGAGAGAACCAGCCGAAGTACCACTTGTGACCACAGGAGGGAGCTCTGCCACAGAATTCACAACAGTGATCAATGTATTATCTGTACACTATACACTATTTTACAGAGCTCCTGTGTATAATGTCACTTACACTATATACAGAGCTCCTGTGTATAATGTCACTGGTGATCACTGTATTATCTGTACACTATACACTATATACAGATCTCCTGTGTATAATGTCACTGGTGATCACTGTATTACCTGTACACTGACACTATATACAGAGTTCCACTGTGTTATGTGTATGCTTACACTAAACACTGTGTACTATATGCAAAGCTCCTGTGTATAATGGCACTTATGGTAAAATTAGTATTGTTTTTTTTATTAATAATCAGTATTGTAGTATTCAGTCACTATGTGGTGGTAATATGTGGTCCGGCCATGGTGTCGCCATATTTGTCCCTTGCATGTGGTATTATTCGGGCACTATGTGGTGATAATATGTGGTCCGGCCATGGTGTGGTGGTATTTCTCCCTTGTATGTGGTATTATTCGGTCACTATGTGGTCCGGCCATGGTGTGACGGTATTTGTCCCTTGTATGTGGTATTTAATAGGTTAGAGTAGAATAGGGTCCGGCCAAAAGAGTCTGTCTTGCCGTGGCTGTGGATTAAAAAAAATGTCTTTTAGCCAAAACAAAAGCTGCTGGCTATGTATTCGATATGGTGTTAGATGGGAACTGATAATCTGTGATTGGTGAGGATGTGGTGCAGATGTGGAGTTTTTCTATGAGTGGGAGGTGGGACTGTGGAAGGTTCGAGGGTTGGAGGCAGAGCTGGGGTGGAGCATGTGCGTAGTCTCAACAGGCCCGAACATTTTGCCAGTATGGGGCCACAAAATTCCTGGTGGCATCCCTGCCCTCAGTGTATAACCTTTAGTAACATATGACAGATCAGCCAGTGGTACAGAGCTCACTGATACCTGTTATGACCTGGTGGTTAGGAGCACCCGGAATGACCTGATAGTTAAACCTCATACAGGACGAGCTCTGTGATGTGGGAGCTCTGCTGACCGCAAGCCCTAATCCTATCACACACACTAAAAATGGCCGTGGAGCGCTCCTGACCAGACCTAGGCGCCTCGTCACAGCCTAAGAACTATCTAGCCCTAGAGATAGAAAATAAAGCCTACCTTGCCTCAGAGAAATTCCCCAAAGGTAAAGGAAGCCCCCCACATATATTGACTGTGAGTAAAGATGAAAGTCACAAACGCAGAAATGAAACAGGTTTCAGCAAAGGGAGGCCAGACTTACTAAATAGACAGAGGATAGGAAATGTAACTTTGCGATCAGCACAAAAACCTACAAAAGACCACGCAGAGTGTGCAAAAAAGACCTCCGCACCGACTCACGGTGCGGAGGGGCCACTCTGCATCCCAGAGCTTCCAGCTAGCAAGTCAAAATCATGGAAACCAGCTGGACAAGAAAACAGTGAACAAATAAAGACTTTCAGGAACTTAGCTTCTGCAGGAGATGGCAGGTCACCAGAGAGATCCAGGAGCGAACTGAACAAATGCAAAAACATTGACAGCTGGCATGGAGTAACGATCTGAGAGGAGTTAAATAGAGCAGCCAACCAAAGGATAACCCACGTCACCTGTGTAAGGAACCTCAGAAGCAGCAGCTTCACTCATAGCCACCAGAGGGAGCCCATAGACAGAACTCGCCGAAGTACCACTCACGACCACAGGAGGGAGTTCGACAACAGAATTCACAAGAGTACCCCCCCCTTGATGAGGGGTCACCGAACCCTCACCAGAGCCCCCAGGCCGATCAGGATGAGCCAAATGAAAGGCACGAACAAGATCGGCAGCATGAACATCAGAGGCAAAAACCCAGGAATTATCTTCCTGACCATAACCCTTCCACTTGACCAGGTACTGGAGTTTCCGTCTCGAAACACGAGAATCCAAAATCTTCTCCACCACATACTCCAACTCCCCCTCGACCAACACCGGGGCAGGAGGATCAACGGAGGAAACCATAGGCGCCACGTATCTCCGCAACAACGACCTATGGAACACATTATGGATGGCAAAAGAAGCTGGAAGGTCCAAACGAAATGACACAGGATTAAGAACTTCAGAAATCTTATATGGCCCAATGAAACAAGGCTTAAACTTAGGAGAGGAGACCTTCATAGGAACGTGACGAGATGACAACCAAACCAAATCCCCAACACGAAGTCGGGGACCAACACAACGCCGGCGGTTAGCGAAACGTTGAGCCTTCTCCTGGGACAATGTCAAATTGTCCACCACATGAGTCCAAATCTGCTGCAACCTGTCCACCACCGCATCCACACCAGGACAGTCCGAAGGCTCAACCTGCCCTGAATAGAAACGAGGATGGAAACCAGAATTACAGAAAAAAGGAGAAACTAAAGTAGCCGAGATGGCCCGATTATTAAGGGCGAACTCAGCCTAAGGCAAGAAGGACACCCAATCATCCTGATCAGCAGAAACAAAGCATCTCAGATATGTCTCCAAAGTCTGATTAGTTCGTTCGGTTTGGCCATTAGTCTGAGGATGGAAAGCCGAAGAAAAAGACAAATCAATGCCCATCTTAGCACAAAAGGACCGCCAAAACCTCGAAACAAACTGGGAACCTCTGTCCGAGACGATGTTCTCTGGAATGCCATGCAAACGAACCACATGCTGGAAAAACAATGGCACCAAATCAGAGGAGGAAGGCAATTTAGATAAGAGTACCAAATGGACCATCTTAGAGAAGCGATCACAAACCACCCAAATGACCGACATCTTTTGAGAAACGGAGATCAGAAATAAAATCCATGGAAATATGCGTCCAGGGCCTCTTCGGGATTGGCAAGGGCAAAAGCAACCCACTGGCACGAGAACAGCAGGGCTTAGCCCGAGCACAAGTCCCACAGGACTGCACAAAAGAACGCACATCCCGTGACAAAGAAGGCCACCAAAAGGATCTAGCCACCAAATCTCTGGTACCAAAGATTCCAGGATGCCCAGCCAACACTGAACAATGAATCTCAGAGATAACTCTACTAATCCATCTATCAGGGACAAACAGTTTCTCCGTAGGACAACGGTCAGGTCTATCAGCCTGAAACTTTTGCAGCACACGCCGCAAATCAGGGGAAATGGCAGACAAAATTACCCCTTCTTTAAGAATACCCGCCGGCTCCGGAACACCCGGAGAGTCAGGCACAAAACTCCTTGACAGGGCGTCAGCCTTCACATTCTTAGATCCCGGAAGGTATGAAACCACAAAATCAAGATGGGAGAAGAAGAGCGACCATCGAGCCTGTCTAGGATTCAACCGTTTGGCAGACTCGAAATAAGTCAAATTCTTGTGATCCGTCAAGACCACCACGCGATGTTTAGCTCCTTCAAGCCAATGTCGCCACTCCTCGAATGCCCACTTCATGGCCAACAACTCCCGATTGCCCACATCATAATTGCGCTCAGCAGGCGAGAATTTTCTAGAAAAGAAGGCACAGGGTTTCATCACCGAGCCATCAGAACTTCTTTGTGACAAAACAGCTCCTGCTCCAATTTCAGAAGCATCAACCTCAACCTGAAAAGGGAGCGAAACATCTGGCTGGCACAACACAGGGGCAGAAGGAAAACGACGCTTCAACTCCTGAAAAGCCTCTACAGCCGCAGAGGACTAATTGACCACATCAGCACCTTTCTTGGTCAAATCAGTCAACGGTTTAGCAATACTGGAAAAATTAGCGATGAAGCGACGATAAAAATTAGCAAAGCCCAGGAACTTCTGCAAGCTCTTCACAGATGTTGGCTGAGTCCAATCGTAAATGGCCTGAACTTTAACAGGGTCCATCTCGATAGTAGAAGGGGAAAAAATGAAACCCAAAAATGAAACCTTCTGAACTCCAAAGAGACACTTTGACCCCTTCACAAACAAGGAATTCGCACGAAGGACCTGGAACACCATTCTGACCTGCTTCACATGAGACTCCCAATCATCCGAAAAGACCAAAATGTCATCCAAATATACAATCATGAATCTATCCAGGTACTCTCGGAAGATGTCATGCATAAAGGACTGAAACACAGATGGAGCATTAGAAAGCCCGAATGGCATAACCAGGTACTCAAAATGGCCCTCGGGCGTATTAAATGCCGTTTTCCAGTCATCACCCTGTTTAATTCGCACAAGATTATATGCACCACGAAGATCTATCTTGGTGAACCAAGTAGCCCCCTTAATCCGAGCAAATAAATCAGACAGCAGCGGCAAAGGATACTGAAATTTGACTGTGATCTTATTAAGAAGGCGGTAATCAATACAAGGTCTCAAAGAACCATCCCTCTTGGCCACAAAAAAGAACCCTGCTCCCAATGGTGACGACACCGGACGAATATGACCCTTCTCCAAGGATTCCTTTATATAACTCCGCATAGCGGCGTGCTCTGGCACAGATAAATTAAACAGACGGCCCTTAGGAAACTTACTACGAGAAATCAAATTAATAGCACAGTCGCAATCCCTATGAGGAGGTAAGGCACCAGATTTGGGCTCTTCAAATACATCCCGGTAATCTGATAAAAACTCAGGGACTTCAGAAGGAGTGGAAGGCGAAATTGACAGCAATGGAACATCACCATGTACCCCCTGACAACCCCAGCTGGACACAGACATAGATTTCCAATCCAACACTGGATTATGGACCTGTAGCCATGGCAACCCCAAAACAACCACATCCCTCTATTGAGATGCATTAATACTTCGGGCCAGCTGTACTGTTATGACCTGGTGGTTAGGAGCACCCGGAATGACCTGATAATTAAACCTCATGCAGGACGAGCTCTGGGATGTGGGAGCTCTGCTGACCGCAAGCTCTAATCCTATCACACACACTAAAAATAGCCGTGGAGCGCTCCTGACCAGACCTAGGCGCCTCGTCACAACCTAAGAACTATCTAGCCCTAGAGATAGAAAATAAAGCCTACCTTGCCTCAGAGAAATTCCCCAAAGGTAAAGGAAGCTCCCCACATATATTGACTGTGAGTAAAGATGAAAGTCACAAACGCAGAAATGAAACAGGTTTCAGCAAAGGGAGGCCAGACTTACTAAACAGACAGAGGATAGGAAAGGTAACTTTGCGATCAGCACAAAAACCTACAAAAGACCACGCAGAGTGTGCAAAAAAGACCTCCGCACCGACTCACGGTGCGGAGGGGCCACTCTGCATCCCAGAGCTTCCAGCTAGCAAGACAAAATTATGGAAACCAGCTGGACAAGAAAACAGTTAACAAATAAAGACTATCAGGAACTTAGCTTCTGCAGGAGAAGGCAGGTCACCAGAGAGATCCAGGAGCGAACTGAACAAATGCAAAAACATTGACAGCTGGCATGGAGTAACGATCTGAGAGGAGTTAAATAGAGCAGCCAACCAAAGGATAACCCACGTCACTTGTGTAAGGAACCTCAGAAGCAGCAGCTTCACTCATAGCCACCAGAGGGAGCCCATAGACAGAACTCGCCGAAGTACCACTCACGACCACAGGAGGGAGTTCGACAACAGAATTCACAACAGATACCAACGCGGTTCTGTAATAGGAGCCACCTGGGTATCAAGTCCGTTCATGATAACTTTTCCTCCTTATTCTTCCTCCATCCCTGTGACTGATATTATTGAGATGTGGAAGGAACCACAGCAACTTTGCCGTGAAGTGGAGACCCCGTAATGTTACAGAGTGGGGTGCTGAATGCTGAAGAGCAAATGGCAGAAGTCACCAACATTCTGCTGACCCCATCACTGAAGAGTAGAGACCTCCTTTGGTATAACATCAGCACAAACACTGCGTCCCCACCGAAAGCTTCATGGCGAGCAGCTGCATGCAGCCTTACATCACCAAGCACAATGCCGAGCGTTGGATGGAGTGGTGTAAAGCCGCCAAACACTGGACTCTGGAGGAGACATGTTCTGTGCAGCGACCGATCACACATCCTTTTCTGCATCTGATGGAAGAGTCTAGGATTGGTGATTCCAGGAGAACATTACCCCCTGACTGCATTGTGCTGCTGTACAGATGGTGGAGAAGGATAAAGGTATCGTCACATTTAGCGACGCTGCAGCGATCTAGACAACGATCCCGATCGCTGCAGCGTCGCTGTGTGGTCGCTGGAGAGCTGTCACACAGACAGCTCTGCAGCGACCAACTATGCGAAGTCCCCTGGTAACCAGGGTAAACATCGGGTTACTAAGCGCAGGGCCACGCTTAGTAACCCGATGTTTACCCTGTTTACCAGTGTAAATGTAAAAAAAAAAAAAAACACTACATACTTACATTCCGGTGTCTGTCCCCCGTCGCTGTGCTTTCCTGCACTGACTGAGCGCCGGCTGGCCGTAAAGCACAGCGGTGACGTCACCGCTGTAATCTGCTTTATGGCTGGCCGGCGCTGACAGTGCGGGGAAGCAGAACGCCGAGGGACTCGACCGACACCGTAATGTAAGTATAAAGTGTTTGTTTTTTTTTACATTTACACTGGTAACCAGGGTAAACATCGGGTTACTAAGCGCGGCCCTGCGCTTAGTAACCTGATGTTCACCCTGGTTACCAGTGAAGACATTGCTGAATCGGCGTCACACACGCCGATTCAGCGATGTCTGCGGGAGTCCAGCGACAAAATAAAGTTCTGGCCTTCTAGCTCCGACCAGCGATATCACAGCGGGATCCAGATCGCTGCTGCATGTCAAACACAACGATATCGCTATCCAGGACGCTGCAACGTCACGGATCACTAGCGATATCGTTGTGAAGTTGTTCAGTGTGAAGGTACCTTAATACTATGGGATCAAGGATCAGCCTCAACTCCTTTGTTCCAGTGAAGGGAAATCTTAATCCTTTATACAAGACATTGTGGATAATTGCAGCCTCCAGCTTTCTGGGAACAGTTTGATGAAGACCATTTCCTGTTCCTCATACAGACATGGAGGGTGAAGAACATGAGCGGCCGCACAGACCCCGGACCTCAGCCCCATCCAACACCTATAATGGAGATAGTGAGTCCGACCTCCCCCCAATATCAGGGTCTGACCTCACTAATGCTCTTCTGGATGAAAGGGCAAAAATTCCCACATACCTCCCCAAAACTTATAGAAAGTCTTCTCAGGAGAGCGGGAGCCATTATACCTGCAGAGGGGACGACTCCATATTAATGTCTATGGATGGAGAATGGGAGGTCAGAAAAGCTCCTGATGGGGAATGTGGAGGGGATACATACTTTTCTCCATATTGTCTATTTTTCATAACTAGATGGCAGAATCATCTAAGACCATTTATTTTACACTTGATCGGTTGACAACTACGTAAAAAATCTGGGCCAATCCATGGTAAAATCGCATGTGGTTTTCTTTCTGGACTTCGACCATGTGATCAATGTCTCATGTGAATATAGACTAATGATAAATCGCCCCCATTATGTTCAAGGGTTGACGTTCATTTCATGTTACTGTTACACATGCACCTGTGGATGTCACCGGCTTTCCTAGATTCTGCGCCACTTATCTTTCAAGTTGCGGCGTAGGATAAAGAAGTGTGAAATTTACCACTTTGAAGATCAGTCTCTTTTGGGGGTTGAACTGATAATAATACATATTATCCAACCTTGCAAGGTGTATTGCTTCTCCTTGTGGCAGCCGCAATGCTTCCTGGGTAAAAGGTATGCAAATTAGCCATCCTGCATACAAAAAAATTCTGGATCTCTAGTGCCACCTAGTGGACACAGCTATAAGTTATTGTTCGGCCCTTTAATAAGTTTTGGCACATGATTAAATATATTTAGCTAAACCAGGTTGTCCACCAGAAGAAATAGCCACGGCTGATGTTTTTTTTGTGCCCCTTGTCAATGCAGCGAAGGGGAATGGGTGAATGAGAGGCAATTGTAAAGAAATAAGAAAAGGCTAAATAATAGGTGACTGCAACGAACGGTGCCACATCTGTACAGAGATTTTGTCTGGTATTGCAGCTCTACTCCACTAAAGTAAATAGGGCTGAGCTGCAATACCACACAACCTGTGAACAAGAGGGGGGCATTGTATCTGCAAAAAAAAAAAAAAAAGAGCCATGTTTTTTTCCAGTCCTGTACAACCCCTTTAAGAATTGAGGTTTTTAGCATTGGATGGGTCCCTTTAAGTGTTTGCATCACGGAGCTCTCCCTTCCTGTGGTCCCGGGTGCAATTCTTATACGGGATGACGTGTCTAAACTTGTAAATCAAGTAACGACTCAGACTGGATAGATCAGTGTCCTCATCTAACCCCAGGAATCTGACATAAAACGACTGTCTTCTGTAGGCTGAGACTGATCGTTACTATCTTAGTAACCCACTATGTTTTTTTCTGTATATTAATTACTTAGTTATATTTATTTATTTTTCATTCATTTTAGAGGTTATATCAAGTTTAGAGCTTCCCAATCACTGGGGGTCCCCAGCGGTCGGATCATCTGCGATCGTGCTGTTGCCCTCTGTGTCTACTGATAGAAGATAAGTTTCAAATCTGGTACAAAATATTGGTCCGGAGATATCAAATATGTCTTAAAGTTAAAATGTTTTCAGTTTTATTTCATAATTCAATTGTACACATGAAAATAAGACATTTTGTAACATATTTTATAAGTGAAATCCGCTTCTTTGTTGTTTTGTGTGAAATTATGCCCAATTTCCCTTTATTTTTCTGTTTTTTTTTTGTGTGTTGTTCCAGTACACACAAAGGAAATAAACATATGCAACAAAACATGGATAATTGCAATAATTTTCTGGGAGAAATACTTCATTTTATGGAACAATTTCAGGGGTGCCAAGACTTTCGGCCATGACTGAATGTATTGAACACATTACCAAAGCCCCCATTCACATTAGGTGGAAGTCATCCGAACCCTCTGATTTCGGCTGACCATCCGATGTGTATGGGAGCATCCCGAATATCTCCTGACAGCTGATGACGGAGGAGAGAAGGTTCCATCACTAGGACTTTCCACACCCCATCCTTTATTTCCAGGGGTATCTTGGAGCGGATCCCTCCTGTCTACCTATCGAAAGTATACGAATCCTCAGCCGAGCCGAAAAGCGAGTTAGGAGACATGTTTGTCTGAAGAGCACACGGTTTGCCGGCAGCTATCTCGTGTATGGCCGGCTTCATTTCCAGTAAGTGCTTAGGCTACTTTCACACTAGCGTTGTTTTCAATACGTCGCAATGCGTCGTTTAGGGGAAAAAACGCATCCTGCAAAGTTGTTTGCAGGATGCATTTTTGCTCCATAGAATAACATTAGCGACGCATTGCGACGCATTGACACACGTCGCAACCGTCGTGTGACGGTTGCGCCGTGTTGTGGCGGACCGCCGTGAGCAAAAAACGTTACATGTAACGTATTTTGCTGCCGACGGACCGCTTTTTCCGACCGCGCATGCGCGGCCGGAACTCCGCCCCCACCTCCCAGCACCTCACAATGGGACAGCGGATGCGATGAAAATTTGCATCCGCTGCACCCGTTGTGCGGTGCTAACAACGCTAGCGTCATTGCATCTGCACGTCGCTAGTGTGAAAGTAGCCTCATTCACACATCCCATTTTTGTACTATTCGGGGTTTTCATGGATAGCACTAGTACCTATAATAGTCTATGGGGCTGTGCACGTCTAATTTTTTTTTCCACGGACTGAGTCTGCGGAAAATATCCAATTTTTTTTCCCCCCGAGGGCGGGATCAAACTTGACCATGCAAGTCAATGGGTCTGTGAAAAAAAAAACAGACTGATTTTCACCAGCTGACAGAATGGAGAAGGTGGAGAAACTTTTTTTTTTAATTGCTCCACGTACGAGAAAAACTAATGACGCTCGTATCTATCTCCGATCAGAATTGATGGACCTAGGTCTTTTTTCAACCTATGTAACTATGTAAAAATCAGTCTTATTTTTCATGTACGTCGAAAAATCTGATGTATGAACGAGCCCTAAAGAGTAATATTATTACTACGGCATTAAAATACATTTTACACAATTGTCGCTTCCAACTTTGAGGAAACAGCTTCGGTTCGCATGACTGCGCTCCCTGTACACATGCCTCCATAAAGACAGGGAGGGATGAGTTTCAAGAGAAAGATCTCAAGTGGGTTCACAGAGCCTGAACTTTGGCCCTACCCAACTTTTGTGCCAGCTTGGTGTATATGCCAGGGGGCTCTTGACTTTGCCAGTCTGGCCACGTGGGGGCTAGTCATACGTCCCCTCTCTCCTTCACTTCTTTGGTCAGGGTTCAGGCGTGTGTATGAAATTTCCGCAATTTCTGATATTTTCAGATCTCATCTGGCGCTGTAGAGTTCCAGAGAGCATTTTGTGTCCCGTGTGGACATACCCTCGAAGACCACCCCAGGGGGGCTTCATTAGGGTGCATAAAAAGGGTTAAACGGTGGAAATTAGAAATGTCGCTGTACAGTAGCTTACAGGTAGGGACAGGTTAATCTCTTCTAATGTTATGGGGATTGCAGCAGATAAGAAAACCACAGAATCTGTTCTTTACCAATGGCCCGCAGCTGTTGTGAAACTACAGGTCCCAGCATGTCCTGCCTGCCCACATCTGATACAAGCCAGGACGGAGTTTTCTGTATTACCAGCAGCCTCTCTGGGCTCCGGGGTCATTTATGAGCCTTTTCCTGGTTAATAAGTGAGTTAATGCCTAATCCTGTCCTTTAATTGAGTCAAAATGAAGGATCTACAATCAAGGCCGGAAATGAAGAATTGTTCGAAACAAAATGAAAAAAAAAAAATAAGATGAATTCTCACCTTCCAAAACAGAAAGGACCTAGATCTATCGATAGGTATATCAGCTTTTCTTTTCTTTCACCCCCATGCTTTACACTCCAGCTCTGCTTACTCAAAATAATTATAACGTACAAATAACTAAATCCACAACATTAATGGTAAAAGCGGAGACGAGGAGAAATTGGATGCAGTGCACAAATGTTTTTTTTTTTTAATGAATGAAGCCTAAAGTAGAGTGGCAAGGTAATATTGGTCTTCTGTACCCTTTCACCCCCATGGTTTACACTGCAGCTCTGCTTGTTCAGACAGGTTGCAGTGTAAAAGCTCAGCAGAAAGTAGTTGCATGGAGATGTACTGAGCCTCCAATGCTTAAAATTTGCTAATTAATTTCTTGCTATTATTATATCTCCAACAGAAGATATCCCAAACATTTATTTTTATGGCTCCAACATATAATCCCACTGTCTAGCAGCTTCCGCTGTACATTGTCAGCAAGCTACCAATCACTGGTGTGGGCGGGGTTACATGGATTAGCCTGACTGATCTGCACATGACACCTAGTCCAGCACTGATAATCTCCTGCTGATAAAACACTTATTGTATTGAAACACACAGCCTAATAAGGGACACATTGCTGGAATCAGGATCGCTGCCCCAAATATTATACTGCTCTCAGACTACACAGCAAAAACCTGCTGTCAGATTCCCTTTAATAAGACCATCGCAGGTATTAAAAATATGCAACGTGCATGACATTTTAGAAATCGGATTCATTTTACTGTATTGTAAAATGTTGTCTTTTTCATGCATGACAATATGTTTGGAGGAAAACCATCTATATATATAATTGTCTAAGGGTTTTTCCGTCTGTCTGTCTGTCCTGGAAATCCCGGCTCTCTGATTGGTCGAGGCCGCCAGGCCTCGACCAATCAGAGACCGGCACAGCATCGACGTAGAAATCCTGCGTCTCTGATTGGTCGAGGCCGCCAGGCCTCGACCAATCAGCGACGAGCACAGCGACGATGATGTCATAAAGGACGTAGATATCCCGCGTCTGATTGGTCAAGGCCGCCAGGCCTCGACCAATCAGCAACGGGCACAACGACGATGATGTCATAATGGTTGCCATGGCGACGATGATGTCATAAAGGTCGCACAACAGACAACCATACACAAATATGCACAAATCATCATTGGCCATATACTACGGGGACATGCATATTCTAGAATACCCGATGCGTTAGAATCGGGCCACAATCTAGTATCAAATATATTACATGTAACTAAGCCCTTAAGCTAAGTTTCCACTATGAGTGTTTAGTGCAGTTTTTTTTCAGCTGCGTATTTTCATTCATAAAGAACACCTCATAGCCTCCGTGCTATATTTTAATGCTGCAGACGCACGTTTTGTTTTTTTCCCCTCATGCTCTATTCTGCATAAACCATGCAAAGGCACAAAATACTGAGTTCAAAACAACAAGCTGTGAGCATGAGATTTCGGAAATCTCACTGACTTTACTGGTACTGTAATACATAGGTAAAATTTTGCATTTAAAAAAAAAAAAAAAAAAAAAATCGCTGAAAAAATGCCTAGTGTGAACACAGCCTAAAAATGCACTAAAAACACGTGTAACCCGCACATGATAAATAATTGTAAGTTTTATTTTATCGAAGCTAAGACGTTTTCAAAATAAAGCGTTTTTTTGTTTGTTTTTTAATTACAACAATCCAAAAAGGGATGAAAATTGCACTAGAAAAAAAAAATAAAATAAACATGCATGTTAAAAAATACGTAATTGGTCCACAAAATCCGCCGCTAAAAAAAGACATTGTGGTAACTTGCCCCTACAGATTAGACTGATACTAATAGGGACCCTTGCATAATTGAATATTGGGGGACATTCGGACTGCCGATCGATTTTGTTCATTAAAAGATAAGTCTCAGCCAGAGATGTCCGGCAGCCGCTATCTGATAAAGAATACAGGAGCGTCCGGGCCCCTGCGTGGCTACACGGATACCATCAATGGTATGTCCGACCCTGGTTATACCCCCTACAATCCAGATATTACTGGTTACATGGCTCTATCTACTTGGCCCATCTTGGTGCTGAATCCGTGTGATCCATCTTGGTTCTGAATCTATGTGACCCATCTCGGTTCTGAATCTGTGTGATCCATCTTGGTTCTGAATCTGTGTGACCCATCTCGGTTCTGAATCTATGTGACCGATCTCGTTTCTGAATCTATGTGACCGATCTCGGTTCTGAATCTATGTGACCGATCTCGTTTCTGAATATGTATGATCCATCTCGGTTCTGAATCTGTGTGACCCATCTCGGTTCTGAATCTATGTGACCGATCTCGGTTCTGAATCTATGTGACCGATCTCGTTTCTGAATATGTATGATCCATCTCGGTTCTGAATCTGTGTGACCCATCTCGGTTCTGAATCTATGTGACCGATCTCGTTTCTGAATATGTATGATCCATCTCGGTTACGAATCTGTGTGATCCATCTCGGTTCTGAATCTGTGTGACCCATCTTGGTTCCGAATCTGTGTGACCGATCTCGGTTCTGAATCTATGTGACCGATCTCGTTTCTGAATATGTATGATCCATCTCGGTTACGAATCTGTGTGATCCATCTCGGTTCTGAATCTGTGTGACCCATCTTGGTTCCGAATCTGTGTGACCGATCTCGGTTCTGAATCTATGTGACCGATCTCGTTTCTGAATATGTATGATCCATCTCGGTTCCGAATCTGTGTGATCCATCTTGGTTCTGAATCTATGTGACTGATCTCGGTTCTGAATCTATGTGACCGATCTCGGTTCTGAATCTATGTGACCGATCTCGGTTCTGAATCTATGTGACCGATCTCGTTTCTGAATATGTATGATCCATCTCGGTTCCGAATCTGTGTGATCCATCTCGGTTCTGAATCTGTGTGGCCCATCTTGGTTCTGAATCTATGTGACCGATCTCGGTTCTGAATCTATGTGACCGATCTCGGTTCTGAATCTATGTGACCGATCTCGGTTCTGAATCTATGTGACCGATCTCGGTTCTGAATCTATGTGACCGATCTCGGTTCTGAATCTATGTGACCGATCTCGGTTCTGAATCTATGTGACCGATCTCGGTTCTGAATCTATGTGACCGATCTCGGTTCTGAATCTATGTGACCGATCTCGGTTCTGAATCTATGTGACCGATCTCGGTTCTGAATCTATGTGACCGATCTCGGTTCTGAATCTATGTGACTCATCTAGGTTCTGATTCTATGTGACCCCCTAGGACTGGAGATCCCACGAGGCTCAGCCATCCATCAGTACAGAACACCTATGGCGGGTCACTGCTATTCTCAGGCGCTCAGGATTTGCCTGCTTTTCTTATTTGTCTCCCTTTTATTTGACTGAGTAACTTTGTAACCTGATCACATTCAAATGGCAGAGACTGGAGGAGGGCTCCACACCAGGTACCCCAGGCTTCCCCTTACCTGAGGTCACATGATCTGTCAGACACTCCCAGGACCCTCCATCCATCATTTGCCCACCCCGCCCCTCCGCTGCAGGTGAGCACCCTCTGTGTGAACATTTCCATGGACTGAACAGGCAGCAGCTACAGAGTTGTCAAACTTGTTTGTCAGGTGTGTGACACAAGAGGCTGGAAGCCATTACTGAGGATGGACTGAGCTCCAGGTGCACACAGCAGCCTGGGACTGTGCTCTGGAGGAGACCTGCTAGACAGCAGGGAGAGGGGGCAGGAACTGGTGAGTAGGTCCCAGCTGGAGGAGATCACTGGAGGCTGAGACTTCGCTGACCCCTGGGGGGCTCTGCTCTCCACAGATAGTCTGGAAGTGGGAGAAGATGTGGATACATTGCCATGATCGGGAGATCTGAGGATACATTGTGGATGGAGGGTTAGGTGGAGCTCAGGTCTTGGGAGGTTAGCCTGATACATTGTCACGAGCAAGAGATGTGGGGAGACATTGTAATGGCTGGGGCTATGAGGATATGCTGTGCTGATCATAGGGGGCTATGAGGCTATGCTGTGCCAATCAGGGGGCTATAAGGACAAGTGGTGCCGATTGGGGGGGGGGGCAATATGAGGATGCGTTATCGTTCCGATCGAGGGGGCAATACATGGATGCGTTGTCGTGCCAATTGGAGGGGGCAATACGTGGATGCGTTGTCGTGCCAATTGGAGGGGGCACGTTGATGACTTGGATGGAGCTCAGGTGTGGATTTGATGTTTGCAATTTTGACTTTTTTTTTTTTTTACAAGATTATGGCAAAAATGTAATGATCGTGGCTTTTGTGTATGAAGTTATGTGCCGAGCCGAATGAATATTGCTTTTGTGCCTCTTTGTTTTTTGTCTTTTTTTTTTTTTTGCTTATTCACTGTTGACCAGTTTAAGGTGTAAAAATAAAGATTCTTTTACTTTTGCACAAAAATAATAAATTGTGCGTTATGAAGAATTTGGCGCATAAACCTTGACAAAAAAAGTGACTTAAAGACCCATTGGGGCCTATTCAGTTACTTTTGCTCCTGTTTTTTAAAGTAATGTACACTTTTTTTTATTTGCACCTCGTTCTGAGACACACAGGCCGTGATCTATCAGTGTTTTGCACAGAAAAGTTTTTTGCTAAACACTTTAAAAAGTTGTAAAAGTTTTGCTCACGGCGAAGTGGAGCAAAAGCTCAGCGACTTCTGCCGATTTCAGGCCAGTTCTGGGCAGGTCCATAAAGATAGGCAAGAGGAATGCTATAGTCTATGACTGGAGTAACATTTCCGGCAAAGCTGATTAGATCCACCGACTAAATTGAGTGATGTTCTGTGCACATTATCCGCCCATCATTAAGTCTGGAGTATGAAATTCCGGTCTTAATGAATCGGTGACAATGTCCTCGGTCCACTTTTCGAGGTATGTTATCTTTTAAATTACGCAGCGTAAAAAAACAAAGCTGCAATAACACAGCCAGTGTCTGGTTCGGTTTTTTAGGGTTATATATTGTATAGATCGCATATACATTGTGAGGTATGTGACTCGATTGTAGGTGGATACATTGTGCAGCTCTGGTGTGCCTCCCATTGGGGATAGACGTATATAATGTATAGATCAGGAGGCATTTGATCACTTTTATACATTGTATAGATCTGCTGAATTGTTCTTTGCCCCGGCAGCTGGAAATTTTCTTGTGCCTCAAATTCTGAGATCGTCCATTTTTGTCTACTTGGTTCTTGGAGTTTATCACAATTTCTAGATCTTTGTTCTAGAATCTGATTTTAGCATTTTATCACGCTGATTGAATTATATCAGCTGCCTTGTCCTTGTAAACACTTTCTGCTAAGCTTAAGGTACCTTCACACATAACGATTTTGTTAACGATATCGCTGCAACGTTGCGCTTTTTGTGACGTAGCAACAATCCCGCTAACGATCTCGTTATGTGTGACAGCGACCAACGATCAGGCCCCTGCTGGGAGATCGGTGGTCGCTGGGGAATGATCGCGACCTTTTTTTGGTCGCTGATCACCCGCTGTCATCACTGGATCGGCGTGTGTGATGCCGATCCAGCGATGTGTTCACTTGTAACCAGGGTAAACATCGGGTTACTAAGCGCAGGGCCGCACTTAGTAACCCGATATTTACCCTGGTTACCATTGTAAAAGTAAAAAAAAAAAACCAGTACATACTCACATTCCGATGTCTGTCACGTGCCCCGGCGTCACCTTCCCTGCACTGTGTCAGCGCCGGCCGGCCGTAAAGCAGAGCACAGCGGTGACGTCACCGCTCTGCTTTACGGCCGGCGCTTACACAGTGCAGGGAAGGTGACGGCGGGGGACGTGGCAGACATCGAAATGTGAGTATGTACTGTTTTTTTTTTTTTTGTTTGTTTTTTTTTTTTACTTTTACAATGGTAACCAGGGTAAATATCGGGTTACTAAGCGATGTTATCCTGGTTATCCGGGGACTTCGGCATCGTTGAAGACAGTTTCAACGATGCCGAAGTCTTTCCCCGGATCGTTGGTCGCTGGAGAGAGCTGTCTGTGTGACAGCTCCCCAGCGACCACACAACGACCTACCAACGATCACGGCCAGGTCGTATCGCTGGTCATGATCGTTGGTAAGTCGTTTAGTCTAACGGTACCATAACAAGGAAATCAGTGAACTAGGTGCACACGCTATCTTTGAAAAAAGTGACCTGTCCATTCTTCTGGCTGTTTCTGCTTGGGATCTACCACTAGGTTTTATATGGAGTTTTAAAAAAACAAAAAAAAACAAACTACAAGTGGCTAAGCCGCTTCAAAAGACGACATCAGAAAAGTTGCTGCAGGTAAAACACAGCTGGATTTTTCTGAAGCATCTTGTGGGTATGCCAGCATCTAAAAGACACAGTATGTGCATATCCAAATAATGTAAGCAGGTCATTTTGTGTCAGGGTTGAAAATCAGTGGAAATGTTTTCTTTTGTGATTAGCCTAATTTTTCATGGTAAGGAATGACTGCAATTCATCCGATCGCTCTTCATAACAATGGGGCAGGGGAATAGGACGATGCACTGCAGAGATGTGAAGGGGAGGAATGGACGATATGGTATTGAGATGGTCGGGGAAATAGGACGATGTGCCGTAGAGATGGGGGGAATTGACAATATGCTGTGGAGATGGGGAAGAAGAAGGGGATCACCAAGAGAATTTTTTATGAAGTGTTATATAAGAATGCTTTTTATTGAAAACCAGCACATACAAAAACCATTAAAAGCATTTAAAAAATACACAACTCCGATTACAATCGAGTATGGATCATACAAATGATGTGTACAATACACCAGAGTCCTACATGCCATAATATTTGATAGTTAACAAACCTCTAAATAGTAGCCCGATGCAAAGACTTGCAGATAAGAATAAATAAATGCAGGCTGGTAGCAATCGCGAAATATATACAAAATATGCCTGATGCTATCATATAGTAAATTTTATATATTCAAACCATCCTCTTGTGAGAGGGTTATCTGAAACCAGTCAGCTGCAAGGACCTCATTAACTATAGATTTAAATTAATGAAGCTAGCAAGTAATGTGTAAAACGCTGACACATAAGCAACATAATACCCTTATCACAATTACCATGTGGGTATAATGCTCCATAAAAATTGCAAAAAAAGGCAAAATGAGGCATAAAGATAGAGACTGCCACTTGAGATACCAATGTAAGACCAAGTACTTTACCCTATTCTAAGGTCATGGTGGCCCCCCCCCCCCCTCCCATGTGGCAGAGTAGGTGCTAGACCCACGCGTATCGACACAACAGGTGAAAGACACTGGACACATGGACAATGTGCCTTAGAGATGGGGCGGAGAAAGGGAGGAATAGGTGAATGGACGATATGCCGTAGAGATGGGGAAGCGGGAAGAGTGGACGATATGCTATAGAGATGGGGAAGCGGGAAGAATGGACGATATGCCGTAGAAACGGGGAAGCGGGAGGAATGGACGATATGCCGTAGAGATGAGGAAGTGGGAGGAATGGACGATATGCCGTAGAGATGGGGAAGTGGGAGGAATGGACGATATGCCGTAGAGATGGGGAAGTGGGAGGAATGGACGATATGCCGTAGAGATGGGGAAGCGGGAGGAATGGACGATATGCCGTAGAGATGGGGAAGCGGGAGGAATGGACGATATGCCGTAGAGATGGGGAAGTGGGAGGAATGGACGATATGCCGTAGAGATGGGGAAGCGGGAGGAATGGACGATATGCCGTAGAGATGGGGAAGCGGGAGGAATGGACGATATGCCGTAGAGATGGGGAAGCGGGAGGAATGGACGATATGCCGTAGAGATGGGGAAGTGGGAGGAATGGACGATATGCCGTAGAGATGGGGAAGCGGGAGGAATGGACGATATGCCGTAGAAACGGGGAAGCGGGAGGAATGGACGATATGCCGTAGAGATGGGGAAGCGGGAGGAATGGACGATATGCCGTAGAGATGGGGAAGTGGGAGGAATGGACGATATGCAGTAGAGATGGGGAAGTGGGAGGAATGGACGATATGCCATAGAGATGGGGAAGTGGGAGGAATGGACGATATGCCATAGAGATGGGGAAGTGGGAGGAATGGACGATATGCCGTAGAGATGGGTGGGGGAAATAACTCAATGTGATGAAGAATGGGGGGGTACAGTGAAAACGGATGATAGATGGGTGGTCGGGGAAAAGGGGGGATAAGAAGATGCATTGCAGATGTGTGGGGGGGAGGGGAGATGGGCTGCTAAATTGTGTACATCTGTAACATGCACACATCTAAATAACCTTCTATAATTTGTAGAAATGATTTTCGCATATTACATTGGTGACCGCTCTTCACTATGGGGCTCCATGGCTTGGTGATGTTTCTTTCTTTGGGATGGATGTTCCTGGGTTCGGAGTCTCCGTTCCTGTTATGTATTTATCCATCTGAGGAGACTGATTTATAGACCGTTCACCTAGGACACTTCATAATGTGGTTATTCAGCGGTGATGTGGCCTTTGAGTCAGAGCGGTCTGACCTGTTCACCAATGTCTGATGATGGAGACTCCTCTGATAAACGTGGAGCTCGTGTGTGGGGCGGATTAGACACAAGTCTATAAACCAGGGATCTCTAGATGTTGTGAAACTACAACTCCCAGTATGTACGGTAGCCTCTGATTGTCAGGGTGTGCGGGAAGTAGGGGTTGTGCAAAAGGAAGAAAATCCTAATTTTGGAGAAAACAACCCAAAAAATTCAAGTTACAAGTTCTCCGCACATCCTGGATCTATTGGAATAGAGACATTTTGGCCTGAGCTGTTTCACATTTATAAGTGAATTCTGCTATTTTGGGATCGGTTTTAATGACTGTATGAGATACATGAAGTTGGAACCTGGGATCTAATATCTGAGGATGTGACGGTGGACGTTGTCCCTGGAGAGAGATCATTACCTGTGTTATTAATAGGGATTAGTGAGGCTATGGCCACCCCGTTACCTGGGGACAGTCGACTAAGAATCTAGTTGTTTTTTTTTGTGTTTTACTTTTTGTCAGGGCGATTTTATCATGGTGGACATTTATTCCACACACAATAATGGTATTTACACACAACATACACTGGGAATGTGGCCACGAACAGTCACCCTTGTCTGCACTGGGGCCAATGATGGACATGTGCTGTAACGTTGCGGACCGACCATGTGGGCATTAGGGCCTAGTAGCTTGGCTGCATTAATCCTGGGAGGATTTCTCCAAGACAGTTCTGACTAATGTTCTCAGGTTTCTCATGATTTTGTCTAGGTGGAAAATCTGCAAAGATTACTAAATTTCATCCACACCACGATTAAATATCTCCACCATATCTCAGCAGTAAACTTTGCTTATTTTGTCCTTGCACCTATTTCACGCTCTGTTTTTCCTGCCAAGAGATGCAGATATGGTGCATAAATTTCTGCTCCAAATACTTAGTGCGTGCACATACTCTTAGGCTATGTGCACACGTTGTGGATTCTGTGCGGATCCGCAGCGTATTTTGCGGTGCAGAAACGCTGCAGATCCGCAATTGATTTACAGTACAATGTAAATCAATGAGAAAAAAAAAAGCTGTGCACACTTTGCGGAAAATCCGCAGCGGTTTAAAAGAAGTAGCATGTCACTTCTTTTTTGCGGGTCTGCAGCGTTTTTGTACCCATTCCATTATAGAAATCCGCAGGGGTAAACAACGCAGCAAATCCGCAAAAAAAACGCAACAAATCCGCAGCTGCAGTTTCTGCCAGGAGAGGAAAAATCCGCACCAGAAATTCCTAAGGCTAATCCGCAACGTGTACACATATCCTTAGACTATGTCTGTGCATTCCTTTTTTATTTTTATTTTTTTAATCCATTTTTTTTTTATTTATTTATTTTTTATTTTTAGCATTATCATAATTGCGCTCCAATCTCCCGGACCCTCATATTTCGGCATCTTCATTATTTGCACAGGTACAGCAGCCCACCCATTGTAGCACCTTGTACTGCAGCTCATCCCATTCAAGTGGCCAAAGAGTAGACAATCGATGTTCCAGACAGTGCAACAAACAGTCAGGAACCTAGGAAAGCTGAGTGATGACAACTATGACCACTGTGGAAGCTCCTGCGTGGCTGATCAATCAGCTGTAATGGCTGCTATCAGAGCTAGATCCGATCACAGCTGTCAAACCTTACCATGGTGGTACACCCGTAAAGCACAGACTAGGACTAGGTACCACAGGCAATGTTGCAGTAATTGTACAAGGGATCAAGTGGTCACAGGTTCAAATCACCTAGAAAGACTAATAGAAAAAAAGCTACAAGAGCAGTTATAAAAGTTTACGTTTACTTTTCTGTTTATTTACTTTTTTTTTAACAAAAAAAATCTAAAAAAATGTGGGGGATTATCACATTTAATATCGCCATGCGAGCAATAGTCTGCACTGATAAAGTATCCTAATATTTATCCTATAAAGTGAATGTAAAAAAAAAAAATGCTGTTTTTTTTTTGGCCATTTTAACCTCCACCTTGCACCCTAAAAAAAAAAAGGAATAAAATATTAGAAAGTCGTAAGAATCCCAAAATAGTAGCGATAAAAATGTACAATTCCTAAAGTAAAAAAATAAAATAAAACCTTTGATACAGGCGAGGAGGAAGCGGCAAACATTGAAAACAAGTGTGTGTACAGATTTTATAAAAACCTGTAAAAAAAAAAAAAAAAAAAAAACGCACTCCCAAAACAAACTGCTGATGCAGCCCTGTATCCACACAGGCAACATGTTTATTGCTTTCCAGTTAAATTTTTTTAACATTTGCAAAATACAGAAAAAAAAAATACAATCGTTACCTGGAAACCATCAGCAATCTGATAACTGATCAGTAACTCGTGTGCGTATTTGTTATAGCAAAAGCATTGTCATTTTGGATCTTCTGGTCTTGCGGCTATAATATGGATATATGAAACCGGCTCATTAGGCCAGATTTGAGCACCGACGTACGGATCTGAGTATTCACAATAATTGGCTTGTTGATTGTTTTCTTCAGACTCTTTTTCTCACTGTGGAAAGAAACAAAACGCACAAATATATAATTATGGATGTATAATATGGATTTAATAATAAAAGAACCTGCTTGATGATTGTTTCCATGAGATACTTTTTCACACTGTGCAAAGAAAAAAATAGAAATAGAATTATTTTTATTATAGTAAAAGAATCAGCTTGATGGTTTCCATAGAGATTATTTTTTCACACACTGCAAAGAAATATAAAATATATATTTGGATACAGTAGTGATGAAAACCATCATCAACCAGGTTATTTTTATAAAATTTTAACCAACTATATTTCTATTTGTATTTTTTCTGTGCGCAATATGAAAAAGAATATCATGGAAACCATCAGCAGGCAGGTTCTATGATTATTCTTTTTCATATTGTGCACAGAAAAAATACAAACCGAAATCTAGTTGGATACAATTTTATAAAATAACCTGGTTGATGATGGTTTCCATATTATTTAAAAAGACAAATAGAAATATAAATAGATACCGTGATGAGAGAACCTGCTTGATGATGTTTTCCATAATATTATTTATAAACGTTCAGTAATGAGAATCATCTGCTTGATGGTTTCCATAATATTATTGAAACATACAAATATAAATATAATTAGATGCAGTGATGAGAACCTGCTTGATGATGGTTTCCATTTTTATTTACTACGGTGCTGATGATTAGTGATGAGCAGGTGTACTCAGATAAGATGTCCTAATTGAGTATTTTCAGTGTGCTCAAAAAAAAAAAAAAAAAAAGCTTGAGTCACTGCGGCTGTTCGACAGTCATAACACACAGTCGTAATTACACACTGTACAAAGAAAATATATAAATATATTTGGTTATACAATGGTGAAAGAATCTGCTTGATGATGGTTTCCATAAGAGTGCAGATATTTTTGGATATGTTAATAAGAGAACCTGCTTATTGATGGTTACCATATGATTAAGAAATAATAGAAGTGGAATTTTTTTATTTTTTTTTGATCCGTTCATTAATAGGAAGGGATTAAGACTCTGGACTGCGGGGCCCATATCTATAGGCAGGGAGCTTGTGTGCGGCTGTCCATGCTCCGCACACTCGGCTCTGCTATATTCTAATGCTCCCGGAGTTTTCAGTGCCAAGTTTTTGCATAGCTATGTGCAGAGGTGATTTCTCAGGGACGTGGCCCAACATGTGCCAGCAAGCAGGGCGGATGCAGAGATCATTCCTGCGGGGAGCACGGTCAGCGGCGGAGAAAAAAAAAAAGGCCCAGAATGTTTGTTTTCTTTTTTTGCAAGTTTGTACAAAATTCAGCCATTTGCGACTCCTTGGTTGTCATTCTATATGTTATGGACCGCGCTGATCTTTGAGGATGAGCTATACCTCATTTCTAGCAGTGGGGAGTATTTACCAGCTCGGTATTGTTCACACGCTGCGCATTTGATGCAGATTTTTGAAGTTTTTCTGTAACAGAATCCACAGGTGTTGGCTGTTGATTTTGTTGCAGATTTCACCTTTTCTGTTTCAGGGTATGTGCCCACGCTGTGGATTTTCCTGCGGATTTGGAAAATCCGCAGTGCAAAACAACTGCGGTTTTCACTGCGGATTATCTTGCGGTTTCTTCTGCGGATTCTTCTGCGGTTTATCACCAGCACTTTCCTATTGGTGCTGGTTGTAAACTGCTGCGGAATCCGCACAAACAATTGACATGCTGCGGAAAATAATCCGCAGCGTTTTCGCGCGGCTTTTTCCGCAGCATGTGCACAGCGTTTTTTTTTTCCCATAGGTTTACATGGTACTGTAAACTTTGGGAAAACTGCTGCGGATCCGCAGCGGTCGAATCCGCTGCGGATCTGCAGCGTGTGCACACAGCCTCAAAGTATCGAGTATTGATATGTTGTTGTTTTTTTGTTTTGTTTTTTCTCTCCAGTGTATGGCGATGTTGGCGTGGTTATTATACGCAGGTGTTTTTTTTTCTTTACCATCTTTGTATAGCGGTATTATTTTAGTAATATATGGCGGTATGTACTGGTACTGCTATAGATATATATGAATATATGGGAAATAAAATATATATAAATTTTTTTTTTTTTTTACATGCATGGTTGTGCAAACACTGTATCGTACTGATATTTATTTGGCAACATACGGTATGTTTCCATTGTCCGGACATCATTCCTTATGGTGCTTATAATTCGATAGTAATGGCCCAGTTTAACGCTGCAGGAGGATATTCGCTTGTGGGATTATTTAACTTTGAAGAGAAGGAATATAAACCAGCTCACCCATGATGCATAAGCGGAGTTTCGGGAGCACGGACCCGCTGTGTCCAGGCGTGTAGAATCCAAGAGAAGAAAATGTCCAGCTTCACCGAATCCGTGAAAAAAAGTTTTCTTTATTCACAAACTTAAACATGGAGGACACAAACTTCAGTACAAACCATATGGGTAAGAATTATGGTTTGTGTCCTCCATGTTTAAGTTTGTGAATAAAGAAAACTTTTTTTCACGGATTCGGTGAAGCTGGACATTTTCTTCCCTGGGATTATTTCACCCCTTCTTGGATTCCCAAATTTTTAGTTTCCTGTAGAGGAAACCTTTTTTTTTTTTTTTCTTACCCGAGAATCCCGATCAGATTGTGTACATGTCCAATCTACTTTTGTTCTGTGATTCCTCAACTTCATCGTGAGTTCTGCTTGCTGTCAGCGAATGAGAACATTCATGTTTACAGTAAGGCATAAGAGCCGGACTGCCGCTGGCCGAAAAAAAACAAAAAAAAAAACAACAAAAAACTCTACACATCTGTTTTCTTAACTTTGCTTTCTTGTTCAAACCAGCTTCTCCCTGCAGAGCGAGAACATGCAGCGAGTTAATTGGGAAACTAGTCGTAGGATTCTACAGGTTGTTACAAGATCATCTACATTTCTGGAAGGACAGTTTTTTTTTATAGTACAGGGATTGTGTAAGAGTAGAAAACAGCTGTTTTCTTTTAAAAAAAAAAAAATAGTGCCACACCAGTTCCCAGGTTGTGTGTGGTACTGCAGCTATAGAGCTGCGATCCCATGGACAGGTGTGGCTTTGACATTGTAATGTTTGTTAGTCCGTATACAAGTCCTTCCCTGACACTTGGGTGCCGATGTAAGGAGCGGGCACAGCAGCTGAGCCCGCACCATCAATGTCAGGTGCCGGCTGTGTTACACAGCTGGATCCTTCCTCCAGCAGCTGTGATAAGAGCTGGATTGGATTGCTGCAGTTTAACCACTTAATTGCCACTATCGCTCTCTCTGTGGTGTGATCCAGATAGTGTGGTGATTTGGGAGATATTTGCATAAAAAAAAAAATAAAGATTTAAACTAATACAAGCTTAATATCGACATAATCGGACTGACTTGGCAAATCGTGGCACCAGGTCAATTTTACCAGAGACTGTAAAAACAAAATAAATAAATAAAAAATTGCAATTGCACCATTTTTTTTAAATTTATTTTTACCATTTCATACACTTGGATTTTTCCAACCCCCCCCCGTTTTTAGTACATTATATGGTAAAGTGAATGGTGTCCTATTTTTTTTTTTTTTAAGCCAGGAAAAAATATAAAAAAGGAGAAAAAAGGAAAGTGTAAAAATTAGCAAGGGATTGTACTGAATCTCGGGGACGTGGTCTGAAATTTCTGGATTTAGCTTAGATTTAGCTCCCAAAGCGTAGTCAAATACAATATTGTCTTTCCTGCAGGAAAACCAAACGCGAACATGAAAATGAGGGTAACGGTGATCAGGCGCAGCGTCAGGAATACATGCCAGATGTGCGAAACATCCAGAACCAATGGGTTTCGCCCATTATCAATAATGACTACGGAGCGTACACTAGCCCGCACTGTTCCTGACAGAGCCCCATATTGGTGGCACAGATAGTGCTGCGTTCTGTGCTTTATTGGTCATAAAAAGTGACTTCTCCCCCAGTGGAGTCTCTGAATGCAGATGTGAACATAGGCTTCGTTAGCTGGATGCCAAAATAATACCAATAAGGCCATGATCGCACGGTCAGTATTCGGTGAGTTTTTTTACCTCAGAATTTGTAAGCCAAACCCAGGAGTGGAACAATCAGAGGAAAAGTATAATAGAAACTCGTCACCACTTCTGTATTTATCACCCACTCCTGGTTTTCTTACAAATACTGAGGTAAAAAACTCACCAAATACTGAAAGTGTGCACATGGCCTAAAGCTGCAACCTGTGCCACAAAATCAACCCACAAACCACGAGGCTAAGGCCGGGATCACACACCGCGAGATACGGCCGAGTCTCGCAGGTTAAAAACAAGCACTGGCACTCCGGAGCGGAGCGTGCGGCCGCATAACAATACATGGAGCCGCACGCTCCGCTCCGGAGTGCCGCTGCCAGAGCTTGTATTTAACCTGCGAGACTCGGCCGTATCTCGCTGTAGTGTGACTCCGGCCTAACAGGAAAAAAGTATCTAAAGTCTTCGGTGATGTTCACATGTTCAGTATCCGCAGCAGAAAAATTTGCAGCAAATCTGCTCCAAATACTGATGTGTTAGCAGGAAAAATGCAGCATAAAATACAGGCATTTTTGTGTTTTCTAGGCTATGTTCACACGTTGTGGTTTTGGCTGAGATTTTATTCCGCAGGCAAAACTTGCTCTCTTGGTAGGAAAGAAGTAAAGCAGGTTTCACTGCGTCCTTTTGCTGCAGTTTTATTGCTGCATTATTGTTGTCTCTTGTCCATGTTCATAAAGTTTAGTTCCCTCCCCCCCCCAAAAAAAAGCAGGATTTGCTGGTACTGTGAAATGTAGCTTGAAATTGCGCATCATGTGAATATAAAAAAAACCCTACATGTTAGGCTATGCGTTTTCTCCACTCAGTGGTAAGGATGACATCTGCAGCAAAATGCTGTAAGAATTTATATCTGCGAGGAAAAAATAATTGTGTGCATGAGACGTCAGGAATCTCATTCACTTACCTGGCATCAGGAAACCCTTCAGGTTTTTTCTGTTTTTTTTTTTTTTGGGGGGGGGGGGCAAATCTGAAAACGCAACAAAACTGCAACATGTGCGCAGACCCTTAGGGTATGTGCAGACGCTGCGGATCCGCAGTGGATTGGAAAACAAAATCCGCAGCTCCCATGCTGTGGAAAAAAAGGTGCGGAAACGTTGCGTTATTTATACCGCAGCATGTCATTTCTTTGTGCGGATTCCGCAGGTGTTTACACCTGCTCCATAATAGGAATCTGCAGGTGTAAAACCGCATGTGAAATCCGCACAAAATCCACAAAGAAAACGCGGTAAATCTGCGGTTTACCTGCGGATTTACAAAAACAGGTGCGGAAAAATCCGCAGAGGTTCCATCGACGTGTGCACATACCCTAAGTATTTGCAGCAGAAATTTCTGTACCAAAAAAACCCAACTCTCAGCAGGAAAATGTTTTTGGTGAACTTTTTTGCTTTTAGTTTTTTCCCCAGTCATTTGAAAATGCTGGAAAAACACTGAAAGAATTGACTTGCTGCAGATTGGAAACTGCTTCAAATCTGCGAGGGAAAAAATAAGCAGCTTTCTGCTGAAAAAAATTCTGTTACAATTTTTAATATCTGCACATAGAAGTGGAAACCTTGAAGCGGTGGAAAGAAGTGAGTGCTCGTTTTTTGGATGGCTGCCACTGTGTAGATGAGCTCTCTCAGTACATGAAGGCACAGAATAAAAGACGTCTGCGGGAAAGTTGCTGCAAGAACTATGGCGAATCCACAAGTGAAGCTGCTTCAAGATAAAGACCACTGGCGTTTTCTTGAACCAGCTTCACCTAGGACAACTCATGGTCAGAAAGATGCCATGTGCACTTAGCCTTACACTGCCCCTTCTTCTTGGCATTGGCAATATGGCTGATTTTGCATGTGTTTTTTTTTTTTCCTTTCTTTCTTGAAGTCGCCTTTTTACCAGTAGAGGCTGCCGGGATAGGTAGGGAGTGCACCTCCAAGAACCAAACATCAGGGCAAAGAAGCAAATTGGTCTAATAACTGTGAGACAATGATAATATTAGCAGACAGATCACTTCTTTCCCCACAGTCCATGCTATAAGCAAATATAAGAACATTTCTCTGATAAGATATTGTATAATATAAATTTTCCTTTTCTTTTTTTTCTGAGCTACTTTCTCATTTCCACTGTATTCTTAACTCATCATTCTCTAAAAACGGATAAAATTTGTCTTTATTAAGGAAGGATGGACTAGAAGCTTACTGAGAGATCAGCTTACATCTGCCTAATAAAGTCTGAGGAGTTGGAAGTGTAGCACTATAGTGCTTATCTCACTAGTGCTGGATTCACATCTACACTGCTCAGTACTGCTGTATAATGACCCCCATTCTGCTGCTTCTGAAGGTGTGCTACATAGAGACAGAAGAGCATGTCCGTGTCTGCTGTGTATACGAGACATCATAACAGCTCTCAAACCACCAGCTCAGAGACAACTAAACAACTAAAGCACTCTCAGTTATTAGCCAGATAACCTTTTCAGAGAGAGGGTGAGTGTAAAATATATGTATTTACAGAAAGTGTAAGTTTTTCGTGCTAATTCTAAAACTCCAAAAGTATGAGTTATTACGTAAGTGAAACCTATTGATTGTAAATGTAAAGTTTCTGCATCTTCACCATATGCTTTTCTGTTTTGATTGTTGTTGGTGAAATATAAAATTCTGGTTTATATTCAGAAGCTGAAAATCTCTGTAAAAACTTGGTACTTTTCACATCTAAGGGTTCGTTAAAGTTGTATCCACCTTAAGCGTCTCTGAGGGTATGTGCACACGTTGCGGATTTCATTGCCGATTTTTCTGCGCGGATTCTGCAGAATCCGCAGGTAAAACGCCCTGCGTTGGACCTGCGAATTTCGCCTACGTTTTTACACCTGCAGATTCCTATTATGGAATAGGTTTAAAACGCTGCAGAATAAAACCTTTGAAAAATGTCTTCAAATATTTCTTGGCCCAGTCTTGATGTTTCCCCTTCTATGTTTTACTCAGAAGTGGTCGGGCTCAGCCTCCTCACTTCGGCCGTATCTCTGAGCGCCTTGTACTTCTGTGTCTTGCTCAGTGGTGGTCGGGCTCGGCCTCCTCACCTCGGCCGTGTCTCTGAGCACTGAACACCTTGTACTTCTGTGTGTCGCTCAGTGGTCGGGCTCAGCCTCCTCAACTCGGCCTTGTCACTGAGCACTGAACTCCATGTACTTCTGTGTCTCGCTCAGTGGTCGGGCTCAGCCTCCTCACCTCGGCCTTGTCACTGAGCACTGAACTCCATGTACTTCTGTGTCTCGCTCACTGGTCGGGCTCAGCCTCCTCAACTCGGCTGTGTCACTGAGCACTGAACTCCATGTACTTCTGTGTCTCGCTCACTGGTCGGGCTCAGCCTCCTCAACTCGGCTGTGTCACTGAGCACTGAACTCCATGTACTTATGTATTTCGCTCAGTGGTCGGGCTCGACCTCCTCACTTCGGCCGTGTCACTGAACACTGAACTCCATGTACTTCTGTGTCTCGCTCACTGGTCGGGCTCAGCCTCCTCAACTCGGCTGTGTCACTGAGCACCTTATACTTGTGTATCTCGCTCAGTGGTCGGGCTCGACCTCCTCACTTCGGCCGTGTCACTGAACACTGAACTCCATGTACTTCTGTGTCTAGCTCCAGTGGTCGGGCTCAGTCTACTCACCTTGGCCGTGTCACTGAACACCTTGTACTTCAGTGTCATAGGCTACGTTCACATTCGCGTTGTTGGGCGCAGCGTCGTCAACGCAAACCGATGCATGCGTCATGCGCCCCAATCTTTAACATGGGGGGCGCATGGACATGTGCCGGTATGCATTGTGTTGTTTTTTTACGACGCATGCATCAATTTGACGCACCAGACAGGGCGCGGACAATGCTACTTGTAGCATTTTTCCCTGCGCCAAATTCATGATCAATACTAGTTTATGTCAACGCATGCGTCAAAAAACACAGCGTTGTGTATATGCGTTGTTGGTTGCGACGACGACGCTGCACCCAACAATGCAAATGTGAACGTAGCCTTACTCAGTGGTGGTCGGGCTCAGCCTCCTCACCTTGGCTGTGTCACTGAACACCTTGTACTTCAGTGTCTTCCTCATTTGTGGTCAGGCTCAGCCTCCTCACCTCGGCCGTGTCTGAGCATTGAACACCTTGTACTTCTGGGTCTTCGGGGAGGTTGCAGTTCTGGAATATGACACAAGAGGATCATAACTTTCTGGTCGCTTTGTAAGGAAATGGAAGTTCTGCCCACATTCCCCTTTGAAGACGTGTGTTGCTGCAATGTATTTAAATGCGTGAAGTGTTTAGTGACGTGCGATTAGTGAAAGTGTTGTGTTCTGGCCAACAGAGGGAGAGCTAGGGTTAATGTTTGGGACTAGCCCGGAGTGGGACGTGCTAAAGTGAAGGGACCGAGGGAGTTTCCTTTCAGGAGTGAGATGGAGCCCAGCGTGCAGCAGAAGCAGACCAATGATCTAACCAGCGCATAGACCCGCAAGACGTGTGTGTCCCTAAAGTGAAAGGAGACCAAGACAATAGATAGCCTGATCTGGGTAGAGTCAAGGTAAATTGATGAGATTGATTCTCTGGAGAAGGGACCTGGGCTCTACAACATATGCCCCTGGCTAGCCAAAGTGTTATGGACCTGGTGGTTAGGAGCACCAGGAACGACCTGATGGTTAAACTCACACAAGACAAGCTCTGGGAAATGGGAACTCTGCTGACCGCAACCCCTAATCCTATCACACAAGTAGAAATAGCCGTGGAGCGTACCTAACATGGCCTAGATGCCTCTTCACCGCCTAAGAGCTAACTAGCTCTAGAAATAGAAAATAAAGCCTACCTTGCCTCAGAGAAATTCCCCAAAGGAAAAGGCAGCCCCCCACATATATTGACTGTGAGTTAAGATGAAAGTCACAAACACAGAAATGAAACAGGATTCAGCAAAGAGAGGCCCGACTTACTAAACAGACTGAGGATAGGAAAGGTATCTTTGCGGTCAGCACAAAAAACTACAAAAAGACCACGCAGAGTGTGCAAAAAGACTCCGCACCGACTCACGGTGCGGAGGTGCCACTCTGCATCCCAGAGCTTCCAGCTAGCAAAACCAAATCATGATAGCAAGCTGGACGAGAAAACAATTAACAAATATTAACTAGCAGGGACTTAGCTTCTGCTGGAGTAGACAGGTCACCAGAAAGATCCAAGAGCGAACTGAACCAGTACAAAAACATTGACAGCTGGCATGGAGTAATGATCTGAGTGGAGTTAAATAGAGCAGCCAGCCAACGAATAAACTCCGTCACCTGTGGAAGGAACCTTTGAAGTAGCAGCACCACTCACAGCTACCAGAGGGAGTCCATGGACAGAACTCGCCGAAGTACCATTCATGACCACAGGAGGGAGTTCCATAACAGAATTCACAACACCAAAGTCACCAACGTCATGCGGCCTGCAATGGCCTAGCACCCCCTAGAAAAAGTCCACACACCCAGCCAGGAGCCCCATTTTCATGTAACATGCCCACGGCTACCACTACACGTCACGTTACAGCTTCACGTCTGATTCTTCTCACATCTTTGGCAGTAAATGTGCGCCTTTTATTCTCAAGACATTTTTTTGCTTCCTGTTCACCATTTGTAACAAAACTTTTGTTGGTTCTGTGATCTTCCCAATATCTGAGCATTTTCGGGAATGCTGTGTCCTCTGTACGACTAGTAGCAGGTTTTTCACTTTTTAGAGTCGGTTAAATCCTCTTTTTGGCCTGTTTTGCCCAAGG